>NC_083700.1:107492171-108130671 GCF_033118175.1 Dama dama | reverse complement strand
CCCCACTCACTGCGTCCTGAGCTCCTTGCCAGGCCAATCTCTGCAACAGCCCCGTGAGTTCGCAGCTGGCCCTGCTGAAGCTTCTCCCACAGCTTATCGGACTGCTCACACTTTCCCCCCAACCTACCCCAAACACCAGAGGAGAGGGGCTTAGCAGCTAAGAGCCAACACAAACTCAAACCTTTTTCACTGACAATTCCACACAAACTTTACATGCAGGTCAGTAAGAAATGTGTTTGTTGCTTTAATAGCACGCAGCTGCTCATTTCCGCCCACCAAACCTTCACTTCTGTGAGGCAGGTGGGGCCGGGTCAGTCCTGAGAATCCAAGTGTCCTGGGTGCCCCCTGGAGAATGTGTGCCCCACTGTGAGAACCTCCCTTTATAGGGTTAGGGCCAGACTCCACAACCTGACAAGGATTCCCTTCCTCCCCCTCACTGCCCCTCACTGTCCTGTCAATGGGTGCTTCAGTGTTCCCACTGAACTCTAGGAAAGAGGTTTCCATAGTCAGATCTGTTTGGGATGAGAAAGGTAGAAACAAAGATAAAAAGATTTCTCAACTGTTGGAATTCACAGATCACTTAATTTACCAGGGTGCATGGAGAACATTCAACAAGGTGATGGTCAGTAGTGTCAATTGAACATAAAACCCGTGACCGTGACCTCTCATTTCTTTTCTCTTCTTATTCTTTCCCTCCCACCCTTCCCTCCCCTCTTGCCTTCCTCCCTTCTCTCCCTCCCTTCCTTCTCCCCATCCTTTTTCTCCTCCCCTTTTCTCATATCTCAGTGTGTTCCACCCATACACCCGGGAAAGTGCTGCATCGGTTGACGCACGTAGTGACGGTGAACTTAGCCTGTGGGGCCCCGTCGATGAATAGGACGTGGTTCGTTCCTTCAGAGATGGGAGTGGACCAGAAGGGGGCGCGATGATGTTAGTGCCATGACAGAGTGCCATCACAGCGGTCCAGGGACAGAGGGAAGGTCCCTGCTGGCTGGGCAGTGAGGCCTACAGGATGGGGAGGGGGCAGCATCCTGGGGAATCAGGCCCTCAGGTGGGAGGTTGCATGGCAGACTTGAGACCTGGGGAATAAAGGCACCTGGTTGAGGTATGAGATTTACCCCTTGAATGAGACGGAAAAAGGAAAGGGGAGGCCGGACTTGGGTTATTAAAAGCTCTGGCTGGTAGGCCTGGGGGTCCGATGCAGAGCTGTGAATGCTGGAATGAATTGATGGGCCAGAGGGGAGAGAGACGGGGGAAGAGAGGTGACTGCAGGGTCTGTAAGAGAGGTGAGAGTGGATGAGATTGCAGAGGGCGGACAGCCCACCTGTAGGCCGGCAGACGCCCCTTCCTCGCTGTAACTCTGGGCTTGGGGGAAGGGAGACTCACTGCAGAACCGGCCATGCTGAGAAGCAGCGTGGTCCCACATTCTCGTTGGTCAGCTGTTGGGAAGCACTGGTGGGGAGCAGAAAGAGGGAGAGCCCTGGTCTCTAGCTGTCTTCAGAGAGACGGGAAAGGGAGGAGACTGAGGAAGGAGCAGCCTTAGGAGTGGGCAGGAGCCGGGGGCCAGCTGGGGACATTGTGGGCAAAGGAGAGCGAAGGGAGGCAGCGAGGTCAACAGGCTGGAGGGGTGCCTGAGAGGTTATCTGCAAAGACCAGGAAAGTGGGGTCAGAAAGGTGAGGCGAGGAGTGCAGGCCAGGATCCCTCAAAGGGATGGTTCATTTATTCAAAAAATATTTGTGGCCTCCTCCGTGTGCCTGGCTGGCTCTAGGCACGGGTTACTGGAGTGAACAAGACAAGCGTGTTTCCTTCAGTCATTCCAGGAGGATCAATAGACAATGCAGAAATGAACAAGCATCATACATGTCAGGTGCAGGGAAAAGGGGGGGATCTGAATGAAACGAGAGGATGAACCATGTGTATATATAATTGATGAGCCCTCTGGGCAGGAAGGATAGAAAGTGCAGTGGCCGTGAGATGGGAAATGTAGCTGGAGCACAGTTGGTGGGGAAGAGAGGGGGCGGATTTCAAATTAGAGTAGTGGCAGGCCTGGACTAGGGAGGGTCTGCCAGCAGAGGTAGGAAGGAGATGTGGGAGGCCATGCATGCTCTAATTCTCTCTGTAAGAAGATGACATGGGCCAGTGTACAAAGAGAGGGCTGTGGGGAAAGAGCTGATGGGGGGGGGGGGGGACCAGGCTGGGCGCCTTTACAGCTGCCCAAGCAAGAGGTGCTAGTAGCGTAGACTAGGAGCAACCCTGGAAAGGAGGTGAGAAAAATCTGGAACGTTTATTTTCTTGGTAGAATTGATGGGACTTGATGGTTGGATGTGGAAGAAGGAAAAGAGAGGAGTCAAATGTGATTCCTAGTTTGTTTGTTTGTTTAACTGAGCTATTTTATTTATTTTTAATTGGTGGAAAATTGCTTTACAATTTTGTGTTGGTTTCTGCTGTACAACACGAATCAGTCATATTTTGTATATGTATATATACATATATATATCTACATCCTTCCCCTCCCTCTCTTTCCTCTCCTCCCCTCATCCCACCCCTCTAGGTCATCACGGAGCTCCAGGCTGGGCTCCCTTTGTTATTTAGCAACTTCCCACTATTTCGTTTACACAGGATAGTGAGCAAGTAACACTGATTTGTACGTTCTTGACTTGAGTGTCTGGATAAGTGGCAGTACCAAAGTCCGGATGAGGAGAGCACAGGTCCCTTGATCAGGAATTTGGTTTTTGCATATGTGAAATTTTTAAAAATAATTTTATTTGTGTATGTATTTACTTTTGGCTGTGCTGGGGCCTCATTGCTGCATGGGCTTTTTCTCTAGTTGTGGCGCGCAGGTTTCTCATTGTGGTGGCTTCTCTTGTTGTACAGAACAGGCTATAGGTGCATGGGCTTCAGTAGTTCGCAGCCAGTGGCTCCACTCAGCCACCAGGGAAGCTCTGCTTATGCCAAATTTGAGATGCCCATTAGATACAGGAGTGGAGCTGTTGATGGGCAGGTGGGTGTCTGAGTCTGAGGCTCCGGGGAGAAGTGGTGGCTGATAATATAAATTTGGGGATCATTAGCTATGGTTTTTCCAGTGGTCATGTATGGGTGTGAGAGTTGGACTATAAAGAAAGCTGAGTGCTGAAAAATTGATGCTTTTGAACTGTGGTGTTGGAGAAGACTCTTGAGAGTCCCATGGACTGCAAGGAGATCCAACCAGTCCATCCTAAAGGAAATCAGTCCTGGGTGTTCACTGCAAGGACTGATGCTGAAGCTGAAACTCCAATACTTTGGCCACCTCATGTGAAGAGTTGACTCATTGGAAAAGACCCTGATGCTGGGAGGGATTGGGGGCAGGAGGAGAAAGGGACGACAGAGGATGAGATGGTTGGATGGCATCACCAACTCGATGGACATGAGTTTGAGTAAACTCTGGGAGTTGGTGATGGACAGGGAGGCCTGGCGTGCTGTGATTCATGGGGTCGCAAAGAGCCAGACACGACTGAGCGACTGAACTGAACTGAAATCATATAGATGATGTTTAGAAGCATGGGGTGGGATAAGGTCGCCTGGGAGCACATGTCCAGAGAGAGGAAGAGAGGCCCAAGGACTGAACCCTGGGCCTCCCAACACGTAGAGGGGTTGTGGAGATGGAGAGGCACAAGCAAAGGATCTAAGGAGATGGGAGAAGAACAGGAGAGTGTGGAGTGCAGGGAGCCAGAGGAAGAGACGGTGGGATGACAGTGTGGCAAGAAACCCTGGGCACCGCAGGGTGGGGCGGAGGGAGCCCTGGGCTCAGGGGTGGTGCTAGGGGTTACTAGTGCTGGATGGAATAAGGTCCAGAAGACGCTGTCCTGGGCAGGGAGGGTTACCAGGGCCTAGGCGAAGAGAGTTTAGTTTGGGAGACAAGGAGGGTCAGTGCTTCCTCTGGGTCAGGAGCAAAGAAGAGAACCAAGAGACCAAACTATATGCGGTGGGAGAGGAAGGAGCAGGTGGCCTCGGTGGTCTCAGGGAAGGAGGAGGGGAGCCTTCCCTGACCTCTGCTAAGTCCAGGATCACCATACAATGTATCTTTCAAGCAGCAATAAGCTTAAGAGTCAAAAGACTGCAAATAATAATTGCAGTGGGAATGCCAGTGGGGAAACTGTCTCAGGCAAACCAAGACCTTTCAATGGTGCTCGAGAGGCAGTTCAAGCTCCTCCTCTTCCTCCAGGAAGCACTCCTGGGGAACTGTAGTCTGTGTGGATTAGCCCTCTTCCTGGATCTCTAGGGTAGGTCCTGTCCAGACCATGCCCTTGGCAGCTGACCCCATCAGAACTTTTCAACCGAAAGGGCTCAGATGTGTGGGGTGTGACAACAGATACGAGGTGTGTTACACCCAACTTATTGCTGGTAATTATTAAATACTCAAGTATGGGTTATGGCCTTTATTTTATAAACCAGAGTGGAATTCAGAGTATCGTTAAAGTAGCATCACTTCCAATAATTTCTTTTCCAATGTGATTTTTGAAAAAGAGAAAAAGAAATGTTACCACTGACATTAATTGCTTATCCGGCACCCTACCTTGTGCCAGGTCCTGGACTGGGTGCTGAGTGTAGAATGGTGAACAGTCCAGACATTGTCCCTCTTCTCAGAAAATTTATTTTAGTGAGTAGGGATGCAGACAACCCAAATCCTCGGTTGTCCGCGGCTGCTCATGTGAGCGACGGATACTGATACCAGCTGAGGCATTACAAATTAATGCGCTGGTTTGTCCCCATTGCTTCTCCCCTCCTCTACCCCCTGCTCCTTTTTTGTTTCATCAATTCATGGGAGGGCACCATGAACGTGAGCGTCCTCTGTAATATGCATCTGCCCAGCTGAAAAGCGACTGAGAATCCCTGGATTAGACTAAATCTAGCCATTTGCTCTGCTGTGATTTGTCTTGAGCTCTGTTCCATTCATTCAAAGTATCCTAGCAGATGGGGAAAGAAATTGCAATAGGATACCAGAAGTGTGAGTAAATGATTCCATCTGGAGAGGTCAGCAAAGTCTTCACAGAGAAGACGGTTTTTGAACTCTCTTTCGAAGTATGGCTAACAGTGTGCTGGGGAGAAAAGGCAGAAGAATATGTATTTCTGTTCTTGGAGGTTGAGGCTCAGGACTTCTCGGCTCTTCCTTACCTGGGGGTCTAGCAAAGCTGCGGGCAGTCAGGGGTGCCTCCCTGCTTTCTTGCCAGATTGGGGTTGAAATTCAGGGCCTGATTGAGCCTGGTGCTGAGAAGGGGATCAGGAGCCCTGGGGTGGTCCGGACTCTGAAATCTCACTCTGGGATGTGACTCTGAGTTCTCTGATGTTGTGAAATCTCTTGAGGGACACACACGATCCTCTAAGGCAGGTACAGGGGCTATAGGCCCACAGGTAAGGTGCTCCAATCCAGAGAGGCTTCCTCGTCTGTGGTCCTGGATATGGAGAGAGCATAGGCTGGACAAAGTCCCTACAGGCTGCCAGGGCCTTTGTGACCTAAAGGAGTGGCAGAAGAAACTCTTTATTGTCTTCCAATAATATCATTTTAATGTTATTTTCTCAGAGCCAAAGCTTTTTGTATTATTGCTAAAGCTTTCAGTTTCTAAGCCTGTCATGATCTTCCCAGTCTTTGACAGCCCCCAAATTAACATATTACTTTCCCTAATATCACCACCAACATCAGGAATTCCATCACAATGCCTTTTTTCTCTTTTAATATTTTAAAAATGTATTTGGCTGCACCGGGTCTTAGTTGTGACACGCAGGCAGAATCTTCATTGCCACATGTAGGCTCTTTTGTTGCAGCATGCGACCTCTGAGTTGTAGCACATGGGATCTAGTTCCTTGGCCAGGGATTGAACCCGGGACCCTTCACTGGGAGGGTGGTGTCTTAACCACTGGACCACCAGGGGAGTCCCATCACGATGTCCTTTTCTTCCTCCTCCAGGTTTGGCTCAACGTCCGGTGGGCCCCTGATGAACAGCCCCTACTTTTCCTCCAATGGGAATGGCATAAATTTTTAGATCTCCTTCTTACCCTCCTCCTCCCACGTTAGCCCCTGGAGCAGGGCTAAGGGCTCTGGAATTCTGGATTCTGTAGCAGCTTGGTATGAAGTTTGGAAAGCCAAGGTTCCGACCAGGTCACAGACAGAAAACAGCAAGGCCAGACGCATCTATGGACCAAGGCTCATACACGCACACAGTCTGCCCTCTTGCAAAGTGCAGACTACACACTCCCCCCTTGGATTCATACGCACTTGCTCATCCACATATGCATCTGTATTTAGCTAACATGAGTGATTTTTGTTTTTGTTGTTGTTGGTAAAATAGAAGTAAGACACTTAATTTTAGAAAGTTTGTATTTTCCGATAAAAGTATGAGCTGCTTGAAATGGAGTGTGCCTGTTTATTTTCTGTAATGCTCTGTGTAATCATCACTGCTCCTTCCCCCACTGCCCACCCCAGGAGAATCAAAGTTTACTGAGGATGTGAAGAGAGGCCATGGGCTACCATCCTCCAAGTGCTTCTCTGTAAATGACGGGCCCCAGGGATCGTACACTTGAAAGCTTACCTCTTCTTTCGTGTTCCACTCACTTCTCAGCAGCCCAGTTTAAGCATCTCAGGAATGGATGAAGAAGGGCATCCTGCTGTGTCCCATCCAGGTGACCACTTACAGAAAAGGCTGTCTTAGACACGAGATGGGAAAGTGTGTCCTGAAAATCAGTTCTAAAAGTAATCCTGAATATCATGATAGACAAGATGATATCTGATGATTGTAGATCAGTGCCGAACTAGAGGTCAGTCTCAGAACTGCCCCTCACGGCAATGTCCCTGGATCATTCTCAATCAGCTGTTATCAGCGACTTGGATAGGGACACTGAGAGCGTCTTGATCACATGGATAGAAGGCACAAATCTGAGAAGAGGAGAGGGCCCGAGTCAGTGACATGCATATATTTTAACTCTCCTATGCAATACCCTTGGCAGGTACCATTAGGCTGTTCCTCTGAGCCTGGACAAAGCCACAGGACCATTCTCCCTGTGGTGGTCCAGGCAGCCATCACTAATCAGGGATGGTCTATGAAATGAACTATCTTTTGGCAAACCATCATAAGATGAAATTAAACAGAGGGTTAATGTAAGGACCTCCACCTCTTGGGTTCAAAAATTGATCCATGTACATGCAGATGGACCAATACTGTCAGTTCTAAGTTGCCCTATTACCAGTCCTAATACTCACCTGAGAGCTTGGCCTCACCTTGGCTGAGGTCAGTGAGGGCCAGGTCTGGGGCATGTTAGGAGCCCAGTGCCAATTGCAGTGAGAGGCTAGGGATATTCAAGTCAACGTGTCTCAGGATGGGCTTAAGACCAGGATTCACAAGAGCATTTCTCTTGCCTTCACAGTGTGACACAGCTGACCTTTCTTCCTGGGTCCCTGGAAGTCAGTTTCTTTTCCAGACACCACTTAGCTACTAAATAACAGTAATAACAAGGAGACTAAGAACATTTATACCAACTCCATTTTCAATGAAACTAAGAGAAGCCAGCAATTTTATGTGCTATGTACAAAGACAGACGTAGGGTAGAGTAATGGTGAATTCCTTAGCAGAGTAGCGAAAGATCAAGTTGAAATGCCTGCCAATCAACAAGAAGCAAACCATTTCCCCCTGTTGAGCCTGAATAGAGATGAAAGCAAGGGGTTGATATATAATAAGAGGTATCTCCTGCCCTGGTCCCACAAAGCGAGGGGCCACAGACAGTTCTATAGGAGACAGGAGGCACTTTTCTGGAGAAACATACAGAGCATACATAAGGATTGTGGAGATGAGGGTGCAGAATGAAAATGGGCATTAGGTGAAATACATAGCCACAGCCAAAGCCAGCAGCTGAACTTTACCCAAGAGGCAGGGATTTGGAGAGTTCTCTGAAGAAACTTAAATGCCCCACAGGCACTTGGAGGTACCAATGAAAATTACCCCGTGATTATGCTCTTTCACAAAGAGCTTCCAATCAACTTTCAAGGTCTTAATGTTTAATAGAAACGAATAATCTCCACCAAGAAAGACAAAGGTAAGGGAGTTCCCTGGTTGCCTAGTGGCTAGAATTCTGAGATTTCACTGCCATGGCCCAGGTTCAGTCCCTGGTCAGGACAAGCCAGCCCTCACCAAAAAATGTAAAAAGAACTAAAAAGAAAAAGCATAGCATTCTCAGGGAGATAAGAGAAGACAGTATATTTTAAAAATAAGACAATATGCCGTATGATTATTTTTAAAAATCGGAACAAGAAAGTGCTGCTGAAATTAAAACAGTGATAGCTGATTTAATTTTTTCAGTGAAAAGGGTTGGAAGCTAGCATCAAAGAGATCTTCCGGAAAGGAGAATTTTTAAAACATACAGTGATGGATTATAGGAGATAAAAGGTAAGAAAATGAGAAGCCCAGTCCAGGAAACCAAGTACCTGGCTAACAGGAGTTCTAGGCAGACGAATGTGAAGAGAGGGGAGGGAAGTACCAATAGAAATTCAAAAGAAAATTCCCCAGATTGAATGGTCCAGACTTGTGCTCAGCGAAATGAATGAAAAAGATCTACATTAAGCCACATCATTGTGAAATTTCAGCGTATCAAGGATAAAGACAAGATCCTAAGCTTTTCAGAAAATCCCACTCACATACAAATGTTCATAAATGAGAATGGCCTCATATTTCTCAGCAGTAACACTGGAACCTAGAAGAGCCTGGGACAAAGCTGTCACCACTTTGATTTTCTTTTTTTTTTTGGTCACTGAATTTTACACTTTTGAAAACACTGGAGTAGAATTTCTTCACCATGTTGTGTAGTTTCTGTTGTATGACAAAGTGAATCAATCAGCTATGTGTGTACATTTATCCCCTCCCCTTAAGCCTCCCTCCTACTCACCCCACCAAACCCCACCCCTCTGGGTCATCACAGAGCACCAAGCTGAGCTCCCTGTGTTATATAGCAGCTTCCAACTAGCTATTTTACCCAGATGGCGTATTTGTGTCAATGTGCTCTCTCAATGCATCCTACCCTCCCCTTCTCCCTCCGTGTCCACATGCCCATTCTCACGTGGAAATGACTTTTAATGGAAATTCGAAAACTATAGACTCTCACCCATGAAGGTAGAATGAAGGTGTCTTCAGATATGCAGAGCCTCAAAAACTTTGCCTCCTTGAACCTTTGTCAGGAAGCTGTGTGCCCCACTAAGACAAGTGGGTAAACCAGGACAGAAGACGTGGACTAGAGAAATTAGGTATCCTCAGTGGGAGGGCAGCTGAGGAAATTCCTGGGATGATGAAAAAAGAAGATCTTAGCTCAAGAACCATGAAGCAAAAGCTGGAGAGCCACACTGTTGCCAGCCCAGATTAGAGCAGGAAACGGGAGGCCTCAGATAAGAGGTGTGTTGGTGGTGGTGATAGGGGTGGGTAGCTGTGAGGAGCTGGAGAAGAAGAAAAGGACTGATCATTCTGACAGAGTTGACTGTGTGGAAAATTGTATTGAGAATTGTTTTATAGTGGTTTGTGGGGGAGGGAAGATTTAGCTATAAATTCAAATAAGAAATGAAACAATTGTTATTAACTCAGCAGTGAACAATATTTACGTGATCATCATAATAAAAAACCCAAATATGGATTTAACCAAAACTAGTGTGATAACTATAGTGGGAGAATGGAGATGAAGAGAGGGGTGTGAAAAGAGCTGAAATCTTTTTATCATCATAGGAAATCAGTAGGTAATATTCAAAATGGATGATTTGAAAGAGAGTGGAATTCCCATAATTCTCTGAAAATCTGGAGGTAAATTCCAGAATAAACAAGCTCCAGGAGAGTTGAGTTGCCTATTAGAAGCAGTTACCTATGGATGGGTTTGTGAGGGATGGTGGTGTGGGGATCATGGCCTTGTTTGTGATACTTTGAACACTATTTGGCTTTTTTTTTCATTAAAGTATAGTTGGGGGGCTTCTCTGGTGGCTCAGACAGTAAAGAATCTGCCTGCAATGTGGAAGACCCCATTTTGATCCCTGGATCAGGAGGACCCCCCTGAGAAGGGAATGGCTACCTACTCCAGTATTCTTGCCTGCAGAATTCTATGGACAGAGGAGCCTAGTAGGCTACAGTCTATGGGGTCACAAAGAGATGGACACGAATGAGCAACTAACACATAGTTGATTTGCAATGTTGTGCCGGTCTCTGTAGTACAGCAAAGTGACTCAGTTATACACATTTAGACCTTCTTTTTTTCATATTCTTTTCCATTATGGTTTGTCACAGGATATTGAGGGTAAAGCATCTGCCTACAATGCGGGAGACCCGGGTTCAATCCCTGGGTTGGGAAGATCCCCTGGAGAAGGAAATGGCAACCCACTCCGATACTCTTGCCTGGAAAATCCCATGGATGGAGAAGCCTGTAGGCTGCAGTCTATGGTAGGCTACAGTCTATGGGGTCGCAAAGAGTCGGACATGACTGAGCAACTTCACTTTCACTTCACTTTCACTTTCATTGAATATAGTTCCCTGTGTTATACAGTAGGGCCTTGTTGTTTATCCATCCTATGCATAATGGTTTTTGTCTGTCCCAAACTTGCAACACTTTTTTCCCCCACCTACCCTCTCTCCTGGCAACCACAAGTCTCGTTTCTATTCTGTGAGTCTGTTTCTGCTTGCTAGATAGGTTCATTTGTGCCATACTTTAGATTCCACACATAAGTGATATCGCATAGTATTTGTCTTTCTCTTTCTGACTTACTTCACTTAGTATGATAATCTCTAGTTGCATCCAGGTAGACGCAAACAGCATTATTTCGATCTTTTCTATGACTAATATACCTCTGTGTATATGTACCACATCTTCTTTACTCACTCATCTGTTGATGCACATTTAGGTTGCTTCGATGCTTTGGCTGTTGTGAATAGCATTATTTGGCTTTTAAAAAGTGTGTGTTTAACTTTAATAAAAATAAGTATTCATTTTTAAAAAAGAAAAAATGCATGCAGAACAACATCTGGTGTGGTGCCTGGCACACGGTGGTTATCAAAAACACTTGGTAAGTTGTATTGAGCTGCGTTGTGACACAGCTAGAGCCCACTGTTCCAGTCCCCATCCTGGCTTGTCTAAGAATCAGATTCTCAGAAGCCTCTGGATTTTTTTTTCCTGAGAAATTCTTTAGGAGGAAACTTAAGGGAGGGCTGGAGCCAAAGCCCAAAGTCTTTCCAACACGTTGTACTCCCTGACTCTGCTCACCTCTCAGAGAATTCCAGAAACGGATGCAGAGTGGTGGGAACTGGGACTCAAGAATTGGGGTCCTGACGTCTGGGAAGGGATTGAAGATCCCCATGTCCTCCATGTTCCTTCCAACCAACTCTCCCCTTCATTCAGCATACAATCACTGAACCTTGTTCTTAAGGATACATCAGTAAGGAAGACAGACAAGGCACCTCTCCAGTGCATTTTGCACTTAGACATTAACTCATAGTTGCAATGAAAGGTGAAGAGTTTATTAACAGGATATATGAGAGCAAGACACCCACCTCAGTTCAGAACATCAGATAAGTGACATCTGACACTTTACATCCCTGGACTCTGCAACTAATTCTCATCTGATACATTTTCAAGTCACAACCCCCAAGACTCTCTCCTCAGAACCTTCTATATTTGCAAATTTTAAAACTAATGATAGTCCATGTGTGGTTTAAGCGAGGAGTAGCAAAATTATGGGTTCCTGAAATACTTAAAATAAAAACAAAAGACACTTGCTCCTTGGAAGTAAAGCTATGACAAACCTAGACAGTGTTTTAAAAAGCAGAGGCATCGCTTTGCAGACAAAAGTATCACTTTGCATACAGTCAAAGCTATGGCTTTTCTAGTAGTCATGTACAGATGGGAGAGTTGGCCATAAAGAAGGCTGAGCACCAAAGAGCTGATGCTTTCGAACTGTGGTGGTGGAGATGACTCTTGAGAGTCCCTCGGACTGCAAGGAAATCAAACCAGTCAATCCTAAAGGAAATCAATGCTGAATATTCATTGGAAGGACTGATGCTGAAGCTGAAGCTCCAATACTTTGGCCACCTGATTCGAAGAGCTGACTCATTGGAAAAGACCCTGATGTTGGGAAAGATTGTGGGCAAGAGGAGAAGGGGACGACAGAGGATGAAATGGTCATCACCAACTCAATGGATATGAGCTTGAGCAAACTCTGGGAGATAGTGAAGGACAGGGAAACCTGGTGTGCTGCAGTCTATGAGGTTGCAAAGAGTCAGACATGACTTATGGATTTAACAACAACAAGAACTAATCATATAGCGCTTATGCTGAAACAGGCACAATTATTTTTTTTCCATTTATTTTTATTAGTTGGAGGCTAATTACTTTACAATATTGTAGGGGTTTTTGTCATACATTGACATGAATCAGCCATGGATTTACATGTATTCCCCAGCCCGATCCCCCCTCCCACCTCCCTCTCCACCCGATTCCTCTGGGTCTTCCCAGTGCACCAGGCCCGAGCACTTGTCTCGTGCATCCAGCCTGGGCTGGTGATCTGTTTCACCCTAGATAATATACATGTTTCGATGCTGTTCTCTCGAAACATCCCACCCTCGCCTTCTCCCACAGAGTCCAAAATTCTGAACAGGCATAATTTTGTTTACAACACATTTATTATCAAATGTAACATTCACAATAACCCTGTGGTAAATATAGTTGTTACAATTGTGGAAATTAAGGTTCAGTGTGATTAAGGATCTCATTTAAGGTCACGTGGTAAGTGACTCAAAATCAATATTCTTACCCCCTTTTCCTATCACTTCCCTGTTTCTAGTAACATGGCCCAGAGTGAATGAACTTTGTTGGCATAGGTATCACATGGTTAATGACTGTTAAGTTTTCAGGCAGCTAAGACCTCTAGGTCATTTACTAGTATTAAGCCACGGAGGGAGAGGTGGGAGACAGGGACTGAAGACTGGGGGAAGCAGCCCTACAGAAAGGGAAGGGAGTTCATCTGGACCAACTCCTCCTGGACTTCAAGTTCTCTTGTCTCTTTCCTTTGGGAGGGCATCCTCAGTTCTGTATTATCCATCCCTCCCTAAGACAAATTTCTATTTGGCATCAAATATACATTTCCCCCTTTCCCCCTTTGTAATAGAACTCCCCTTTTCAGATTGACACATGACCACCCAGAAAATGTGACTTAGTCCTGGCGGATGAGATAAAAGGTAGGCAGAAGTGTTATGTGTGATTTCTGAAAATCAGAGATGTATTATGAAGTTGGTGGAGCAACAAGAGAGAAGGCTGAGTCTCCAAAGACTGTGGTGGTGCCAGGCCAGCATGCAAGTGCCTGTCCCTGGACTTTGCTTACATGAAAAGAAAATGAACACCTTTGAAAAGCCACTGTTATTTTGAGTTTCTTTCACATGCGTGCATGTGTGCTCAGTTGCTTCACTCAGTTCCAACTCTTTGCAACCCTGTGGACTGTAGCCCACCAGGCTCCTCTGTCCATGGATTCTCCAGGCAAGAATACTGGAGTGGGTTGCCATGTTCTCCTCCAGGGGATCTTCCTGATCCAGAGATTGAACCTGTGTCTCCTGCATTGCAGGCAGTTCCTTTACCCACTGAACCACCTGAAGTGCTTCTTTCACATATAACCAAGCTAATCCTATGTGACATGCTCAAGAATGAAATAACTCCATTCCTTCAAAAAGACTCCTTCCTACTACTAGATATTCTCAAGATAACATCATCTTTCCATCTACCAATCCATTTATCTATCCATCTTTCAATTTATTCATCACTTAGTAGACATTTATTGAATGCCGCCCTTGCACCAGACATTGGGTTAAGTCCTGAGCTACATAATTGGATAATCTTATTCTCTGCCCTCACAGAGCTAACTATAAAGAAAAATTTTTGAACAAGGAAGGTTTTGCTTGCCACAACCATACTTTCCAGCTGCTACTGAAAGAAAAGGAAAATATTGGCTTAGTGGGATCAGTCTCACCCATGAAATATTTACCCTTTGCTTCTCTTTAAAGGGAGAGAAACAGGCCTAGAGAAAGCGAGAGTGGCCTATCTATATTTTGGGGGATTTCATCTTTCTGTTAAGTCTCCATTCTCAATCACTAGAAGACAGAACCATGTTAGTTATTTTAACACAAAAAAATATTAATATAAATAAATAATTGTTAACTGTACATTGAAAAACTGAAAAGAAAAAAAAAATTCCAAGGGTAACACAGAAGTAGCAACTGCAAAACAGCTGCCATCCAAAGAGAAGGTAGACTTATTCAGATGTAGATGCCTGAGGAAGAGACTTGAGGAGCTGAAGCTCAGACCTGTGAATCTGGGGAGCAGAAAATGTCTGGGTGGTGCTAGTGTCTCTGGACTCAGAGAAGGCTCCCTGGGAATAGGAACCCATATCTTTAAGGAGGAGGCATCAGATTACTGGTGTTAATGTTCTAAGAAACCTCAGTGAGACTGGTTTTGCAAGTATTGGAAAAATAGTAAGCTGATTGCAAATGCTACTACTGAGCAAAGTTGTCATTGTTAGAGTGATGCTGATCAGAATAGGAGCCAGACAGGAATGAATGAGTCCCTTCTTCCTCTTCTAGCCTGGGTTGTCCCTCGAGGGTCCCTGCTTCACAGAGCCTAACAGATCCAGCAGACAAAGTAGAAATGTAGTTTGCAGAATTTCAGGATTATTAGGCAATGAAGGCCTAATAACTGGTACATGGCTACCCACTCCAGTAATTCTTTCTTGGAGAATTCCAGGGACAGAGGAGCCTGGCAGGCTATACTATGGGGTGGCAAAGAGTCTGACATGACTGAGCCACTAACACTTTTTCAAGCCCTATTATGGACTTAATGTCCATGTAACCACCAAACCTGTATGTTGAATCCCTAGTCCTCAATATGAAGGTATTTGGAGATGAAGTCTTTGGGAGGTAATTAGGTTTAGGTGAGATCAAGAGGATGGGGCCCTCATGATGGGATCAGCGCCCTTAAAAGAATAGACATAGGGAGCTTGCTTTTCTTCTCCACAGACACACAAAGAGGAGGTCATGTGAGCACATGGCCAGATGGTGACCCCCTATAAGCCAGGAGAAGAGACCTCAGAATGAAACCTATCTGGCTGGCACCTTGACCTTGGACATTCTTGACTCTAGAACTAAGAGAAATAAATTCTTGCTGTTTAAGTCACATAGTTTATGTTTTTTTGTCATGGTAGCCCTCGCAGAATAAGACAGTCCACAATGACCTTGGTGTAGAAGCTTTTCAAGGTTGGTGAGGTGCTCTGAAGTTGTCAAACATGGAAGTGACCACATCAAGAGTTATTTTCTGAAACTCACCTCAATCAATTCTCCAGAACCTCAAGAGGAGTGAGTGTATGGGTCATCCCGGAAATTAAGCTTCCCAGGACAAGACATTTTTACAATGTTTCTCCAAATCTTCATTCTTCAGAAATCCCCCATTGTCCTTCAGGAATCACCCCCAGGAAGCAGGGGGGTTGGTTGGGGGACGATCAGAAACTATTAATCAACAGCCAAGTCGTCTTCTTTCTGCTTCATAAAGTCTCAAGGCTTAGCTTCAGCAGTTTATTAAATTACCAGAACGCCAAGAAAAATAGCTTTAATAACACATTTCTGCCTATCTATTATTTTTTTATAACCCAGAGTGGAGAATTAAAAGGCTCCCTACCATTTAAAATAGCATTTTTAAAATTAAAATGAACATGTTAGAGGGATCTTTTTTTTTTAACTCAAAAAATAAGCCATTGATTCAGGATGTGATTACTCTAAGCCGAAATTTTATAGCTAAATCTTTGTTTGGTGTGAAGGAAGGAGGAGAAATGGTTTTTCCTGAGAGGCTTAAAAGTGTATTAATTAGAACAGGTGGATGGGCAGGTCACTTTGTCCTCTCATGTGCTTTAGTATCACAAACACTAGTTTCAAGAATTACGACGTTAAAGGAGTTGAGATGAAATTGCCGTCTAGGGGACCAGCTGGCCACCCAGATGGGACCTCATGGGGGGCAGAGCTATGGTGAATGAACTGCCCACAGTTCAAACTCTGTTTCTGGACTCACAAATTCAAGAACATGATCAGGGCCCTTAGATATGATGTATAAACTCAACTACAATTTATTTCTAATGAGGGACCCCTCGGTAATTTTTGAGAATCACTTACGGAGCTCCAAACACAAGAGAGGCACCATGCTATGAAGCCTAGATAAAATGTTAAACTAACTGCAGTCCCTGCCCATGAAGAGCTTATGGTGTGGGTGATGGGCAGGGTGGAAGATATAGATAAATATGACACAACATGTTTTTATGGTAGTGGAGCATAGCTGTGGAGGTACAGAGGGCTGTAGTATTCATTTCCTGTGGTCATGTTCCTGTGTAACAAATCATCCCAGCATGTAGTGACTTAAAGCAACCTAGAGATTGTCATATTGAGTGAAGTAAGTCAGACAGAGAAAGACAAATATCATACAATATTGCTTATTTGTGGAATCTTTTAAAAAAGTACAAATGAACTAACCTATAAAACAGTATATAATAAATAATATATAATAAACAGTAATATATATATTACAGATGTAGAAAACAAACTTTCGGCTCTCAGGGGGTGAGAGATGAGTGGGATAAATTAGGAAGTTGGGACTGACATATACACACTGTGTTGTGCTCAGTCATGTCCGACTCTTTGCAACACCATGGACTGTAGCCCACCAGGCTCCTCTGTCCATGGGGATTCTCCAGGCTAGAATACTCTCGTGGGTAGCTGTTTTCTTCTTCAGAGGATCTTCCCATCCCAGGGATTCAGCCCGTCTCCCACATTGCAGGCAGATGGGCCATCTGAGCCACCAGGGAAGCCCAAGAATGCTGGAGTGGGTTGCCATGTCCTCCTCATACAGACACTACCGTATATAAAATAGATAACTCATAAGGACTACTGTATAGCACAGGGAACTCTACCCAATATTCTGTAATAAATTATATAGGAAAAGAATCTAAAAAAGTGTGGCTATGTATGGGTAGACTGATTTACTTTGTTGTACACCAGAAGCTAATACAATATTGTAAATCAACTATATTCCAATACGAATTAAAAAACAAACAAGCAAAAACACTTATGATCTCACAGTTTCTGTGGTTAGGAACTTGGGAATGGCTTAGCTGGGTCCTCTGCTTCAGCATGTCCTTCAGGCTGCAACCCAAGTGTCTGCCATGGCTACAGTCTCATCACAAGGCTTAACTGGGAAGGATCCATTCCCAAAGCGAGTATTCATGTGTTTGTTGGCAAGGTTCAGTTCCTTGCAGGGGCCTCCCCTGGTTTCTTTCCAAGTGGACCTTTGCATACAGCATTTCACAAAGACAGGAAGCAAGCAAGAAGGAAAGAAAGAGTGCCAGCAAGGGTCCACTAGCAAGATGGAAGTCACAGTCATCCTGTAACTAACCTAATCATGGAAGTAGTGAATGAAAGTCACTCAGTCGTGTCCAGCTCTTTGCGACCCCGTGGGCTATAGCCTGTCAGGCTCCTCTGTCCATAAAATTCTCCAGGCTAGAATACTGGAGTGAGTAGCTATTTTCTCCTTCAGGGGATCTTCCCAACCCAAGGATTCAACCCAAGTCTCCCACATTGCAGGCAGATTCTTTATCATCTGAGCCACCAGGGAAGCCCAAGAATACTGGAGAGGGTAGCCTATCCCTTCTCTAGCGGATCTTCCTGACCCAGGAATTGAACTGGGTCTCCTGCGAAGCAGAGGGATTCTTGACCAACTGAGCTACCAGAGAAGCCCAATCATGGAAGCGGCACCCCATATTTTTGCCAGTCTATTCATTAGAAGTGAGTTATGAGGTTGAGCCCACACTCAAGAGGAGGGAAGTGCACAAAGGCCAGGGGGTTCCTGAAACAATGAAGCCAGAAAGCAGAGCATTAGAAGCAGTTCTAGAATCACTTGGCCTAAATTTAAAGCCTGGATTCAAAACTTACAGTCTTCCTAAGACTGTTCTCCAAGATGGACGTGTTTTATTCAACACGTGTTTATAGAATACCTACCATGCGCCAAGTCCTGTTGAAAGATACGAGGATTGGCAGTGAATGAAACCAAGTCCCTGCTCTGATGGGGTTTGCAGTCCAGTGAAGGAAGGAATGGACCTTACTAAGGGGTCATGCAGAAAAGTAAAACAGTAAGGGATGGAAAGTGGGTAAGTAATCTATTCTTATTCTGTTTTCTTTTCTTTTGGCAAATTTTATTTTAAAATTATTTCAAATATGCAAAAGTTGCAAGAATAGTTGACAAAGAGCTTCAGTATACTTTTCCTTCAGTGTTGCTAACTTTACCATTTTATTTTATTATTTATTTTCAGAACCATTTGACAATAAATTGTGGATAGGAAGCCCCCTTTTCCCCTAAATACTTCAACATATATTTTCTAAGAGCAAGCACATTTTCTTCACACATTCACAACTACCAAAATTAGGAAATTAATACTATTATCTATTCTGCAGACCTTATTACATTTTTAGCAGTTGTACCAATCATGTTCCTTATACTATAAAAAAAAAAAAAAAATAAGCTCCTTTTTCTGGTCCAGAATCCAATCCAAGATGACAGATTCCATTTGGTTGTCGTTTCTCTCGTTAATCTCCCTTAATCAGGAATAGCTGCTCAGCTTTTTCTTTGTCTTGACATTTTTGAGGAGTCCAGGCTAGTGATCTTGAAATTTGGGCCTTTCATGTAAGATAGGAAAACCGTAGAAATAACATGTCCTTCTTAGCGCATCATACTAGGAGGCACATGAAGAAGCTTTATCTCTTTACTGGTGATACTAACTCTGATCATTAGTTAAAATGGTGTTTAGAAGCTTTCTCCATCACAAGGGCTTTATTTTTCCTTTGTAATTAATAAATATTTTGTGGGGGGATACTTTGAGCTTGTATTAGCTATACTGTTCTTCATCAAAATTTTACCCACTAATTTTAGCTCCACTGATGATTCTTGCCTTCATCAATTACCAATATGATGGTTGCCAAATGGTGATTTTCTAAGTCCATCATTACTTCTCTATTTATTAGTTGGTACCCTACCATGAACTATTTTTAGGTAGAGTCATCAGGGAAGGCATCTTTGAGGAGGTGATGCTTGAGTGGAGACCAGGAAGAAGTAAAGGAATGAACATGAAGTTCATCTGGTAGAGTGTCAGGCAGAGGGAACTCTAAGTGCAGAGTAAAAATAATATATAGTTCTTATGCCTATTGTGAAAAGTCAATACAAAACTATATGTACAGGATGGTGCTCAGTGTTCAGTTGTGTCCTATTCTTTGCTACCCCATGGACAACAGCCTACCAGGCTCTGCTGTCCATAGATTTTCCAGGCAAGAATACTGGAGTACCATTGCGCCAACTGGGAAGCCTCATAAAAGGGTAGTGCACAGACTTTAGAAATAATTCCGTAAAAGAAACTACTATTGTTATTAGATAGTGACATCTAACATAATAGATCTACAAGGTAAGAGGGCTCGTGTAGTGAAGTGGAAGGGGAGTGGGGGAAGTCTGATTATGGTGGGAAGAATTTTAAGATGATCCCCAAAGAGCCCCATCCTTGTATAATCCCCTCTATCGTGGGAGGAACCTGTGGATAGGATGGGATATTGCTTCCGTGTTTAGGTTATGTCACATAGCACAGTTGAATAAGAACATGAGATAATCTTCATGGAGCTTGACCTCATCACAAGAGCCCTTCGAAGGGACACGTTCTTTCTTGGAGAAAAAGATCAAAGTCAGAGAGATTTGAAGCAGGAGGGGGATTTGCTGTGTGGGAAGTTCTCCATTGCTCGCTTTGAAGATGGAGTCGTCCACGTGACAAGGACAGGAGAGTGGCCTCTTGGAGCTGAGCATGATCCCCTGGGTGCATAGTCAGCAAGGAATTGAGCCCTGATAACCATCTGAACGAGCTTGGAAGACCTCTGATGAGAATACAGCCCACTGACACTGGATTTCAGATCCATGAGAACTTGAGCAGCGAGCTCAAGTCCAGGCACTGTGAGCCTGGACTTCTGACCTACGGAAATCAGGAGATGATAAACAGAGGTCATCTTAAGTTGCCACGTATATAGTAATTTGTGATACACCAATAGAACATCAACACACCTAGGGAACAAAGGTAAGGAAGATCTCTAGGAGAGAGAGCATGAGATCCCCGGGGAAAGGAAATAGCCCAGCACAGTCAAAGCGCAGCGGTGGAAGAGGAGGGGGCTGTGGAGGTAGGCAGCCCAGGGTCCACATTTACTGAGGGGCTCAGTGTCAGGTCTTGTGCTGAGACAGACTGGAGACCCAGAGACAAATAGCACACAACAATGCTGTCAAGGTGCCCATGGTCTGGAGGAGAAATAATCTCAGTGGAGCATCAGAGGCATGATGACTGGCATCTCTCACAGAGATTTTGTTCACTCAGATAACTCAGTGCCTAGAACCGTGCCTTGCACATAGCGGGTGATAATAACCCTTCATTGAGTTGAATGAAATTGAAGTGATATTTCATCTCAGCCAGTGGCTTTCAACCAGGAGCAAATTTACCTACCAGGGGCAATGTCCCCAAACATTTTTCTTTGCCACAACTAGGGAGGTGCCGCTGGCATCTAGTGAGAAGAGGTCAGGGATGCTGCTAAACATCTCGCCATGCACAGAAAAGCCTCCCTCCCCCAACTAAGAATTATCTCTTTCAAAACAGTGCTAAGGTTGAGAAACCATGATTAGACAATGGTGAGATCTGATGAAACCTTTGCTCTTCACTCAGAAAGCAGTTCTCTAATGCTTGTTATTCTAATGCCTGTGTCCTCCCGCTTGGGCAAGAGTGGATAAACAGTGAATTCCCCTTTTCTGGGTCCTCTCAGGATGTTGTGAAGTTCAGCTTCCTTCCATCGGCCTTCCTTGCAATACGATCAATGTCACTGATTAGAACCCAATGCCCCCTTTCGCTCTTATTCTCAGTCCCCTGCTTTGGCCTGGAAGGTATTAAGTGGTGGGCTGGTCAGTGTTTAAGAACCAGCTCTCAAAAAAATATGCATATACAATGCATATGTACATATATATATATATATTTTTAATATTCTACTGATAAAAAGGATGTTTCATACAAGTTGCAGACAGTTTAACCTACAGCATTAGTTATCATTAAATCCCCTATAGCTGACTGGTCCTTATAGGATTCTTTCATCGGTTTTTGCTGAACACTTGTATATACAACCAACCTAAAGAAGTGTTGGTGAATGGTTGTAGACCTGACTTGAATGTTGACTGCTATTTTCTTTTCTATTAACAAGTGAGATGAAAGTGAAACCAGAAAGGCATGCTGGAATGCCATTCGTTTGTCAATGATGTATCTGCTTTGTTGAACCAGATAATTGTTTTCAAGTAATGGAAGAATATCTTCTCAATTTTTGTGCCATTCACAATGCAACATTACAGATAGGACAAGCTTTTAAATTTAATCTGCATTATTAACATTTTCTTCATTACTTTCTTAAGTCTAGACAGTCAACAGGACAATACATCGAGTCCTGACTTGTAGCGTTTTCTGATTCCCATGGTGTAAATACTCCCACCTTGGCAAATGTCAAACCCCCAGTGTGATGTCACTGAACACTGAGTTGGGAAGAGATGGTTGTCACACATCTTTATAGGGTATTTCCACCATACAGGTGTAATAGAAATAAGGAACTTCCAAGAGAATAGATGATAATAAAATGCAAAATAATGGAGAAGTATGAGTTCTGAGTATTTGTTATCTTTACTTTTAGTAAAAAATGTATTTAACTATAGGTTTAGAGATTGAATTTTAAACAATGTCAATGCTTATCAACTGGTTTACAAAATTCCAGAAAATTTAAAAATTGACTCTCGAAAGCTGGTATGTATTGGTGCTAGCACACCTCTGCTTTACCTAGTTAGTGCCTTGTGCTGATAATCAAGCTTACTCTCTAGTTAACTCTTTAAACAGATACACTCAGAAAGAGTTACCTTACATATGAGTTCTGGGGATCATACACTGACTATGCACACATAGTGTGAATATAGGGATCACATAGGAAATCATCCTGTCTTCACTTCATGTCTGCTGGTCCTCTTGCAATTATTAGCATGGTAGGAAAAATATTTTGTTGTTGTTCAGTCATTAAGTTGTGTCTGACTCTTTGTGACCCCATAGACTGCAGCATGCCAGGCCTTCACTGTCTCCCAGAATTTGCTCAAATTCATGTCCACTGAGTTGGTGATGCTATTTGACCATCTAATCCTCTGTTGCCCCCTTCTCCTTTGGCCTTCAATCTTTCCCAGCATCAGGGTCTTTTCCAATGAGTTGGCTCTTGGAATCAGGTGACCAAAGTATTGGAGCTTCAGCTTCAGCACCAGTCCTTCTGATGAATATTCAGCATTGATTTCCTTTAGGATTAATCAGATCAATGGGGAAAAAATACCTGACTTTTAAAATCTGGTGGAGACTATTGACATTTCCTTGCCCTGCTTCCTGAGGGATTCTCTTCTAGGTAGCAGTAATGGTGAGTGGGACAGAAGAGGAAATGTGACTTCACAGATCCTTAATAGACAAACACTGGCTGCCTCATGCTTGCAGGAGAAACATGCAAGAAAATATCTCCTCAAGAGCCAGACATCCCGCCTAGACAGGCTAGACAGGCAATCCTGGCTAGACAGCCGGACCCTAGAGCCAGATATCCTGGAATGTGAAGTCAAGTGGGCCTTAGGAAGTGTCACTATGAACAAAGCTAGTGGAAGTGATGTAATTCCAGTAGAGCTATTTCAAATTCTAAAAGACGATGCTGGGAAAGTGCTGCACTCAATATGCCAGCAAATTTGGAAAACTCAGCAGTTGACACAGGACTGGAAAAGGTCAATTTTCATTCCAATCCCAAAGAAAGGCAATGCCAAAGAATGTTCAAACTACCACACAATTTCACTCATCTCATACACTAGCAGCAAAGTAATGCTCAAAATTCTCCAAGCCAGGCTTCAACAGTACATGAAACATGAGCTGGATTTAGAAAAGGCAGAGGAACCAGAGATCAAACTGCCAACATCCATTGGATCATTAAAAAGGCAAGAAAGTTCCAGAAAAACATCTTCTCCTGCTTTATTGACTATGCCAAAGCCTTTGACTGTGTGCATCACAACAAGCAACGGAAAATTCTTCAAGATAGGGGAATACCAGATCATCTCACCTGCCTCTTGAGAAACCTGTATGCAGGTCAAGAAGCAAGAGTTAGAACTGAACATGGGACAACAGTCTGGTTCCAAATTGGGAAAGGAGTACATCAAGGCTGTATACTGTCACCCTGCTTATTTAACTTATATGCAGAGTACATCATAGAAATGCCAGACTGGATGAAGCACAAGCTGGAATCAAGATTGCTGGGAGAAATATCAATAACCTCAGATATGCAGATGACACCACCCTTATGGCAGAAAGGAAAGAAGAACTAAAGAACCTCTTGATGAAAGTTAAAGAGAAGAGTGAAAGATCTGGCTTAAAACTCAATATTCAGAAAACTAAGATCATGGCATCTGGTCCCATCATTTCATGGCAAACATATGGAAACAGTGAGAGACTTTATTTTCTTGGGCTCCAAAATCACTGCAGGTGGTGACTGCAGCCATGAAATTAAAAGACACTTGCTCCTTGGGAAAAAAGCTATGACCAACCTAGACAGCATATTAAAAAGCAGAGACATTACTGTGCCAACAAAGGTTCATCTAGTCAAGGCTATGGTTTTTCCAGTAGTCATGTATGGATGTGAGAGTTGGACTATAAACCAAGCTGAGTGCTGAAGAATTAATGCTTTTGAACTGTGGTGTTGGAGAAGACTCTTGAGAGTCCCTTGGACTGCAGGGAGATCCAACCAGTTCATCCTAAAGGAGATCAGTCCTGAGTGTTCATTGGAAGGACTGATGTTGAAGCTGAAACTCCAATACTTTGGCCACCTGATGTGAAGAACTGACTCATTTGAAAAGACCCTGATGCTGGGAAAGATTGAAGGCAGGAGGAGAAGGGGATGACAGAGGATGAGACGGTTGGATGGCATCACCGACTAAATGGACATGAGTTTGGGCAAGTTCCAGGAGTTGGTGAAGGACAGGGAAGCCTGGCATGTGCAGTCCATGGAGTTGCAAAAAGTCAGACACGACTGAGCAACTGAACTGAACTGACCTCCTCAAGACAATCTCAAGCATACAAGCTCAGCATATTCTTTTATTCATCATCCCTCAGTGTCACCTAATGTGAAGAGCGTTGGAAAGTATCCTGATGCTGGGAAAGAGTGAAGATATGAGGAGAAGGGGGCAACAGGAAGAGATGGTTGGATGGCCTCACCGACTCAAGGGACTTGAGTCTGAGGAAACACTGGGAGATAATGAAGGAAAGGAAGCCTACTGTGATGTAGTCTATGGGGTCACCAAGAGTCAGACACGACTAGCAACTAAGCAACAACAATAAAAACCTCAAAAAAAAAAAACAAAACAATAAAAACCTCAGAGTCATCCCCATATTATGTTATGTTTTATTCTCACTCTCAACTCCTCTTAGTTCCACGCAAATTCCTCTTTAGGGTGGAGCTAAAAACTTGACTTCTTGTTGAACCATTTGAAGGATTTTTCCCATTCTGATGTAAATAGCAAGAGGAGCAGGGCAAGTGGCCACACTGTTGAACCTTTGCTTTAAGGTCCTCTTTTCTGCTTATTTGGAATCCAGCCATGTCCATGGCTCACTTCACTCCTGTGGCCTTGAGGAGGCAAACACAGCATCCTCTGAATTATCCTGCCTGATTTGTCCATGGCCTTGGTGAACTCTTCATGTTTTCTTGAATTCCCCGTCTTAACAGATTTTAAAATTTTCCACCAGCTAAACACAAAACACAATCAATCCTAAACATTTTAGCCACATAATTATACCTTCTCCACTACCAAACCTCTTACCAAATGTATTCAGTACACTTAATGCTTAACCTACAAAAATCTCTTCTTCTAATGCAATTCATTTCCCTCTTAGCCAATTTTAGACATTAAGGACATTATTTGCTTTATTTGCTTCATGAGAAGTATTTATTTATGCTTTTTAACAAGCAAGAATGAGTGCCAGGCTCTGGGCTAATTGTGGGGGATGTATCAGTGAATAAGAAAGATAGACCTACTCCCTCCTCTTGGGGAGCTTTTAGTCTGATGGAGGAGAATGACATTAAGCAAACACACACACAAATATGTGTTCGTGGTTAAAAAGGTGAAAAGTGCTATAAGGGCAAAGAATGGAATCTTATGATGAGGGGATACAGTTTGTGCTGGGAGCCAGAGGAGGCATTTCTGAAGGATTTAAAAGAACCAGCCAGAGGAGAGACTGGTGCAGAGAATGGGGAAGAGGCCTCGAGGGACAGGGAGCCACTTCATTCAGGACCCTAGGAAAAAGAAGGAATCTCCAAATCAGGGATAGAGGAGATTGAGGCAAATGAGATGAGCAGTGAGGTGGACTCAGGTCCAGATGATAGTCAGGTAAGCCTTGTGATAGCTTTTATTCGAACCTCAATAAGGTATTCAAGTCTTAACACAGGGGAGTGTTCCAATTCACTTTCTAAAAAGATCCCTCTAGATAATACATAGAAAGTGGATTGGGGAACACTTCCCTGTTTGTCCAGGGTTAAGACTCCGCACTTGCAACGCAGGGGCCCAGGTTTGAGCCCTGGTCAGAGAATGAGATTTCACATGCTACAATTAAAACTCCCACATGCTGCACCTAAAAAAAAAAAAAAAAAAAAAAAAAATCCCATGGACTGCAACTAAGATCTGGTGCAACCAAATACACAAATTTTTTTTTTTTTTTAAAGAAAGTGGGTTGGGGAATTAGGGCAAAAGGAGAAACAGAATGATGGACAAGAGGCAGCTATAGCAATCCAGAATGGAGATAATGATGGTGGGAACTACGGTGATTGCAGTGGGAGGAACAGAAACGGGCAGGTTTGAGAAAACCTGCAAGAAATGGAAATGAATGAACATGCTGGGGAAACTGACATGGTGAAGGGGATGAGTGGAAAAGAGGTGTCAAGGATGGAAGCCGGCAGAAAGAGGGGTCATTCACTGAAAAGATGGCGTAGGCACCAGCCCAGAAGGAACACGTCTGACAGAGAGGAAGGGCAGCTCTGCAGGAAGCGAGGAGGGAAACAAAATGACTTGAGCTAATTCCTTTTATGTTTCATCAGACAAAGAGGTAATTTTCTGTTGATAAAATGTGCTGCCTGTTTTTCCTCCCAATTCCCTCATTAGCCAAATAGTCCTCAATCTCTCTCTTTGGCCAACTTGACAATTTTGACCAGGTTCAAACGCTGCAAGACAGTACTCCTCAAAGTGTCAGGCCAGGAGTTGTAGGGATTTACCAGACAGTTGCAATTGGCATGGAGAATGACTTTTCAATGCTATATGGATATGGCAACCCATCACATTGAATCAGAGAGTGAGAAAGTAATTTCCTTTTCAATTCTTTCTTAGGCTTTTTGATTACATCAGGGAGAAAGGCTCAGTTTGGTGTTAGTATGTCTTTACACCTCTCTAACACTTGATAATCTCTCTTTTTAACAAAGAGAGAACAAGGCCACAATCTCAAAGCATTTTAGCAGGCCACAGTCTCTTTTTGGAATTTAATAACATTGTTTTGTTTTTCACTGTCAAAAAAGTTTGAGATTACCTCCTATTTATGGCAAGTAATATTGATTTTTCATTTGCAGCAGTGATATAAATAAATTTATTTAAAAATAAGGGTGTGAGTACAAAAAGGGAGTGGTGATAATGCAAATTAAGTCGTAGTGCACGTGATCCATGAAAATGGCAAGTGTCACCCAGGAGCACAGTGATCAAAGTCTGGAAAACAGAGCATGACAGTGAAGTGGATGTTTGTTATTCTTGCATTTGTTTTTCCGTCTTGGGGCAACATTTCCTGATTTGCTTTGGTGAATCATCTCTCCCCTACTCTCAGACCACCATGCTCTCTGTAAAGTTGATCTTATTTCTGGGTCCCAGGCAGCAGTGCTGGGTGTTCCATCA
Organism: Dama dama; assembly: GCF_033118175.1. Lineage (NCBI taxonomy): Eukaryota > Metazoa > Chordata > Mammalia > Artiodactyla > Cervidae > Dama > Dama dama. The sequence continues at coordinate 108,103,571 of NC_083700.1, read as the reverse complement.
CCAGGGCCAGTGATTGGCTTATTGATGGACAACTGATCAAACCAGGCCAATCAGGCCCAGAGCTGGGATTTGAACCCAGACAGTTTGGTGCAAGGACCATGACCCAAACCACTGCACTCCCCCTCTCTCCTGGATACTGTGTCTTTTGAACCGAGAACTGAAGGATGAGTAGCAGAATTAAGATAGCAGATGAGGCAGGAGGGAGCAATGTGATGAGGCTACAGATGTCCTCAGGACCAGACTGCAGATGCCTTGTAGACTTGGGTAAGAACCCCATTTTGAACTCCACCCCAAGAACAATGGAGATCTTCCCAGGTGGCCCAGTGGTCAAGCATCCCCCTGCCAGTGCAGGAGATGAGAGAGACACGGATTCCATCCCTGGGTTGGGTAAATCCTCTGGAGAAAGAAGTGGCAGCTTGCTCCAGTATTCTTGCCTAGAAAATTCCATGGACAAAGGAATCTTGCAGGCTACATACAGCTCATGGGGTCTCAAAGAGTCAGACCTGACCGAGTGCGCACGTGCACACACACACACACACACACACACGCATACATACATTAAGAGCATTGTGAAACCCTTGATTGTTTTTCTCCAAGAGGGTGACAGGCCTAAATTTGTATGTTTAAAGACCGCTGTGGTTTTTGTACAGCATTTAGCATGGAATCCAGCCCCTAGTAACTGTGAATATTAAATTGGAGAATGCCCAGTATTTGCAGCAGGTACAGAACAGAGGCTCAGTAAATGTTCATCTCCACTTCTTTTGCCCTCTGCTTGTTCCTGAGGCTGCTTCTTTAAGAAAGAGCCTCCAGGGAAAGTGGAGTCTTAAGTAGGACGTAGCCTTGCCCAAGGGCACTGATGTTTAGATGGAGCCTGTTAGATGAGGCCAAAGACAGAAAGCAAAGTTGTGTGCTCTGGGTACTTTTAAACCTTCGTAGTCCCTGAGTTTCTACAGTTAAAAAGTGGGAGCGTGGAGCAAAGAGTTAATGAGGCAAATAGGAATTTAAAAAAAGAAAGAGAGAAAGCAAAGCCAGTGACTGACGGTTGAGAGAGGAGGTCTGACTTAAACACAGGTTTAGACTCGGGAGGGCTCCTTTTCTGGATCATGGCCAACAGGCGGACAACATGCTTGGCCTACAGGAAGCAAGGCTTGTTGGCTTGCCGTCCCTGTCTGCATGTGGGAATGAATCCACAGCTACAGGAGGAAGATGAGAGTGTAATTTGGAGACAGAAGTAGTCAAAGGAATTCAACTGAGAAATAACATCCTGGCACAAACTTAAGACATAAAAATAAAATCAATTTCACAAGACCCAGAAAGCCTGATTCTTGTGAAGTGTCCTCATGAAATCTCAACAAGCCTAGGCATCTCCATTCTCTGAACCCCTCCCAAAATGTCACCTTTGCTCCAGCCCCTGTGGAAATTTGCAACTTCTCCATCCCTCACCTGGCTTTGTCCAGACCAGGCCGGGGCCATCGATCCTGCTTCTGTACCCTCCCCATCCCAGGCCCCCTGAGTCCAGGGGTCCACCAGGCCCACCTCACTGAGCAAAAGCACCTCTTGTGTGCCACCCCACCCCTCCTGGTCTCTGACTGCCTGGAACTTGGACTAGCATCACTATCTCTCTGACACCTGCACTCCCTCCCATGTCGGGACAGTATGGCTCAGTAGTTAAGCACGATGTCTCAGTCAGTATCTGGAGTTGGATAGACCTGGGGTCTTGAGTAGTGGCCAACAGAGCAAGTTTTGGTGTCAAGTTGCAAGGTCTAATTCACAGCTTCCCTCACTGACCATGTGTGCTCTCTTGGATAGGTTATCTAATTTCTGTGGGCCTCAGTTTTCTCATCTCTATAGTGGGGATAAAATATTACCTACCTCAAGGAGCTAAGGGGTTTATTTACACAATGAATTCATATGTGTTGTGAGTTGAGAACAGTTTTTGACACCTAGTAAGTGTTTCATGCATGTTAGATACTATTATTTGAATCCTCTCCCTGCCAGCTGGGAAAACTCATGAACGTGGTTTAATCTAAGCCTCAGAGTCAATACTTTCCTACTTGTTCCCCTGCAGCCCTGCAAACAAGCCTTTCACTCCCATAAGCAAACAGAAGTGGTTAACAGACAAGTCTTGTTCTCTAGGCTCAGAGTGTTTTCTTTTGGTTGGGCCAATGACCCAGATAATGACCACACCTGTATTTAGTAACATGTCATTCAGTCTCTTCTCTCCCTGAAGAATTCATTAGTAGCTACACTTTTTTTTTTTTTTTACTTCACTCCTTTTACCTCTGACATTTGGTCAAGTTTCCATGCTTGCTTTTTGTTTTTTTCAATGCAGAGTTCAGTGATTTCCAAATGCAGAGCCCAGGCCTTCTCAACAATGAGGTTAATCATGAGATTACCAGAGACATTGCAGGTAGCCTGGAGATACGGCCTCCGCAGCTATGAGAGCTTCAAACCTGGAACTATCCTGGACCCCTCCTCCTTCGCCTCTGACATACAGTCAGTCACCAAGTTCCATCGATTCTTTTTTTAAACATAACTTTTTTTTTGGTGTGGATTTTTAAAAAAATCTGTATTGAATTTGTTACGATATTGCCTCTATTTTTTAATATTTTGGTTTTTTGGCCACGAGTCATGTGGGATTTTACCTTCCAAGCCAGGGATCAAACCTGTATCCCCTCCATTGGAAGGTGAAGTCTTAACACTGGACCCACCAGGAAAGTCCGTCCATCAGTTCTGATTTTTAAACATTTGTAATTTTTAAAGATAATTTTCAAGAGCAGTTTTCAGTTCACAGCAAAATTGAAAATACAAAGATTTCCCATAGCTCCTCTACCCACTCCTCATTATTGTCTCCCACTAGAGTGGTACATTTATTACAATTGATGGACCTATATTGTCAAATTATAATCACCCAAAGTTCATAGATTACTTTAGGGTCCAGTCTTCTGGATATACATTCTATGGGTTTGGACAGGTGTTGAATAACATATATCCATCACTATGGTGTCATTCAGAGTATTTTTATTACCCTAAAAATCCTTAGTGGTGCTCTCCAGCTGTTCATCCCTCCTGCAACTCATCTGACTTTTTAAAGCCTCTTGCCTATGCCTCTCTCTGCCATCTTCAACACAGTCTGCCTGGCTCAGGCCACCTGTATATCGCATTGCATTCCTGCAAGAGTCCCCAAATGGATGGCTCTGTTTCCAGTGGGGCTTCCTTTCTGTAATCCATCCTGCCTCCTTGGTGGTCAACATGACCTTTCCAAAACAGAAACCCGACTCTGTCCCTACCCGACTTAAAACTGTCTCATTTCTCCTCGTTGCCTCAGAGGATACAGGTTTCAATGAGGAGGATCTTTCACATTGAAAATGTCTCTAGATACCTCCCAGCACCTCAACCCATGACAGAGATTGTACTTCTAATCACTGTCAAATGGGAAAATGCATGATGCCAAAATATACTATGACTATTAAGTGTGTACGAATTTGAAATGTTATGGTAATATTTATTTGCATTTAAAAATAGTATCAATAGCATATGTATTTACTCCATACATTCAACAGGCAATGTCTGGTGTGCATAAGAATTTAATCATTCCTTCCACATAAATTTATGACCCCCTAAAATTCTCTGGCAGCTCACAGGATAGAAATAATTGGTCTAGAACTTAAGCTGTAAACTCTTTTTCCCTCCTGCTCTCCTTAAAGTCCTGTATGTACACTACCTTCCCACCTACAGTCACGCTCCAGCTTTGGGAATCTCTGTGTTTCTTCCATGCACCCCACAACCTTCCACACTTTCTCAAAGGGTCTCTGTGCCCAGCCTTTCTCTCTGGCTAATCCCAACCCCTTTAAATGGGATTTAAGTGTCATGTCCATCTAAAACGTCATGTTCTCCAATGAGCCCACGAGTTTGCTACTTTTTCCTCTGTACAAAACTCAATTAGCACCAAGCTTAGTGTGTTGCAATCACATGTTGATATTTTTTTTCCTCTCCTTATAAAATTTTTATGAGAAGATCCCTTCTCTGGCTCATCATCCTTGCACCTCATCCACTGTCACAGTTCCTACAATTGGTAGGTGCTTAATAAATGTTGGGCTAATAATGAGTGGAGGGAGGAAGGGTCTCTAAAGAGATTTGATTTCACTGGAGCAGATGTGCTAATGGAAGAGAGCCAACAGGCTGTCCAAGGTAAAGGGTGTGCATTTGATACAGTCCTAGAGGAATAACAGATGATGGGTCTCTCATGCCAACCAGGAGGGTAGGTGGCCCAAGGAAACAGTCTTTTCCAGAGAGACTCATGAGCTCTCTCTTTTATCAGAGGTGATTTTTTGACTGTGGCTACTGAAGGGAGCCCAGTGGTCAGCTCCTCATCTCTTGGAGAGCTCCCACCCGAGATCCCAGCTGCCTCAGGATAAAATGAACATTTTGAAGTGCTGGTACCCAGCAGCTTCACTGTCCAATACTTTCACTAAGAAGGAGAAAAATCCCCATGCATCAGGGATTTAACCTGTGTAGGATCTAATCTATTTTCTAATGTTACAGGAGATACTTGATGGAGAGAAGAGGCAGATGATATTAACAATATCCATGGATGCTGGGAATAACAAGGGGGAATCAGTCTCCCCAGACATTACTGCACTGCTTGCCTCCCCCAAAATTCAACTTCAACCTAGAAGCAGGATGACATGATCTACACTGCTCAGTGTCCATACAGTCAGAGGTTTATGTTCAAGTCCCAGTTCTGCCACTGAAATGCTATGTGATTTAAAATTTTTATATTCATAAATATATTTGTACAGAAGAATAGTTCAGGCAGATTCTTTACCAGCTGAGCCTCAAGGGAAGCCCACGAATACTGGAATGGGTAGCCTATCCCTTCTTCAGAGGATCTACCAAACCCAGGAATCAAACTGGGATCTCCTGGTAAAGAAGTGGATTCTTTACCAACTGAGCTATCAGGGAAGCCCTAAAGAATAGTTATAATGTGTCTAAAGAAGAGGAAGAAAAATCTATGTTACCACCATTCAGCATAAGAGATAAAATATTGCCAACATCACTGACTTTTTCTTCACGCCTCACTGTAAACCAATATTCCTTCCTAACACTCCCAGAGGTAACCAGTCTAGTACATTTTGTGTTTATCATTCTCTTGCTTTTCTTTATAGTTCTCCTGCATACATAAGCATGTAGATGATATATATGTTTGTGCACTTTATATGTGGACTCTAATCTGTCTTAAAAAAAATTTTTTTTATTTGACTGCAGCAAGTCTTACTTGCGGCACATGAAATCTTTGATCTTAGATGAGGCATGTGGGATCTTTAATTGTGGCAAGTGAGATCTAGTTCCCTGACCAGACATTGAACCTGGGTCCCCTGCATTGGGAGTGTGGAGTCTTAGCCACTGGACCACTAGGGAAGTCCCTGTCCCTTTTCTTCCCCCAACTGATGTTATTCATTTATGGTGATGCCTTTAATATTTATTCATTCATACTAATGTATGAATATACTACAATTTTCCTGAAGTTGGGTCTTTGGGATGTTCTTAATTAGTAGCTATTGGGGGGCTTCCCAGGTGGTGCTAGTGATAAAGAACTTGCCAACTCAGGAGGCATAAGAGATGCAGGTTTGATCCCCGAGTTGGGAAGATCCCCTGGAGGAGGAAATGGCAATTCACTCCAGTGCCATGGACAGAAGAGCCTGGCAGCCTATGGTCTGTAGGGTCACAGAGAGTTAGACATGACTGAAGTGACTTAGCATGCACACACATGCACATGAATAAAGCTGCCATGAACTTTTAAGTATCAGCCTTTGTGCAGACAAATGTATTCATGTCTCTTAGATAAACACATAGAGTTGGAATTGCTAAGTTTATGAAAAATGTAGGTAGGTTTAACATTATAAGAATCTTCCAAACTGTTTTCCACAATGGTTGTACCATTTTACATTCCCACCAGGAATCTATGAGAGATCTGTTGCTGCTTTTCCTTGTCAACACTTAGCATTATCAGTCTTGTTAGTTTTAGCCATTCTAAAATTGATGTCTAGAGGTTATGAATTTCATTTCATTTTCCTAATGACTAATGATCAACATCTTTTTATGTACCTATTTTTCATTCATGTATCTTATTTGGAGAAGTGTCTATTCAAACCATTTGCCTATTTTTTAAACTGAATTTTTTGTCTTTATGTTATTGAGTTGTAAGAATTATTTATATACTCTGTACACAAACCTTCTGTCAGATACAAACATGAATATTTTCTTCTGTCTGATACTTGATTTTAATTTTTAATAGCATCTTTGGAAGATCAGAGATTTTTAATATTGACACAGATCCATTTATTTTTTAATAGTTTGAATCTTTTGTGTCCTAGGAAATCTTTGCCACTCTTTAGATCATAAAGATTTTCCTTTAAATTTTTTATAGTTACGATTTTTATGTTTAGATATATGTTCTTTTTCAAGATAGTATTTGTGGGTGAAATAAGGTAATAGTCAAGGTTCTTTTTTCTTTATGGATATCCAACAGTACCAGCATCACATATTGAAAAGACTACCTCTGCACCATATAATTACCTTGGCATCTATGAAATAATAATGCCCCTCCCTAAGTTCATGTCCTAACCTAACACATGAATTTGTTAGGTGACATAGCAAAGAGAAACTAAGGTTACAGATGCCGTTATATTTGCTGATAGAGTGACCTTAAAATAGGGAGGCAGAGGGCGGCAGAGGATGAGATGGTTGGATAGCATCACTGACTTAATGGACATAAGCTTGGGCAAACTCTAGGAGATAGTGAAGGACAGGGAGGCCTGGTGTGTTGCAGGTCATGGGGTTATGAAGAGTCGGACACAACTTAGCTACTGAACAACAATATAGGAAGATTATCCCGGATTGCTTGGGTGGACTCAGTGTAATCACAGAGGTCCTTAAAAATGGAAGATGGAAGCAGAAAAAAAGTTAGAGTCATGCAATGTGAAAAGTCCTTGATCCACCACTGCTGAGTTTGAAGGAAGACACCACAAGCCAAGGATTGAGGTCAGCCTTTAGTAGCTGGAAAAGGCAAGGAAACATTCTCCTCTAGACCCTCTAGAAGGAACATAGCCTTGCTGACACTGACTTTTGCCCAGTGAGACCTGTGCTAGACTTCTAATTTATAGAACTGTAAAATAATAAATTTGTATTTTTTTGAGTCACTAAGTTAGTGGTGCTATTGTTGCAGCAGTGAAAAATTAATACAGCACCATTAGTTGACCATATATGTAGATCTATTGCCATATTCTTCCACTGATCAATACATTTCTCTGTCTTGTTTACTGTACCTTTATAGTCAACTTTATAGCAAATCTTGAAATCAGATAGTATGTCTTAAAAATATAGTCTTTGATATTCCAGTTCCTTTGCATTTTCATATAAATTTTAGAATCCCCTTTCCAATTTCTGTATAAAAGTATCCTAGTGTTTTTATTGGGATTGCACTGAAGCTATAGACCAGTTTGGGGAAAACTGACAAATGTCATAACAATTTTGAAAACTGATTTCGTGAACATGATATCTTTTCATTATTTAGTCTTCTTCCCTTTCTGTCTTTGTTTTGTATTTTTTAGTGTATAGGTCTGAACACATTTTATTAAATTTATCCCTAAGTACTTCATGTTTTGTGATATAACTGTAAATGGCATGATTTGCTTATTCCAAATTCCAGTCGAATGCTTGCAGTGACAGTGAAAGAAGAGAGTGAAAAGGTGGGCTTAAAACTCAACATTCAGAAAACTAAGATCATGGCATCCAGTCCCATTACTTCACGGCAAATAGATGGGGAAACAATAGAAACAGTAACAGACATTATTTTGGGGGGCTCCAAAATCACTGCAGATGGTAACTGCAGTCATGAAATTAAAAGACGCTTGCTCCTTGGAAGAAAAGCTATGACCAACCTTAGACAGATAGTAAAAAGCAGAGTCATTACTTTGCTGACAAGGGTCTGTCTAGTCAAAGCTATGGTTTTTCCAGCGGTCATGTATGGATGTGAGAGTTGGACTGTAAAGAAAGCTAAGCGCTGAAGAATTGATGCTTTTGAACTGTGGTGTTGGGGAAGACTCTTGAGAGTCCCTTGGACTGCAAGGAGATCAAACCTGTCTGTTCTAAAGGAAATCAGTCCTGAATATTCATTGGAAGGACTGATGCTGAAGCTGAAACTCCAATACTTTGGCCACCTGATGTGAAGAACTGACTCATTGGAAAAGACCCCGATGCTGGGAAAGATTGAAGGCAGGAGGAGAAGGAGACAACAGAAAATTAGATGGTTGGATGGCATCACAGACTTGATGGACATGAGTTTGAGCAAGCTCTAGGAGTTGGTGATGGACAGGGAAGCCTGGTGTTCTGCTGTCCATGGGGTCCCAGAGTGGGACACAGCTAGGCAACCGAACTGAATTGAGTATAAAGAAGTACAATATAATTTGCATATTGACCTTGCTAAACTTGCTTAATAGTGCTGGTGACTTTTTTGGGTATATTGCTTAAAACTTTCTACTTAGAGCCTTTTAAAATCTTCCTGTCATTTTGTACTGCCTAGGACTGCCAGTACAATGTTGAACAGAAAGATAGTAGACATCTTTGTCTTTTTCCCAATTTAGAAGCTAAAGCATTTAGTCTTTCACTACTAAGTTTGATGTAGAGAGTTTTTCTCCTGTAGGGTTTTTTGCAGATGTCCTTTTTCAGGTTGAGAAAATTCCTTTTTAGTCCTAGTTTGCTGAATGGGTCTTGAAGATTTCAAACGCTTTCTTTCTATTGAGATAATAATAAAGTTTTTCTTTTATTCTGTTAATATGCTCAATTACATTGATTGATTTTTTAATGTTAACCAGTAATGCCTTCCTGGAATGAACCCCAGTTAGTCAAGACGTATTATTTTTTTTGCTGGAGAAAGGAATGGCTACCCACTCCAGTATTCTTGTCTGGAGAATTCCTTGGACAGAGGAGCCTGGTGTGCTATAGTCCATGGGGTCACAAAGAATCAGACATGACTGACTGACTAACACAGTAGCAATTATCTTTTTGTATACTGCAGGATTAAATTTGCTAATGTTTATTAAGGATTTTGTGTCTATGTTCATAAAGAATTTGTTAGCATAAAGTTGTTAACAATATTCCCTACATGATATATTGTGATGGTCCCTGTTTTATTCCTGATTTTGAGAATCTTCTGTATTTCTTGATCAATCTCACTATCATTTTATCAACAATTATACACACACACACACACACACACACACACACACACACACACATATATATTGCCTTTCCATACTGTTCATGGGGTTCTCAAGGCAAGAATACTGAAGTGGTTTGCCATTCATTTTACTATTTTCTCAATTTTCCGTCTATTTCCCATTTCACTGTTTCCTGTTCTCATCTTAATTGTTTCTTTCCTTCTACTTGCTTTGTTCTTAATATATTATTCTTTTTGTATTTTCTTAAGATGAAAGCTTAGGTAACTGATTTTATACTTTTCTTCTTTTCTAATGTAAGCATATAAATTATACATTTGTTCTTGAAGCTCTCTTTTAGTTTCATTTCACAGATTTTGATATGTTTTCTTTTTGTTTTCACCCAACTCAAAATATTTTCTGATTCCTCTTATGATTTCCTCTTTGATATGGATTATTTAAAAACATTGATTCAATTTTCAAATATCTATTAATTTTCCAAGTATATTTTACTAACATGTTTAATTCCATTATATTCAGAGAATATCCTTTATATGATTTCAATTATTTTAAATTTGTTAAAATTTACTTTTTGGTCTAACACATGGCTTAAACTTGGTGAAAGATCCATGTATACTGGAAAGAATGTGTGGTTTGCTGTTGTTGGAAAGAGTGTTCTCTCTTTAGTCAATGTCAATTATTTCCAGCTTTTTGATAGCATTCATCAAGTATTCTATATCCTCTTTGCTTTTCTATTTGTTCTATCAGTTACTAAGAAAATAACTGATACTTGCTCAGTTGCCAATTATTATTGTGCATTTGTCTGTTTCTCTTTTCTGTTCTGTCAGCTTTTGTTTCATGTATTCTGAAACTGTTATTGTGTGCATGCACATTGAAGATTGCCATGGCTCCTTAGTTAATGTTCCCTTTATCTTTATGAAATGATCCTTTTTATTTTTGGTAATATTTTTTGTGTGATGCCTACTTTGTCTGATAGTATAGTTACTTCAAGTTTCATGTTTCGTATTTACATGGTGTACCCTTTTCTGTCATTTTATTTTTAACCTACTTTATTTTTATATTTAAATTGTGTGAGTAGCATATGTGCGTGGTTTCCAGCTCTGCCGACAGCTGAAGGGCACAGAGGGAGGAGGGTCCACCACTCTCCAGATTGAAGGCCAGAGGCAACTTGACGTTCAAGTAGTCAACATCTTCCCTCCCCATGCCCGTTCTCTTTTAGACCTATTCACTCTCAGATGGTCTCTTAAGGCTGAAGGGTCTGTTTCCTTAGGCGGGCAGAAAGCTTAACTTCCAGTTTCTACACCAATCTCAACCCTGTGGTTTCTCAGGATCTATTGTGTGGGCTGCTGACATGACCTCTTCCTCCCTCTGGCTGAAAGCTCACCCAGCATTTTTGGATTATAGAATTCTTATCTCCTGCCTTGATACTTTGGGAATTTTGAATTTCTTTGCTTTTAAAATTTCCTACAACACCAAAATGGTACTACCTTTCAAAACTAGATAAATGAATAATGTTTCTTATAGACAGTATATGACTGTGCTTTTTTATTTTTAATAATTTTTCATTTCTAAACACCACTTTGTCAAAGAACAATTGATATTCAAAATGCCATACATGTTTAATAAATGTAACTTGATGAGTTTGGAAGTAAGTATATTTATAAAACCATCTTTACAATCTATGCTGTAAACATATCCATCACCTCTAGAAGTTTCCTCTTTGTTATTGCTATTATTTTCTTTTTGTGATAAGAACATTTAGCTTACACTCAAAATTTTGAGTGTTTATACATTATTGTTAACTCTAGGCACTATGCTATACAGTAGATTTCTAGGACTTATTTTTCTTGCATAAATGAAACCACACCCTCTGGCTAGTATCCCCCTGCCCCGTTTCCCTTCTTTGCAGCCCTGACATCCACCATTCTATGTTCTGCTTCTGAGTTTGACTATTTTAGAGTTCTCATACAAGTGGCATCATGTAGTATTTATACTTCTGTATCTGACTTATTTCACTTGGCATAATGTCCTTCATCCATGTTGCAAATGGCATGATTTTCTTCTTCTCTAAAGGCTGAGTGATATTCTATTTATGTATATATCATTATTCTTTATCCACTTGTCTGTCAATAAACATTTAGATCTCTTCCAAATCTTGACTATTGTGAACCATGCTGCAATGAATGTGGGAGAGAAGAGACAGCTCTTTCAGATCCTGATTCCAATCTTTTTGTTTTTTAGTTTTTTATAACTTTTTAATTTTATATTGGAGTATAGTGATTTACAATGCTATGGTACTTTCAGGCAAGTAGCAAAGTGATTCAGTTATACATAGCTGTGTATCTATTCTTTTTCAAATTATTTTCCCATTTAGGTCATTACAGTGTACTGAGCAGAGTTCCCTGTGTTACACAGCAGGTCCTTGTTGGTTGTCAACTTTATTTATTTATTTATTTATTTTTATTCCATTACCTTTACTACATTACAATTAATTTGGTTATCTGTGTATTATGAGGGAATTAGCATTTGAATGACTATGAGCCTGTCAGGAACTTTGCTAGATGTTGTATGTACTTTATCCTACTTAGCATTTTCTTTTTTTTTTTTTCCCCACTTATTTTTATTAATTGGAGGCTAATTACTTTACAGTATTGTAGTGGTTTTTGTCATACATTGACGTGAATCAGCCATGGATTTACATGGTTGTCAACTTTAAATATAGCAGTGTGTACATGTCAATCCACAAATCTCAACCTTTCCCTCTCCCCCACCTTTTCATCATGGTAACCATAAGTTCATTCACTAAGACAGTGGGTTTGTTTCAGTTTTGTAAATAAGTTCATTTGTATCATTTTTTTAAGATTGTACATATAAGTGATATTATATGATATTTATCTTTACCTGAGATACTTCACTTAGTATGGTAATCTCCAGGTTCATCCATGTTGCTGTAAATGACATTATTTCATTCTATCTAATGACTAAGTAATATTCCATTTTATACATATCCTTTTGTAAAAATATCCATATGTGGGCTTGCTAGATCATATGGTATTTCTGTTTTTAATTTTTTGAAAAGTGTCCATACTGTTTGCCATGGTGGTTGCACCAATTTGTATTTCCATCAACTGTGTTTAATACTTATCTTTTTATATATATATATAATAGCCATCCTAACCACATAAGGTATAAGACGATATCTCAGTGTAGTTTTCATTTGTATTTCCTTGATGATTAGTGATTTTTATCACATTTTCACATGTATCTATCTCCTTTCAAGAAATGTCTCTTTAGTTCCTTTGCTGATTTTAAAATTGTGTTATTTGGTTTTATTCTATTAAGTTGTATACATTCCTTATATATTTTGAATATTAACTCTTTATCAGATATATAGCTTGCAAATGTTTTCTCCCATCTCAGCTTGCCTTCTCATTTTGTTGATTGTTTCCATTGCTGTACAGAGGCATTTTAATTTGACACAGTCCCATTTGTCTATTTTTGCTTTTGTTGCCTATATTGTTAGTGTAATCACCAAGAAATAATTGACAAGACCAATATCAAGAAACTTTTTTTTTGCTGTTTTCTCCTATAAATCTTATGGTTTCAAGTTTACAATTAAGTATTTAATCCATTTTAAATTAATTTTTGTGTTTGGTGTAAGATGAGGATCACATTTCATTCTTTTGCTTATGGATATCCAGTTTTCCCAACGCTATTTATTGAAAAGACTATTCTTCCCCATTGTGTATTCTTGATACCCTTGTCAAAGATCAGCTGTACACGCATGGGTTTATTTCTGGGCTTGCTGCTGTGTTTGTTCATCTCCATGTCTGTTTTACTGCCAGTACCATAGTGTTTTGCTTACTGTAAGTTTGTAATATTTTGACATCAGGAAATGCATTGGTCCCAACTCTGTTCTCCCTCAAAATTGCTTTGGCTTTCAGGGTCTTTTGTGGTTCTATATGAGTTTTAGGATTGTTTTTTCTACTCCTGTAAAAAATGCCAATGAGATTTTGATAGAGATTTCAATGAATATGTTGACCACTTCAGATAGTACAAATACTTTAACAATATTAATTCATGAACATGGTAGAACTTCTTTCCATTCATTTGGGTCTGTTTTAATCTCGTACATTAGTTTTAGTTTCTTCCAGTTTTACTGAGACATAATTCACATACAGCATTGTATAAATTTAAGGTGTATAGCATAGTCATTTGACTTTTATACATCATGTAATGATTATCACAGTAAATTTAGTGAGCAACCATCATCTCATATAGATACAAAATTAAAGAAATAAAAGAAAAAATTTCCTTATGATGAGAACTCTTAGGATATACTCTATTTACAATTTTCATATATAGCATACAGCAGTGTTAATTATATTTATCATATTGACATTACATATCTAGTACTTATTATCTTATAGCTGGAAGTTTGTACCTTTTAACTGCCTTTATCCACTTCTCTCTTGTCCCGTCCCCTACCTTTAGTAACCACAAATCCAATCTCCTTTACTATGAGTTGTTTTTGAAGTACAGGTTTTTACCTCCTTAAACCTTTGCATTTCTGTAGTGTCAGTCTAAGTTCTCCTTTCATTTCTGATTTTATTTATTTGAGTGTTCTCTCTTTCTTAGGTTTGTTGATTTTATCTTTTCAAAACACAGCTCTCAGTTTTGTCAGTTCTTCTATTGTTTTTCTATTCTATATTTATTTCTGCACTAATCTTAATTATTTCCTTCTTGTGGTATTTTGGACTTACTTTGTTATTATTTTTTATCATTCCTTGCAGTGTAGTTAGACTGCTGATTTAAGATCTTTCTTCTTTGTGAATATAGGTTTTTATTACAATAAATATTCTTGGCACTCCTGTTTTATATCCTACAAGTTTTGGTATGTTGTGTTTTCATTTTTGTTTGTCTCAAGATATTTTTCTAATTTTCTTTCTGACTTCTCATTAGCACAATGGTTGTTCAGTAGTTTGTTATTCACTTTCATGTATCGGTGAGTTTTTTCTTTTTTTGTTATTGATTTCTAGTTTTATACTATCGTGGTTATGAAAGATGTTTAGAATGCTCTCAAGCTTCCTAAATTTGTTAAGCCTTCTTTTGTGACATTGCATGTAATCGATCCTGTAGAATATTCCATATGCCCCTGAGAAGAATGTGTATTAACATATTACATTTTCCACCCTGCGAGAAAAAAAAGACAGTTTTGCTGAGTTGAGCCTTCTGGTTTTGCAAATTTTTCTTTTAACACAATACATCATCCTATTTTTTTCTGATCTGTAAGGTTTCTTCTGAGAAACATGCCAATTGTCTTATGGAGGGGAGCCGTCTGTACGTGATAAGTTGCTTTTGTCTTGCTGCATTCAGAGTTCTCCCTTTAATTTTGACTGTTGACATTTCAATTATAATACATGTAGACTTCTTTAGGTTCAGCCTGTTTGGAGTCTTTTAGGTTTCATGGGCCTGGATGTCCATTTCCCTCCCCACATTTGGGGAGCTTTCAGCCATTGTTTTGCTAAATAAGCTTTCTAACCCTCACTTTTTCTCTTTTCCTTCTGGGTCTTCCATAATGCATATATTGGTTTTCTTGATGGTGTCCTCATAGGCTTTCTTCACTGTTTTTCATTCATTTTGTTCTTCTCACTGGATAATTTCAAATGACTTGTCTTGCAATTCCTTGATTCTTTCTTCTACTTCATTAAGTATATTGTTGAAACTTTTGATTGAACTTCAGTTTAGTCATTATATTCTTCAGAAATCAAAATTTCTGTTTCATTTCTCTAATGATTTCTATCTCCTTTTTGAACTTCTCATTTTGTTCATGTGTTGCTTTCCTGTTTTACTTGGTTGTCTGTGTTTCCTGTAGTTCATTGAACTTCAAGATAATTACTTTGGATTCATTATCAGTCAGTGATAGATATCCATTTCTTCAGGGTCAATTACTAATGCTTTACTTTTCCCCTTTGGTGGTGTCATGGTTCCCTGATTTTCACGATTCCTTTGTCTTCTGTTGGATTCTGCACGTTTGAAGAGGCAGCAGTCTCTTTCAGTCTTTACAGAATGGTGTCAGCAGGGAAAGCCGTTCACCAGTCAGCATAACCAGAGATTCTGGGTGGGCCAGGTGACAGAGACTACAGGGAGGGCGGGCCATAAATGGGGTCTCTAGGTAGGTAGGACAGGCACGGGGCTTCACATGGGGCTCGCTGTCTATTTTCCCCATGGGAGAACTCTTGAGTCAAGGGGATCTCTCTTGGTGCTTCTCTGTGCAAGGTTGGGGGAGAGGTGATGTGGGTGAAGTGAAATCGTTCTTACCCTTTTCAATCATCTTTACTCATTCTGTGCTTCACAGGGGTGATATAATCTCTCACCTGGATTCCAGAGCTCTCTTAAAGGTATTTTCACCTGTGGATGGCTAATTAAATTGGTATTTCTGTACAGAGACAAGGCCTGAGACCTCCTACTCCTCCATCTTGCTGATGTCACTCAAGAATTTGCTTTCTAAATCCAGTCTGACACTTTCTGTCTTATAATTGGAGTGACTAGACTATTCACACTTAATTTAATTATCAGTATAGTGGGGTTTAAATTTACCATCTTGCAATTTGTTTTGTATTTGTCCCATCTGTTGTTTATTTCTTTCTCCCCTTTTCCTCCTTTCTTTTTTATTGAGTTTTTAGAAAAATGTTCCACTTTGACTTATTAACTATACTTCTGTGTTTTTATTTATTTTTAGTGGATGCCCTGTAATTTGCAATGTACTTCTTCAACTTATTACATCTGATTCAAGTAGTATATAGCACAAGACCATGTGGGCTGATTGACTTAAGGAGACTGTATAGATAGATAGATAAATAGTTTCTCGTGAGAGCTCAGAAAGAAAAGAGGAAAGCTGAAGAGAAAGAATCTATTGTCTTAAAGAGTACATATAGCATCATAAATAGAATTTTGCTAGAAATATGAATGTTAAAGATGCTTTTGGTAAAAAAAAAAAAAAAAAGATGCTTTTGGTGAAGTCTCATACAGAAATGAGGGTTTTATTATTGAAAATTACAGGAAAGGTAAAGGATTTGGCTAAATTATGCCTTGTTGGATGGAACAAAACACTTCTAAGTAATAAACCTGGATATTTAGCTGAGGTGATTTCTAGGCCAAGTACAGAAGGTGCAGCAGGATGTCTCCTTGCTATGAGAGGAGAGAAATAAATTGAATAAATAACTAATAGGCAACAATAAACCAGCTTTTGACAGTTGGGAAGAATCTCAGCCTATCCAGATAGCATGCTCTGGAAATGAAGATAAGTGTGTGACTGGATAACTATTGGCAAAAGAGACTAGACATGTGACTCACGGATCCAATCTTTCATCTCGTCAGAATCCAGGAATGCAGTTATTCAGGAAAGATATGTGAAGACTGTCAGTCTAATGATTTGATCATTCATGGATTTCATGTGAGACCAACAAAAGTTTTGACAATTTTACATCAATGGAAACACTGCCGGTCTGGTCTGAAAGGGACAAGTGATGGGATGAAATGAAAGATTTATTTCAAGGGCAGAGCCACACATGCTGAGACCAGTGAGGTTGCCACTGTTCCCATCTAAGGCCCAAGGCCAAGGCAGAGCTGCCACCCAGAGCTGAGATTGGATCTAAAGGGCAAAGCACCAGTGCAAACAGGACTGTTGACTAGTCTCAAGTCATGAAATTTAATGGAATTTTCCCTACTAGGGCTCAGACTTGATTGGACCCATGATCCTATTTTTTCCTTTCAATTTACCCTTTTGGAATGAAAATGTCTAGCTGATGTCTGTGCCTCCATTGTAGTTTGGAACCAGATGCTCGGACACGACTGAAGGACCAAACCGTAGCAGTAGCAGGCAGGTTCACAGACGGAGAGGAACTGTGCACCAGGATGAATTATTCTTAAGTCTCACCCACAACTGATCTAGATGATATTCAGATGAGAGTTTAGATTTAGATGGTGGAATGGGATAAAAATTTTTGGGATGGGATGAATATATTTTGCATGTGTTCAGTTCAGTGACTCAGTCGTGTCTGACATTTTGCCACCCCATGGACTGCAGCATGCCAGGCCTCCCAGTCCATCACCAACTCTCTCGGAGTTTACCCAAACTCATGTCCATTGAGTAGGTGATGCCATCCAACCGTCTCATCCTCTGTCGTCCCCTTCTGCTCCTGCCTTCAATCTTTCCCCGCATCAGGGTCTTTTCAAATGAGTCAGTTCTTCACATCAGGTGACCAAAGTATTGGAGTTTCAGCTTCAACATCAGTCCTTCCAATAAACACTCAGGACTGATCTCCTTTAGGATGGACTGGTTGGATCTCCTTGCAGTTTAAGGGACTCGCAAGAGTCTTCTCCAACACCACAGTTCAAAAGCATCAATTCTTCAGCACTTAGCTTTATGGTCCAACTCTCACATCCATACATGACCACTGGAAAAACCATAGCCTTGACTAGACGGACCTTTGTTGGCACACTAATGTCTCTGCTTTTTAATATGCTGTCTAGGTTGGTCATAGCTTTTCTTCTAAGGAGCAAGCATCTTTTAATTTCATGGCTGCAGTCACCATCTGCAGTGATTTTGAAGCCCCCAAATAAAGTCTGTCACTGTTTCCACTGTTTCCCCATCTATTTGCCATGAAGTGATGGGACTAGGTGCCATGATTTTAGTTTTCTGAATGTTGAGCTTTAAGCCAACTTTTTCACTCTCCTCTTTCACTTTCATCATGAGGCTCTTTAGTTCTTCTTCACTTTCTGCCATTAGGATGGTGCCATCTGCATATCTGAGGTTATTGATAATTCTTCCAGCAGTCTTGATTCCAGATTGTGCTTCTTGCAGCCCAGCGTTTCTCATGATGTACTCTGCATATAAGTTAAATAAGCAGGGTGACAATATACAGCCTTGACGTACTCCTTTTCCTATGTGGAGCCAGTTTGTTGTTCTATGTCCAGTTCTAACTGTTGCTTCCTGACCTGAATGCAGATTTCTCACGAGGCAGGTCAGGTTGTCTTGTATTCCCATCTCTTGAAGAATTTTCCACAGTTTATTGTGATCCACACAGTCAAAGGCTTTGGCATAGTCAATAAAGCAGAAATAGATGTTTTTCTGAAACTCTCTTGCTTTTTTGATGATCCAGCAGATGTTGGCAATCTGATCTCTGATTCCTCTGCCTTTTCTAAAGCCAGATTGAACATCTGGAAGTTCATGGTTCAGTATTGCTGAAGCCTGGTCTGGAGAATTTTCAGTGGCGGCTGCATGATGCTGGAGAGGCAAGCAGCCGAGAGGAGATACCCCACATCCAAGGTAAGAGAAACCCCAGTAAGATAGTAGGCACTGAGAGAGGACATCAGAGGGCAGACAGACTGAAACCACAATCACAGAAAACTAGCCAATCTAATCACACGGACCACAGCCGTGTCTAACTCAATGAAAATAAGCTATGCCATGTAGGGCCACCCAAGATGGACGGGTCATGGAGGAGAGTTCTGACAAAACATGGTCCACTGCAGAAGGGAATGGCAAACCACTTCAGTATTCTTGCCTTGAGAACCCCATGAACAGTATGAAAAGGCAAAAAGATAGGACATTGAAAGATGAACTCCCCAGGTCGGTAGGTGCCCAATATGCTACTGGAGATCAGTGGAGAAATAACTCTAGAAAGAATGAAGGGATGGAGCCAAAGCAAAAACAACACCCAGTTGTGGATGTGACTGGTGACAGAAGCAAGGTCCAATGCTGTAAAGAGCAATATTGCATAGGAACCTGGAATGTTAGGTCCATGAATCAAGGCAAATTGGAAGTGGTCAAACAGGAGATGGTAAGAGTAAACATTGACATTTTAGAAGTCAGCGACCTAAAATGGACTGGAATGGGTGAATTTAACTCAGATGACCATTGTATCTACTATTGTGGGCAAGAAACCCTTAGAAGAAATGGAGTAGCCAACATAGTCAACAAGAGAGTCTGAAATGCAATACTTGGATGCCATCTCAAAAACAACAGAATGATCTCTGTTCATTTCCAAGGCAAACCATTCAATATCATGGTAATGCAAGTCTATGCCCCGTCCAGTAACGCTGAAGAAGCTGAAGTTGAATGGTTCTATGAAGACCTTTTAGAACTAACACCCCCAAAAGATGTCCTTTTTATTATAGGCAACTGGAATGCAAAAGTATGAAGTCAAGAAACACCTGGAGTAACAGGGAAATTTGGCCTTGGAGTATGGAATGAAGCAGGGCAAAGGCTAATAGAGTTTTGCCAAGAGAATGCACTGGTCATAGCAAACACCCTCTTCCAACAACACAAGAGAAGACTCTACACATGGACATCACCAGATGGTCAACACTAAAATCAGATTGATTATATTCTTTGCAGCCAAAGATGGAGAAGCTCTATACAGTCAGCAAAAACAAGACTGGGAGCTGACTGTGGCTCAGATCATGAACTTCTTATTGCCAAATTCAGACTTACATTGAAGAAAGTAGGGAAAACCACTACACCATTCAGGTATCACCTAAATCAAATCCCTTATGATCATAGAGTGGAAAATTAGAAATAGATTTAAGGGGCTAGATCAGCACTAGACAGAGTGCTGGATGAACTATGGACAGAAGTTCATGACGATCTATAGGAGGCAGGGATCAAGACCATCCCAAAGAAAAAGAAATGCAAAAAAGCAAAATTGCTGTCTGGGGAGGCCTTACAAATAGCTGTGAAAAGAAGAGAAGTGAAAAGCAAAGGAAAAAAGGCAAGATATACCCATCTGAATACAGAGTCCCAAAGAATAGCATGGAGAGATAGGAAAGCCTTCCTCAGTGATCAGTGCAAAGAAATAGAGGAAAACAATAGAATGGGAAAGACTAGAGATCTCTTCAAGAAAATTAGAGATACCAAGGGAACATTTCATGCAAAGATGGACACAATAAAGGACAGAAAAGGTATGGACCTAACAGAAGGAGAAGATATTAAGAAGAGGTGGCAAGAATACACAGAAGAACTGTACAAAAAAGATCTTCATGACCCAGATAATCATGATGGTGTGATCACTCACCTAGAGTCAGACATCCTGGAATATAAAGTCAAGTGGGCCTCAGGAAGCATCACTAGGAACAAACTAGTGGAGGTGATGGAATTCCAGTTAAGCTATTTCAACTAAAATAGTTGAAATAACTCCTAAAAGATGATGCTGTGAAAGTGCTGCACTCAATACACCAGCAAATTTGGAAAACTCAGCAGTGGCCACAGGACTGGAAAAGGTCAGTTTTCATTCCAATCCCTAAGAAAGGCAATGCCAAAGAGTGCTCAAACTACTGCACAATTGCACTCATCTCACACGCTAGTAAAGTAATGCTCAAAATTTTGCATGTGAGAAGGGTGCAAATTTGAGCAGAGAGTTATGGATTGAATTACACACTTCTAATATTCATAGGTTGAAGTCCTAATTCCACTACCTCAGTATGTGATCTTATTTGGATATAGTGTTGTTGCAGGTATAATTAGTTAAGATGAGTTTATACTGGAGTAGTGAAAGTGAAATTGCTCAGTCATGTCCGACTCTTTGCGACCCCATGGACTGTAGCCTGCCAGGTTCCTCCATCCATGGGATTTTCCGGGCAAGAATACTGGAGTGGGTTACCATTTCTTCTCCAGGGGATCTTCCCAACCCAGGGTTCGAACCCAGGTCCCCCGCATTGCAGGCACCCACTTTACCATCTAAGCCACCAGGGAAGCTGAGTGGTTCCCTAATCTAGTGTGACCAGTGCAGGAAATTTGGACATAGTCATTTACACACCCAGGGAGGACAACAAATAAAGATGAAAGCATAGATTGAAGTAATGCTCCTACAACCCAAGAATGCCTAAGAACGCCAGCAAACCACCAGAAGCAAGGAGGAAAGCTTGAAAGGGATTCTCCCTCACAGCATTCAGAAAGAATCATTCCTGCTGACAGTTTTATCTTGGACTTCTAGTCTCCAGAACTGTGAGACAGGAACTTTCCTGGTGGTTCAGTGGCTAGGATTTTGTCCTCCCAATGAGGGGACCCAGGTTTGATCCCTGGTTAGGGAACTAGATCCCACATGCCACAACCAAGAGTTTGCCTGCCTCAACTAAAGATCCTGAATGTGGCAATGAAGACCAAAATCCTGCATGCCACAACTAAGACCAAACACAGCCAAATAAATAAATAAATATTTGAAAAAAAGAACTGTGAGACAATACGTTTCTGTTGTTTAAGCCACCTAGAAGCCCTAGCAAATAAATATAAACAGAACGCTGTTTATTTCCTTTCCCATTTTTATGCTATTTATGGCATACATTTCACTTATATGGGATTAAAAGTCCCATGGTGTGTTGTTATTAATTTTAATTTAAAGAGTTAATTATCTTTTAAATAAATTAGCCTCACTTTTTGAAAGTCTTAGTGGCATAAAACTAGAATTTTTTTTGATCTTTATGAAACTGAGCATCTGCTTTCTCATGTTGGTCATTTTGTTTCCACATCTGTCAAATGACTGACTCTTCATGGCATTGCTTATTCTTCTATGAGGGTTCTCTACTTTCACTATTTTCTTATTGATTTACGGAACTGCTTTATATGTGTTTATTAGTCGCTCAGTTGTATCTGACTCTTTGTGATCCCACGGACTGCAGCCCGCCAGGCTCCTCTGTCCATGGAATTCTCCGGGCAAGAATACTGGAGTGGATTGCCTTGTCCTTCTCCAGAGGATCTTCCCAACCCAGGGATTGAACCTGGGTCTCCTGTGTTGCAGACAGATTCTTTGCCTTTTGAGCTACAGGGAAGACCTTTAACAGTTATATATGTGTATTAGTTGCTTAGTCACATCTGACTCTTTGCGACCCCGTGGACTAGAGCCCATCAGTCTGCTTTATCCCTGGAATTCTCCAGGCAAGAATACTGGTGTGGGTTGCCAGTCCCTTCTCCAGGGGATCTTCCCGACCCAGGGATTGAACCTGGGTCTTCTGCATTGCAGGTAGAGTCTTTACCATCAGAGACACCAGGGAAGCCCCACTTTATATATGCTGAATACTAATCCTTTGAGGTTTCCCAATTGGTGATTTGTTTTCTTTATGGGCTCTCATATTAGAAAGGCTTAATTTCTGTGAACTGAATTTATCAATATTTTCCTTTATGATTTCTGCTTTTGGAGTCTTAGAAATATTTTGCAACCTGAGGTCTTAAAGATATTATTTTCCATTGTATTTCTAGAGGTTTTATAGTTTCTCCTTTCATAAGAAATATTTTATATATCTAGAATTGATCATCGCATGTTATTTGAGGCAAGATTACAATTTTTCTGTAGGACTATTGATTTTCCCAGAATGATTTAAGGAAAGGACCCTCTTTCCCTACTTATCTGCAATTCCAGTTCTTATACATCAAGTTTCCAAGTATTTATGGATCTCTCTCTGGGCTCTCCCATTTGTTCCATTGGCTTGTTCAATTTGTTTGTCCTGCAATTAAAGGACATAATAATGATAATTTCACAATGCATTTTTTATCTGTCAAAATAAGCACCCCATACTAATTTTCCTTTTCAGGATGGTATGGTTTTTCATGTGATTTTTAGAATCAACTTTTCAAGTTTCATGAGAAACCCAACTGGGATTGCAATAGGCATAGTATTGCATTGATATTATAGTTCCGATTCTTCCTGTCCATGGAAAAGATATATTTTTCCAGTTAATTAGATATTGTTTAGAGCCATTAATTTAGATCTTCTTTAATATGTTTTGGAATACCATTGTATAATTTTCTCTTATGTCTTGTATACTTTTTTAGATTTACTTTACCTTTTTATTGAAATTTAATCTTGGGTATAGACATAAAATTTAAACATATATATACATATATTGATTTTTCTACCCAGCAATTTTATTAAATTATCTTAATTTGAATAATTTTCAGATTCTTTGGGGTATTCTTCATAGATAATCATAAAACTTATGAATAATTATGATTTTCTTTACCCTTTTCCAATCTTTATGACTTCTATTTTTTTCTTGTATTGCTCAACTGACTAGAACTAGAATGTAATGTTGGATACAAGTAGTGACAGGAAGCACCTCAACTTGTTCTTAATTTTGAAGAGCATTTTAAAAAATGTAAACTATTCAGTGTACCGTTTGCTATAATGTTGTAAATACCTTACATTATCTTAGGGAAGTTTCCTTCTATTTTTAGTCTGCGATGGTGTGTTTTTTAAAAAACTCAATGGATGTTAAATTTTACTGTCTGCTTTTTTTCATCTCCTGAGATGTTAGATTTAGATATCAAGGTATACCAGCTTTATAAAATGAGTTGGGATCCCTTCCCTCTTTCCATAGTATCTGAAAGAATGTCTGTGATATTGGACTCACCTGTTTTTTAATGTTTGGTAGAACTTATGAGTGCAGTCTTCTGGCTTTTTATTTCTGTACTGGACAATTTTAAGCTAGTGATGGTTTCTTTAATTATTTTACAACTCTTCATGGTATCCCTTTTGTTTTTAATAACCTTCAGCATGTATCCTAGGTATTTCTTTATTTTACCTATGTTTTCTAGTTTACAATAAATTTATTCATAATCATTTTATTACCTTTTAATTCTGTGTTATATCTTTATTGGGTGCCATCTCCTATATCTCATAATTTTAACTTCCCTAAGAACCCTAGCAGATATTTGATAATTTTAGTTATTTTAGTCTTTTTTAAACATTTACTTTTGACTTTCCTGATTATCTCTAGTGCACATATTTCTAATTTTAGTAGCTTTGCTCTTCTCATTATTTCCTCCCTTTTACTGTCTTTCAGTTTATTCTCATTAACGAAGTTTGAGAAAGCATAGTTCATTAATTTTCAACCTTTATGAATATAAGCATTTTACTACACAGATTTTCCTATAGTGACATATAGATAGTGAAGTCACTCAGTCATGTCTCACTCTTTGCGACCCCGAGGACTGTAGCCCACCAGGCTCTTCTGTCCATGAGATTTCCCAGGCAAGAATACCGGAGTGGGTTGCCATTTCCTCCTCCAGGAGATCTTCCTGACCCAGGGATCGAACCCGGGTCTCCAGCATTGTAGGCAGACGCTTTACCGTCTGAACCACCAGGGAAGTCCAGATTTTCCTACAAGTTCCGTTTTTGCAGCATCCCACAAGTTTTTATATGCTACATTTTCAATATTATTTAGTTCTAAGTGTTTTCTAATTCCCATTATGTTCTGCTTTTCATATATGGGTTATTTAGACGTGTGATTTTTGGTATTCAAATGGATTTTTCTAGTTATGCATTTGTTGTTGTTATCTAACTTAAATGCATTTTGGTCACTAAACATAGTCTACGCAATACAATAGTTTGAAATTCATTCAGATTTTGTTTAGTGTTCTTTATTTAAAAGGGAAGATTATTATTCTCTAACAGTTGCTATAGATTTCGATTATATCAAACTTTTAGATTTTGCATTTATATCTTCTATTTGCTTACTGAATTTTTTCTTGCTTTGAGCTTTTGTTACTATGATACAAGAATATTTAAAAATCTCCCATTATGAAGACATTTATCAGCTCTCCTTGTGGTTCCATTGATTCTGTTTCATTAATTTTGAAGTAATATCATTATATTACATGCAAGTTTAAAATAGTTAAATCTCCCTAGTTAATTGAATTTTTATCAATATGTAGTGACACCTATGATCTCTAGTAATGCTCTTTACTTTAAAGTCTATTTAACTAGGTAATACTAATAGAGCATGAGCATTCTTTTATTTAGTATTTAAATGATGTACCTTTCCCCATCTTTATGCTTTAATCTTTGTTTACTCCTGTATACTTTTCATCTACACTACAGTATACAAGACATTATTTTTTCTGGTAACCTTCTATTATTCTGGTAACATTTTTAAAATTCTGGTAACTTTTTAATTTTAACTGGGAGATTTAGTCGTTTCATATTTGGATCACAGGTAGAGTTGGACTTGTTTTACCATTTTGTTCTTTACATTGGTCTTGTCCTTTTGTCTTCTTCCACTCAGTCTCTGCCTTTTTGCCTTCTTTTGGATTGAAATTTATTCGAATATTGAAGGACAGGGAAGCCTGGTGTGGTAGAGAGCCCATGGAGTCTCAAAGAGTCAGACACGACTTAGTGACTGAACAATGAAGTATGGAAGTTACACATATTATTTTTGTTCTTTTAGTGTTATGTTAGAAATTACATTATGCATATTTGATGGACTAAATTAAATATATGCTTTCCACCAAAATGATTCAAAGAATTTTAACAACATTTCATTTTAACTATAATTAATCTCCTAACTAAAAGCTACTGTTGTTCAGTATTTTTTAACACCCCAAATTAGACTTTATTATAACTGTTTGTATAGCCAATATTTACTTGGGTTTATCCACATTAATATGTTCCTTTATAATTCTGGAAAATTCTAAATTGCTGTTACTTTAAATATTGCCACTCTTCAGTTCTGCTATGAAAAAAGGCCAAAGGCAGAAAACCCATAGAACAGGTGCAGTGTACATTGTAGGGTCTTCTCCCTGGCATTCTGTGCCCATAGGCAGGAAAGAACCTCACACTCCAGGAGAGAGGCTCAGCCTTGGCCAATGGGAGCTGATAAGTTCAAAGGACAAGGGGCAGAGTCATGCTGTTGGTCATTTTGGGCTGACTGCAAGCTGAATACTCAGAGAGAGAAAGAAATAAGAGGGACTATGAGACTGCTGCGAGAAAGAGCAAACTTGGTCTTCAACTGGCCAATTTCTGTCCCTGCAAGGATGAGCTGTATTCTGGGGCCAGGACTCTGCAGTCCACTAGATTGTCCAACCAGAGCTAGCTTGAGTGGTTTTTGGCTTTTAAAACCAAGAGTCCTAGAACTAGAACATCTGAGCCTTACCTTTCTGTATCTGTAAAATGGGACAACATCTGTCTAATCAACTTCATAAAACAAAGTACAATGATAAGAAATAAAAATACAAACAATAAATAAGAAAACATCTTCACAGCCCAAACAGGACTAGACTGTCCACAGGAAGCCACATCACATTGGCACATTGGCATCACAGGGCACGTTGGCCATGGGCAACAGTACATCCCTTTCCTAAAACAGAGGGACCTAACTAGTTTTCCATTATCTCTTTGAGAGACTACTGCCACTCATATCTGTTAGCCAATAGTCTCTCTGTATAATTATTACATGTATCCAGTATTCTTGTTCTGTGAGACTGTAAGGTGGATAGGACTTTGAAAGGAAGTTAAGACTTATTGAATATTTTATTATGTCTGGCCTGCTTTTTTACATACATGATCTAATCTATTCCATCCTCATAGCAACCTATCAGGATCAAATTAATATGCCCATTTTACAAATGAGGAAATGGGCTCAGAGAATTGTATGACTTCTAGCTAGAACTTGAGTCCAGGTCAGTTATATCAATGGCCTAAACAAAACTATTCACTGGACTTTAGGGATACCAGTCACCCTGGTCCCAAAGTCTTTATGTGACCCTCTCAGCACAGAATTGAGTGGGAAATTTGGAAAAGGAGGATCATTCTTTTGCATTATTCATGAGGAAAGTCAACAAACAAGGAGAATAAATAGCTTCTATAACAGTCCTTCATTCACAGTAGACACTTATTAATAATAAACAGGGGCTTCCCAGGTGGCTCTAGAGGTAAAGAACCCAACTGCCAATGCAGGAGACATAAGAGATGCGTGTTTGATCCCTGGGTTGGGAAGATTCCCTGGAAGAGGGCATGGCAACTCACTCCAGTATTCATGGGAGAGTCCCATGGACAGAGGAGCCTGGCGAGTTGAAAACGACAGGTACCCATAGACGCCTTATGTACGTGAGTGAAGCAGGCTAGAATGTGTGGGTAGGTACACATTCAGACACTGGGGGGTTGTTCTGTTCATCTGGAGAACACAGCTTACGTCCCAGTTAACAAGGGCAGCCATCGCTCAGCGGCATCATTACTCAGGGCTATCTAACCACTGCCAAGTGAAAAAGCAGGCTAACCTTGTTTCATCTTCCAATCTTTCTAGGCTCCAGACATCTGGAAATTTGAGCTACATTGCCAGTTTTTTTTATTGTTGCCTATCATACTAAGGGTATGGCATAAGCTTTCTTGGGAGGAGGTTGCCATTAACCCCACCATAGAGCCACCAGAACTTACATGGGACTGGGGAAACAGGCCTTTGGAAGGCACAAACAAAACCTTGTGCGAACCAGGACCCAGGGGAAAAGAGCAGTGACCCCACAAGAGACTGACCCGGGCTTGCCAGTGAGTGGTCAGGGGTCTCCAGGAGAGGCGTGGGTCCGGGGAGGCCTGCTACAGGGCTGGGGGCACTCAGTGCAGCAGTGCATGTACGGGGCCTCTTGAAGGAGGGCGACGTTATCTTCATCACCTCCACCATAGTTTGGCCTCAGGTCAGACAACAGGGAGTGAACACAGCCTTGCCCATCAGAAGAAAATTAGATTAAAGATTTACTGAGACCATCTCCACCATCAGAACAAGACCCAGTTTCCCCCTCAGTCAGTCTCTCCCATCATGAAGTTTCTATAAGCCTTTTATCCTTCTCCATCAGAGGGCAGACAGAATGAAAACCACAATCACAGGAAACTAACCAATCTGATCACATGGACGACAGCCGTGACTTACTCAATGAAACAGTGAGCCATGCCATGTAAGGCCACCCAAGACAGATGGGTCATGGTGGAGAGTTCTGACAAAACGTGGTCCACTGTAGAAGGGAATGGCACACCACTTCGGTATTCTTGCCTTGAGAACCCTGTGAACAGTATGAAAAGGCCAAAAAGATAGGACACTGAAAGATGAAATCCCCAGGTCGGTAGGTGCCCAATATACTACTGGAGATCAGTGAAGAAATAACTCCAGAAATAATAAAGGGACAGAGTCAAAGCAAAAACAACACCCAGGTGTGGATATGACTGGTGATGGAAGCAAAGTCCAATGCTATAAAGAGCAATATTGCATAGGAACCTGGAATGTCAGGTCCATTCAGTTCAGTTCAGTTCAGTTCAGTCGCTTGGTTGTGTCTGACTATTTGCAACCCCATGGACTGCAGCATGCCAGGCCTCCCTGTCTTCCGTCATCAACTCCCAGACCTTACTCAAACTTGTTCATTGAGTCGGTGATGTCACCTACCATCTCATCCTCTGTCGTCCCCTTCTCATCCCACCTTCAATCTTTTCCAGCATCAGGGTATTTTCAAATGAGTCAGTTCTTTGCATGAGGTGGCCAAAGTATTGGAGTTTCAGCTTCAGCATCAGTCCTTCCAATGAATATTCAGGACTGATTTCCTTTAGGATGGACTGGTTGTATATGTGCTGCCAAAGTGAGCACTAGGATGGACTGTTTGGATCTCCTTGTAGTCCAAGGGACTCTCAAGAATATTCTTCAACACCACAGTTCAAAACCATCAATTCTTTGGTGCTCAGCTTTCTTTATAGTCCAACACTCACATCTATACATGACTACTGGAAAAATCACAGCCTTGACTGGATGAATCTTTGTTGGCAAAGTGATGTCTCTGCTTTTTAATATGCTGTCTAGGTTGGTCATAATTTTATTCCACGAAGTAAGCGTCTTTTAATTTCATGGCTGCAATCACTATCTGCAGTGATTTTGGAGCCCCCAAAATAAAGTCTGTCACTGTTTCCACTGGTTCCCCATCTATTTGCCATTAAGTGATGGGATCAGATGCCATGATCTTAGTTTTCTGAATGTTGAGCTTTAAGCCAACTTTTCACTCTCCTCTTTCACTTTCATCAAGAGGCTCTTTAGTTATTCTTCACTTTCTGCCATATGGGTAGTGTCATCTGCATATCTGAGGTTATTGATATTTCTCCTGGAAATCTTGATTCCAGCTTGTGCTTCATCCAGCCCAGTGTTTCTCATGATGTACTCTGCATATAAGTTAAATAATCAGAGTGACAATATACAGCCTTGAGGTACTCATTTCCTTATCTGGAACCGGTCTGTTGTTCCATGTCCAGTTCTAACTGTTGCTTCCTGACCTGCATATAAGTTTCTCAAGAGGCAGGTCAGGTGGTCTGGTACTCCCATCACTTTCAGAGTTTTCCACAGTTGGTTGTGATCCACACAGTCAAAGGCTTTGGTATAGTCAAGAAAGCAGAAGTAAATATTTTTCTGGAACTTGCTTGCTTTTTTGATGACTCAGCAGATGTTGGTAATTTGATCTCTGGTTCCTCTGCCTTTTCTAAAACCAGCTTGAACATCTGGAAGTTCACAGTTCACATATTGCTGAAGCCTGGCTTTGAGAATTTTGAGCATTACTTTACTAGCGTGTGAGATGAGTGCAATTGTGCGATAGTTTGAGCATTCTTTGACATTGCCTTTCTTTGGAATTGGAATGAAAACTGACCATTTCCAGTCCTGTGTCCTCTGCTGAGTTTTCCAAATTTGCTGGCATATTGCATCCAGCACTTTCACAGCATCATCTTTCAGGATTTGAAATAACTCAACTGGAATTGCATCACCTAGTTTGTTCATAGGGATGCTTCCTAAGGCCCACTTGACTTCACATCCAGGATGTCTGGCTCTAGATGAGTGATCATATCATTGTGATTATCTGGGTCATGAAGATCTTTTTTGTATAGTTCTTCTGTGTATTCTTGCCACCTCTTCTTAATATCTTCTCCTTCTGTTAGGTCCATACCATTTCTCTCCTTTATTGAGCCCATCTTTGCATGAAATGTTCCCTTGGTATCTCTAATTTTCTTGAAGAGATCTCTAGTCTTTCCCATTCTATTGTTTTCTTCTATTTCTTTGCATAGATCACTGAGGAAGGCTTTTTTATCTCTCCTTGCTATTTTTTGGAACTCTGCATTCAAATGGGTATATCTTTCCTTTTCTCCTTTGCTTTTTGCTTCTCTTCTTTTCTCAGCTATTTGTAAGGCATTCTCAGACAGCCATTTTGCTTTTTTGCATTTCTTTTTCTTGGGGATGGTCTTGATCCCTACCTCCTGTACAATGTCACAAACCTCCATCCATAGTTCATCCAGCACTCTGTCTACCAGATCTAGTCCCTTGAATCTATTTGTCACTTCCACTGCATTATCGTAAGGGATTTGATTTAGGTCATACCTGAATGGTGTAGTGGTTTCCCTACACTCTTCAATTTAAGTCTGAATTTGGCATTAAGGAATTCATGATCCGAGCCACAGTCAGCTCTCGGTCTTGTTTTTGCTGACTGTATAGAGCTTCTCCATCTTTGGCTGCAAAGAATATAATCAATCTGATTTCAGAATTGACTGTCTGGTGATGTCCATGTGTAGAGTCTTCTCTTGTGTTGTTGGAAGAGGGTGTTTGCTATGACCAGTGCATTCTCTCAGCAAAACTGTATTAGCATTTGCCCTGCTTCATTCTGTATTCCAAGGCCAAATTTGCCTGTTGCTCCAGGTGTTTCTTGACTTCCTACCTGTGCATTCCAGTCCCCTGTAATGAAAAGGACATCTTTTTTGGGTGTTAGTTCTAGAAAAGACCCTGATGCTGGGCAAGACTGAAGGCAGGAAGAGAAGGGGATGACCAAGGATGAGATGGTTGGATGGCATCACTCACTCTGTGGACATGAATTTGAGTAAGCTCCGGGAATTGGTGATGGGCAGGGAAGACTGGTGTGCTGCAGTCCATGGGGTCACAAAGAGTCTGACACTTCTTTTCCCCAGTGCCTTGGGGAATCAAAAAGGCACCCAGATATCACAGGGGCTGCGAACAAGCAGGACATTGAGAGAAGGGGGAAAATCAGGCCCATATTCCTGAGATGTGTCATCTCTCAGTTGGGAAATAGTTTCATAATCTTGGCTTAACTTGTAGGTGCTCACTCAGTACAGCTCTTTCTGATATTGCTTTAGATTTGAGGCTCATAAATGTAGACTTGGGAAGAGATGAGCTTCTGTTGCATGTGTTTCCTGTTATTTCTATAAGCATTGTGTTTTAAGGACATGATTCTCAGAGGAGTAAGAAAATGTATGATTCCATGAAACATGAGAGGATTGCAAAAGTGAACTCAGTTATGAAGTCTCAATTCTACTTGGGCCATGATGGTGTAAATATTGCCAATTTTTCATCAAGATGGAAAACAAACATAGCTTTTTCAGAAAGATGTCATGAGGATTCTTTAATACGTTTCCCTCTCTATATCTGGATCCCTCACTTTTCCTTATTTTCTAAGGGTTAAGCCTAGGGAGGGGTCTTCTAAACTAGAAGGCAGGTGCAGAGCAAAGACAGGCCACTTAGGAGTCACATCGTCCTGGTGTGGTAGACCATTTCATTCCACTTAAAGATTCCCTGGAGGAGAGCTGGATATCTCCCCCATCCACCTACTTTGGGCTTTGCCATTGTTTTGGCCAATGTAATGTAAGCAAACTTGACATATAATATGCCTGAGCAAAAGCTCTGAGTGTGTGGTTCGTGTCAACCTCTTGCTCATCACTTCTGCATTGATAGTGAGTGTGGCCCACACAGAGGAGGCTGCTTTCACTGGGGTCCCAGAATAAGGAGAGCCATAGAGCAGACACACAGCTGTCTTGCAGCTGCTGACATGCAACGTGATTGCAAAGTAAATGGATGTTGTTTTAGCCTGGAGATCGGGAGTTTGTTATACTTCCAAGTTAACTCATACCTGGCTCTGCCCCTTCTCAGATGTGTGATCACCAGAAAGTTGCTTCCTTTTTTTTCAACCCCCTCCCCCCCCCCAATTCACTAATGCTTGTGTGATTAGTCTTGTTTTAGACCCAGGAGATCAAAGAGGAATAAGACAAGTCCCCGCCACGGGGGAGCTCTCAGTGTACAGCGGGGAATAGTGAGTTAAGGGCCATAGAAGGGGCCAGCATGAGAGTTGGGGGAAGGACCCTTGACTCTGTGAAATCAGGTAACCATGCGAAATCTTCAGGAATAAATAAGCCAAAGGGCGGGGGGAAGAAGGGTTGGGGAAGTTTTTCTTGCAGAAGAAACATCATGGGCAGAAGTTTGTGACGTTTTCACACTTCATACGTGAACCTCACTGAGAAAATGCAGACTCACCTCCCAGGTCAGTGTGGTCCCTGGTTTGTGCCTGGAGCTATGTCCAGACGTGGAGATGGCTCCCGTGAATCATGAATCACTTCGCTTTGGGAACTGACTGAGGAGGAGAGTGGCAGTTCTCAGGACTGAACAATTTTGTGGTGGCCCCACAGCCAGGCACCAGGCACCAAGGCGGGAGGGGGAGAGGCTGGAGCCCCGGCTGTTGCTTTCTCACCACGGTGACAAAGAGTGACTGACTCCGAGTGAATAATTTACTTGTGTTTCCACATTCATCAGCCCAAATGAAGAGTTCCCTCATCTCAACAGAACGGATTGCCCAAGTTAATCCCAGAGTCTGTCTGAGGGAAGTGAAGCATGGTAGAAAAGTAATATGGAAGGCTTGCTGCTGGGAAATATATTGAGTCCAAATGGGAGAGAGATGAGAGAGGGGCGAAATAACAGTCCAGAAGAACAAGGTTCCTAAGTGCTAAATCCTGTATTAGCTCCAAACAAGTTCAAGCTATTTCATTACAGTCCTGACTATACTCAGTTACACCTTGTTCTTTTTTTTCTTTTGTTACAACTGAGAGCAAAGGATTTCAGCAGTATTAACCCAGACTCCTTTGTTTTATCTCTCTCATTTTTGACTAATATCAACACTTGGGTTTCCCTGGCTACTTCTCCTGGGTTTTGAGGGCCTATGCTGTGCCAGTCACTGTTCTAGGCACTGGGCAGACAGCAAGGATAAGACCAAGTTTCTGCTCCACGTGGCTTGCACCCTTCTAGAAAGTCTTTGTCCTTCTAAGTGACATCGGTCAACATGCCCACCAAGACAGCATCTGAAAACTCTGTTCCTGCTCCAAGACTGTAGAGTTTCTCTGTACCAAGTCAGCTTCAAGAATGTTCTCTCATTTGATCCTGACAATACCCCTGCAAGGTGGCGGTTACTGATCCTATCTCAGATCAAGAACACCAAGGTCAAGGAATTCCTTGGAGTAAAGGATATAAAAGGCTGATGGGGACTGTTGCTGTTCTGAGCTCTTGTGCCTCTCACACATCCTCACTTATTTTTTTTTTTCTTTTCCATTATAGTTTATTACAAGATATTGAATATAGTCCCCTATGCTATACAGTGAGTCCCTGTTGTTTACCTAGTTTATATATATTAGTGTGTCTATGTTGATTCCAAACTCCTAATTTATCCCTCTCGACCTTTTCCGTTTGGTAACCATAAGTTTGTTTTCTATGTCTGCGAGTGTGTCTTTTTTTCTAAATAAGTTCATTTGTATCTTTTTTTAGATTCCACATATAAGTAATACTATATTTGTCTTTCTCTGACTTACTTCACTTAGTATGATAATCTCTAGATTCATCCATGTAGCTGCAAATGGCATTATTTCATCCTTTTTCATGACTGAGTAATATTCCATTGTAATATATATACCACATCATCTTGATCCATTCATCTGTTGATGGACACTTAGGTTGCTTCTATGCTTGGCTCTTGTAAGCAGTGCTTCTATAAATACTGAGATGGATGTATCTTTTCAAATTAGAATGTTCTCTAGGTATTTGCCCAGGAGTGAGATTGCTAGAATCCTTACTTTTCTAACTCCTGCTGCTCTTGGCTGTGAAGTAAAGTCTATGTGGGTCCCCAGCACACTCCAAAAAATCCCTTCATAAATGGGACAACATGGGTGAACTTTGAGAACATTATGCTAAGTAAATACAACAGTCACAGAGGAACAAATACTGTGTGATTCTACTTCTGTGAGATATCTACAGTAGTCAAACTCAGGATGCAACAAGTGGAATGGTGGTTGCAAGGGCTGAGAGGAAAGGGGAATTGCTGTTCCGAGGGTATGAAGTCTTGGTTATACAAGATGAGTAAGTCCTAGAGAGCTGCTGTACAATATTATTAACTATAAGTTAATAATTGTACTGTCCTGTACAATTAAGATGTGTTAAGCGGGTAGATCTCCTATTATCTGTTCTTACGACATACACTTACTTCCCTTGTGGCTCATGGGACTTCCTTTGTGGCTCAGCTGGTAAAGAATCCATCTGCAATGTGGGAAGCCTGAGTTTGATCCCTGGGTTGGGAAGATCCCCTGGAGAAGGGAAAGGCTACTCACTCCAGTATTCTGACCTGAAAAATTCCATGAACTGTTTAGTCCTTGGAGTCGCAAAGAGTCAGACATGACTGAGCAACTTTCACTTTACTACATACATACAGACACACAAAAGAATACGTTCTATTATCCTGTGAGCTGGAAAGGTAGGCCAAGTAATTAAGACCCAGAGTCTTGAGTGAGTGGGGAGAAGGCAAAGAAGAGGAGGGCCACTGGCTTCTCCCCTCATATGCTGTTACTTATTCAAGCGGTCAGTAACTATTGAACACAGACTCTATTCCAGGTACAGAAGCAACAGCAGAGCAGACCAACAAAATTCCTGTTCCCCTGGAAATTAGATCCTAGTGAGAAAGGCAATGAGCAAGAAAACAAACACCCAAAAAGATGATTTCAGACTAAGATAAGGGCCCAGAAGGAAATAGACAGGGTGGTACAGCTGTAACTGGGGCTGGCTTGTAGCTATGGTGGCCTCTGTGAGCAGATGCATTTGAACTGAGACCTGAGGGGTAAGAATAAATCAGTCATGCAAAGAACAAAGAATCCAGGCAAGAACATTCCAGGTGGAGGGAACAGCAAGTGTAGCCTCTAGAGGTTGGGGAGGCCCACTGTATTCAAAGAAGAGAAAGGAGCAAATCATGAAAAGGAGCCTAGTGAGCGAGGAGAGTGTTGCAGGATTGGGCTGGAGAAGTGAGCTGGAGTCAGGTTATTCCGGGCCTGTGTGTTGCATCAGCACTCTGGGCTTTATGTTAAGAGCTACAGGAAACCAAAGGAGGATTTGAGCAGAGGGCTGAGGGATAAATCATGAGCCCATCTTCCTCTTTAAAAAAATATCACGCTAGCTGATGAATGGAGAGTGGGCTGTAAGGGGGAGAAGGAGAACTGAAGAGAATACTTTGGAAGCTATTGCCAGGGACAATGATCAGACTTGAGCTCTGGAAGTGGGATTGGGGAGGGAGGCAGGAGAAAAGACCCGAGATACATTTTGGAGGTGGAACTGATCAGACTTGCCCCTGGATTGGATATACGAGGTAAGGGAGAACAAGGATTCCTCAGATGTAGGTCTGAGTCATTGAGTAATTGAAGGTGACGTTTTAATGCTGTGGAAAACTGGGGAAAGAACAGAGCGAGGACCCATGGGGAGTGGAAATCAAGAGATGTTGATTAAACACCCACTTGGAGACAATCATCTATGTGTCCCTTGAGCTGAGGCCAAAGGCTTTGGCCAGACCCTGTGTTGTGTCTGGGAGAGATGATCAGCATAGGAGTGGTTGGACATTGTTAGAAATCTACCTTTCCTTGGGGAAAAGGATTTATTTCAGGACGAGTAGAGTCAGAAGTAGGTTTCTTATTCTCACAGATGGTATTTGTTTGTTTTTTTCTTAAACAGTCACCATCTCCCCTCACCTTTGGAAGCTTTTTTTTCCCCCAAAGGCAGAGGAGTTGTTAGGAGTGGCAAGGCTCTGGACCCAGGCCCTTTGTCATCCCCGAATCCCCTCAGTATCAGGCTGTCCCTGGGATCCCCAGAGCTGCAAAAGACTTAGAGACCACAAAGTGGAGGAAGAAAGTGACATTAGCTAGAGACGAATGCCCCGACTCTCCCCAGCTGATCCCTCCACTACCATCTTCACCTGCTTGTGTGTAGGAAAGGCATTCAGTGAGTTGCGGGCACACTATCCTTGAGCTTCCTATGGGCATGTCACCATCAGGTTGAGGGACCTGATGTCTCAACCCAGAGGTCAGTAGGCTATAGCCCATGGGCCCCATCCAGCCTGTGCCTATTGTTATAAGTGCAGTTTTATTGGCTCACAGTCATATCCATTCGTTCACACATTGCCTATGACTGATTTTAAGCTGAATCATTGTGACAGACTATTTGGCCCTCACAGCTGCAAATATTTACTATATGGCCCTTCATAAAGAAAATTTGTCAGCTCCTGGCCCAGCTGATTAGACTGGGAAGCGTATCTGTAGAACTTGGTGCTCATTTCCCTCCTCTGCGGGCTTCCCTGGTAGCTCAGTTGGTTAAGAATCCACCTGCTACATAGGAGACCCTGGTTCGATTCCTGGGTGGGGAGATCCCCTGGAGCAGGGATAGGCTACCCACTCCAGTATTCTTGGGCTGCCCTGGTGGCTCAGCTGGTAAAGAATCTGCCCACAGTGCGGGAGACCTGGGTTCAATCCCTGGGTTGGGAAGATCCCCTGGAGACGGAAAAGGCTACCCGCTCCAGTATTCTGGCCTGGAGAATTCCATGGACTGTATAGTCCTTGGGGTTGCAAAGAAGTGGACACGACTGAGCGACTTTCACTTGCACTTTCCTTCCTCTGCAGCTTTGGCATCCCTGTTCCAGAGCAGCTCCCAGGGCAAAGCTTCTTGTCCTTCCAGAAAACCCTAGGTTATAGTAATGACCCTAGGAAACACCTCCAGACAAGGTACCCTAGGACCAGCCACATGGCCTCACAGCTTCTAGACTGGACAATAACTTGGGGGTTGGAAGATCCTCTAGGATCCAACACTGCTTATGTGTGTGGTGTGTGCTAAGTCCCTTCAGTCATGTCCAACTGTTTGTGACCCTATGGACTGCAGTCCACCAGGCTTCTTTGTCCATAGGATTCTGTAGACAAAAATACTGGAGTGGGTTGCTGTGCCCTCCTCTAGGGGATCTTCCCAACCCAGGGATCAAACCCGTGTCTCTTACATCTCCTGCATTGTCAGGTGGGTTCTTTACCACTAGCACCACCTGGGAAGCCCCCAATCCTGCTTAACCACCAATCATTTTAGTCTTACTGATGTGTCCTCAGAAAAAGAGAGTGTCCAGTGCTTCACTATAATGGTGACAGGACACACTCATCTCAGCTCTCCCTGCGTGTCCTCCTGCTTTCATTGTTGCTACCCACTGTCTAATCTCTGCCTTGTTTTACTCCCCCCACTAGAGAGAGTTGAGTTTGGCTTGTAAGATGACATTGCCCTTTGAGTAGAGCTTTCTGGCTAGACTGAGCCAGAGGCTAGCTCATTTACCCCTTGGCTTAGGCGCTCGCCTATGCTGGCATCTGGGGGGGTTGGGTAAGCATGGTTGTATAATACCAGCATGACAATTTTTGTAGAAGGACCCCAGAGTCATGGGCTAGTTGGACTGCCTGTTTGGAGACTGCATCTGCTCTGTATTTTGAGGAATATTGACATAGGTATTGTTTCCTTCAGGTGGATTGGAACAGTCCTCAGAGCTTCCCATCTTCAGAGGTAGGGGTCCATAGGACCTGGCTGGACAGTATACCTACCCCATAAACCCAACATCCATCACCAGGTAAACTATCTACTCCTCAGGAGCAATGTTTCTCATGGAACCTAAGGTAGATGTAGAAGTGATGGACCAGGGCAACGTCTTTTATTTGACTTGCTTGGGAGCCTGTTTTCACTCCCTCTCATACTCTTCCTCAGTAGGGCATCTCTCTCATACTTTCCCACAGACTTTCTACCCAAGTCAGCTTCTCCACGAAACTCACAACTATTCAGAGAGATCTGAACTCCCCATTCCTCAAAGTCTTCAGTGAAGCATGCAAAATTCAGTCATTTGTCTCATTCAGACTTTCCAGATGTCTGATATTGGGCAAGAGATGCATACTGCTGATGGATGGCACCTTTTTACCTTCTACCCACGTGTTTGACATGGTGCAGATGTAGGCATTTGAGAAAGAAGATTGATTTGCTTTATTAATGAAAAAGTGATGAAATAACACGGGAAAGTTTTGACGAGTCACGCCTAATTCCACTGTTCTAACACAACCACCATTTCTACTTCTGCATATTTCTTCCCTGGTTTGGTTCATCTCAGATGTGTGTAGAAATAATTGCAAACACAATGGTCCCACTCTTTGGTAATCTGCTTCTTTCCTTCATTTTTTCATCATATATATTCTCACCCCCTGTTTTCACGTTATCTGTGAAATTGTTGATCTTGACTTCATAATAGTCCTTTGGAGTAGATATATCATTTCCTTAGTGTCATGATTAATGGTCTTTGGGTGAGCCTGCTTCATTCAAAACCTTGCTCTGTGATCTTGGGAAAATAAGCAATTTAACCTCCTTGAGCCTCAATGTTTACATCTGTAATGTGAAATCAATATTAATCTTCGAAGGACATTGTCAAGGTTAAAGTGATATAATATGTATGTATTAGTATCAGTCAGCATAAGCTGTATATTGTGTTAACAAACAACCCCAAGTCTCAGTGGTTTAAAAAACAAAGGTTTGGGACTTCCCTGGTGGTCTAGTGGTTAAGACTCTGTGCTTCCAGTGCAGGGGTGTGTGTTCCATCCCTGGTCGGGTAGCTAAGACCCTTCACGCCTCATGGCCAAAGAAACAAAACGTGACACAGAAGCAGCATTCAAATACAGACTTTAAAAGTGGTCCACACCAAAAAAAAAAAAAATCTTAAAAAAAAATTTATTTCTTCTTCAGGTTATTGGTGGCAGGAGGGGTTGGTGGTGGTGTGGTTCTGCTTGTTGCAGTTACTTCAGGACTCAGAATGACAGGGTAACCATGGGTCCGCTGTTGATAACTCTCTCGACAGAGTTATACAGCACCACCTGCCAACAAAGAGGATCAGAAGGATAATCTTACCTTGTTTGAAAGGGAGGAAACTAGAGGCATTTGATAATTTCCACAACAAATGGCTGTGGGATTGTATGTTATTATGCTTATTTTCACAACATATAAATAAAATGGAAATGTACATGTAAAGTTCTCAGCACCATGTTCTAGGAGCAAAGAGAGAACTGTTACAATTGCTGCTGCGTTTGTCAACTTTCTTTGCAATAATAGGTAGTATTTTGATGAATATCCTTATGCAGAAGTTCTTTGCTTCTACTGAATAGTTACCTAAGAATGAATCATCAAAAGTAGTATTAAATGACTAAGTTTTGGGGTCAGGCAAAGAAGTCAAATTCTGGCTCTAAAACGTACCATAAGGGGAACCAACACCAGAAGGTATGTGAGATCAGTGGGAACTAAACCACTACTTTGGTTTCATTGCATAATCTGATTTAGATTTTTTACCCTTAACATAATATTTTTCATTTGTGTGTAAAATTTTCTAATTTATAGTCTTCGGTAATAGCCAGAGTTAATGAACTTTTTATGTTTTGTATAGTATGCCACCCTCTCTACAACTCTAGTTTAGTTTCTGTGTTGTGATGCTAGTGTATGCAAATTACTTTGTGCATCTCACTGACAGTGATCTTGGCCTTGCTGAATTCTTATTGGTTGAATGTACTTGAGGTCTGCCAGCCGGTGATGTCATTCACAAGGCCTGAGTTTAAAGAACTTCTTTCTTGGAAACAAGAGTGATGCGTACACTTAAAAAAGAAATATATTTTTTTATTTTCTGCATTTTCTGCATTGGATCTTAGTCGTGGCACATGGGATCTTCATTGCCTCATGTGGGCTTTCTAGTTGTGGGACACAGACTCTCTAGTTGTGACATGCAGGCTTAGTTGCTCTGCAGCATATGGGACCTTAGTTCCCTGACCAGGGATTGAACACATGCCCCCTCATTCCAAGATGGATTCCTAACAACTGGACCACCAGGAAGATCCCTGACATGCACACTTTACACGGCATGTGTTGCCATGGTCTAGCCCAGACACAGGGTCTAGCCTGAGGCCCCAGGTTATGACTTGCAGAGTCTGCCTTACGGGGGGTGAAAAATTTGCTTCTGACTTTGAACAAGCTGCTTAACAAAGATGTGCCTTCACTGAATCCATGGTAAAATAGACACAGTAACATGTTGGCATCTAATATTAATAGATGCAATAAACCTGATTTCCCTCCTCCTGCACAGAGACAAAATATCTTCGTGGCTTTTGCTAAGCACATTCACACTGGAAAGAGGATGTTTGTGGATTTGTCTATTAAATATTTAGATCAGTGGTTCAGAACCCTCGACTTCTATCAGAATCACCTGGATGAAGTTAAAAACACTAATGCCTGTCCCTCCCCCAGAGACATTCTGATTTAATTGGGCTGGAGTGTGGCCTGGCCATTAGGATTTTTAAAAGCTCCCCAGGTGATTCTAATATTCAGTGAAGTTTGAGAACTGTTGACTGGACCAGTGGTTCTCAAACTTGAACATGCCGCAGAATTCCCCGGAGGGCTTATTAAAAACCCAGATTGCAGGGACCCACCTCCAGAATTTCTGATTCGGTGTTTAGTAGCTATGAGATGGAGCCTGGGAGCTTGATTTCTAGCAAGTTCCTGGGCAGTACTGATGCTGCTGGTCCAGGGTCCACTCACTGACAGTCGCTGATGGATGATACCATTTGCTCTCTGTGCCTTTCTCTCCTGTGAAGGGCTTTGAAAGGGAAAATGGGGGCAGGCCTTTCAGAAGCAGGAAAAATGGACAGAAGGTCCTCTCTGCATCTACCCCATACCCGAGGACTGTGGGACTCTTTCCTGGGATGCTGTCACGACAGGCAGCCTGGTCCACTGCTTTTTCCTTTTAGAAACTAGCAGCTGGCTGAAGAGCTCAGCCCGCTTGGCTCAGCCAGCCTGAGCCACCAGCCCTCTTGTGAACTAGAGACATCAGTCTCCCTCCTTCCATTACCTCCATTAGCAGGGTTATTTGTAGCAATTCCTCTTCCTGGCTGCCTGGGATATAAAATGCTGACTGTGAAGCCACACTAGCTGTATGAAGCTTCCAGGACGGAAAGAAAGGGTAAGACGGTCTCTGACCCAGGGGACCAGAGTGGCGCAAAGCAGAGAGGGGGGATCAGGATGTAGTTGTAGCCCCTGATCTGGGGGGCGGGGGAGGGGGGACTGCAGGCAGAAGAGGAACCTGGCCAGAGCCACTCTGAGGCCAAAATATTCCCAGATTAGCTGACCTTAAGATACCTGGGCAATTTGAGGATAGAGCAGGGGATTTATTTCTCTATCATTCTCCAGATAGTTGTGAGAAAGTGGTGTGAGAGCATGTCTTGGGGGTGGGGGCTAAAATGTGGTGAGACAGTGGAGAAAAGCTAGGGATGATATATGATATTTTTGCATGTTATCTGAGTGATGAGTGTGTACATTCTGTGGCATAGCTAAGGGACAACTTAAATCATCCTCAGTTTACAGAGGGAAGAGGCTCAGTCCTATAGACCCACTGCTTCAGCAGACAGGAGCATCTTCGAATGAACAATAGCAAAGGCAATAGTAAGCTACACTTACACAGCACTGTCTCTGTGCCAGGGGCTATGCTGCGCGCCTTCCGTACGTTAGCTCGTTTCATCCTCACACCAACCCTAGGAGGCAGTGACTCTTATTTATGATTTCTATTGTATAAATGAGGAAAGTGAAGCACCGGGAGGTGAACTGATTTGCTCAAGGTCACAGAACTAATACGGACTTGGTCCCAGAATCCAGGTTCTTTGTCCTGGAGTGGCTGCTTGTGAGGGATTCCAGCACCTGTAGGGATGTCCACTGTGAATTCCATTTGAAATATGTGGTCAGTTTCCATGGACTGAGAGAAAGAACTCGGCTCCTTTCTCACCATGCTACTATTAAATCAAATGTGTAGGCTGAATTTCACTCCTTTCTAAGGTTGCTTCTTTTCCTGAAGTTTCCTCCTGCCACGTGGCACCTGGTGTAGCTTAAGCAAGAGATTGGAGCTTCTGTGTGAGCAGGCAAAGTTACCCCATTACCTCCTCTTTCTGTGTCCCATCCCTCCTCCTCTGGGTGCCCTTAGGATGCCCCAAACCCCTATCATGTTGCCTCCCCAGACATCCCTCCCACAACCCTTCCCAAAGCAGCTTCCCCTTACTGTCTTCCAGAGACCTCATAATACCCTCAGATAAGTCCAAGGCATCTATCACTAGAGGGAGAAAACAGGAATACATTTTCCCTCCCAAATGCTAACCACCTCAAACACAAACCCACTCTGCCTTTCATCTTTCATGCTCCCTTTTTCATTTTTCCATCCTCTTGTCATCACTCTTTTCTACTTGGAAGATACAGGAGAGAAAAAAATCGGTAGTTGATCAAGCCAAGTTCTGGTCTAGCTCTGACATTTATCAACCATGAAACTGACAACAAATCCCAAAGTACAGTTACAAGCAACGACTATGGCATCAGACATAGGTTCAAAGTCTGGCTCTGTCGTTTTGGGGCCTGGGGTAGTGACTGAATCTCTCTGTTTCTCTGGTCCCTAGACTGCATGGTGGGGCCAATAACTCTGATCGTGTGGGATACGGGGAGAAACAAATGCCTACCCACTGTGGAGTGTTCAGAGCGGCGTCTGGCACGGAGCACGAGCTTTCAATTAACGGTAATTATAAGAGCTGTTAAAATGATTACTCTCTCCCTGGCCTCAGTTTCCTCGGGGTTGGACTGCTTGATTTCCCAGGGCCCTCCCAGCTCCGGCATCCTCTGACTCATTGGCATCCTTCTTGTTTCGGGTTTTTTTTTTTTTTTTTTTTTTTATTAGATTTCTCCAACTGACTCATCTTTTTCCATCTCTCTCCCTTATCATCACCCTCCATGAAAAAAATGAACCTTCCTCCCCTTTGTGTGCAAGCTACTGGCCCACATCTCTGCCCAGGGGAGGGGTACGGGGTCGAATTATCCAAGCTAACCAGCCCCCGGTACAGCACCACTGCTTTGAGGCAGATTCCTTTGGATTTATAAGGCACCGGAGGAGTAGGTAGTCGATATGAATAACCATTACATCGGGGAGGGCTTTTTCTTCTCCCTCTGACTGATGACAGCTAAATTACTGCTAAATATAGGTCCTGAATTTGCATGAATCTGCAGCTTGCCACAGCTAGGCTGGGGGTTTTATTGACAGCCAAGGCGCCGGAGGCAGGCAGGCACCTGCTCTAACACACCTCTTCCAGAGGAAGCGTGGAGTCAGGCAGAGCATCCACCCTCACCCCCTCTCCAAGGCGCGCACTCTTCTTTCCAAGCCTCTGGGCCTCTTGGTTCCCAGGGAAGAGCCTGGGCTTTGGGTTTGAATCCTAGACCTGCCCTCTAGCTAAATGTGATACTGAGCAGATGACTTAACCACTCCTCACTCGCCCTCTGGGGCTTCCCAGGCGGTGCTAGTGGTAAAGAATCCTCCTGCAAATGCAGGAGACTCAAGAGACTTGGGTTCAATCCCTGAGTCGGGAAATTCCCATGGCAACCCGCTCCAGTATTCTTGCCTGGAGAATGCCATACACAGAGGAGCCTGGCAGGCCCCAGTCCATGGGGTCTCAAAAGAGTCGTTCACAACTAAAGTGGCTGAGCACGCGCGCACACACACACACACCCCTCCCCTAGACTCAGTTTCCTCACTGGCACAATGAGTTAATGATAGTATAGAATGGCTAACCCTTATGTCAAATACCTAGTTCCCTGATCCTGGTGGCTCAGACAGTAAAGAGTCTGCCTGAAATGAGGGAGGCTTGGCTTCAATCCCTGGGTCGAGGATATCCGCTTGAGAAGGAAATGGCAACCCAGTCCAGTATTCTTGCCTAGAGAATCCCATGGATGGAGGAGCCTGGTGGGCTACATACAGTCCATGGGGTCCCAAATACTCGGACACGACTGAGTGACCAGTACTTTGCTATCTCACATAAAGAGAAGTTTGGAACTAGGCTGTTTTAAGTTTCTATCTTACAGCTGTACCAGCACATTTGCGTTTTTGTCCTTAGGTTATTGTTTCAAAATTCCAACATGGAACTTCCCAGGTAGTCCAGTAGTTAAGGTTTTGCCTTCCAATGCACGGGGCTCAGGTTCAGTCCCTGGTTGAGTGGCTAAGATCCCACTTGCCTAGAGGCCAAAAAATCCAGAACATAAACAACAGAAGCACTATTGTAA
Source organism: Dama dama (assembly GCF_033118175.1). Lineage (NCBI taxonomy): Eukaryota > Metazoa > Chordata > Mammalia > Artiodactyla > Cervidae > Dama > Dama dama. The sequence goes on along the minus strand of NC_083700.1, from coordinate 108,059,289 downwards.
CAAATAGAGACTTTAAATCAAAGCAGTCAATCCTAAAGGAAACCAACCCTGAATATTCATTGGAAGGATCGATGCTGAAACTGAAGTACCAATACTCTGGCCACCTATTGTGAAGAGCTGACACTTTGGAAAAAAAAAAAAAAAATCCCTGATGCTGGGAAAGATTGAGGGCAGGAGGAGAAGGGGTGACAGAGGATGAGATAATTGGATAGCATCACCAACTCGATGGACATGAGTTTGAGCAAACTCCAGGTGATAGTGAAGGACAGGGAAGGCTGGCATGCTGCTGTCCATGGGATGGCAAAGAGTCAGACATGACTTAGTGATTGAGCAACAATATAGACTTTAAAAATAAAGAATTTTTTTTAAGTCCATATTTTAAAAATCTAAAAAAAAACAAACAAACCCAAAAAACCCAACATGGCAGCTCCTGGTCTCAAATCTTATCACAATCAAATTCAAAGCAGAAAAAAGGCAGCTGCTTTCCTTGTCACCTCCCTTTTCATCAAGGAGCATAGTCTTGTGTAGAAACTCCCAGAAGACTTCCCTGTTGTAGCTCATGGCAACCACAACAACAACAGGCATTATAACATAGTTCCATTGATGGAGCACTTGGGCACCTTCTAAATACTTGTGTGGGTTAACTGGAAAGTACAAGCATTAGTCATTCAGTCATGTCCAACTCTTTGCAACCCTATGGGTTAACTTACTTAGGAAAATAATCCCAAGAAATAGGTGCTATTTCTAAGATAGAGAGGTTTAAAAATCTTGCCCAAAGCTATTCAGCAGATAATTGTCAGAGGTGAGATTTGAACCTGGGGAGTTTATCTATAGAGCTCAGGCTCTGTCACTGGGGTTGAGTGAAGGTCTTGTCCAGTTGTTCAGTCTTTGATTCTGACTGGTAAAAGCTGAGATGCTGGAATGGAGAAGGAAACTACTTCCCTGAGCACATTAGACTTGCCAAACACAGAGGCCAAATAAGGATTCTATAAGCTAAGGATGAAGAGAGAAATGGCTTGGTGTACCTACCTTCCTATCTCACAGGGTTATTAGAGAGTCAGAAGGCAGAATGCCCCTGTTGTTGTCTGCTGAGGCTGCCATCACAAGGTACCCTAGACTGGGTGACTAAAAACCAGACATTTGTTGCTCATGGTATTGGAATTTTGGCAAGTCCAAGGTCAAAGTGCCAGCCAGGTAAGTTTCTCCTCTTGAGTGGCAGGCAGCTACCAGCTTGTTGTGTGTTCACATGATGTTTTTCTTTGTGTGTATACACAGGGAGAGAGAGTGAGCTCCCTGGTGTTTCTTTGTATTAATATAAGGGCACTAATGCCATTATATTATTGGAGGTGGGGCCCCCATGACCTCAGCTAACCCTAATTACCTCTCCAAGGTTTCCTCCACAAATACCATAACACTGGGGTTTAGGGCTTCAACATGTGAATTTGAGAGGGGACCCTATTCAGTCCATGGCAGTCCTCTAGTGCCTTTCTCAAAGTTGATTTCCAGTAAGGGAGAATTTCCCTCTCCTATTCCTCCAATCATAGATTCAATTTGTTACTTTGAAGACATAGTCTGAGACCAACCTTAAGACACTACAGTCTAGTTGGACAGAGAAGATAAGCAATGAAGTCACCACTCATGATGGTATCAGTGTAAGGGCTGAATGCCCGGGCTTGTTCAGAGATGTGCCAGATGGAGCAGCTGGTTCAGCTTCTCCTGTTGACCACAGTGGCCAATCTACTGAATGTCCAGATCTATCCTGAGCTGAGATGCAGCAGAGCAGACCTCAGTTAACTGAGACAGATTTCTAGACATCTTGGTCGAGACCATTTGGAGATATAGAATCTCAGCTGCCAGATAAGAGTTTTGGAGAAAGATGATTTTCTATGGCAGAGAAAGCTGGACTAAATGTGGGTGAAGCTCTGGCTGATGCCTCTGACATCATCAGAAGATATTTATGGAAGGATCAAAATGAAGGGGACACACAGTGAAATGGGATCAGGTCCAGCCAGCCTGCCTGTCGTGTCTTAGCTGGTGGGGCTGTGGGCGGGCTGATACTCAAGTGAGGGTTAGGCAGAGCAGTAGTGCTGCTGTGAAGTTTGGAAAAAGCATTACTGAAGGAGGAGCATTGGCATTAAGGGTCAGCAGCATAGAGGTGCCAGTTGCCAGGTGGAGGAAGCCAGAGCAGGAGTGGAAATATGGGGGTGCCAGCTGCCTGGAGCTACTGCTGCCATCTGAGGGAGAAAGCCAGAGACCTGACCATCCAGAGGTGGAGTCCAAATCCTCACAAAGAGTGTGGTTGCTGTATTTATCAAAATGCCAGAGTACGAAAGACCATGAAACACTATGCCTCTGGGGCATCGCTGGAAGAGCCAGGCCAGGACAAGTGATAAGGGGCAGGGGTGCCCAGTGATGCAGCGCCAAGACTGACTGGGTCTGAATCCCAGCTCTACCGTGACTCACTTGTGGTCTTAGATGATGACTGAAACCCTTCACCTGGCTCATAAAGATGATGATGGTTGAGGATTATGGGAGAGGTGTGTGCAAAGTGGTCAGAAGCGTCTGGCATTTAGCAGGAGGGACACTGTGGGCTCTGTCTTTTTGAAGCTGATGGAGAGTTGGATGGAGACAGCTTGTCTCTATCCTATGGGCCTTTCTGCCAGTGAGAACAGCCACCCCTGGCTTTCATGATGAAAGACCAGTGCTGGAACAACGTCACCCAGGGAGAAGTGCTTTGAACCCCTTCTTTATGGAAGATGAATCAGTGGTCAGCTTCATGTTGGAGGCAGACCCTCTAATCTCAACTTCTCATCTAGTTTTCTGCTGCCTCCATGGCCTCCTCAGGGAAGGTCTCAGCCCCTTTTTTCTGCAGGGTCCCAGTCCTCTTTTCCCCGCCATGACCTGGACTGACCCTGGAGCTTGGATCCTGGTGGCATTTCTGAGGGCTCCAGGCAGCATCACCCATTCAAGTTGTACCCCTCTGGAGCCGTGGCCAGCCCTGACCTCCCATGGTGCCCAAACAGCAGGAGATTTTGTCCTGGAAATAGCAGTGCGTTAGAAATAGTTTTGACTGCTCTTTGCAGAGCAAAAACAGAGAAATCCCTGTGGGAGACTGGAGTGGCTGCCTGGCTTTTCTCTGACCAGATCTTATAGATTTTTCTACCCCCTTCATCTAATCCTTCAAAGCACCAGTGGGCGACTGAGGGTGCTCTGCTCTCTGCTGCGTCTTCACCTTTCCCCTCTGCCATAAAGAGCCTGGTTTCGTTTTACTTCTGGAATCCCAAGAAAGCCTCGACTCTGCATCTTCCTCTCCCTTAGGCCTTACACTGTACTTCATCTTTTCCTGCTCATCCTGCCAGGAGCGTTCATTCCTCTTGGACCTTGATCTGCTGGAGGAGGGCTGCTCATGCCCTCCTAGCTCTTGGATTCTGTTGCCATGGTGGGCTTCCCTGGTCACCAGTTCAGTCCGCAGTTGATCTGCATACCTGCTACCTCTGTATTCTTGTCCCCAGATGTGCCTGCCATCCTCCCAGCATGGCCAGTGGCCAGCCAATCCCTGCTCAGCAGAGTGGGCCCGGGAGCTAAGAAGTTGGAAGCATGGACTCTAGGACCCCATCTCTCACTCCTCTGTGGACTTCAGATTCGGATATAAAATATTGTGTCAGTGTGCATAACCAAAGGTTTCTTTGAGTGGTACATGACTCACTAAGAAGTTAAAACTCAGTGAATGAGAGTTCTTCTGAGTACCCCTGATGTCACAATGCACCTTTGCAGTCAAGGGGAGGGCTGTGTCTTATTCATCTTTGCATCAGTTGTTCCTAGTTCAGTGTCTGACACCTAGCAGGTACTCATAAGATAAATGAATGAATGGACTAAGATGTGGTACATCTTGAATCCCTTGGAGAAAGAAGGAGTTTCCTTTCCAAGGCCTCTCTAGATCAACGTGCATTTCTGCAAAGACACTTCCAGTTACAGGGAGCTCCCTCTTTCCTAAGTTAACTCTCTCCATTGCGTTTCCTCTACAGAGCCGGGTTCTGCCCTTCTTCACCTTTTCCTCTGGACTCATGCTTTGACCTGAGAGGCTGCCCAGGACTCATTCCACCTTTTGGGCACTTTAAAGGATCATCACATCAGAAGTGCAGGCTTTACCTTCTCAGCCTCTGCCAATGGATGTTACTGATGTTTTCTGTACCCAACCAGTCCCCTCCCAAACAAGTAGAGGGGTAATTCCCACCCTCTGGGAGGTGTCAGCCTCAGACAGATCAATCCCTGACAAGTCTCTGTTCCCAGATGGAACATAATTCTCTTGATACAACAAAGAGTGTCAGAACAAAGGAGAGCTTTTGAGCTCATTTCAACTGATCACCTTAATATACAGACAAGAAGACTGATGTCACCAGAAGGGAAATGATGTTCTGTGGCTCATGTGTCTGGAACCAGGGCCAGTTCCCCTGGCTCCCAGCCCTGCGTTCCTCCTTCTGCGCTCTGCAGCCTCCTTCCTGCAACACAGAGGAGTGACCAAAGTCTTGCACTTCCTGATCGGTTCCAAATATATGTTCCTGTTGGACTGTCAAATTTTCCTGGATCTCCCAGAGTCTGGGCACCTTCTTGCTTTGCTGAAGCGAGGAAGGTCTTGGGGGTTAATCCTTAGTTGTTTGTGGATGTATTCATGGCTGCCAACTTCAGATACAGTTGAGAGTAGTGTTTACTACATAGTCTCAGGGGACTTCCCTGGTGGTCCAGTGGTTAAGACTTCATCTTCCAATGTAGGGGGTGTGGGTTTGATCCCTGGTCAGGGAGCGAAGATCCCACATGTCTTGCAATCAAAAAAACAGAACATAAAACAGAAGCAATATTCTAACAAATTCAATGAAGACTTTAAAAAAAGACATAGCCTCTGGAACCAGACTTTCTAGGGTTTAATCCTGATTCTGTCACCTAGTCCTTCCTAGCTTTGTGATCTTGGGCAAATTGTTTGATGTGCCTGCGCCTCATCTATAAAATGGGATAAATTTTCACTCATAGGGCTACTTGACACATAAATGAGGAAGAAGGGTTTAACTCAGCACTGGCTAAGTGCTAGCTCGTGAGTCCTGATTTCCCTGCATTCACTGGAGCCAGTTCACCTATACAAAGGACTGATCTTACAGTGACCCCTGGCAGATAACCTCCTGTGCCACCAAGAATGGTCCCAGGCATATTTGAAGTGGAGCTCTGCAGCGTTCCCTGTCTCCAGAGAAACTTGATTTGCAATGTTGCTTCTAACAAACCCACCTGAGGAGGCTGCTTCTCTAGGCAGTGGAGTATGGGGTTTAGAGCCAAAAATGGCTCTGAACCCAGCTGCATGGGTTTCAGCCCCACAACTTTTGAGACATCAGACCCTGGCCAGGTTACTCTGCTTCTTTTTGACTCAGTTTTCTTATCTGCAGAGGGGGATGACCATACCTGCCTCTGAGCACTGGGTGAGAATTAAATAACACATGTGAAGGACAGTGTTTGATATTCGGTAGATCATTGTTAGTAGTGATATTGGCTAATATTTATTGAGCACTTAGAGTGTGCCAGGCACCATTTTAAGTGCTCTTAGATAGATTAATTCATTTAATCTTTGCAACAACCCTATGAAATAATATGAGTTTTATCCTATTTTGCCAGTGGAAAAAAAACCAAGTCATGGAGAATTAAAGCAACTTGTTTTGTGAGTGAGATTTCCAGCCAGGTGCTCTGGCTTCGGTACTCATCCACTGAGATACCCCTGAACTCCATGGGATGGGGGTACCACACACAACAGCTGTGGCTGCAGAACTTTCCACTTGGTGTTATAATTTGTGATGTATCCCACACAGGCCCGAGGCTACCTGGAGCCATCTTTCTCCAGAAAGCCTGGGTCAGCAGTGGTATACAGATTAGCATGGGGAAGGAGTGGGAGAGAAAATGACCCCTGGCAGAGAACGACTACTAAATTTACAGTGTACTAAGCATTGACCATGTGCCTAGGTTGGCAACCCCGGGGCAAACCAGCTGCTGATGCCATCTCCTAGGGTGCACCTGGCAAGATCTGCCATGATGATTTGGAACAGTTCAATTACAGCTGCGACCTAAATTGTTGTTGGAGGAAGGGGTGGACAGTGCAGGGGCCAAGGTGGGAGAAAGACAGGGTCTTGGATATTATGAAAAAGCCTAGTCTCCCCACTCTGTGACCTATAGGACACTCATGGGTTTCTCTGACCCACACTGGAACCAACTCCCCATATCTTGGGCTCCAATCTATCAGCATTCACAACCAATCTCAGATCTTCTGGCTTCTCCTGAAATGAAGTCAATCCATCTTTCTAACCTCAGCTTTCTGGGAGCTTGGCCAACCAAGATCTATATCCTGGTTGTTAAACTAACTCTGAGCAGCTCAGAAAGCTGCCAGACCACCTTGCACACATTTAAGTGAGATCTGGTCAAGAAAGCTGATCCTGTTCTTTGCCGTTGCTACCAATCCCATAAGGTTTCCACCGTACTCAGCACACAGTCAGTATCAAGTTACCACTAGGCCCAGCACATAGTAGGTGTTCAATAAATATATTACTGCAGTTGCAGGGTAGAGGTACCCTGGGGAAGATGCTGAACAGAAAGTCAGATGGCAGGAAGAAACATTACCTGGTCTGAATCAGTAGTGGCTCATGATGAGGTGGTAGGGGTGGTAGTGGGGATCCCTCCCAGTTTTCCAGACATGGTGACCACATCTCTAAGAGACTGTGCTCAAAACCCTCAGCACATTTGACCCTGAGGTCCATGCATGTAGTGCTCAGCCCTCAGGAGCCCTGCTCAGCTTCTCAGCAGCAAGTGCTCAGGACTGAAGTATCCTGAACTTCAGGCAAGCAGTGCTCTGTGTTCCAGAGGGCCATCAGCAATCCAGGCAGAACTCAGGACCCCTGGATGCACTGAGCACGGCAGACATTTGTTGGGGCTGATGACTGACTCTAGGAGGTGGTACCTGGTTTACCTGAGGGCAGAGTCCAGCACTCCAGGAAGCAGTTTCTGGCACTCCAGATGCAGCTGCAAATATTCCAAGGGGGCAGCTTTCATGCAGGGGGTATTACTTAGGACTCTAAGAGCTGTGCTGGGTATTCCAAGCAAACTGCACTCCACACATCAGGGCAATTGGCAATGGAAACACGTATCCAAGGCTGTGAGTTAGGATCACTGCACCTGCCCCATGCAGCTCCTTGCATCCATCCTTGCTGAGGACCTGGTTGATCAAGCAGATTTTGGATGACAACTAGACCTTCCATTCTTTAGGTAGGGTTGGCCTGCAGGAGATCAGAATGGTCCTTTTTACTATGTACTTTTGGTCCTGGAAATTTTTCTTCTAGATATATTCCATGCATATATAGATTTTTTTTTTTTTTGCATCAATGGTAGAACATTCAGTACCTTGATCTAAAAAATTAATATATTTTGGATGCATCTATATCAGCTGCCTCAATCTTTTTCATTACTGCCTGATTTTCCATGGCATGATGACCTATAATCCAACTAGTTCTCTATCTATTGATATTTAAAATATTTCTGTCTTTTGCTAGTACTATCGGTCTTATACTCATGCATGCCTTTAGCACATATGTGAGCATATCTAAAAGATAAATTCCTAAGATAGGTTGCTGGCTTAAAATGCATATTTCTTTGGAGAGTGCTATAAGATTCCCTACGTAAGGACTAGTGGAAATATTCAAAGAAAATATGGTGGGTGTTTGGTACCGCTTACACACGGTGGAGAGAATAGTTCCATGGTCACCCTGTTCTTTGATGGATAATGAGGACCCATCAAGTAATGGACCTCAGAATTTGTGATTCCTCAGGATCATTCAGGTTAACAGTCTGTCTGTGCAATTCCTTTAAAAAGCAAAGTCACAATCTTGTTCAAGTGAAATGCACACTTCCTTGCATTCATTCCCACTCTCATTTGCCACGGGCTGCTTTCTGAAGGAGTATGGCCATGTTGTAGCTCCTGCGGTGCTTTTGGCTTCTAAGCATGTTCCCTCCCATAATGGGATTTGAGAAGAAACCCTTTGGCAGAGTTGTCTAAAGCCACTTCATCCTGGTCCATCTGGTAAACCATGGATGGTAAAGGCAGGAAGCATAGAGCTCCAGGTTGGTCTGGGGTTGAGGGAGGTCTCCCAGTGTTCATGGTCATTCAGGGGGATATGAGGTCCTGGGAGGTGGCTGAGGAGAGGTGGCCTTGGGGACCCTGAGGGACTGGCCAGGGTTTGGCTCAACCATTGCTGAACTAGTAATCTGCACTGACTGAACCTCTGACCCATGATTTTCATTTTGATAGATGTCACCAAATTTCCCAGCAGAAGCCTGCACCAATTTAGTTTCTCCCAACAAGAATGAGAGTGTCTCTTTCCCCAACCTCTGCTACTGCTGTCTTATCAAATTTCTGAATTTCACCCATTGAAAAATGAAAAATAATTTCTCATTAAAATGTGCATTTCTTTCATTATGAAAGATGCTGTAAACATCTTTAAAATAGATTATTAGTGACCTGTAGGTCTTTTTTTCCTGTGTTGTCTGCTTTTGGTTTAGGTTTGGGTTTTGCACCTTGTTGTTTTCTTATTCATCTACAAGAACTTTTGATATATTAAGTCAGTCAGGCCTTTGTCATATAAGTTACAAATATTTTTTTCCCAGTCTGTTTGAAGACTTTTGAGTTACTTACAATACTTTTTGAAGTTCTGAAAATTTGATTTTTCTATTCAAATGAACCCATTCTTTACTTTTTCTCTTCAGAGCTGGTATCTTGCTGAGAAAGGCTGTCTCCTCTCCGTAGTCATAAAATGTCTTCCGCATTCCTTTCTAGTATTTTTTATGAGTTTATTTTTTCTGTAGAAATCCTTGTTCCATCTGGAATTTGTTTGGATGTGAAAAGTGAAGACAAGATCCAATTTTACTTTTTTCCCAGATGGCAAGCTAGTATTTTCAACACCCCTTGTTGAATAATCCTTTTTTGCCTAACTGATTTGAAATACCATATTCATTATGTACAAAATTCCTGTGTGATTTTGGATTTTTATCTGGATTTTATCTTCCTTCATTTGACTGGTTTGTCTTACTCTCAAACACTTTTAAATATTAACTATTTTCATTATTTTTAATATCTTATAAGGTTTGCCATTTTCATTTATTATTTTTTTTAAATTTCAGAATCTTTCTCACCAGTATCACATGTTTATTTCTCCATGTAAACTTTAAATCAGTTCCTCTGTTCCTCCTCATTCTCCAAGTCCCACAGATATATATTCACTGGGTTTACATTGCCTCATCTCCCTTTCCCAAGGAGAAAACTCTTTGGGTCAAGGAGGAGGGGAAGGTCTGACTCAAGCCAGCCTCAGGGGAAACCAGTGTCATCAGTCCAACTTGTTGGCAGAGACCCCCAACTTTCCCCAAATCTAATTTTCTTAGGTGCTATAGGGGAAGGTTTAAGAATTAAACAAAGCTGACCAGGGGATAAGGGAGAGGGAAAGACAAAATTTGGAGATTGGGATTAACATACAGACACTACTATACATAAAAGAGATAACTGATAAGAATCTGCTGTATATCACAGGAAACTCTACTCAATACTCTGTAATGGCCTATACAGGAAAAGAATCCCCAAAAAAGTGGATATAAGTATAAGTGACTCATTTCGCTGTACATCTGGAGCTAACACAGCACTGGAAACCAAATACACTCCAATAAAATATTTTAAAACATATTAAAAAACAGCTAAATAAATTTGGAAAAACTTGGATTGAATAAAGTTAAACATTTTTTTCTTAATCATCTATTTAGCAGATATTAATGGATACTTGCCATGTACCAAGTGCTGGGCCCAGAGCTAGGAATGCCACGGGGAAGACATTGGACATATCCTACCTGTCATGGAGCTATGATCTAGTTGAAGAAAAAGACATTAAACAAGAAACAAACTCCAATATTCTTTGCAGCACAGTTTACATAGTCAAGACATGGAAGCAATGTAAATGTCCTTCAACACATGAATGGATATAGAAGATGTGGTGTATGTATATGCAAGGGAGTATTACTCAGCCTTAAAGAAGAAGGAAGTGCCATTTGTAGCAACAAGGGCAGACCTAGAAGTGATCATGCTGTGAAGTGAGCCAGTGAGAGACGGACTATGACACCACTCATATGTGGGATCCAAGAAACGGTACAAAATGAACTCGTTATACTGTTACCCTGCTTATTTAACGTATATGCAGAGTACATCGCGAGAAACGCTGGGCTGGAGGAAGCACAAGCTGGAATCAAGATTGCTGGGAGAAATATCAATCACCTCAGATGTGCGGATGACACCACCCTTATGGCAGAAAGTGAAGAACTAAAGAGCCTCTTGATGAAAGTGAAGGGGGAGAGTTAAAAAGTTGGCTTAAAGCTCAACATTCAGAAAACTAAGATCATGGCATCCAGTCCCATCACTTCATGGCAAATAGATGGGGAAACAGTGGAAACAGTGGCTGACTATCTTTCTGGGGTCCAGAATCACTGCAGATGGTGACTGCAGCCATGAAATTAAAAGACGCTTCCTTCTTGGAAGGAAAGCTATGACCAACCTAGGCAATTATTAAAAAGCAGATACATTACTTTGTCAACAAAGGTCAATCTAGTCAAAGCTATGATTTTTCCAGTAGTCATGTATGGATGTGAGAGTTAGACTATAAAGAAAGCTGAATGCTGAAGAATTGATGCTTTTGAACTGTGGTGTTGGGGAAGACTCTTGCGAGTCTGTTGGACAGCAAGGAGATCCAACCAGTCCATCCTAAAGGAAATCAGTCCTGAATATTCATTGGAAGGACTGATGCTGAAGCTGAAACTCCAATACTTTGGCCACCTGATGCGAAGAGCTGACTCATTTGAAAAGACCCTGATGCTAGGAAAGATTGAGGGCAGGAGGAGAAGGGGACGACAGAGGATGAGATGGTTGGATGGCATCACCGACTCAATGGACATGGGTTTGGGTGGACTCTGGGAGTTGGTGATAGACAGGGAGGCCTGGCATGCTGGTGGTTCATGGGGTCGCAGAGAGTTGGACATGACTGAGTGACTGAACTGAACTGAAATTCAGTTCAGTTCAGTCTGTGAACAAAACAGATTCACAGACATAGAAAACAAATTTACATTTTGGGGTTTGAGTAGAGGAAAGGTGGGAGGGAGGAGGGATAAATCAGGAGTTTGGAGTTAACAATATACACATTACTATATGTAAAATAGATAATCAACAGACCTACTGTATAACACAGGAAACTCAATATTCTGTCATAAGCTATATGAAAAAGTAATCTGAAGAAGAATAGATATATGTGTACATGTAACTGATTCACTTTACAGTACAGCAGCAACTAATACAATATTACATGTCAACTATACTCCAATATAAAATAAAAGTTAAAAAAAAACTCCAAATACACATTTACTGGGCCTTGAGATTTTAAGTGTGAAGGAGGGAAGCAGGGAAGGTGCTATGAGAAGGAACAGCTGGGCTGAGAGGGTGAGAACAGGTCTTGCTGAGGAAGTGAAGGTTAAGTGGGTTTCATTGAGTTTCACCACATATGCTGGCAGAGAGGACCTCCAAAGCAGGGCCCCAGCTCCTTGACTATGGCATTCTATTCAGCGGGCCTTTCTGGATGCATCTTGGCAGGTGCTCTTCAGAAAACGCTTATCTTTCGATTCTCAGGATCTGTCACCCAGATCTGTCTCATCCGAGCCAGATGTCCTTCGAGAAGTTGTTCACCCTCTCTGAGCCTCCTTTTTCTCACCTATAAAATAGCGTAATAGAAAAATAAATATTGTATATTAAGGCATATATGTGGAATCTAGAAAAATGGTACAGATGAACCTGTCTGCAAAGGAGAAATAGAGACACAGACGTAGAGAACAAACTTATGGATACCAAGGGCAGAAGGGGAGGTGGGATGAATTGGGAGATTGGAACTGACATATATACAATACTATGTATAAAATAGGTAACTAATGAGAACCTACTGTGTGTCACAGGGAACTCTAATCAAATGCTCTACAGTGACAAAGAGAGGATATATGTACATGCACAGCTGATTCACTTTGATGTGAAAATAACACAACACTGTGTATAAACTCCAATTAAAAAATATCTGCAAACTTGGTGGTTTAAAACAGCAATAACTTATTCTCTCATAGTTTGACGAGGACAGAGAGTGAAATCTAGGTTTCAGCAGGGCTACTCCTCCCTTGAAGTTTCTAGGGGTGGATCCTTCATCCTCTCTTTCAGCTTCCAGTGGCTCCTAGAATTCCTTAACTGTGGCAGCATCACTCCACTCTCTGCCTTCATCATCACATGACCTTCTCCACTGAGTCAGCATCTTCTCTCCTGTCTCTTATAAGGACACTTGGCATTCGATTTAAGGCCCATTTGATAATCCAAGAAGACCTCATCTCAAGACCCTTAACTCAATTAAACCTGAAAAACCGCCTTTTCCCCCCCCAAATAAGATCACAGCGACAGCTTCTAAGACATACCTGGTGGGGGACTGCAATTTAACCCGCCACAGATGGGAGTCCGAGAACTTGTCTTAGAGAATTGTTTTCGTGATTTGACAAGAAAAGGTCCCTGAAGCTGCCTGCCTCAGAGTGGGCTGGATGATGATGCTAGTCTACTCCTCACTTCTCCATTTCCAAGTGTCTTTGTGCTCAAGAGGGTTCAGTTCAGTTCAGTTTGGTTGCTCAGTCATGTCCAGCTGTTTGTGACCCCATCGACTGCAGCACACCAGGCCTCCCTGTCCATCACCAACTCCCAGAGTCTACCCAAACCCATGTCCATTGAGTTGGTGATGCCATCCAACCATCTCATCCTCTGTCGTCTCCTTCTCCTCCTACCTTCAATCTTTCCCAGCATCAGAGTCTTTTCAAATGAGTCAGTTCTTCACATCAGGTGGCCAAAGTATTGGAGTTTCAGCTTTATCATCGGTCCTTCTAATGAATATTCAGGACTGATTTCCTTTAGGATGGACTGGCTGGATCTCCTTGCAGTCCAAGTGACTCTCAAAAGTCTTCTCCAACACTACAGTTCAAAAGCATCCATTCTTCGGCGCTCAGCTTTCTTTACATTCCAACTCTCACATCCATACATGACTACTGGAGAAACCATAGCTTTGACTAGATGGACCTTTGTTGACAAAGTAATGTCTCTGCTTTTTAATAAGCTGTCTAGGTAGGTCATAGCTTTTCTTCCAAGGAGCACGTGTCTTTTAATTTCATGGCTGCAGTCACCATCTGCAGTGATTTTGGAGCCCAAGAAAAATCAAGTCTGTCACTGTTTCCATTGTTTCCCCATCTATTTGCCATGAAGTGATGGGACAGGATGCCATGATCTTCATTTTTTGAATGTTGAGTTCAAGAGAGTTGAACAGGACTAATTCACAATGAATCAGGAGGGGCCATGGGGTTTCCTTACCCACCCACCTCCACTGGAGGGAATTTTCCTTTTAAATGAGGAGTCAGGGGGAGGAAAACTCCTCCTTCTCTTTTTCTCAGAGCTTCCCCTTTCTGAATTCTGAGTCCCTGCAAGAGTCATTTATTATCTTTCCTCCCAGGGGGTCCCTGCCAGCTGCTCCTCTGCAGTCCTGGTTATCTCCAACCTGGACTAGCCTTATCAAGACATCTCTCAACAAGACATTTCTTCTTATCAAGACATCACTCCTTATCAAGTCATCGGCGCAGATGTTTCTGGAGCTGAGGGTGGGGGAGCCAGCAGACCCTGCCTGCCTGAGCCATTTCCCACTTCTCTGACAGCTCTCAGGAGACGCCCATCTTCAAAGAGCCCCTCAAGGCTTTCCTTCCTCGTCTCCTGGGTTTTCACTGCAAAGCGGAGACTACCTCTCTGACCTCTTCCTTATTCTGACTTGCTGTGTTGAGATGTGCTTGTCAAGCTGATGCTGAGGAGCATGAGCCAGATCCTGTTCAGGGGGAGAGAAACAAATGTGCCAGGAAGCAGTTTAAAGGCTTCCGTGCCTGTGGGATGTGTTAATGGCCTTGCACTGCATTCCTGTTCTTCCAGGGACACTGATGTCTCCAAGCAGCCTGCCTCCAGGGAGGCAGCCCCTGTACTCCTTGGTTCTTGGGTCCCTCTGTCCCTGGGATCTTCTGCACCTCTGTGTCTCGGCTCCACGCCCTTCCTCCCATACTCCCCTCGTAATGACAAATCAATGGTAATTGCTTAAGTGCAGCTGTTCAATCCTTGGACTGTTGAGAGAGAACTTAATGTCCAACGTCGTCCCCAAGGAGCCACATGCTGCTTAAATTATGTAAAGGTGAGCAGAGAAGGGTGAATTTCATATGCAGAAATCCTTTTCAGCATTAAAGTTTCATGGGAAAAACTGAACCCTTGGACTCCTATTTCTGGACAAAGCTTATCTTCTTTCATTCTGTACATATTTGTTGGTCTCTTGTTATGTACAAGGCCACAGTCTAGGTAGTACGGGAGGAAAAAAGAGATTAATTAATCAATCTCAGATCTTTCCTTCAGGATCACTTACTGCCACATGTATATACCCTCCAACAAGCTAGGGTGTCATATCATCCATCAGTATATCGGTCCATCCCTCCACCCATCCTTCCATCTATTTACTCACCCAGCAGGTATTTACTGACGGCCTGCTAAGAGCCAGGTTCTGTGACAGGCCCCAGAAGCACCCAGCTAGGTGAGAGGCAAGACATCTGTTAAAAGGCAGAAGTGATGAAGGTATTAGGGATGGTCCTATAAAAGAGCTGCTGCTTAAGCTGGATTTTGAAGGGCAAGTACAATTTGGGCAGAATGCTTATGTCCATGCCTGTAAAATATGAGCAAGGTCAAGCTTCTCATCTCATTTCCTTTCTTCCCCAGAATTTATGTGCATTCTCAAGGTTTATGTTCACTCTCAAGGTCAGTTCCTGCTCCCTCAGGAAACTCAGCCCCACAGGCTTTTCCTATCTGCGGCTCTGCTTTCTCTCTGCTTCACATTGACCCCAACTTGGCATAACCTCTTGCTCTCGATTTCCACAAGCGTCACCAACACACAGCATCTGTGTGAAGGTAGCAGTGGGTCCCTCAGACGTTTCTGGCTTATTCAACCTCCAATCCAACTTGCACATCCAAAGAGAGGTGGGAGTACCATCACCGTCTCATCCTCAGTGGATCTCAGCGAGACAGCTGAGATTCATCTTCCTGTGGACAGAAACACAACCCTCACAAGGGTGGGGAGTTGGTCTTTTCTGCTCACTGCTAATATTCCCAGCATCAGGGTCTTTTCCAGTGAATCAGCTCTTTGTATCAGGTGGCCAAAGTACTGGAGCTTCAGCTTCAACACCAGTCCTTCCAATAAATATTCAGGGTTGATTTCCTTTAGGATTGACCAGTTTGATCTCCTTTCTCTGATGCTGGGAAATACAGAAGGCAAAAGGAGAAGAGGGCGGCAGAAGATGAGATGGTTAGATACCATCACCGACTCAATGGACATGAATTTGAGCAAACTCCGGGAGATAGAGGAGGACAAGGAGCCTGGTGTGCTGCAGTCCATGGGGTTGCAAAGAGCTGGACACAACTTGGCAACCGAACAACAACAACAATATTCCCAGAACCTAGACCGAAGCCTAGAATAGTGCCTGGCACATGGTAGGCACTCAAGATATGTATGTTGAGTTTGTTGAGTGAATTATTCCTACCCCACCTCCCTTAAAACACTTAAACAGGAGACTAAGCAGAGGCACCACTGCAGTAGCAGCAATGGCCATGGCACAAGGCTCGCCAGCATCATCCCATCACCTTTGGAATAAAGCCCAGAGGTCTCCGCATGGCCTAGATAATCTCTTTGACACACTCCGCTCCAGTGGCACAGGTCTTGTGTCTCCCTTGACCACACTGAGCATACCGCTGCTCCAAAACCTGCTATAGAGGCCATTTCTATACCCACATTGCACTTTTCCACTAACCACAAGGCTCACTCCCACACCTCCTTCAGGTCTCAGCTCAAACTTCGCCTCCTGCCTTAATTTCTTCATTTCATGTGTTCAGTTCAGTTCAGTTCAGTTGCTCAGTCATGTCCAGCTCTTTGCAACTCCGTGGACTGCAGCACGCCAGGCTTCCCTGTCCATCACCAACTTCCAGAGCTTACTCAAACTCATGTCCATCAAGTCGGTGATGCCATCCAACCATCCCATCCTTTGTCGTCCCATTCTCCTCCCACCTTCACTCTTTCTCAGCATCAGGGTCTTTTCAAACGAGTCAGTTCTTCACATCAGGTGGCCAAAGTGTTACTGCCTGCTATTATTTTGTACATTATTTATGGATCACCTCTTCCTGTTGAGAATGTTAGCTCCAAAAGAGCTGGGGCTGTATTTTACTCACTACTGTATTCTCAGAGTCTGGGACCATGGCTGGCACAGAGTGAACACCACATAAACATCTGCTGTTTTTGAGTGAATGAATGTGATGAGTGAACATGAGCCTTACCACAAAGCTAGGGATACAGGTGGGGCCTGGAAGTGGCCTGGAAGGGGAGTCAGAGAGGTCAGAACCTGAAAGAGAAGACAAAGTGTAGAGGAAAAAAGCTTGACAACTAGATGGAGTCCTGTAAAGGCAGATGGATTAGCCCAAGAGCAGTTGTCCAGGATGGTGGGAAGTTCAAGACCTCTGTGGGCCCCTGTGGTGCCCTGGTGTAAATGAGAGAAATGCTGTCCCTTCCTCTAGGTGGAGGTAGCCTTGGGCAGGGGACTCTTGCACAGTGAATGCAGCACAGACCAGACTTCAGGTGATACCCACCCTCATGTGTAGATGCCTCTGTGCAAGGTTCATCTTGCTTCAGCCCCACCTGACGTTCTCAGGGAGTTGGTCAGTCGAGGTCTTGTTAGGCACAGATGTGAGTGTCCACCCATCTGTTATCAAGTTTGGAAAGAAAAAAGCAACCACCACCCTGAATTTGAGCTCTGTGAAGATTGGCACGAAGTCACACGCCTGCTAAAGGGCCAAACTGGGACCTGGGAGCCTTCCATTCAGTCAGCTTGGTGTGTTGATTTGCATTGTCCTCTTGCTATTCAGGATGCACCACAAGGGCCGGGTGTATTGACATCACCTGGGAGTTTTACAGAAGTGCAGAATTTCAGGCTCTGCCCCAGACCTACAGATCAGAATCCGCCTTTTCACAAGCTCCTCAGGTGATTTTTGGAGGCGCTGAAGTTTGGGAGATATTATACTGCTCCCGGATCTCTGGCTTATAGCTCTATTATCTTTCTGATTAACTTGAGGCTGAGTCACCTTTCTTCGCCTGTCTGGCCTGCCACTGGATGTTATCCACAGGGCCAGCCAGCCAGCCTGGAGTTTTAGAAAGAGCCCTGGGCATCTGGTTGTGTTTCAGGGGCTGTGTGACGTTGGACAGATATTTCACTCCTGAGAGCACAGGCTTCCTAACCTGAAGAAAGGGGTGGGGGTGTGTGTGTATGTGGATAATGATCCAGCGCTTTTATGGAGCTCAAATGACATGATGGATGTGAGTGCCTTTGTCAACTGTAAAATTCTATCCAAACACAGAGTATCACTGCTCCTACATAATGTAATATGAAGGCCCCCAGCAGAGACCTCTCATTCTAGAATGCTACTTCAACAAATTGGAGGGAGAAAATGAATGGTCTGGGGTTAGTAGACTCTAATTAGCAGACTGGAATAGACACAGGAGTCCACAGTTTCATTTGGCTTACAGGGGTGACTAACTGATGCCTGGGAGTTTCACACAGGGCTTTGGTCATAGGCTTAGCTCTAGTCCAGGGAAATGATGAAGGTGGGTAAAAGTTAGGTGGGATGTTTTTCCGAGTGGGAGACTTGTAGGGGTGCTGTGTGTGGTGGGTTACTGGAGGGGGAGAAAGGATCCTGCAGATAAACTGCCTACACCCAGGGACGCCAAGGGACGCCTTATCAATTCCATGATCGACCACTGGCTGAGTATTACACTTTTCATGCTGCGTCTAGATAGAAGTGCCATGTGGAAGTGACCAGTAGCACTGCTGCCGCTTAACTGCTTATGAGCTTAGGGAATGCCATTTGTTAGGGAAAAAATCGCTCAGACCATGGTGGTGCTCTTGGGATCCTTGAGAGAGATGGCTGGCTTCCCACTTCTATCAAAAGACTGGACACTGTGAGTGTTCAGTAATTTCTCAATGAATGAAGGAATGGAAACCTTTGCCTTTAGGAGACTTTCTCAGTCTCAGTGAGACCTACTTTAACCATTCTGTTTTAAACTTCAGCTCAGCCATCCATGAGGTTCTCCAGGCCCCTAATCCTATTTTATCATTTTGTTTTTATCCATAGCACTTCTTCACTCTTAACATACTATATACTTTGCTTATTCATTATTCCCTATCTTTTCCCCAGTTCTTAGAATGGAAATCCACTAGAGCAGGGCTATTCATCTCTTTGAATTCATTGATACATCCCTAAAACAGTGCTCGGCACAGCATAATATATGCTCAACAAATATTTGTTGAATCAAACTGAATTAAGCGAATTAGACAGAGGGGCCATGTCAGATTTAAGTTCTTGTCTGGTTCTGCCACTGAATTATTGTCTAACAAAGGGGCGCGCCTTTTGCTTCCTGAGCCCCAGTTTCCATATCTGTACCATGAAGGGGTTTAGATCTATCTCTGAGGACACTTACAGCTCTAATTCACTTGCCTTTCAGGATGGCTTTGGAAGATTATTTGCATGAAGTGGTGAAGAGAGTTCTATAAAAGAAGTGAACAGACCTGGGTGGGAGTTCTGCTCTGACACTTCTGAAGTCCTGCGACTTTGGGTGAGACATTGACTTCTATTCCGTATATGCTGCTCCTAGCGCTGTCTCTGGCATGTCGTAGAAATTGACTAAACGTGAGCTTCTGCCTTCTTCTCCCCATCTGGGCCCGAGTCTCTTGTTGCCAAATGAGTCTCAGCTCACACAGTCATGTAACAGGGGGCTGAAAGGACTTCACAAATTGTAAAGTCTCCCTCAAATGTGAAGGGTTATGAGGGTCATAACCACCCAAACCCCGACCTTCCTCCACACAGATGAGACAGGCTATCATTGCTATTTATACCCAAGTCACCTCATGATTCACTGGCCTTCACTGCCTGTCAGAAATGTTGCACCTGATGACATCAAATTCACGTTGGGTTTATCAAAGTCTAATTAAAACTTGATCATCGTGTCTCACATGTTGCCTTATTATGTTGGCTTAATTAGAGTGATGAGAGGAGGCTGAAAGCAGCAATTCCAGCCGTGCTCTGATGCAACATCTGGAGAGGAATGGGGCTCAGCCAGATGAGCAATTAAGTTGAGCGGTACACGTAGCGAGGATCTTTGCATCTGACAGCTGCCTGGTCAGCCCCTCCTCAGGACAGGGTTTGTGAAAGATAGACCTGGCTGGGCTTCTCCACCTTGCTCAAGTATCAGGATCCAGTCAGACTCTTCGGAGAACATGGTGGAGAAGCCACCACTGTAGGGAAGGTTCTACTGCACGATTTTTAGTCACTGAGGGAAGGAAAAGGGGAGCATCTGGCAGCTAGGAGAAACTAATTCACCATTTGGCCTTGGATCTGGTCAGCTGTGGTCATGATGTTGCTGTGAACATGCCAGGTGAACTCAGTCCTCTTTGAAATGTCATCACTCATCTATTCAGTTTTGAAAAACCTGAAATTGGGCATTTCTGCCTCTACTCCCAGGAATACGCAGGAAGTATGGGTAAAATGTTCATGCAAAAATGTTCAAAATGCTCAGCAACACCAGCGATGCAAACTGCTCCATCAGACTTAATGTAATAGGGTAAGCTAGCTGCTGTAACAAACGACCTGGGTAGGAAGCCTCTGAAATGGTTTCCAATGAGCCCTTTCTCCTGGCTGTCATACCCTTGTGTAATTCTCTCCTTTTGACTGTGGGCTGGACCGAGTGACTTGCTTCTAATGAATAGAACGTAGCAAAGAAGATGGGATGTCACTTCGGAGGTTAGGCTTTAAGGGCTTGTAGTTTCTGTCTTGTCCACTCCCCCGGCTCTTCTGCATGCTAACGGTGATGAAGCACGTGGCCGTGCTGTGAGCTGCACCATGGGTAGAGCTCATAGCCAGGAGCTGAGGGCTACCTCTGGCCAACAGTCCATGAGGAACTAAATCCTGCCAACCATCATGTGAGTGAGCTTGGAAACCAATACTTCTTTCCTCAGTTAAAGCTTAAGCTAACTATAGCCATGGCTAACACCTTGCTTTCAGCCTGAAAGTGACTTTGAAGTAGAAGATCCAGTTAAGTGTAGATAGACAAATAGATTTCTGACCTACAGAAATTGTAAGATAACAAATATCATTATTTTGAGACACCAAATTTAAGGCAATTTGTTACACAGTAATAGATAATTAATACTGACCCCAATGTGTATAATGACTCAAATACAATAGAAACTTATGTCTAGTACTTGTAACCATGCTTAAAGAAACTGCCATTTTCAATATGTTCAATGGCTTCTAAGATTGCCTTGAAGTTGTCTCCATTTCAGTCACTTCCCAGGAAGGGAACAAGAGTCTGATGGAACAGATAGGGAATTTTTTTTTTATATTAAAAATTGTGATAAAATATACACAACATAAAATCTACTGTTGCAGCACCATTTATGATAGCCAAGACATGGAAGCAAATTAAATGTCCATGGACAGATTAATGGATAAACAGGATGTAGTGTATATGTATGTGTATATATATATATATATATATATATATATATATACACACACACATATATATACATGCATATATAGATAGACAGATAATGGAATATTATGTGGCAAAAATACATATAATATATACATATATATGTATATATATATATATACACAATGGAATATTACTTGGACATAGAAAGAATGAAATAATGCCATTTGCAGCAACAATGGTGGGCCCATTATCATATTGAGATTATCATACTGAGTGAAGTAAGTCAGACAAAGACAAATATCATATGATATCATATATATGTAGAATTGAAAAAAATGATACAAATGAACTTAAAAAATAGAAACAGACTCACAGACTTTGAAAACAAACTTGTGATTATCAAAGGGGAAACATGAGGGTGGGAGGGATAAATTAGGAGTTTGGGATTAACAAGTACACACTTCTATATATAAGATAGATAATCAGCAAGGACCTACTATATAGCAGAGGGTACTCTGCTCAGGATTCTGTCATAATTAATACAGGAAAAGAGTCTGAAAAAGAATACATATGTATGTATGTGTGTGTACAATTGGACCACTTTGCTGTACACCTGAAACTTAGATGACATTGTAAGCCAACTATAGTCCAATAAAAATTAAATTTAGAAAGTCTACTACTTTAATCATTTTAAGTATTTAATTCAGTGACATTCAGTACACTCACATTTTTGTGTGCCCATCACCACCATCCATCTCTAGAGCTGCTTCATTTTGCAAAACTGATGGATAGGAATTTTTAAGAGCCAGGCCTGGAAGTAGGACACATCATCTCCTCTCATATTTCAAGGGCTGGTATTGGTCTCATCAGTTTAGTTCAGTTCAGTCATTCAGTTGTGTCTGACTCCTTGTGACTCCATGGATTGCAGCATGCCAGACTTCCCTGTCTATCACCAACTCCCAGAGCTTGCTCAAACTCATGTCCATTGAGTCGGTGATGCCATCCAACCATCTCATCCTCTGTCGTCCCCTTCTCCTCCTGCCCTCAATCTTTCCCAGCATCACGGTCTTTTCCAGTGAGTCAGTTCTTCACATCAGGTGGCCAAAGTATTGGAGTTTCAGCTTCAGCATCAGTCCTTCCAATGAATATTCAGGACTGATTTCCTTTAGGATGGACTGGTTGGATCTCCTTGCAGTCCAACAGACTCACAAGAGTCTTCCCCAATATCACAGTTCAAAACCATCATTTCTTTGGCACTCAGCTTTCTTTATAGTCTAAATCTCACATCCATACATAACTACTGGAAAAACCATAGTTTTGACTAGACAGACACTGTTCAGTAAAGTAATGTCTCTGCTTTTTAATATGCTGTCTAGGTTGGTCATAGTTTTCTTTCAAGGAGCAAGTGTCTTTTAATTTCATGGCTGCAATTCACCATCTGCAGTGATTTTGCAGCCCAAGAAAATAAAGTCTGACACTGCTTCCATTGATTTCCCATCTATTTGCCATGAAATGATGGGACCAGATGCCATGATCTTAGTTTTTTGACTGTTGAGTTTTAAGCCAAACTTTTAACTATCCTCTTTCACTTTCATCAAGAGGCTCTTTAGTTCCTCTTCCCTTTATGCCATAAGGATAGTGTCATCTGCATATCTGAGGTTATTGATATTTCTCCCAGTAATCTTGATTCCAGCTTGTGCTTCATCCAGTCCAGCATTTCACATGATGTACTCTGCATATAAGTTAAATAAGCAAGGTGGCAATATATAGCTTTAACATACTCCTTTCCCAATTTGGAACCAGTCTATTGTTCCATGTCCGGTTCTAACTGTTGCTTCTTGACTCGAAAACAGATTTCTCAGGAGGCAGATAAGGTAGTCTGGTATTCCCATCTCTTGAAGAATTTTCCACAATTTGTCGTGATCTACACAAAGGCTTTAGCATAATCTATGAAGCAGAAGTAGATGTTTTTCTGGAATTCTCTTGCTTTTTCTATGATCCAACAGATGTAGCCACACCTAACTGCAAGGGAGACTGTAAAATGTAGTCTATCTGTGTATCCAAGAGGAAAGGAAACCATGGCGTTGCAGTGAGAAAAAGGGTGTGTCTATGTACAACAGTATTTACATTCCAAAATAATACCAAGCCATTATTAAAATGCAAACACTGCTAACTCAAGGACCAACTAACCCACAGCCCACATGATTACACTGGCTCCACAGTCCCTTACTGATGTGCACTTAATTTTATTTTATTTTTTAGTACTTCTTTGAAAATTTATCTTGGCTGCGCTGGGTCTTTGTTGCTGTGTGGACTTGTCCCTTGTTGTGGGGGGTGGGGGCTACTCTCTAGTTGTGGTGTGTGGGCTTCTCATTGCAATGTCATCTCTTGTTGCGGGGCACGGTTTATAGGGTGTGTGGGCTTCAATAGTTGTGGCTCCTGGGCTCTAGAAAGGGAAAGTGTTAGTCGCTCAGCTGTGTCCGACTCTTTGGGACCCCATGGACTGTCGCCCACCAGGCTCCTCTGTCCATGGAATTCTCCAGGCAAGAATACTAGAGTGGGTAGCCATTCTCTTCTCCAGAGGATCTTCCCAACCCAGGGATCAAACCTGGGTCTCCTGCATTGCAGGCGGATTCTTTATCATCTGAGCCACCAGGAATGTCCCCTGGGCTCTAGAGCACAGGCTCAATTTGCTCTGCGGCACGTGGAATCTTCCCCGAGCAGGGATCAAACCTGTATCTCCTGCATTAGCAGGAAGATTCTTTACCACTGAGCCACCAGGGGAAGCCCTGCACTTAATTTTAGAATCAAAGATTTTTAAGAGGAGGCTGTAAAAAGGTAGGTGGCAGAAGATTCCTAAGTGTTTCTCTGAGAAACTTTGCAAAATGTATTCTAGACCTGTTATAGCACCTTATCACTGTTCGCACCCTGCACACTTCCTAATGGCTTTTTTAATTGCTTGGGACACATACTAGAACCCAGGATTTTGTTCTCGAAAGATTCTCCTTTCCTGAAGGCAGCATTTTTCATCACTGTCTCATCACATCAAAGTTGGCTGAAGTGGAGTTGATGGCCCTGCGCCATATGATGCCTTACCTTCCCCAACAGGATGATAACTGCCTCTGAGATGGGGCTCTGGGGAAACCCCGCCCATTTAGAGAGGGTTTGCTTTTGCTGTCAAAAGCGAAGTGCCCTTTTGGGGCCATTTGAATTTTGCATTGCCTGAGGTATGGCCAGAGAGATGGATTCCATTCCTTAAATCTCTCATTTCCAGCACCTTTTAGAGTCTGTTTTCCTGAAAAAGTGTCAAGCAATGAAATAAAAAAGAAAGAGCAAGAACCCTGTAATCTCTTGCAGTTTCTCTTCAAGCCCACATATTAGAGTTTGGGGTGAGTGACTTTGCAAATTCCCTGTCTGTGAAAAGCTCATTTTTAGGACCCATTGCCTTAGAAATTGCCAAATGGACTGAAATTTCCATTTCTGAATGAATAACTGGCATTTCAATCAGTGTTAGGTATTCTGGTTCTACTTATCTCACTTTGGGTAGTGCCATGGTGATATCTTTTGGTGTATATTGGCTTTGGTGCCTGGCTGGGTGAATTGAACCTTGCACCCACTGACCCCATTCCTGGGGCCAGAGTCCCTGTCCGCAGGAGTTTACAGTCTATGGAGAGGTATAGTTTCAATATAATGCAGTGGGAGTAGGTAGAAGTTTGCAGGGGATACTGTGGTGGCAGAGAGGAGGGTCATCTAATCCATTCTGGGGGAAGAAGGGAAAACTTCAGAGAAACTTCTTAAGGAGGTACTATCCAATCAGACTTCTAAAGGATAAGTAGGAGTTAGCCAAGAAGAGCAGAAGGAAGGCATGTATAAGGAAGAGGAGTCAGCATCAGTAAAGTTAGAGACGTGAGAGTGTAGAACATACTTGGAACAGCAAGTAGTGAGGAAAGGCGCCAGAGAGGTGGATTCAAATCCTTAATCTACCAAGCACTGCTCTGTGATTGTGGGCACATCACTAACTTCTCTTTGTCTAGGTTTTCTCATTTGTAAGATGGGGTAATGGAAAAATCCACCAAATAGGGTGGTTGAGAGAATAAAGAGAAAGATGTGTGTGGCATCTGGACCACACAAAAAGCAGGATAATTGCTGTCGTCTAGTAGCGTAGTGTGTCTGCTCAGTCATGTCTGACTCTTTGTGACCCTGTGCACTGTAGCCCACCAGACTCCTCTGTCCATGGGATTCTAGGCATGTATAGTTGTGAGTCTGACCTTAAGATGGTGTATTATGCTAGCGATATCATCTAGCAAATGACCAACACAGAGATGACCATTGCAACATGAAAGGGAAGTGGAACTCTATCCGTTAACTTTTGCTGTATTGCAAATTATCCTTGAATTTAGTGGCTTCTGTGAGTTTATAAGTTATATCATCTTGGCCAGACTTAACTGACCTCAGATGAGCTTGTTCACATGTCCATGGTCAGTTGGCAGGTTGGCTGAGGCTGGTCTCAGACAGCCTCACTTACCAGCTACGTGATTGATTATTGGCCAAAGTGACTAATCCATAGACTCTCATCATCCAGGTAGCTAGCCCGGGCTAGAATCTGGTACAGTTTTGCTTTTCCATATTCTCTGGGCCTAAGTAAGTCAAGGCCAGTCCAGATTCAAGAGGCAGAAAAATAAATTCTACTTCTTGAAAGGAGGAGTTGCAAAGTTACATTAAAAAGAACATAGATACAGGGAGGGGTAGAAAATTGGGATCATTTTGCAAATAACCTTGGATGCACAGAATGCATTCAAGATTAAAGTACAGAGGGAAAGGAGAAGAAAGCCCAGAACAGAACCCTGTCATTCAAGGTCAAGAAGAGGAAGACTAAGTGATACCCTAAGTATTCATACGAAGACCAGGAGAGTGTGCCAAGGGGAGGGGAGGGTTTCCAGGAGGAGGAAGTGGCTGACAGCATCAGATTGCCAAGAATCCAAGGTGCATAGTGATTGATAGATGATAACCAGGATTTTGAATGGAGGTCATTTCAAGCAGGGAACAATGATGAGGGCAGGCTCACGCTGAAAGCAAGACTATGGCAGTTTGTGAGAGAGTGCTTGGTAAGAATTGATGACACATACAGTGTTGACAGTATTTTCAGAAAGCTTTAATAAGAAAAAAGGAGAGGGGGACTTTCCTGGTGGTCCCGTGGTTAAGATGTTGCCTTCCAATGCAGGGGGTGTGGGTTTGTTTGGGGAATTAAGATCTCACATGCCTCATGGCCCAAAAACCAAAACATAAAACAGAAGAAATATTGCAACAAACTCAATAAAGAGTTTAAAAATGGTCCACATTAAAAAAAAAAAACTTAAAAAAGACAAAGAGATCTGGCAGTTACTAGTTAGGGGAAGAAGATGAGGTTCTTTCAAAAATTTTTAAAAATGAGGGGGGGTGACCTGACACGTTTTGGTGCAGTTGGGAAGGAGCTAGTAAAGGAATGGGTGAATAATATGGGGAATAGAGGGGATAAAGAAAGACTCCTGAAAATAAAAGGGAATGAGATCCAAGCGGAAGCATTACTTTTACACAGAAGAAGAGACTTGTAACTGGAGAGAGGTAAGAGAGAATAGTTTTAAACTTAAGTGGGGTTGCTAGAAGAAGGCTGAGGCAGTTCTCCTTTTTGACAGCTTGTACATTCTCTATAAGGTAGTCGTGAATTAAGCTGCTCAGAGAGAAGGGAAAGTGGGGTCTAAGAGAGGGGTGCAATGGCCACTGTGGAGAAGGAGAGAGAGCTGGCAAGGGAAATAGAGAAGGATTGCCAGGCAGCATTGAGGGTCCATGTGAAGTCAAAGACCATAAATTCAGAGCGGCATCAATGATTTATAGTAACACCGATCGGTATGGATTTCCAGCAGTGCTTAGCAACCAGAGATGAGTGATAATTGGATTCATCCAAAGTTGATGCTTTGCCAGAAGTTCCACTGGGGGAACACTGGGGCAACAGTATTGGCAAGAGTATGATAAGAAATAGTATCTATGCTGGATAGGGAAGGAAGGGAAGGCAAGAGGGGCTGGTATACAGAGAGGAGTGAATGCTTGTGTTATGGTCCAGCAAGGTTTAACGCTTCAAATTCATCTCTAAGGGGTGATTTTTGCAATGCTTTCTATAGGCCATGCCCCTCAATCTTTGCTATACTTTGGCATCTTTCAGTTTGCTCCTGACCAAGCACTCTACACCCCAATTACTTCAGCAACTCACATCCCATAAAGAGCTGGAAGGGCAGGTGGTCAGTAAAGATAGAACAATATGCCTCCCTACCTGAGCCTTCCACAGGCTTTCAGTAAGTGAGAACAGCACCCACTCAAATTGCTCAAGTCAGAATCTTGGGAGTCATTCTCAATTCCTTAATTTCTCTCACTCTCTGTTACTGAATCCATGACCAAATTCTTTTGGTTCCAGCTCCCACTGCATCTCTATGTGTCTATTTCCTTCCATCTATAGTGCCATAACCTGGGTCCAAGTCACCATTATTTCTTACCTGAACCTCAGAAATCGCCTTCCCATTGGTCTCTGCTTCACCCGTTGCCCTCACCTATTTACTATTCACACAGTAGCCAGGGTGCCATTTTAGGAATATTTCAGACCATATGTAGTTACTTTCATGCCTGAAAATCCTTCAGAGATTTCCCGTTGCTCTTAAAATGAAATCAAATTCCTACCAGTGAATTTAGGCCACGGAATCATGTGAAAATTTCTCATGATGAGAGGGTAATATGGGGTACTATGAAGCCAATGTGGGTGAGAGAGGAAGGTATCAGTAAATGAGGGATGCTCCATGAGGCAGGAGAGTTAGAGGCTGGATCCCTGGAGCTATGGAGGTGGTGGTAGCAAGAAGCTGTAGGGGTCACAGTCTGAAAAGGCTATTCAGTCTGCAGTGTGGAGACCAGACAGATAGGAGGCAAGAATGAGCACTGTTAGACCAGTTATGAGGACATTACAATATCCAGGCAGCAGCTGATGGCAGCTTGGAGCAGCTGGTGGTGGAGAGAGGAAAATGTCTTTGAGAGAGAGTTTAGGAGGAAACAATGAAAGTCTGGGGACCCCCATCCTATGCCCTTTTCCTGCACCTGCTGGTCAGTGCCTACTCATTGTTCTGAGGTCAGCTTCCACATTCTCAGTGGGTCTTTTCCTGACATGCCAGGCAAGGTTATACAGAAGCCAAATAAATGTCTGTGGTGCTTACATGATAGAGAATATTCCTGTAAAGATGAAAGAGACCTGAGCATTATATGGACTAAAGGAAAAGATCTGATAGAGAGGGAAAGAGTAAAAATATTGAAGAGGAGAGGTAATTGGTGGGGTGAGGTCCCGAAGAAGGAGAGGGGTGTGGAATCTAGAATCCAGGTGAAGGGTTAGCCTTGGACCAGAGTCCACCTGCAGTGAGCTGGGATTGCACTGGGAAACAATGATGCCATGCTGGTGAATAGACCTGTGGTCACCAGCTCTTCCTTATTTTAAGTTCTTTTTGAACTTCAAAATACTTCCTGGATTCCCAAATGTAGCTATACTTTTAATATCCGTTGATTGGGAAAATACATAATGGCAGGAAGCTACATGAGTTCAGAAAATCTTTTAAATGAGCTTTCTTTCTGTTGATCACAATTTTATCCACTCTCCTTTAAAATAGCACATACATATGTGAAATGACTTTTTTTTAGAAAATGCCTAGTGCAATAAAACTTTGCCAGTCTGAATGCCCTCTGCCCCAGGCTCCTGAGTCTGCAGGTTGGGAATCAGGATCTAGTCTAGACCATGTTCTAATGGGCATTGATGCCATCTGTGACTATCTATCTTCCCCCTCAACTGGGAGATCCTTAGGGAGAGGAGTCCTGCCTTTCCTAAGATCTCAGTATCTCGTATTAGACATGAGACAAAATAGGTTTTTGAAAATTATAGTTAAATGAATGAAAATAGAATTATCTCCATAATGATTTTATCATTATTTAAAATGAGCTGCTCAGATATTCTCCTATATTCTATTTCTTTTTTTTTTAAAGACTTGATTTCTTTCCTCCTAGTGATTAAGATCATTTAAAGTCAACCCACCTCCTTTAGGTCCTTGTTCTGGGATTCCTGTCTATTTCAGCTGAGGTAGCCTGCCCTGGTTCAGGTTCATTCTTGTTTTTCGACAGTCTTCAGCAGTGCATCGTCTTACTAAAGTGCCTGGCTCATTCCACGGAGTAAAATGTACTAAAAGTGCAGGCACAGCCTGTCCTTTAGATGTTCCAGCTTAAAACTCAAATGTCTGCATTTGCACATGCTTATTTGGCCAAATGTATCTTGTGGAATTAGTTTAAGCCACGGTACAAGCTGACTTTTTATTTTGAACATTAAAGTACAAATCTGAAGGGAGCAATCACCTGACCTCACGTGAATGAAATAAAAAGGCATTTCAGCCTTTGGCACTTTAATTGGATCTTTTTGATGAGAAAGACCAACAGAGACGCCAAATCCCAGGATATGATTCTTCAGCTTCAGGCTGTCTTTGGAATAATGGAGAGAAAGTGGGTTGTGTGTCCTCTTGGGGGTACTTCTCACCAGGAACAAATTGACATATGGATTTGAAATTTCAATCGAAGAGTCACCTGCCATTTCATAAGTGGCCCAGTCTTACCACTAACTGTGGTTCTTCCAACCACCAATTTAAAGTGGTGCAAATGTCTCACAAGGATGGTGGATAATGAGAAGTACTGCTTTGGTGATGGGGAAGCCTGAACAGTGGCTGTGATAGAGCTTGCACACGGGCATACACACACGCAGAGATGCTGCAGGGATGGGGCCCAGACACTGCTCATGTAGACCTCTGCTCTGATTGGCAAACTCCCCGGAATCCTCAGCTTCTTCTCCCAATATTCCATCTGCCTCCTGCCCTTGTGGAAACATGGCTGGCCCTTGACACTATCATGGCTCAGACAGCCTCTCAGGAGGAAACTGCATCTTCAGGTTTGTATTTACAAATGCCTCAGGACCAGGGATGGAGGCCTGGTTGTCCTCCTTACTCCTCAGGGCCACTTCCCCACTACCTCACCCTTTTCAAAAGCCGCTGTTCCTCTGAGACTCAGCTCGCCTCATACATACACCCCCATTGCTGTCACCTTTGGCCCGGTCACACCTCCATTCACTGAACGCTTAGCCCTGGTGTCTGGCTTCCTTTAGGTATGAGTGGCTGAGTACCCTAAAATCCGCGAACAACCCATCTAATTCCCTATTGCCACCAGGTGAATTGTGCCCCTCCAGCTCACTTGTTCAAGTCCTAACCTCTAGGACCTCAGAATGTGACTGTAAGCAGATCAAACACAAAACAAGCAAGCAAAAAGAACATAGCTGTCCTTGAAGCCTGTTAAGAACTTACTCACGACACTTGTCAAAGAACACCAAGGCAGACTGTTCCAGAGACTATGCAATAGGTACGGGGACTCCCCAGCTGGAGTTTTGCAATAGAGGAGAGACGGGGCTCAACTCCAGACACGATAAGGAAAAGTGGGGGGTTTTATAGCCAAGGAGCCAGTCAGGGGGTTGACAGAATATTACTAAGGTGAAGCATCAGGGATAAAGGGGGACTCTAGTTAAATTGACATAATGAGATTCTTGCTTAAGGCAGGCCAAGGTGATCAGACATCAGCTGGGGCATGTGGAAGGATAAGAAATGTGATTAGATATTGAGGAGATTTTGGTTAAAATGACTTAGCAGGATTCTTGCTAAGGGGGGATCGGGTTGGGGAATACATGTAACTCCATGGCTGATTCATGTCAATGTATGACAAAACCCACTACAATATTGTAAAGTAATTAGCCTCCAACTAATAAAAATAAATGAAAAAAAAAAAGACTTAAAAAAAAAAAACTGAGTAATGCATGAAAACCCAAAAGTCAGGACCCATTTGAGAAGAGAGTTCAGAGGATCCTGACTAGAGTTCGGTCAGAGAGAATCTTTGTCAAGTTAGTGCCTTTAATGAGGTAATTAAGGTAAAATGAGCACATGTGGGTGGGCCCTAATCCAATATGACTGGTATCCAAGGACAAGAAGAAGAGATTGGGGTACACATAAGCATGAGGGACCATTCTCTGAGCACAGAGTGAGAGGACAGCCATCTACACACCGAAAAGAGAGATCTCAGACAAAATGAAACCAAACCATTACATTTTTGGACTTCTGGCCTCCAGAATGCTGAGAAAATAAATTTCTGCCAAGTAACCCAATCTATGGTACTTTGTTATGTCAGCCCAAGAAAACTAATACATCCCCCTTTTCCCCCCGTATCTTAGATACAATTTATTCTCATTAGCAGCCCAAAAACAAATGGAAGTCATTTGATCTTGTTCATTACACACACTTAAAACCATTCTGCTTAAAGCAATATAATAGACTTACAGAACTAAAAACCAAGGACTTTAATTTCAAATATTGTCAAAATGACTGAATATATTTACCTTATTTTTCCCCTTTGCTATAATACCCCCATCTTTTAGGTGTTTGTACCTCCACATCTCCAAGGACACTTTTCTTCCACTCAAAAATGATGCCCAAGGCTTTCCTCTGGACTCTAAAATATTACCCCAAATGGTACTGCTAGCTCCAAAATGATAATTCCAGCACCCTGCCCTCTGACTACAACTTATCCATACATTCACTTTTTCAAGTACACCCACATTGTATTCTGAAATATAATACAAAATTGATTCTCATCTCCCCCAACACATATACTTTCCCACCCTTATCAGCTCCCCTTGTCATCAATTCCCTTCTTTTATCACTGAGATTCTGGGGTCCATTGCTATAACCACTCCCTTGCAAAGAGCCTCAACTCCCTTGCTCATCTCTTCATTCTTCTGAAAAACTCCAGCTATGGAGAGACTCAATCATTTGTCTCCTCCATGCTTGCATCCAAGCAGGTTAAATACATCACATATCCAAGCAGATCAGCTTCTCTTTGTGTCATTTTTTAATTTAACCCCTTTCTTCACCAAGACCTACGCTAAGAAATATCATACTGAATGCACATGAAAATTAGCCTGTCCATAGGAGGACCGTCATCACTGGCCAGCAATCTCTCTTTCTAAAAAGTCTACATCATGCTTTCCCTCTCGAAAACCTTCTTCCACAGACCAATCTCCTGAGTCCCTTCATAGCAAATAGTCTAGAAGGGGAGGGCCACATCTACACTATCCTTGCTTGGCTTCCAGGTTTCATTTTATTCAGTGCAGTCTGGATTTAGCTTCCACTGCTCAAGCTTCCAGGTGGCACTAGTGGTAAAGAATCCCCCCGTCAAAGCAGATGTAAGAGACACAGGCTAGATCTCTGGATCAGGAAGATCCTCTGGAGGCGGTCATGACAACCCACTCCAGTATTTTTGCCTGGAGAACCCCGTGGACAGAGAAACCTGGCAGGCTACAGTCCATGTGATCACAAAGAGTCGGACACAACTGAAGCGACTTAGCAAGCATGCACGCTCCATCTGTAAATGATTTGTCAAAAGTGAAAGTGAAATTTACTCAGTTGTGTCTGACTCTTTGCGACCTTATGGACTATACAATCCATGGAATTCTCCAGGCCAGAATACTAGAGTGGGTAGCTTTTTCCTTCTCAAGGGGATCTTCCCAACTCAGGGGTCGAACCCAGGTCTCCCGCATTGCAGGCGGATTCTTTACCAGTTGAGCCACAGGGAAGCCCAATTTGTAGAGGTTACCAGCAATCTTATTGTTGTTCAGTTGCTATGTCTGACTCTTTGTGACCCTGTGGACTGCAGCACACCAGCCTCCTCTGTCCTTCACTGTCTCTCAGAATTTGCTCAAATTCATGTCCATTGAGTTGGGGATGCTTTCTAACCCTCTCATCCTCTGCCGCCCCCTTCTATTTTGCTTTCAATCTTTCCCAGCATCAGAATCTTTTCCAATGAGTTGGCTCTTCACATCAGGTGGCCAAAGTATTGGAGCTTCAGGTTCAGCATCAGTCCTTGCAATGTATATCCCGGGTTGATTTCCTTTAGGATTGACTGGTTTGATCTCCTTGCAGTCCAATGGACTCTCAAGAGTCTTCTCCAGCACCACAATTTGAAATCAATACTTTGGTGCTCAGCCTTCTTTATGGTCCAACTCTCCTATCCATGTGACTACTGGGAAAAAAAACACAGTTTTGACTATACAGAACTTTGTCAGCAGTTCAATGTCTCTGCTTTTTAATATGCTGTCTAGGTTTGTCACAGCTTTCCAAGGAGCAAGTGTCTTTTAATTTCATAGCTGCAGTCACCGTCCACAGTGATTTTGGAGCCCAAGAAAAGAAAATTTATCACTGTTTCCACTTTTTCCCTTTCTATTTGCCATGAAGTGATGGGACCAGCGCCCTGAGTTTAGCTTTTTGAATGTTGAATTTCAAGCCAGCTTTTTCACTCTCCTCATTGACCCTCATCAAGAGGCTCTTTAGCTCCTCTTTACTTTCTGCCAGCAACCTCCTTGTTACTAAATCTTTAAGACACTTTGAAAGTGAAAGTCACTCAGTTGTGTCCAACTCTTTGTGACCCCATGGACTATACAGTCCATGCAGTTCTCCAGGCCAAAATACTGGAGTGGGTAGCCTTTCCCTTCTTCAGGGGATCTTCCCAACCCAGGGATCAAACCCAGCTCTTTTTAGAATCTTTGGCAGATTCTTTACCAGCTGAACCACAGTGGAAGCCCGAGAATACTGGAGTGGGTAGCCTATCCCTTCTCCAGTGGACCTTCCTGACCCAGGAATCGAACCAGAGTCTCCTGCACTGGGGACAGATTCTTTATCAACTGAGCTATCAGGGAAGCCCTTTACTGCCTCACTTTACTCTTATGTGATCGCTTAGCTTCTTTCAACAGAGTTGACTCCACACTTCCGACACAGTTAAGCCCCTCTCCAAGCACTTTCCATGACATCACTGTCTCCTGCTGCTTCCCTGCTCCTCTGGCTACGCCTCAGGCTTCTCACGGTGTCCTCTTCTCTGCCCACTAGCTCTGCGTTGGGCTTCCATGTGGTCTTCTCCATGTTCCCCAGGACTCCTGGGGACCTTTGCTCTCTCTTCGCCCTCATCCATTTCCAGAACCTTGAGTGGCATCACAGGTTGATGACTCCTGAATCCACACCCCCAGATACAACTCTCTTCTGACTACCACACGCTATGTCACTGACCTCTCCATTTGATTCTCAGATTTAACACGTCCCAATGTCCTCAGGCTCCTCTCTCTCCCTACACAGGAACTTCTCATAATCTTTCCCACCTTTGTAAATGGCACCACCTTCTACTCAATTTCTCAAGCCAGAAACCTGGATGCCATACTTGTTTCTCCCTACCCCTCAATCCCTTCCTCCATATTCAATCTATTTCAAGTTCAATTATTTCCATCTCCTATAGCTTGAAACAAGATATTTTCCTCTCTCTACTATTGCTAAGTCCAAGTCCCAGTAACTTTAATTTCTTGCCAAGACAACTGCACTGGCCTCTTCTAGTTTCCCTGGTTTGGCTCTTGGCTGCTCCAATTAATTCCCCACATGATGGCAAGAGTAAAAACTGGATCAAAATGTCTCCCTGCTTAAAACCCCCAATAGCTTTCCATTACACTTTAAATAAAATGTACACTCATTCTGGCTTAACTGGGCCTGCATGATCTGGACCATATCTAGCTCAATGACTTTCTCATTCCATGCTTATCTTATCAGCTTTTCCGGTCCTGTTGAGCTTTTACCCTCTCAGACAGAACAAGCATTTTGTTAGAATCAAGATTTACAGGTGCTGTAGTGTCTGTCTTTGACATTTTCTCCCTCTCTACACATGGCTGGTTCCTTCTTATTTTATATTTTATTCATATTTTTAAAAAATAGCTCATTTTAAAAATAAAATTCATATATATGTTAAAATAAATATAATCTGTATAGTTTTTTAAAACTTTTTATTTTGCATTGGAGTAGAGCTGATTAGCAATGTTGAGATATAAACAGCAAAGGGACTCAGCCATACATATACAGGTATCCATTCACCCCTAAACCCGCCTCCCATCCAGGCTGCCACGTAACATTGAGCAGAGTTCCCTGTGCCGTACACTAGGTCCTTGTTGGTTATCCATTTTAACTATATCAGTATGTACATGTCCATCCCTGTACTATCCCTGGACAATCCCTTCCCCCATCCTTCCCCTGGCAACAAAAAGTTCATTCTCTAAGGCTGTGAGCCTGTTTCTGTTTTGTAAATAAGTTCATTTGTATCATTTCTTTTTTAGATTCCACATAAAGGGATGTCCTATAATATTTCTCCTTCTCTGACTTACTTCACTTTGTATGAAAATCTCTACGTCTATCCATATTGCTGCAAATGACATTATTTCATTCCTTTTTAAAGGTTTAGTAATATTCTACAGTATATATGAACCATATCTTCTCTGTCCATTCCTCTGTCCATGGACACCTAGGTTGCTTTCATATCTTGGCTATGTAAACACTACTGCAATAAACATCGGGATGCCTGTATCCTTTCAGATCATGGTTTTCTCTGGATGTATACCCAGAAGTGGGATTGCAAGGGGTCCTATAGTAAACTGTATAGTTTTGACAAACAGATACATTTTTGATACATCTTTGCTATCCACATCTCTATCAAAAAATTCCTTCATGTCTTCTGCAAGTCAATTCACAGCCACAGCGGAAAGGCAAACCTCTGTTCTGATTTTTTTCACCATTGGTTGTGTGTAATGATATATAAAAATTTTTGTGTCTGCCTTCTTTTGCTCAATATAATACCCATGATATTTAACCATGTGATATGACTCAATGACACACCTTTTTTTATGGCTGATCAGTATTCCATTGTATATCATAATTTTAAAAGCCCATTCTCATACCGATATACATTTAGTTGTTTTTGGTTTTGGCTTTTAGGACTAAAACCGCCATGAAAGATTTTGTGATCGGACATTTGCTTTTATTTCTCTTGGGTAAACACCTAGTACTGGAATTAATGAGTCACAAGGCAGCTATAGGCTTAACTTTGTAAAAACCACCAGAATGTCTCCCGAAGTAGATGGACTATGGTGTATCCCTACTAGCAATATTAGAGAGTTCTGGTTTCTCCTCATCCCTGTTGATACTTTGTTGTCAACCTTTTGAAATTTTACTGTTCTGATGAGGATGTTGCTGCAAGTATCGGATGTTAGACATTCTGTTATTGTCCTACAGGTTTCCAAGGCACTATTATTTTTAAGCTCCTTTCCTTCTGTTGTTTGGATTAAATCATTTCTTTATTGATCTGTCCTCAAATTTCCTTTTTCTGTCTGTCATCTCCATTCTGCTGTTGAGCCCTTCCACTGAGCCTTTTTATTTTGATTACTGTGTTTTTCAGTCCAGTTTTTTTTGCTGAGATTTTTCATTTTGCCATTTGTTTCAGGAGTGTTTACACTGCTTGTTGGAGCATTTTAATAAGAGTTACTTTTAGTCTTGTCATAATCCGAACATCTGTGCCATCTTGCTTTTGGCATCTGTTGACTGAGGGATAAAAGTTGAGATTTTCCTCCTTCATTGTATGGTGAATAATTGCTGAATTGTATTCTGGACATTTTGAATATTATGCTATCAGACTTTGAGTCTTGTTTAAATCCTATGCAGATGTTGATATTGTTGTTTTAACAGGCAACCAACCAGGTTAGCAACAGGATTCAAGGTCAGCCCTTCTGTGAATTGTGGTTGCAATGATGGTTCAACTTTCAAAAGATTCTCAGTGCAATTTTAACCTTTCCTACATGCGTGCTACCTAGAGAATAGGTTTGGATGTTGGGCTATCTGTTAGTTTAATTCTCAAGTTCTTTGATATGTTGATTAGGATTGAAATCGTATATGTGCAGCTTGAGGGTGAGCCCAGAAGTTCAAAACAACCTTATGGAATTGTTTTACTTAATTCCTCCACATACTAGTCTTTTGCTTGGTGTGTGTTTTGCAAATATTTTTTCAGTCTTGTATTTTCATATTTTTCTTCTGACCTCTCACAGAACAAAAGTTTTAAATTTTGATGAGATTCAATTCATCAGGTTTTTCCTGTTAGAAATCATGCTTTTGGTGTCAAGTGTTAAGACTTCTTTGCCTGGCTCCTATTCCTAAGCATTTTCTCCTATGTTTTTTTGTCTTAGCTATTCTAGGTCTTTTGCCTCTCCACAGCAGATTTAGAATCAGTTTCTCTACATACATAAAATAATTTGATGTGATTTTGATTGGCATTGCACTGAATCTATACATCAAGTTGAGAAGAACTGACATTTTGACAATATTGAGTTTTCTTTTTCCTATATTGAATATCTCTCCACTTACTTAGATCTCCTTTTATTTCTTTACTATAGTTTTATCATTTTCCTCTTGTAGATCTGATACATGTTTTGTTAGGTTTACATTAAAGTATTTCACATTTGGGGGCTTCCCTGCTGGCTCAGATGGTGAAGAATCTGCCTTCAGTGCAGGAGACCCTGGTTTGATCCCTGGGTCAGGTAGATCCCCTGGAGAAGGGAATGGTTACCCACTCCAGTATTCTTGCCTGGAGAATTCCATGGACAGAGGAGTCTGACAGGTTACAGTCCATGGGGTTGCAAAGAGTCAGACATGACTGAGCCACTAACATTTTCACTGGTGATAATGTAAATGATACCAGTCTTAAATTTCATATTACAATTTTCATTGCTTGTCTTTATAAAACCAATTAACTTTTGTATGTTAACCTTGTAACCTGAAACTTTGCTATAATTACTTACTAGTTACAGGCATTTTTGTTGTTAGTTCTCTGATTTTATCTACATAAAAAAATCATATCATCTGTGAACAAATATGGTTTTTTAACCTTCTTTCCCAACATGTATACATTTTTAGATAGGGCTTCCAGTATGATGTTGCAAATGAGAAGCAAGAGGGGGAATTCTTTCTTTGTTCCTGATGTTAGCAGAAAAGTATCTAGTTTCTCACCATTAAGTATGATGTTAACTATAGGTTTTTGCAAACATTCTTTATCAAGTTGAGGGAGTTTCCATGTGTTTATAGCTTTCTAAGAGTATTTATTGTGAATGGATTTTGGATTTTGTCAAGTGTTTTTACTGCATCTACTTTTTAAAAACTTTTTATCGTTTTAAATTGCTTGTTTATTTTTGGCTGGGCTGGATCTTTGTTGCTGCACACAGACTTTCTCCAGATGGATTTTGTAGGCTTCTCACTGCAGCGGCTTCTCTTGTTTCAGGGCGTGGGCTGAGTAGTCGCAGCGCATGGGCTTTTTTGTCCCGAGGCATTGGCATCGTCCCAGAGCAGGGATTGAACTTGTGTCCCTACACTGGGGTGGCTTCTTAGCCACTGGACCACTAGGGAAGTCCTTTTCTGTGTCTGTTGATATGATCATATGATTATTATTCTTTAGCCTGTTGATGTGATAAATAACATCAGTTAATTTTCATCCTGATAGTTTTTTAAATTAATTTATTTATCTTAAATGAAACAAAGATGAATATTTTTAGTGATGAAAGGTATGATCCACAAAGAAGATAGACATCATAAACCATTAGATACCTTAACTTACAAAGATGCACAAAGCAAAAATCAGAAGGAATATAAGGGAAAAAAATGTATAATCTTAGTGAGACATATTAACATTTCTCTGAGAATATTTTATCAAGTGTAGAAAAAATAATAGGAGCATCTTGAATGATGTCACTAATAATTTAAATATAATAGATTTATAATTAATTTACATTAATAATATCCTACATAAGTATATTTAAAAATTTGTATCTCATACATTGTTATTAGACATCCATAAGATATTTAGAAAAACTGGCAAAAAGATAAGCTTTACCAAATTTCAAAAAGTAGAATTCTTTTTTGTGTGTGTGACTCAGTTATACATATACACATATATTACAGATAGTTTTTAATAGCATTTATCACTAGTTGAACACACACATTTTCATGTTCATTTTTTTTATTCTCTGTTGTCTCCAACAAACTGTAAACCTGAACACTTAGTTTATTATATATTCAATAAATGTTAGTTGGGTGAATGAATTACCCCCACTTTTATTTATCTGTATCTATGGAGAAGCTATGGGGAGGATAGCAGTGCATTGGACTCCAGGTGCAGAATAGAGATAAAAAAAAAACTGAGGGAAGAGATGCCATGATATCTGCTCCTCCCTAGCTCCAGATGCTAAGTTTAAGCCTCACTGGTTAAAGGGCTAAAGCCAAGAGCTGATTGAGTTGTTTTGTTGAGAGATATCATGGACTTGAGGAACAAGCAGAACTGCTTTGGGCCCAGGAGACAGAGTGTGACAGCGTTGTAAAGAAGACTATGATCATGTTTTATAAATGTTGTAATCCAGCAGGTGGGAGCTTGGCGTTATGGTAATTCAAGCATTAAAAGTGACCTCCTTTGCATCTGCAGTCTGCATCTGAGGTATATACAATGCACAAAGAACCAGAGCTCTGCTTGATATGCCTTAAAATATGTCTAGATTTCTTTTAAAATCCAACCTGTTTCCCTTCAGAGCAACTGATCTTTCTGAGTCCTATAGTCCCTGCTGCTGCTGCTGCTAAGTCGCTTCAGTCATGTCCAACTCTGTGAAACCCCATAGATGGCAGCCCAGCAGGCTCCTCTGTCTCTGGGATTCTCCAGGCAAGAATACTGGAGTGGGCTGCCATTTCCTTCTCCAATGCATGCGTGCATGGTAAGTCGCTTCAGTCATGTCGCTTCAGTCATGTTCAGACCCCATAGATGGCAGCCCACCAGGCTCCTCTGTCCATAGGATTCTCCAGGCAAGAATATTGGAGTGGGTTGCCGTGTCCTTCACCTATAGTCACTAGAAACCTTAGTTCCATTTGACTGGTTTCACAGTTTCAGATGTATCAGCCAGAAGTATCCAACTTCTAGAAGATCCCTTTCCTGAATCCCATGTTCAGAAGACCCAAGCTCCTATAACCCCAGAGCCCTTGCAATCCACAAGGAGTTCTCCGAAAAGCCTGTTTTCTTCCTCTCCAGTCGTAATTTGGCTGATTTCACAAAATACATCATCTAGACCCTTGTCTGCTTGCAACAACTTTTGTTCTTTGTTTTCAGAAAATCTTCAACATGTAGGCTGGAAGGATTCTGATTCTTGTTCCACATTTCTACCCACAGCTGCCTGTAGTGAACACTTGTGGGCTTTTTGTCCCCCCCCCCCCAATATCTAACAGGGTTTCCCAGATGGCCCCAGTGGTAAAGAACCCACCTGCCAATGCAGAAGACATAAGAGATGTGGGTTCAATCCCTGGGTCAGGACGATCCCCTGGAGGAGGAAATGGTAACCCACACCAGTATTCTTGCCTGGAGAATCCCATGGACAGAGGAGCCTGATGTGCTACGGGGTCACAAAGAGTTGGACATGACTGAAGCAACTTAGCATGCAGTATCTATTGACTCATCTTCTGATTACACAAAAAGAATCTTAGGTTTCCTTTGGGGAGTTACTTTTTCTCCACTAAGTTCTAAGAGTTTGGGAGGAGCTGAGCCTTACCGGCTCTCAGGGTAAGCTCTAATCAGTTTAAAGCAATCAGTGTATTGTATAATTTTAGGCACTGGGATTAATCAAATATCATTAAGTGGTCTAACTGGACCAAAAGGGATCAGACCCTGGACTTTGTATACATTGTTGAAAGAGAAGCTCTCTCTTCCTTCCAGGTTTACATTGCAGTAGATGAAAGCTCTGATGCAATTGTAGCTTCTCTTGCCTGTAAGGAGAAACCTGTCAATGACGGCATCAAGGAGAGCAAGGCTGAACGGAGACACAGGGCAGACCGAGTCCTGGTGACATTGTCGCTACATAAAGCCGTGCCTTAATCCTGCTCCATGAATTTTCAGTGTTGTCATCCACTGAATTCCCTTTCAGATTAACTCATGCTAGAAGGGGATTTTCTGTGATTTGCAACCCTCAAAATCCTGAACACACCATTCACACTGTTTTTAAACATTTTCAGAAGATTCCCTACTTGCTTTATTCTCTCTTGTGTGCTGGCCTTGGTGCTGACCATGAGCGCGTGGTCCTTTACTCTGATTCTCCCATTGACTTTAAATTTATAGCCCTTTGATGGGCTCGATTTTGGTGTCCTTTCATGGAAATGCCTGGCATTAATTCCACAATCCCACAGTCCACCCACAATGCTGTCTCCTGGGTTACTGACACTATCTTAAGCCATACTCCAGATTTTGGTTTCTAACCTGGTACAGCCTACATTCTTTTTCTGGAAGAAGTTTCATTCAGATCATTAAAATTCTTTCAGAACTATCCACAGGAATAATTTTACTCCGTACAACACTTGTACTGATTTCCGTGTGGTCGGAAGAGGCAAACAACTCCAAGCAACTTTTTCCAGAAGGACCCTAAGAGAAAAGAAGAGAGGACCTGGGTGCATGTTCTAATAGGATGCTTGGACTTCTTTTAGAAGATATGATGGGGATTGCCTGGGAGTCACTTTCATCAGTTCCATCTCAACTTCTAATATTAACTGAAGATCTGTATGTTCACATATGCTGATAAAACTCAATGAATTATCACAAAGCCAGCATCTCATGGTGTCTGTTCCTGCTGTATAGACTCTCAAGTTCTTGAAAGTATCTGGAAGCAGAGGTGCCACTGAGGAAGCAGCACTTAATCCTCTTGGATTATCCTGTAAGGCAGAAAGAACCATGACATATTTCTTGATTTATAGATGAAAGTAGCGGAGTCTGAGAATCATGAGAGTACAGTACATGTCAGAGCCTGAAGGGCCGAAAATTAGCTAAGCTTGTTTTTCAATATACAGATTAAGGAACCAAGGTCCAGAGATGTCAAGTGACTTGCCCACAGTCACACAGTCAGTTGGTGGCAGAGTCAGGACGAAGATTTGCTTTCAAAGCAGTGCTCTTTTGGTTATGGGCTTCCCTCATAGCTCAGTTGGTAAAGAACCTGCCTGCAATGCAGGAAACCCTGGTTCAATTCCTGGGTCAGGAAGATCCACTGGAGAAGGGACAGACTACCCACTCCAATATTCTTGGGCTTCCCTGTGGCTCAGCTGGTAAAGAATCTGCCTGCAATATGGGAGACCTGGGTTTGATCCCTGGGCTGGGAAGATCCCCTGAAGAAGGGAAAGGCTACCTACTCCAGTATTCTGGCATGAAAAATTGCAAGGACTGTATAGTCCATGGGGACTCAAACTGTTGGACATGACTGAATGACTTTCACTTTCACTTTTGATCATATCCCTCCATGTGCTTTATAATTAGCAGTAGAATTGAAGGCAGGAGGAGAGGGGGATGACAGAGGATGAGATGGTTGGATGGTATCACCGACTTGATGGACATGAGTTTGAGCAAGCTTAGGGAGTTGGTGATAGACAGGGAAGCCCGGAGTGCTGCAGTCCATGGGGTCGCCAAGAGTCAGACACGACTGAGTGATTGAACTGAACTGAGAATTTCTTCAGGGTCCTGCATGGATATCTGACTTCTAAGGACATATTGCTTTCAGGAAAAGTTCAAATTTAGTCCTTCATAAGGAAGTACATCTGTTAGCTATTTTAAGGTAACAAACTACCTTAAACTTAGTGACTTTAAACTGCAATCATTTGTTATTATTCACAAGCCCATTAATTGGCTAGACAACACTTCTGATCTGGGCTGGGTCAGGCCACCTGAGCTTCCTTGATGCTGGGCAAGTTTTCAAGAGAAAGAATGGGAGTGTTCAAGGCTTCCTGAGATGTAGGCTTGGAACTGGTACTTTTTCACTTCCATCCCATTCTGTTGGCTAAAGCAACAGTAAGACCAGCCCAGATTCCTGGGATGAGGAAAGAGACTCTTCTTCTAGACAGGAAAAGTGCAAACTCACATTTCAATAGGCAAGGACACAAGAAGGGAAATAATTGTGGATTTTCAAACAGCCTACCCCAGGAGATATGATTGCCTTTTCTTTCCAAAAAAGGACCTAAACCATCCTAGTTCTTGGCATAAATACTGCAGGAGTTTAATGCATACATATTTTGCCACCTCACTATTCATGAGTATGTGTGGATGAGTTTATGATGTATATGTGTCTCTAGGGCAGTGTATGTGCATGTACATGTGAATTTGTTTTCTTTGGGGGCTTTTGAGATGCAGCCTTCTGCAAGGACACATTGCAAAGACAGTTCATTTCAGGACCAAGGAGAGCAGCCTTAACTGAGTGAGCAGATGATGGCAGGCCCCCAGCAGAGCCCATCTCAAGTGTCAGACCATAAATCAGACTTTGTTTCCGGTAGCAACAGCACACTGGGTGATACAGTTTTCATTTTATGACACCAGAAAACACTCAATTCAGGATGGTGGAAAGGGTTGAGGCAAGAACAAAAGAGGTTACTGGTGGTAAAATATTGGCAGTGCGCGTGCACGCACGCACACACACACACACACACACACATGCACGCACGTGCACACTTCCTCAAAAACCAGAAAACCTTCTCAAAACGAACACGCTAGGGAAGGAAGATCACTTCATATGCAGCCACCTTCAAGAGGTCTTGACCCTCAGGGATAAAACCCTTTCAGCCCCATCCCATAGGTTCTGAGGAATCATGGCCACCACCACTCTCAACATTCCAGTAAGTTATAACTTATTCTAGCTTTATGGCCTTAGGGTGGACAAAGTTCATATCCTTTAGCTAAATGACACTGAGGTTACAGGCTTTCCCACAACTAACATCTTGAGGGGCTTCCAGGTGGTTCAGTGGTAAAGAACCTGCCTGCCAATGCAGGAGATGCAGAAGATATGGGTTCGAACCTTGGGTTGGGAAGATCCCCTGGAGTAAGAAATTGCAACCCACCCCAGTATTCTTGCCTGGAACATTCCATGGACAGATGAGCCTGGTGGGCTGTAGTCCATAGGGTCCCAAAGACTCATACATGACTGAGTGACTGAGCACACACAATATTTACCAAATAGCCACTTGAGTACCAAGCACTTGTCTAGGTGATGGGTATATAGAGTAAAAATAACAGTCATGGCACCTGCCCTTATATTTCTCATGGCATAGTAGGAAAGTAGACAATAAACAAGAAACTGTCCTAATAAATAAATAAATATGTAAAATTGCAATAAGTGATATGAAGGGAAACAGCAGGGAAAAATAAGAAGGAGCAGTCAGTTTGGATCGGGTGACTGGGAAAACCCTCTTTGAAGAGGTGATGCTGCAGCTGGGAGCTAGATAATGAAAAGGGGCCAGAGATGTGAAGGGAGGAGGGGGGGACCCTTCTAAGCCGAGGAAGCAGCAGGTGCAAAGGTCCTGAGGCAAGAAAAGCTGTCGCGCTTA
This sequence comes from Dama dama, assembly GCF_033118175.1. Taxonomy (NCBI): domain Eukaryota; kingdom Metazoa; phylum Chordata; class Mammalia; order Artiodactyla; family Cervidae; genus Dama; species Dama dama. The sequence goes on along the minus strand of NC_083700.1, from coordinate 108,015,194 downwards.
AGCACCTGAAAGTAGTTCAGTGGAAGTGAAGTCTAGCGAGCAGAAGAGAGAAACTCCAGATGAGTGCAGAAACAGCAGAGGTCAAATTGTACACATCCAGTAGGCTGTGTTGTGGAGTTGGATTTTATTGTAAGAACAATAGTAAAATAATGGAGTGTTTTCTCAGATCTTAGGAAATTCAGATATGTCCACCTTCATCTCCTGTTGGGAATTCCTGGGTTAGGAAATCCTGTAGGAAACCAAGTGGGAAACACCTCCAGTCTATCTCTTGTCCCCTAAGTGAGCAGCTTTGCGGGTCAGCTTCCTTATCCTCTGGGCCACCCAGACACAGGTCCACAGGATCCAGTCTTCATGGACCATGCTCCACAACCTTGAACTGCACGTTGTTCCCCTGCCAGGCCTGGCGGGCTCTTTTTGTCTCCCAAGACTTCTCTTCTTCTCATGCACTGATAGTGCAGAATGTGCTGCTCTGCCCGACCTCGACCTTAGTCAGTCCTGCGCATGTTCTCCCCTCTTCCTGCCTGGTTCCTAGATTATGTTCTAGATCATTCCCACTCCCCTACTTGGAGGCAGAGTTTAGTTCTCTGCCCTTGAACCTGGCAGTCCTGTGACTCATTTGTAATCAATAGAGTACAGTGGAAGTGACAATGATTTCTGAGCCTCTACCCTAGAAAGGAGTGTAGCTTTGTCTTTTTAGCTGACACTCTGTTTTGAAGCTCTGAATTGCAATGAAGGAGTCCAGACATGAGACTGCCCAGCTGGAGAGGCCATTGTAAGCCCTCCAAGGAGCCTTCCCACAAATTCACGAGCGATTGTTTTAAACTGATACACTTGGGATAGTTTGTTACACACCAGCGGTAATCAAAATAATAGGTATTGGTATGGCACTGATCTATAGTTGAGGAGTCTGAAATCAAGGTCAAAGAGCTGACAAGGGCCGGGCTCTTGGGTCTATCACACCACTTGGCCTGTGCGGTTAACCCGTGTGCTATCTGTGTCCATCTATTAAGCAATTATCTGTCCAACCTGGTTATGAGGATGCTTACCAACTTTCCTAACTTGTGGACCCCATTCAGGGATGGATTCCAAGGCTAAGAGCTCCTGTTCTGGGCTCATATTGAAGATTAACTTTGGGGATTGCCCTCTGGCCCCCAAGGTGGACCCACATGCCATGGATGGTCTATGTACTATACCCAACCTCTCCTGTAACTAGCAGGGCCGTTCTCTTCTCCTTTCAGAAGGCAGCATCAACTGCTGGCTAAGAAAATGGGCTGGGCTCTGCCATTAATTGCTGTATGACCCTAGAATGAACACTTCCCCCACCTCTCTGAGCCTCAGGTTTCTCAGCCAGAAAATGGGATGACGATATTGTTAATTATTAGAGAAAGGCAGATCAAAACTGTATGAGTGAGAAGTATCACTTTTCACCAATCAGAATGGCCATCATTAAAAAGTCTAAAAATAACAAATGCTGAGGAGGATTTGGAGAAAGGGAACTCTTTTACACTGTTCATGGGAATGTAAATTGCAACCACTGTGGAGAACAGTATGGAGGTCCTTTAAAAAACTAAAAATAGAGTCACCATATGATCCAGTAATCCCATTTCTGGGCATATATCCAGAGAAAACTCTAATTAGAAAGATACATGTACCCCAATGTTCATAACAGCACTATTTCGTAGCCAAGACATGGAAGCAACCTAAATGCCCATTGACAGATGAATGGATAAAGAAGATGTGGTATATATATATGTTATATTTATTACTCAGCCATAAAACAGGATGAAATAATGACATCTGCAGCAACATGAATGGACCTACAGATTATCAAACTAAGTCAAGTAAGTCGGACAAAGACAAATGTCATATGATATCACTTATTTGTCTAATCTTTAAAAAGTGACACAAATGAACTTATTTACAAAACAGAAATAGACTCACAGACATAGAAAACACACTTATGGTTACCAAAAGTGAAAGCAAAGGGAGCGGGGATGAAGAGATAAATTAGGAGTCTGGGATGAACATATACACACTGCTATACATAAGATTGATAAACAACAAGGGCCTACTGTATAGCACAGGGAAACATAATCAGTATTTTCTAATAGCCTATATTGGAAAAGAATCTGGTAAATCATATATGTGAATCCCTTTGCTGTACCCTTGAAACTAACACAACATTGTAAATTAACTTATACTTCAGTTAAAGAATAAAAAGAAAATGGGATAATGATAGAATCTGATTCATAAAGGGTGCTTGAAGTGTTAAATGAAATAATGTATATATATACCTGTCACATTTCTTGGCATTTGATATGCTTCGTTTAAATATTCCTCCAGGCTAGAGACAGATACCCGTTGAGGCTGGTGGAAAAAACACGGCCCCCTCCCCACTTCTACTGCTCCATGGAGCCTCTCTGACAGTACTTAATTCACCCAGTTGTCCTCACAAAAGCAGTGATTATAAGTATAGCATCTTCCCCAAGTGGTAAAAAAGACACCCAGAGTGAGGGAAGGTTATCTTAGCACAGGGTCCCACCTCCTTATTTCTTCACCTGAACACAGGATTGCCTTAACTAAATGACTGAGAATTTGGGTACCCAACTTCTCTGACTCTCAGTCTCCTCAGATAAAGGATGAAAATGGTATTGATGACCTCATGGCGGATGTGGACAGTCAGTGAGATGATGAACGTCTGGCACCTGGAACACAGAGTTTAGAGAAGAATAATATTCCTCACCCTCCCTCTCCACTCTTCCCAGGCCACTCTCTAAAGCTCAGCCAAGTATGACACCGCTCACTCCCTTCTCTCACTGTGGCCAGAAAACCGCAGGCTTGTGGCAAGGGCTTCGAGGGGCTGAATTCTTTCTACAGAAACTCAAGCCAAGCTGGGGGCACCCTCCTGCTCCATCCTTTCTGAGGTACTCAGAGAGCCCCCTTCCCCTGGGGGACAGGAAGATCAGCATTTGGACATGGACTTTGGGAAGTGCATAAGAAAGGAAATGGATGGGAGCACCTTGGGGTCGTGGGAAGAGCTACCGTCTTAAAGAGTCTTTCCTTTTTTATCCATCTCTCCTTGGCAATGGCACTGAACTTTAGTTTCTTCACCTGTAAAAATGGAGACAATAGCATACCTGTCTTGCCAGTACTGCAAGCTTATTGTGAGGCTTGCAAAAAAGAAGCGAGTATGACAGTCTCTGCTGATGCCCATTATTGCTGTTAGTCTCAGGCAGGAAGCTAGTCTACTTACACGAAACTAAGACAGCATCTGCAGGAGTCCTCAGAGAGACACTTAGTTCTATGCACTGGGTACCACTTCCATTTTCCTAGAGGAGAGTAGACTTTTTGGAGGATTCTCAAATTTCTTGCCCTTGGGAATGGCAGCATCCTAGCCAGCTCTGTAGAAGTGAGCTGAGACTCACCTTCTAGCTCACTGTCCACCTGCAATCATCACAGGTCTAATGGATTAAATTAGAATAATCAGTAATTACAGAGCATTTGCAATGTACCAGCGGTGGTTCAAGTGCTTTACATAGATGAACTCATTTCATTCATAGAACAACTACAATGAGGTTATTGCTTTTATTATCCTTAGTTTACAGATGAGGAAAGTCAGGTACAGAGAAGTTAAGTAACTTGTCCAGGATCACACAGCTGGTAAGGAATCCAGGCAGACTTTGAATCTCAGAGGTTGACTCCAGAGCCTTTGCATGTAACCACTGCACTAATGCTCTCCCACCATACCTGCCACTATCTTGCCAAGGTTCCTGCAGCATCTCTTAGGTGGTGTAACTGCTCTGGTCTTCCCCATCTATAAACCATCCCTACATGCTACCAAAGAACTCTTTCCAAAAGACAGTTCTGATCACATCACACTTGGCCAGAGCCTTTCAAGGACTACCCCCTTTCTCCACTGGATGGAGTCCAGGCTCCCTCAGCAGGCCCATAAATCCCTGCATGGTCTGGCTCCTGACTGCCTCGCTTCAGCTTGCTTCTCACTGAACCCTGTTCATCCTATACTCAGGGACACCAGAGTATTCTCTGCTTTCTCGTCCTGCAACACTGTGGTGTACTCATTCTTTATTCCTCCTGAAATGCCTCATCATCCCTGGAAAACTCCTACTCATCCAACCTGTATATGAAGCCCTCCTACCCAGACCCCTCGCCTCTGCTCTCTACACATCCTGGGCTTGTTCACACTAGAGTCATTGCCTTGGAATGCAACAATTTGTCTGCAGATCTGTCTGTCCCAACAGCCCTTGAGTTCCTGGAGACAGGATCCTCATCAGCTCCTCCACACCTCCCACAATGCCAGTACAATAAAGCATTGACAAACAAGTGCTAAAAAGTACTTTTAGGTGTGAAAAACTGTTATTATGCTGGCATAATACAAGTAATAATGACCTCAGGACTTCAGCCTAACACCTTGGCTTCCTACAAGAACACAGCAGCCTGGGCAACACTGATTGTGTCCATCTTCTCTTCCTAAGTAACTTCAAACCCCAGGAATGCGTGGGTGTCAGCATCCAGAAACACCCTCACTTCATCTCTTCATTTGCCTTTCTCTTCTCACTATCCCAGGCCCCAGCCTCTTTAAAATCCTGAAAAAGAGAGTTTTCTGCTTCCATTAGCAACCCAGGACAGGCAGGGTCCACCTTTAGGACTTCTTGCTTTCTCACTAGGTTTAGTTAAAACAGGAAACAGTATTTGCAAGAGAGGTGTTTAAGGGAATTCCATGGTGGTCCAGTAGTTAGGACTCCATGCTCCCACTGCAGGGTGTGTGTGTTTGATCCCTGGCCAGGGAACTAAGATCCCATATGCCACTTGGTGCAGCCAAAGAAATAAAAATAAAAAAGAAAGAGAGATGCATTTAAAACTAATGAGAGTTAATTGATTAGTTGTATCTGTCTCTTTGCAACCCCATGGACTGTAGCTCACCAGGCTCCTCTGTCCATGGAATTCTCCAGGCCAGAATATCAGAGTGGGTTGCCACTTCCTCCTCTAGGGGATCTTCTTTTTTTTTTCCCATTTATTTTTATCAGTTGGAGGCTAATTACTTTACAATATTGTAGTGGGTTTTTTCATACACTGACATGAATCAGCCATGGAGTTACATGTATTCCCCATCCCGATCCCCCCTCCCACCTCCCTCTCCACCCGATTCCTCTGGGTCTTCCTACTGCACCAGGCCCAAGCACTTGTCTCATGCATCCCACCTGGGCTGGTGATCTGTTTCACTATAGATAATATACATGTTTTGATGCTGTTCTCTCAAAACATCCCACCCTTGCCTTCTCCCACAGAGTCCAAAAGTCTGTTCTGTACATCTGTGTCTCTTTTTCTGTTTTGCATATAGGGTTATCATTACCATCTTTCTAAATTCCACATATATGCACTAGTATACTGTATTGGCCTTTATCTTTCTGGCTTACTTCACTCTGTATAATGGGCTCTAGTTTCATCCATCTCATTAGAACTGATTCAAATGAATTCTTTTTAATGGCTGAGTAATATTCCATGGTGTATATGTACCACAGCTTCCTTATCCATTCATCTGCTGATGGGCATCTAGGTTGCTTCCATGTCCTGGCTATTATAAACAATGCAGCAATGAACACTGGGGTGCACGTGTCTCTTTCAGATCTGGTTTCCTCAGTGTGTATGCCCAGAAGTGGGATTGCTGGGTCATATGGCAGTTCTATTTCCAGTTTTTTTAAGGAATCTCCACACTGTTCTCCATAGCAGCTGTACTAGTTTGCATTCCCACCAACAGTGTAAGAGGGTTCCCTTTTCTCCACACCCTCTCCAGCATTTATTGCTTGTAGACTTTTGGATAGCAGCCATCCTGACTGGCATGTAATGGTACCTCATTGTGGTTTTGATTTGCATTTCTCTGATAATGAGTGATGTTGAGCATCTTTTCATGTGCTTGTTAGCCATCTGTATGTCTTCTTTGGAGAAATGTCTGTTTAGTTCTTTGGCCCATTTTTTGATTGGGTCATTTATTTTTCTGGAATTGAGCTTCAGGAGTTGCTTGTATATTTTTGAGATTAATCCTTTGTCTGTTGCTTCATTTGTTATTATTTTCTCCCATTCTGAGGGCTGTCTTTTCACCTTGCTTATAGTTTCCTTTGTAGTGCAAAAGCTTTTAAGTTTCATTAGGTCCCATTTGTTTATTTTTGCTTTTATTTCCAATATTCTGGGAGGTGGGTCATAGAGGATCTTGCTGTGATTCATGTCTCCTATGCCTATGTTCTCCTATGTTGCCTATGTTCTCCTCTAGGAGTTTTATAGTTTCTGGTCTTACATTTAGATCTTTAATCCATTTTGAGTTTATTTTTGTGTATGGTGTTAGAATGTGTTCTAGTTTCATTCTTTTACAAGTGGTTGACCAGTTTTCCCAGCACCACTTGTTAAAGAGGTTGTCTTTTTTCCATTGTATATCCTTGCCTCCTTTGTCGAAGATGAGGTGTCCATAGGTTCATTGATTTATCTCTGGGCTTTCTATTCTGTTCCACTGATCTATATTTCTGTCTTTGTGCCAGTACCATACTCTCTTGATGACTGTGGCTTTGTAGTAGAGTCTGAAGTCAGGCAGGTTGATTCCTCCAGTTCCATTCTTCTTTCTCAAGATTACTTTGGCTATTCAAGGTTTTTTGTATTTCCATACAAATTGTGAAATTATTTGTTCTAGTTCTGTGAAAAATACCGTTGGTAGCTTGATAGGGATTGCATTGAATCTATAGATTGCTTTGGGTAGTATAGCCATTTTGACAATATTGATTCTTCCAATCCATGAACACGGTATGTTTCTCCATCTGTTTGTGTCCTCTTTGATTTCTTTCATCAGTGTTTTATAGTTTTCTATATATAGGTCTTTTGTTTCTTTAAGTAGATATACTCCTAAGTATTTTATTCTTTTTGTTGCAATGGTGAATGGTATAAAGGAATCCAGATAGGAAAAGAAGTGAAACTCTCACTGTTTGCAGATGACATGATCCTCTACATAGAAAACCCTAAAGACTCTACCAGAAAGTTACTAGAGCTAATCAATGAATATAGTAAAGTTGCAGGATATAAAATTAGCACACAGAAATCCCTTGCATTCCTATACACTAACAATGAGAAAACAGAAAGAGAAATTAAGGAAACAATACCATTCATCTAGGGGATGAATGACCCTTGACCCAGGGATGAACCTGAGTCTCCCACATTGGAGGCAGATTATTTTCCGTCTGAGCAACCAGGGAAACTTAAGTCCTAGGTGGCGCTAGTGGTAAAGAATCCACCTGCTAAGGGTTGCCCACCTTCGCAGGTTATTTGGCTCAATGCTCTTATCAGGACACTGCTAAGAGCAGCCCTGCTGGGTCCCATGTGGGAAGGTCACTGGAAAGCACTTTGCACTCCCTGCAAGAATATGCAAGAGACACAGTTTCGATCCCTGAGTCAGGAAGATCCCCAAAGGAGGAAATGGCAACCCACTCCAGTATTCTTGCCTGGAAAATTCCATGGCCAGATGAGCCTGGCAAACTATAATCCCTGGGACCGCAAAAAGTCAGACATGACTAAGTGACTGGGCACAATCACTTGTCATGAGAAATCTTGGTTGAAAGGTGGCTGGAGTAACACAACCCTGATTAAATCTTAAGTAAGGTTTGGGAGAAGAAATACAAGGAAGTCATTCAATCTCAAACATCCCCTTGTATCTATTTTAAAATACATTAATTATCTCGTACTATCTTATTCCATTATCACCATTACCTTAATAGAGGGGAAACAAAGAGATGCTTTTATTGAGCAACAAGGGAAAGCAAAGAAGAAAGAGGTGGCTAGAAAAGGTAGGGTTTTGTGGACTCCAAGCTTCTGCTTGTGTCTGCCCTTCACACTAGGCTCTGAACTTCTCCAGGGCATCTTAGAACCATGGGAGATATTTGTGGAGTGAATGAATGACTGACTGACTTGTTGGCTTGCCTATCTTGGCAGATTATTCAGCCCTGCTGGTTCCCATGTGTGAGGGTCGCTGGAAAGCACTTTGCACTCCCTGCAAGAAGATTGTTCCTTCTGGACTTCCCAGGGCACAGGATGCTTCAGAACCATCCCAGTCAGGGAGAGGAGAAGCTGGAGCAACAGCAACATTTCCCCATGGCCCCAGACTGGGATTCCTGCTCTACCATTTGAGAGCCCATCATCCAATGTCTCCCCACTCCAGCCCTCAGGACAGACCAACGAGAGGCAGTCAGAGAACCTGCCAGGTGCTCTCTTTCTCTCATCAGCGTATAAATAACATCTCGCTGCCTTTTCGGCCAGAGGGAGGCTTCTACTTAATTCAGGCTCCAGAGAGACGTCTCCAGCAACCTGCAGCCCCAGCGGGGAGGTTTATCTAATTGTACATGCAGGCCCACCTCCAGGTTCTGCTTCAGGAGTCTCTTACTCTTTATTGCATACCCCACAATGTGCGAGCTGTCACCTCTTCTGTGAAGTCTTTCCAGCCACGTGGCTCACAGTGCCCATTGGAGCCCCCCGACCCCCACCCCAGACTGCATCACCTTCACAGAGCCCATTCAGGCGCCCATTAGTCTTTGCTGTGTAACAGCCACCCCACAACCGGTGGGCTGAAAATGCTAAGCGTCGTGAGCTCACAACTGGGTGGGTGGTTATGATGGACTCCCATATTTTTGGTCACGTGCCAGGCAGCTAGGTTTCATGGGCTGGGGACATGGGGCCACTGAGTCCAATATCTTGCATCCTCCAGGGGGCTAACCTGAGCTTGTTCACAAAAGCACGGTTCCCAGATGAGGGACCTCTGGAGACCTAAGGCTGGAACAGGTGCAACATGCCTTCTGCCCCATTGTAATGGTTAAAGCAAACCACTACGGCCAGTGCTGGTTCCAGGGTCAGGGAAACACATTCTACTCTCAAAGGGAAGAGTTTCAAATTCCCATCACACAGAGGTGCGCATATTAGGGAGGAAAACAGAATCTGCCATCAGCGGTCTATTAGTACTGTTCCATTATTTCAATTTGAACCTGATAAGGTCTGAGGTTGAAATTCTGGAACATGAAGCTGGTGTAACTTTCAAGAGAAAATCTAGTGTTTAGCCTAGACCTTGTTTTGGGGAGTCTTTAGATGGCTGCTTCAATTCTGTCTGCCACATACCTACAATGTGACCTTGGGCAAGTCACATGTGCTCTTTTTGAGCTTCCATTTCCTTTTCAGCAAAATAATTGTTGTTGTTTAGTCACTAAGTCATGTCGGACTCTTTGTGACCCCACAGACTGTAGCCTGCCAGATTCCTCTGTCCATGGGGCTTCCCCGGCAAGAATACTGGAGTGAGTTGCCATTTTTTCCTTCTCTGCAAAATAAGGATATGAATAATCCCAGTCTTACAGAGTTGGTGTATAAAGTCTTTAGCACAGTGCCTGGCACAAAGTATATGCTTAATGTAAGTGGCTTTTATTATCAGTATTTTCATTAAAAACAATTGGCATCAGTTTTTCCCCTGCCATAAATGAAAGTGATGGTATCTCTGTCCCAGTTTCTTATACTGCAAATTCCTCAAGGGCGCGGACGGTGTGCACAAAAATATTCACTGCAGGTTTGTTTATAACAGGAACAGATTTGAAAGCAGCATAAATAGCCAACAACAGGGGCTTGGTTAAATGAATTTTAGAATATTGACCCAAAGGATTGCGGTGTAGTCATTAAAAATGATGTAGAGCTGGGTGTGCTGACATTGAAAGCTGAACATGAAGTATTGTCAAGTGGAAACGAAGGTTACAAAATTGTACACGTAGTACAAAACCATCTTTGTAAAATATATTTGTGTGTAGATAAACACATGGAAATCTTGGTGAAAAGGTAAAAATGTTAATGTGTCTCTCTGATGGGAGTGGGAATATAGGACTTTTTTTTCCTTTTAACCTTAGTTCAGTCGCTCAGTTGTGTCTGACTCTGCGACCCCATGAATCGCAGCACGGCAGGCCTCCCTGTCCATCACAAACTCCCGGAGTTTACTCAAACTCATGTCCATCGAGTCGGTGATGCCATCCAGCCATCTCATCCTCTGTTGTCCCCTTCTCCTCCTGCCCTCAATCTTTCCCAGCATCAGGGTCTTTTCAAATGGGTCAGCTCTTCGCATGAGGTAGCCAAAGTATTGGAGTTTCAGCTTCAGCATCAGTCCCTCCAATGAACACCCAGGACTGATCTCCTTTAGGATAGACTGGTTGGATCTCCTTGCAGTCCAAGGCACTCTCAAGAGTCTTCTCCAACACCACAGTTCAAAAGCATCAATTCTTCGGCGCTCAGCTTTCTTTATAGTCCAACTCTCACATCCATACATGACTACTGGAAAAACCATAGCTTTGACTAGATGGACCTTTGTTGGCAAAGTAATGTCTCTGCTTTTTAATATGCTATCTAGGTTGGTCATAACTTTCCTTCTAAGGAGTAAGTGTCTTTTAATTTCATGGCTGCAATCACTATCTGCAGTGATTTTGGAGCCCCCAAAATAAAGTCTGTCACTGTTTCCACTGTTTCCCCATCTATTTGCCATGAAGTGATGGGACCAGATGCCATGATCTTAGTTTTCTGAATGTTGAGCTTTAAACCAACTTTTTCACTCTCCTTTTTCACTTTCATCAAGAGGCTTTTTAGTTCCTTTTCACTTTCTGCCATAAGGGTGGTGTCATCTGCATATCTGAGGTTATTGATATTTCTCCTGGCAATCTTGATTCCAGCTTGTGCTTCTTCCAGCCCAGCGTTTCTCATGATGTACTCTGCATATGCATATAAGCTAAATAAGCAGGGTGACAATATACAGGCTTGACGTACTCCTTTTCTTATTTGGAACCAGTCTGTTGTTCCATGTCCAGTTCTAACTGTTGCTTCCTGACCTGCATATAGGTTTCTCAAGAGGCAGGTCAGGTGGTCTGGTATTCCCATCTCTTTCAGAATTTTTCACAGTTTATTGTGATCCACACAGTCAAAGGCTTTGACATAGTCAATAAAGCAGAAATAGATGTTTTTCTGGAACTCTCTTGCTTTTTCGATGATCCAGCAGATGCTGGCAATTTGATCTCTGATTCCTCTGCCTTTTCTAAAACCAGCTTGAACATCTGGAAGCTCATGGTTCACATATTGCTGAACCACACCCTCTTCCAAAAACACAAGAGAAGACTCTACACATGGACATCACCAGGTGCTCAACGCCGAAATCAGATTGATTATATTCTTTGCAGCCAAAGATGGAGAAGCTCTATACAGTCAGCAGAAACAAGACTGGGAGCTGACTGTGGCTCAGATCATGAACTCCTTATTGCCAAATTCAGACTTAAACTGAAGAAAGTAGGGATGACCACTAGACCATTCTAGTATGACCTAAATCAAATCCCTTATGACTATACAGTGGAAGTGAGAAATAGATTTAAGGGACTAGATCTGATAGACAGAGAGCCTGATGAACTATGGATGGAGGTTCGTGACATTGTACAGGAGACAGGGATCAAGACCATCCCCATGGAAAATAAATGCAAAAAGGCAAAATGGTTGTCTGAGGAGGCCTTACAAATATCTGTGAAAAGGAGAGAAGTGAAAAGCAAAGGAGAAAAGGAAAGATATTCCCATTTTAATGCAGAGTTCCAAAGAATAGCAAGGAGAGATAAGAAAGCCTTCCTCAGCAATCAATGCAAAGAAATAGAGGAAAACCATAGAATGGGAAAGACAGAGATCTCTTCAAGAAAATTAGAGATGCCAAGGGAACATTTCATGCAAAGATGGGTTTGATAAAGGACAGAAATGGTATGGACCTAACAGAAGCAGAAGATATTAAGAAGAGGTGGCAAGAATACACAGAAAGACTATACAAAAAAGATCTTCATGACCCAGATAATCACAGTGGTGTGATCACTCACCTAGAGCCAGACATCCTGGAATGTGAAGTCAAGTGGGCCTTAGAAAGCATCACTACGAACAAAGCTAGTGGAGGTGATGGAATTCCAGTTGACCTATTTCAAATCCTGAAAGATGATGCTGTGAAAGTGCTGGATGCAATATGCCAGCAAATTTGGAAAACTCAGCAGTGGCCACAGGACTGTAAAAGATCAGTTTTCATTCCAATCCAAAGAAAGGCAATCCCCAAAATGCTCAAACTACCACACAATTGCACTCATCTCACATGCCAGTAGAGTAATGCTCAAAATTCTCCAAGCCAGGCTTCAGCAATGCTTGAGCCATGAACTTTTAACCTTAGTTTTTCTAATTGCTCTGTAATGAAATGTGCTACTTTACTAAACTTATTAAAAAAAAAACCAAAAAATAAAAAACCTGCAACCGGAGAGCTGCTCTGGGTCACCATGAAGGCAGGCTGTAGAGCCACTGCCATGAGCCAGGCTTTGAACTTGACATTGGGGGTTTCTGAGCCTGTTGGTGTCAGGCCCTGTGCCGGGGGCCTGGAAGGATGAAGCTGGCGACTCTGAGGCTCTAAGGTGTGTCTACCAGGAGCTCCTCAAGGGCCGCAGCAGTTCACGCCTGACCCTCCCTATGGGGCTTTTTCTGAGGGCACCTGCAGATGCTAATTCCTCTTTTGCTCCTTGCAGCTTCAGTGCCTGTGAAGTTAGTGTTGGGGGAGAGATGCTGTGGCTGTCCTCAGGGACTGCCCCTTCCCTATCCAAGCAGCCTGGGACTGGAAGGAGGGGGCTGGACTCAGGTGCCCAAGTTTGCAACCCAGGCCGTGGCGGTGGATGGGAGCTGGAGGGCTTAGAAGATATGGGCGGAAGCCTCCAGCTCCCTGCCCTGCCTTCACGGCCAATTAAGAGCAGCACTACCCACCCTAGGGTCTGAAAGGAACGGGGGGACAGCACTTGCCACCACATGGAGAGGGGCTGAGCTATTTAAAAATCAAGATGTCCATTAGCCATCATTTCATCAGGAGTGCCCTCAGGCCCTTGGGGAAATGAATGGTCCACCCTGGCAATGGTCCACTCTCTCCCAGTCTCACCTAAATCCCCTGCTGACTTTGTGCCCTGGTTCTGTGGACTCTCCTGGGCCCTGAAGCATCCCCCTTAGGTCTTTCTCTTACCAACAGACCTCTCTTCTCCTGGAAGAGCCTTGCAGGTCAGTTTGTCCTCTTTAGAGTTTGCTGAAAGCAAAATTAACAATTCCAACCACTACTACGAAAGAAAACTGGATGCTTTTTACCATAAAGCTATTTGTCATGTCGGGAACACACATGCACCAGTGAACAGTGGATTACCTTGATGGAACAGCTGTGGCTGGATTCTGGCAGCCGAGAAAGACTGAAACAGCTGCTGAAATGGCAAAATGACTGGAGGCTCAAGGGGCATGGGAACGAGGGGATTAAGATGATCAAAGAGAACAGAGTTTAGGGCAAGAATATACTGACATTTAGAACATTTAGCTAAGGCACTTACTGAAAATCTCTGGGTAGATCAAGATGTCCATTTCCCTGGTTAGTCACCAGGAAGCCTGGTGGATGTGGCATCCACCCTTGGAGTGCCAAAATGCAGACGCTTGTGGGCGTGTGTGGATGTGCTGTTGAGTCACAATATTGTTAATTATGAGGAAGTTTAGGAATTGAGGCAAACTTTCTCCCACCCCCATTTGCTGACAATTAAGGCAGGCTGGCTGTGAATTACCAGCCATCATTCTTTCAGTTTCCAACTCCCGTAATTGGGTTAGAACGCCTATGTGAAACAAGCATGCCTCCAGAACTTGAGCTAAGTTAGAGCCCTTTATAAATTAGGCAATAAATTGGAGTATGTTTCCCCATCTGGTACCCAAACGTAGGAAATCTGCGATGTAGCATGAGACACCAGGAGCTACAACAAAGCCCTGTGGTGTTTACGTTTTGGGTGGCGTAGAGCAGTGGAAGAAACTCTGGGGTTCATAGCAACTGCTGAGATGCCACTTCCCACCCTGCCATTTATTACCTACATCGCCTTGGACCAGGGTTTTAAACCTCTCTGTGTGTCTCAGTATTTTCATCAGCAAAATGGGGATAATAAGAGCACCTGCCTCCTAAGGTTGTCACAAAGTTTAATAAGATCATCCGCGTTGAGTGCTTAGGATGCCATCTGGCAGAGAGGCAAACATTAACAAGCTCTACTGCTACAATTACAGTTCATAAAATTCCAAGAGCGCAGAGGCGTCCTGGAAACCTTTCGAACAACGCGAGGCAAATGTGGCGTCAGCGAGCTCTTTCTCAGACAAGGTGGCCACCCTGTCGCAAGCATCCATCCTAACCAGCTCAGGTGAAACCCCATCTTCTGCCCAGTTTCATGGCTGTACCCTCACAGCTGGATGAGTCTGGAGGAAAGCCCCACACCATACTGACTGCTCCCTCTCTGTGTCTGCCCCCCAACCTCAGACAAGCCTTTTGTGCAACCTGATAATTATCCTGCATGCTCCGGGCTCAGTTCCCTCCCCCTCTTCTAGAAAACTGTTTCTATTTCATGCTGCCTCCCTCCTCTTCAACCTTGCCTCTAATCTCACTTCCTAGTTCCTTCAGAAAATGGAAACACTTGGAGAATGACTTTCACAGGCTTCCAGCCCCTCAGCTAATAGCTAGATTGATACCTGTGCCTACCCGTGAGAGCTACCTGTCCTCCTGCTGACCTGCACATGCGTTTGTCTCCGGCCACCTCCCACCACTCATGTACTGAGTCTCGTCTCCTTTTTGCCTCTGAAGAATGTCTGTCAACCTGAAAATATCTCCTCTGTTTTCTTCATATCAATTTCCTTTTTCTTTTGGATCATTCTCATAAGCATCCAAACATTGATTTAAAAATAAACAAACAAAAAAATCCTCTTGATTACAACTGCCTGGGCCTAGATACCACCCCATTCCTCCACCCTCCTAGGTGAGCGTAGCTTTTCAGAAGCATTGTCTGTTTTGGCTGTATCCATGGCCTTTCCTTCTGTTCTCCTCAAACCCACTTGAATTTGGTGTTCCTACGGCTCCACCAATCAGCTCTTGTCATGGGCATCAGTGGCTCCATGCTGCCTGATCCTAGGTGGGGTCTCAGACCTCACCCTTATTGGCTTCTCAGCAGTCATTGGCTCAGCTGATCATTCCCTCCTTCTTGAAATACTTTCTGCTCTCCGGTTCTGATTATTCTCTTGCCTTCTTGGGCATGACGTCTTCTCATCCTCATTTGCTGGCTTATTCTCTGCTCTCTTGCCTTTCAATGTGGAAATACAGTTTAGCTCAGCCTCAGACTTTCTCTCTTCTCTCAACTAGGCTGTCTCATCATGTCCTGTGACTGAATTGACCATCTCCGCTTGAATATCTAATGGACATCTCCAACCTAAAGTAGCCAAAACTTGAACTCTCAATAGCTAACCCCACACTAGCTTCTCTTGAGGTCTTTTCTGTCTCAGAAAGTGGCAACTGTATTCTTCCAGTTGTACAAGCCCCAAATCTTAAAAAATTATCCCCACTTCTCTCTCTCTACCTTCCATATTCAGTTTATCAGTCCATTCTTTCAAAACTTCTACCACCACTGATGCTATTACCCTGGCAAAAGACTTTATCATCTCTTACCTGGATTATTTCAGTAGCCTTTGCTATAGACTGAATATATGATCCTGCAATATGTGAAACTGTAACAGCAGGAGGACCCCATGGGGCCTTTGGCAGGGTCAGGGGAGAAGGCCTTTCCCCAAATCCTCTGCTTTAGCTCCTCTTTGAGGTACCTTGCATGCATGCTCAATCGTGTCCAACACTTGGTGACCCCATGGACTATAACCTGTCAGTCTTCTTTGTCCGTGGGATTTTCCAGGCAAGAATATTGGGGTGGGTTTCCATTTCCTCCACCAGGGGATCTTCCCAATCCAGGTATTGAACCCACTTCTCCTGAGTCTCCTGCATTGCAGGCAGATTCTTTACCACTTGAGCTACTGGGAAGCATCTAGACAATAGTATTTGATGCACATTTCCTGAGTTGTTTTGCAGATGTAGAAAACCTTCCCCTCTCCAACAAATGAAAGATGTTAACTACTTGATGATCATGAGCACATAGCCCCAGGCCTCCTGGAGCCCAAGGGCAGATAATGTTCATCCCTGTGACACCAGGCTGCTCCCTCACCATTATCCAGCCAGAGAATTGTGCGCAAGCTGACCACAGACCCTGGGATCCCCCCTCCCTCACTTGGCTTTTAAAAGTGCTTTGCTGAAACCCTTCAGAGAGTTTCAGGGGCTTTTTAGTAGGGCGTGAACCACCTGCCTCCTTGCATGGTCTTGCAATGAACCTTTCTCTGCTCCAAACTCCAATGTTTCAGTTTGTTTGGCTCCACTATGCATTGGGCACATGAACTTGCAAACTCGTGTTAACAAAACAAATACCCAAAGAGATGGTAGTAGGATGTGGGGCCTTTGGGAGTTGATTAGGTCATAAGGGTGGGGTCTTCATGAATGGGATTAGTCTCCTTATAAGAGGCTTCTTCTATCTCATTAGGACACAGTGAGAAGATAGTTGTCTATGAACAAGGAAGTGGGCCCTCACCAGTCACTGAATCTCTCAGTGCCTTGACCTTGGGCTTCCCAGCCTCTAGATAATAAATAAATGTTTGTTGTTTATAAGACATTGAGTTTATGGTTTTGTGGGGGGTTTTTTCTGCTATAGTAGCCTTTTCATCAGTCCTCTGGTTTCTATCATCACACTCCTACATGTATTCTCAACCTAGCAGCTCAGTAGTTTTTGATCCTTTAAAAATGTACATCTGTGCTGCAAACTCTCCCTTAACTTCTACTTCACCTGTAGAAAAAGCCAAAGGCTTTACAATGGCCTATAAGGGCCAAATGTTTCCAGTGCCTTCAAGACTTCAGCTCCTATGACTTTTGTCAGCACTGACTATTCTTTTTCTCTTAAAGTTGAAATACAATGTTGTGCTAAATTTTGCTACACAGCAATGTAATCCAGTTACACATATATAGATAGATACATCTTTAAAATATTCATTTCCATTATGGTTTATCATAGGATATTGAATATAATTTCCTGTGCTATATAGTCAGACCTTGTTGTTTATCCATTCTATATATACCAGTTTTCATCTGCTAACCCCAACCTCACACTCCAACCAATCCCCAACCTCTTTTCCCTTGGCAACCACATTCTGCTCTCTCTATGTCCATGATTCTGTTTCATAGATAGACTCATTTGCGTCATATTATAGCTTCCAGTAGCATGAATGCAGCTAGAGATTATCATACTAAGTGAAGTAAGCCAGAAATATAAGTATCATATGATATCACTTATGTGTAGAATCTAAAATATGACACAAATGAACCTATCTGTGAAACAGAGACAGAATCATGGACTATTCTCTCCATTCTGCCCTCGTTGTTGATCCTTGAGTGCACCCAGTGAGCAAGAGGCCACAAGGGCGCTCTGAACCTTTGCACTCACTTGTTCTTCTCTCTCTCCTGGAAAGCTCTTTCTCTGGATGTCCATGATTTGCTTCATGCAAGTCTTTGTGCAAATGTCATCTCCCCAAAGAGAACTTCTCTGACCTCTTTGCCCCTCTTCTTATCACCACTCTCCACATTACTTCTTCAACAGCAAGGCTTCTAATCTGTTTTGTTCACTGATATAGCCTCAGAACCCAGCACACTTAGTCATTCTCAGTGAAATTTTGCTTCATGGATGGATAAATGAACCTACCCTCCAACCCTTTGGCATGGGTGTCCAGAAGTTACAGTGTTAGGCTGGAGGTGTGATAGGGTCAGCAGGAAGGAGCTGGGAGGTGGGTACAATTTTGTAGCTTATACATTATTTATGACAACCTCTCTCACAGGGAACAGATTGGCCTGGGGCATGGAGACAACCAAGTCTTCCAAGGTTCTACAATTCCAACATTTCTGTCTTGATTTACTTAACTCCTGGGCCATCATGGCCGAGACTGGAGAGGATCCATGAATGGTGTGTGTACCGAGCATTTGCTATAGGTCTCCAGACCACCATGGAATGTCACTCTGTGGGCATGTTACATGTCCCTTAGAAACTCCTCGTGGGCAGGGAGGGATGCTTCCTCCTTGTGTTGTCCTCCCCTGAACCCTACGGTTATAACATGAATTGGACATATAGTAAAGGATTACTGAAAAATTGATTGCTCTAAAATGTAGGATCTATGAAAGGCTGAGAGATGTTCTGTCATGGGGTTTACCATCTGACTCGGTAACTAGCACTTTAACTAACTGATTGCCCTTTGCAATTATGATTAGCCTGCTTACCTATGCTCTTGTCCCAACAGAAATGTGTCAGTAAGTATCACCCCCAAATTTCAGTGGCTTAAAAAAAATAAAGCTTATTTTTCACCCATGAAAAGTCCAATCAAGTGTTTAGACAGTGGCCTTCCATGAAGGAATTCTGTGACCCAGATCTGTACATCTTGTGGTTGTACCACCTTTTAGGGTCTCGGGGTCCTCTGTTAGACCCTCTGCTGGCAGGCAGGGAAAGAGAACATCAAGAGTGGGAGTCAGGCTTAGAAGTGTGAACATGCTCACTCTCATTCCATTGCCCACAACTTAGATTACATCTAGCTCCAAGGGAAGCTGGGAGAGACTCTCTAGCCATGTGGCCTAGAGAGCAAGGAAATGGTATTGATGAATAGCAGTTTAGTCACTGACACAAAAGGAAAATTGAAGGTCAACGTCAGCCTGCCCCAGGCCACATACTGACAAATCCTGTTTCTTGGATAACCTTGGCTAGTTAAAATCACTATGCTTCACTTTTCTCTCTCCAAAACATCCTCTTCCCCCATTACCTTTTCTCCTAATCCTATACCTTCCACGAGGGTAAAGAGTTTATTATTTATTTGACCATTACTTGGCTGTTTTTCAGTTTCTAAGGATCTTCTGGCTGGCCTGTCTCACAACCCAAGCTGATATCTGAGATCCGGTACATGGAAGAAATGTCCGTCTTGTGACACTACTGTTTTCAGTTATTGAGAGTGTCCTAGGCAGAAGCAACAACATATGCAAAGGCCTTGAGATGGGGAAGGGTCCAGGGTGGCTGAAGAGCCTCTCTGTGAGGGCTCCCGTATCAGTCAGCCCTGGAATCTAGCCCTCAGTTAGTTGAGTGAGCTTAGACAGGGTGTATGATATCCAGGGCTATTTTCATCTCTGTAAACTAGGATAATAGTGGCATTGATCTCATAAGTATATGGTGAGATGTGAATGGGGCGACTACAGCTAGAGCACTTAGGATGGTGTCTGGCGTGTTAGCTGTCATTATAGTTATTATCACCACTGTATGTGCGTGTGTGTGCGTGTGTGTGCATGTGTGCGCATGTGCTCAGTCATGTCCGACTCTGTGGCCTCACGAACTGTAAGCCCCCCAGGCTCCTCTGCCCATGGAACTTTCCAGGCAAGAATACTAGAGTCAGGTGCCATTTCCTACTCCAGGGGATCTTCCCAACCCAGGGATCAAACATGTCTTGAGTCTCCTGCATCGGCAGGCAAACTCTTTACCATTGGTGCCTCCTGGGAAGCCCAATATTTTATCATAATTAACAGATCCTTTGTCTGGATCCTTGGTTCAGAGAGATATCCCTTCCAGGCAGTTTCTACCTTTCTAATCCAGTGCCCAAATGGCATAACTACAGCCCCCTGAGGCAGGTTGCATTTTTCTTACAGATGCTGCTGCGCAATTGAAATCTAAGCTCTAGCTCTGTGGCCTTACTTTTCAGGTAGCATGTGTCCTGACTGCTTGAACTTTGATCAGCATAAGATTCATGTGTCTACTCCTGCCCTGTTTTTCCATAATTGCATTTGCTTCGTGCAGCTTGGGTCAGAGTTACATTCACTGGATGGGCCATTCTAGAAATCCTGACTTTGCCAGGAATTTCATGTTCATCTGTGCTGCAATTGTCTTGAAATTTCAGCTCAGAGTCAGAGCCAGTAGTGTCTCTGAAGCCTGTCAGAGTCAAACCCTTGTGAATGAGAAGAGTATGGCCAGGCTCTCTGATGTTCCCCTTTGGCCCTCCTCCCCAGGCACCCTCCCCTGCTCCTTGAGGGCTAGCTTCAGACAGACAGGGTTCAATAGAATTGCCAGAAAGTCTGCTAGGTCAGGCCCTCTGGAAACAAGAAATCTCTGTACAACCAAGGGAATCTCTAGCCCCCTATCTAATGGCCTTTCATTCTAAGCAACATGCAATAGACAGACATTCCAACAGGACAAAGGGATTCTGACAGCTTGTGGAGCTCATCGTGGTGAGGCTCCAAGCTGAACAGAGCTCGTTTGCTACTGACATTGTCTACAGCATTCATCTACACCTATACACACACACACACACACCCCAGTAAGGTTTAACCCTTCATGGAGACTCTCTAATTTAGCTCAGGAAGAATTTGATTAACATATATTATGTTGGCAAGTACTAAGATCAGCATTAAGAACACGAATATAAATAAGGCTGCTGCTTTCCTCGAGGAATCCATAGTCTAAATACACAACAGATTACACAATAGTATACAAAATGCTGCAGTAAGAGTGAGCTTTAAGTACGATGAGAACACTTAAGAGAAAGGGGACACATTTTTTTCCTGCCAGAGGAGGGTGAGTCAGACACATCTTCATAGAAAAAGGGACACAGCAGACTTGAAGAGAAAGACAGAAAATCAAGAATGTGTTGAATGAGGTTATTTTGGTTGCAAGTAACAAAATGAACTGGTTAGTTAAATAAAAGTGGGTTATTAAACGAGTCCCGATTTTTTCAAAGAATCCAAGGGAGAGAGGAGAAAGTAAATTTCAAGAATGGCAAGAACCCGGAAGTTTGGGAGACCATGTCAGCAAGAATCTATGATCTACCTTTCTAGAAGAGTGTATCCAAACATAACTCTCCTCCATCAGCTCCTAGCCTCGTGGCGTCTTAGTCCAAAATTCTCACTTCTTAGAAGAATCTGATTGGCCCAGCTTGAGTCACAGGTTGATTCTTGGTTTATTTACCTGGACCTGAAACCTGAGTTCTCGTAGTTCAGAACCAAACATTGAATCCAGGGCAGTTCCCAAGAAGGGGTCATCATATGAGCTTAACGTCCACCCCTGGAGGTGGCTATTTCAAGGAGAGAGAAGTTTGCTTGGAGAGGGCAGTGTTGGCAAATGCATTCAGGTATGGAGGTAAAAAGGTATATGGTGTGATTGTGGCAAAACAGTGACTTTGTTGTTATTTCTTTCTGCCATCTCTGTGACATGACATTACACTGAATATCCATTGATCATATCACAATTTGTATGCACAAAAGGAACCTGCTATTTACAATCCTTTCAATTGAGGTTTGTGGGCTAACTTAAAAGGACACTTATTAGAAACCTATTTGGGGTGAATGGATTGCAAATGGAAAGGAAAGTGATGGAAAAAAAAAGTCACACTTGAAACTAGCAGCATCTGGACACCTCTAGGAAATCTTAGTGGCAGACACCTCCCCCGCCTTCCTCTGATCACCTCTGCTGGAATGAATGAAGTTGAACAGTGCACAGTGTATGTAGTAAGGCTTCTGGTGAGTTGGAAAATTGAGGTTTTGTCATGACTTAGAGGATGAGCATGAAAGAGTGAATCATATGTCTCCTCTGCATATGACACCTCCCCACCCTCCTCTCTTCCTTGCCTAGCATTCATCGCCCCTTTCTAACACAGTCTCAATTTTTTTTTTTTTTTTTAGAATTATCTCCTTCTGGTGGATCTTTCCCCTCAGGGCTTTGGTGCAGTCAAAAGTAAACCTGTGAATAATACTTACTTCTTCAGACTCTGTCTCCCTGAACTTTGAATCATAAGCAAGCGCACAAGATAGAACACACTGTTCTCGGTGAGATGTTGAATCCAGATGTCAGCGACTCAGCAGAGAAACTGAGAAGAGTCCCAGGGGGAATGTGGCCGTGGCCAGTCCTCCTCTCTCTGCCCTGGTTCAGCCAAGGGCAGGCCCGAGACTGGGATTCCATGTTCAGATCCCCCGTCTCCATCTTTAATGGGAGCCTATATTAGGAAAAGAGGGAGGCAGAAAATTACCATCACTCAGCAAAGCAGGTGTCTGTTCTTACTGACTATGGTAAAGAAATTAATTGGAGCATTTTAGAGTCTCCAGAGCAAGGGGCAGAGCAAAATTGTTTAGGAGTTCATGCTAGCCAGTCACCACTTACAAAGCCACTGTGAGAGTTATAGGAAGAACCCACGGGTGTTGTTTGTAGGTCTGTTTGGGCAGTCATCCATCCTTATTGGACAGAGGCTCTGTTCTGATGGGTTGGTGCATCTGCTGTGATTGGCCAACGCAACATGCTGATTGGTTGGCAGTGGTGTCATGTGTGCATGTGTGCTAGCTAAGACACTTCAGTTGTGTCCAACTCTTTGCAACCCTATGGACCATAGCCCACCAGGCTCCTCTGTCCATGGGATTCTCCAGACAAGAATACTGGAGTGGGTTGCTATGCCCTCCTCCAGGGCAAAAGTGTCTTCAGTTCAGTTCAGTCACTCAGTCGTGTCCAACGCTTTGCAACCCCGTGAACCGCAGCATGCCAGGCCTCCCTGTCCATCACCAACTCCCAGAGTTTACCCAAACCCATGTCCATTGAGTCAGTGATGCCATCCAACCATCCCATCCTCTGTCTCCCCTTATCCTCCTGTCCTCAATCTTTCCCAGCATCAGGATCTTTTCAAATGAGTCAGCTCTTCGCATCAGGTAGCCATAGTATTGGAGTTTTAGCTTCAACATCAGTCCATCCAATGAACACCCAGGACTTATCAGCTGGTAAATATGTTGGATCTCATCTGTATTTACTATGTGTAAGGCACTCTGCCCAGTGCTTTACAGACATCATCTCTGTACAAATCTCATCATCTGTACATCATCAAATCTTTACAGGTTTCATTAAACATTTATTAGGTATGGGCCTTATTTTGTGAGTTTTATTGATTCCCATTTCATAGATGAGGAAACAGAGATTCAGAGAGGCTGTTTCCTTGTCCCTTAGAACAACTAGTGAGTAGTGAACTGGGGACTTGAACCAGAGCCCACACTCTTCACTGCTCAGTTATCCCACCCCAGTTACCTAAGATTACTCACTTCTGCATAACAGTCTCCTCTCTGAACTTACGGCTCTTTGAGCCATATCTTGAAGTATTATTACCATGACTTTCACTTATCAGATTGGCAAATGTTGGGAACACA
Source organism: Dama dama (assembly GCF_033118175.1). Taxonomy (NCBI): domain Eukaryota; kingdom Metazoa; phylum Chordata; class Mammalia; order Artiodactyla; family Cervidae; genus Dama; species Dama dama. The sequence goes on along the minus strand of NC_083700.1, from coordinate 107,992,012 downwards.
GGTGCAGGGGTAATTTGAGACTATTAGAGAAAATGGCCTTGTCTGGAGATTTTCAGCCTTTATTCTTAATCAGCAGGACATGCTGTCCAAACATGGTCTCATATGGAAACTCAGTGCTGAGAGCCCAGGGACTCTGGATGAAGAGGGGCTCAGGATTGCACTGTGAGAAACACTTGTCCAAAAGACCATTGAAATCCTCCTGGCTGGGATGGCCTCTGAAGTGAGGGAAGCCAAGGTGGCAGGTCCACATGCCACTCTTCCTCTACATGCTGCTTGGCGAGAGCTCTGGGACAGGCATCTGTTATCACAGACTTAGCACTGCACAGCCCTGCATGCCCTGACCCAGGCTGCAGAGGCTCTGGGCACCTCAGCCACAAGGAGGTGTGGCCTGGAATCAGTTTCTTTCTGGAGAGCTGGAGACCCCATGTGAACCACCCCCACTGTGGCCCAGTAGAACTTTGGTGCCTACAGTACTGTCCCTATTCATCTCCTCGAGCTTTTGCCTCCATTTACTTCTTTCCTCCACAGCTACCTCTGTGCCAGAGCTTTGTCCTAAATCCCAGCCTGCTTGGTGGGGTCCCAAGGTACTGCTCAGACATCTGTGGGACCCAGTCTTCATCTTTTATTGTATGCTCCTCTGAACAGACTACTTGAATCACACTACAGGGTGGGAGGTTGCATCCTCCAGAAGAAGATACCAAATATTAATATGAAAGTGATTTGTTTTGAGCGGTTTTCAGTGGGGGAGTAGGGGAGTGGGACAAGTGATGGAAGAAGCCAGGCAAGGTGTGCTCTCAAGCTAAATTCCACATAGGGTAGCTTGGCCTAATTCCATTAGGGAGCTCTGAAGACAATCCAAGTCACACTGCAGAGTTGCTCCTATCAGAGGCAAAGGAGGCCCCTGGCCCTCTGTGAGCACAGGCAAAGTGAGCTCCTGTAGCCCACGGCCACCCTCCAACAAAGGGACACACGATCCGTGGAGGGAGTGAAAGCATGCTGGAAGCTGGGTGCACGAAATGGATTAAGAGTCCAGGGAGGTGAGGCAGAGCTGTGACGGCATGTGTCTCGCACACTGGGTTTGGGGTGCAGCCCCTCATTGGCCATCCGTACATCCAGGGAAGGGTGTAGCTCCTCTGTTGCCATCCACACTCCCAAGGGTTGAATTTCTTGGATTTGAAGGCAGGCAGACTCTGCTTATTGCCTGCCTACTCAACATCCATTCTCTGCTTCTTCCTTGCCCACTGATCCCTGGTTTTGTTCAGTTCAGCAATGTGCCCAGCATTTGGAGATGAGCCACGATCAATCTTTAACCTGAACATGACGACACTAGCCCTTGATTTTCTGGCAATTAAAGTTAGACTTTTGACATTTGGGGGCTATAAATTATATATATATATATAATACCATATATATATATAATCCCTTGGAATCTCCTGGGTGATAAGAGTGTCTTTTGTTTTAATGAGGTGAATCTTGGTGGACCCCTGGATAGCTTCAGGATGGGGGCTGGTCACCAGAAAGACTCTCATTCTCTAGGATGGGCAGAGCGGCTGGAGATTAAGCAAATAGTTGATCATGTCTATGTGATGGAGTCTTCATAAAAAGCATGGGGTTTGGAGAGCTTCCAAGTTGAAGAATACATTCATGTGCTGGGGAGTGATGCACCCCAAATCCAAGTAGACAGAAGCTCCTGCATTCAGGATACTTCCAGACTTCACCCAGCATATCTGTTCATCTGTATCCTTTATCATATCCTTTATTAGATTAATCAGTAAATAGAAATAAGCATTTCCCTGAGTTCTGTGAGCCATTCTAGTGAATTATCAAACCTAAGGCTTCCCTAAATCAGGGAAGCCTGATTTATAGTTGACTAGAAGTACAGATGACAACCTAGGACTTGTGATCAGCATCTGAAGTGGAGGAGGACAGCCTTGTGGGACTGGGTGCTGAACCTGTGGGATCTGGTGGATAGAGGCAGAACTGAGTTAAATTGTCAGACACAGAGCTTGTGTTGGAGAATTGCTTAATATATGGGGGGGGGGGGGGAGGGAATACATTTGATGACCATAGGTGAAGTGTGGTAGTAGATGAGACTAAAGAAGAAACACAGGAGTGCATTTTTCATATACCTTGGCCAACTGGACCTGCATGGAAGTCTTCTGAATGGAATGGTCTGGGAAGGTTTTTACTACCTTGACTAAAAGGGGAGAAAGGCAGGGTTGGAGCAGTCTCTCCATTTTCCCTATTCCTGCTTTTTCCTGCCTTGAGCACATGTGCCATGGCCAGAGCTGTTAGCAATCATCTTATGACCAAGAAGCAAAATGCAAAGATAAAGTCCAACAGCACGTCAAAGGCCAAGTGCATCTCAGAGATGCCAACTCTGGCATCATTCAGTTGCTGAGCCATTTCCAGAAGCCTCCTGCCTCTAGGCTCCTTGTGGTGTGAGAAAAACAATTCCATCTTTGTTTAAACCACTTTTAGCCAATTTTCCTGTTAATTGAAGCTGAGTATATTCCTAAGCAATACAGAAGCCTGTGGGAGTCCAGTCTGACCTCTCCCTGCCCCTGTGAACACTACATACAGGATGGATGGCAACCTCTCTGGGAGGCCAGCCCCAGAGTACAGCCACCTGCTCAGTCCTGGTCCCATCTGGTCCTGTCTCCTTCCAACTCCGGGTGTATCATAAAAATGCAAATCTCTTGTGATCAATCATACATAAGGAACATGCAAGTTGGACCAGCAGAATCAAGAAGCAGAGCTTGGGAAAGTTTCCAGAGGAATAGTGAGAAAAATCTTTTTATGGGATGTTTGTTTGTAGGCCATAAGCAAAGAGAGAACCAGCATAGACACTTCTAGGCATGACAGTAATACTGATATAAAAATACAACTGTAAATGCCACTGGCATTTATTGAGCATCCACTATATGCTTGGTGCTTCATCAGTTCATTTCAGTCATTCAGTCATGTCCGACTCTTTGCGACCCCATGGACTGCAGCACGCCAGCTTCCCTGTCCATCACCAACTCCTGGAGCTTGCTCAAACTCACATCCATTGAGTCGGTGATGCCATCCAACCATCTCATCCTCTGTTGTCTCCTTCTCCTTCTGCCTTCAGTCTTTCCCAGCATCAGGGTCTTTTCCAGTGAGTCAGTTATTTTCATCAGGTGGCCAAAGTATTGGAGTTTCAGCTTCAGCATCAGTCCTTCCAATGAATATTCAGGATTGATTTCCTTTAGGATTGACTGCCTTGATCTCCGTGCAGTCCGAGGGACTCTCAAGAGTCTCCTCCAACATCACAGTTAAAAAGCATCAATTCTTCAGAGCTCAACTTTCTTTATGGATGTGGTCCAAATCTCACATCCGTACATGACTATTGAAAAAACCATAGCTTTGACTAGACGGACCTTTGTTGGCAAAGTAATGTCTCTGCTTTTTAATATGCTGTCTAGGTTGGTCATAGCTTTTCTTCCAAGGAGCAAGTGGTGCTTCATACTTGTCATCTTTCACAATCACTCAATGCCATGGTTACTGTTGCATCCATGTTTCAGATGAGAGTAATGAGGCTTAGAGAGGTGAGGTCATTGACCTAAGTTCGATCAATTAGAAAGGGTCAGAGTCTGAATGCATGCTCAGACTGCCAAAGTCCAGTACCCATGGATTTAACCTCCATGGAACAGGGTATCAGTTGGTGTGAGGTAAAACGTGGGTAGGCCAGGAAAGGGGATGCCCAACCCAAAATTGTCTGCAGTTCACTGCACATTCTCCAGGCTCTGTAGGGCTCTTGGGTCTCCTTCAACAGGTCTGAAGCAGTGACCTGTCCCAGTGATAGTCTGTCTAGATACTCCACATCAGTATAAGCCTTTTGGTTCTTAGAAGAGCCACTCTTCCACAAAACAAACATTTCTCTAATATTTGCCCAAGCCAGGCCTTGGCAAGCTGTTCACCTGAAGAAATCTGAGTCTTTCCCCCACCATCATTCTTGAGGTTCTGCTGTAGGGCAATGTTTATGGGAATGAGAGAATTCTGCTCCCCACCCCATCCCCATCCCCACTGCTTCCTAGTCTGTCTAGCTTGCATGCCTCTGGAGGCATCCTCATTAGTTTGCTCCAAGCATCTCTTGAGAGCAAAGTCAGTTTGGACTACAAAAGACCAAGACTATGGAGAGTTCCTTCCTGACTTGTAGCAATTTCAGATCTCCCAGATCCCTTTACTTCTCCCTGAGCTGCTGCAAGTGTTGTGGCTAATTAATGACCTATGGCTGTGACCTTCTCTGGAGAGCTGGCTACCAGGAACACCACACCAAGCCTGAAAAGCCAAGGAGGTTGCATTCCCTCCCCCAAGAGCGTCCAATGCCTGGCTGACGTGAAGCCCCTTTGTCTCACTAAGGGGCCAGTCTACAGTCTGACTTACACTGTAGAGCATCCCTTGGGTGAGACAACCCTAGGCTCTCCCTGAGGCCCATAGCCTTGCTTGACTCTCCCCTTTCTTATTCTGCTTCCCTCCCTCCTTTACAGGCTTTCCTCACAAGCCTTCCCTCAACAATCCATGTGGATCCAATTCCTCAGATGCTGTTTCTAAGGAATCAGACCCAAGACAAACCCTGTACTGGGTCCAATTTTTGAAAATGTCATTAAACCTTGGGTACCACTCAGGGACAATTGCCTGAGATACATTTGAACTGTGTAGCCAGACAATTCCCCATCTTTGCAGCCTTTTCATGTATGACTGTTTACCTCTCAGATGAAAGACCCTCTCTCACCTCCTATCTCTGTTTTCTCTTGCCCTCTATTTCTCAGGCTGCTCTCTGCTCTCTCAATCCTGATCCAGCCTCATATTTCCCACTTTCCCAGTCCTTCCCAACCAGATTCCCAAACAGATTTACCTATATGCTCAGACTTTTCTCAGAACACTCCTTGCACTCCTGCCTTAAGTGAGAATGAGATTCCCCCACCATCCCCCCCTACCACCACTCCCCAGAGGACACTGCTGTCCCTGAGATTTTCTCAAGCCCAGGCTGCTCATTCTGCCAAGGTACAAAAGGTCAGCATTCTCCTTGCTCCTCATGACCACTTCTCAAGTCATTATGCCTCCACCCTCATATTAAAATACATCTCCTTTGTTTCTCATGCCATCTGGCAATATCATTAAAATCGACCAATTGCATATCCTTTGACACAGCAATTTCTCTTTATACAAAAATATGAGTGTGAAGTGAAAAGATATATGTAAGAACACTTGTAATGGCATTGCTTGCAACAATAAAAAAACAATAGAAACTGGAAGCAATTTACATATCCATCAACAGGAATCTGACAGAAGATTGTAGAGCAACTGCACAGTTGCCCACTACACCCCTCCTAGAAGGAAGTGGTAGACTTTTTTGTAGTGACATGGGGAGATATGCACATGATATGTAACTCTGTCCAGCAGAAAAATTGCTTGTGGACAGATACAATATCATCTCATCTTGATAAAGAAAAAAATAAAAACATGCATATTTTTACAAGATTAGGAAGATTGTTCTAGGCCAAATGATCCTTAGAGATGTCCTTGCAGTTGCTACTGCAGTTGTGGTTATGGAAGTTCTCAGAAGTGCCACACAATCTTCAAAGCCCATAAAATGAGACCAGAAAACATTATGCTCTTGATACAATACGCTGATGATTGCTTTGTCTTCCTGGCAGGGGTTTACCAGGTCATAGTGATATTTAATGACTCTGAAAGTCCCATGCTTAAAACTCTTTTAAATATACTCTGAGGTTGTATATACAATGGAGTCCCCATCTCATTCTTCCAGACAGGAGAGATCCAGGGGAGGAAAACAATTCTGAGTGCCAAAAAATTGTTATGAAATTCAAGCTTTATGTCTTCTCTTCCTATAACAACAGCAACCCCCCAAATAATAAGCAAGTCAGTCTAGTATTGTCACCTCCCCTCCTATTTCTTGTCAGTAGGGCACTCATGGAAGCATGTGGAGCAGAGACACCCATAAGGAAGAACACAAAGATGGGGGAGGTTAGGAGAAAACTTTGGCAATGTTTGAATTTGTTACTAGAGTATATCTCATCTTTTAGTAACAAATAAAGATTAAAATTAAATTTTAGAATACCACTTGATCCATCATACCTCCATACACTCACTGAAGAGAAATCTCTGATAAAGAGAGTCCCATCAAGTACAGGGGTAAAGAACAGGAACTCTAGAACTACATTTCCTTGGTTATAAGGGCTGCAACCTTGGATAAGTTACTTAACCTCTCTGCAGGCTGACTGTATGGGCTTCGCTGGTGGCTCAGGCAGTAAAGAATCTGGCTGCAATGCAGGGGACCTGGATTTGATCCCTGGGTTGGGGAGATCCCCTGGAGGAGGGCATGGCAACCCACTTCAGTATTCTTGCCTGGAGAACTCCCATGGGCAGAGGAGCCTGGTGGGCTACAGTCCATATGGCCGCACATGGAATCAGACACAACTGAGTGATTAGGCACAGCGCAGCACAGGTTGTGCCCTGTATACCTCCAGGGGGCACCGTGTGCATAGACCAAGTGAGAATGACAGGTATCCTTGGAGGTGTGTTATGTGGCACAGCAAAGCCCTGAACCTCTGAGGTTTCAGCTTCCTCATCTGTAAGATAAGGATAATAACAATCCCCATACTTATTCTGGGCATTTGGTGAATTAATCCATAAAACTGTAACTGGTATATTGTAAATATGCGATAAACATGAGCTATCATAATTATTACCATCTCCATCACTACCACCAACATCATCATCTTCAAGATAAGTCCAGGGAAGTGCTCTATGTCCTCATGGGCCAATCTGATCTCTTGAGCACAAACTCTAAGCCAACCGTTAACTCTATGGAGAAGAAACACCTTTGCATTTTATCAGGAATGAAGACCTCGATGTTTATTTCTCTGTTAGAGAACTCTTCTCCAGTGAGGCTAATGGCCTGAAGGCAATGGTCCTGCAGGAAATAGAGCCGATCTTGAAAGCTCCTTGAAAGTACTATAGTGGGAAGGAGCTCTCCATGGTCCTGGACTTAAGAACTCTAACTTTGCTCTCTCCAACCCTCTGTGTTCTGACTATCGGCTTTGCCACAGGCAACCTCACCAAGAAACTTCCCCCTTTAAAGCTTCGCCTCAGCTCTGCTAATGTACTACCCTTATTTATTAGAAATATTTGCACTATAAAGAATTCTTAATTCAAATTAAAATATCTTTGGTGGTGGAATTGGTAGACTTTAATGGACAAAAGGAAGTATTTTGGACTGAAGGGGCTTCCTAAAAGTTCATCCTACAGGTGGTTGTCTCTAGTTAACCCTGAGAAGCATGTGTTCCTGTTATCCTTGCAAAGGTCTTTCTGTGGTTGCACGTCACCTTGAGTCAAATATCCAGGAGCAGAGAGGAAGGAGATGTGTACATGTGCAGAATCTGTGCAGAGAAGCTGTTTGTACTGGATCACACTTAGTGTGTTCTGTCCCAGAGTGCTGCTTATGGGAATAATAGACAGGATCCTAGGCTTACAGCCTCAAATGATGATGTGGGGAGACTTGGAGTTGTCCCACCTAAGGCCTATCTCTGCCACATTGACTTAAGGATTTGGTTGGTTATAAAGAAGACTTAGAAGAAATATCACAAGATTAAGTTGCAGACAGTCCTTGTATCTCAGGCTAGAAGGTAGACACAAACTTTGGATTGTCTTAATCATGGTTGGAAGTGGTGGAGGCATAGTAGAGGGAAAGTTGTCCCATATCCTGCCAGGTCCTAGCCCTGCAGCAGCCTCAACTCATGGCCCTGCAGAGGCTGACATTCATCTCCTGGAGATGAGCTGGAATGTTTCACATCACCTTCTTCCCACCCTGCCACTCACTCTCTCCCTCCCTTACTAACCCATACTCCTCCCAAGCCTATGAATTCATCAGTCACACCTCTTCTATCCCATATTCTGACTGTCAGACTTCTGGGTCACCACCCACCCCTCCCACATACCTTTCTAATACTGGCAGCAAATAAATAGACACATTTGAGTTGTTTTCTGGAGACTTCTCTATCATCTTCCACAACATTGTTGTGCCTGGAATTATCCCATGCCTTGTTTAGTAGCTGGGTTTAGTTTTCATAGTAAGTCAGTGAAGTTTCTTAATGCCCCCATTTTAAGGTTAAAGAAATGGAGGCCTAACACTCTTCATCTGTAAGATGGGGAGACTAAGATTTGCCTTGTTTGGCTACTGTGAAGTGGGAGATAATGCTAAGTGATGTGCACAGTATGGGATAAGTTGCTCCACACACTTAACTACATTCAATTCCCTTTCTAGGCTATAAGCTCCTCAAGAGCTGGAACAATGTGTTTTTTAGTTTTGAACTATTTATTTAAGGGAGATTTTGCATCTGAATAGTGTCCCTAATAAGCTGCAGATGAAGATCAACAATTCATAGAATAAGTCTCTTTTGAGATAATTGCCTTGTTATGGTCCCCCACATCAATGTACCAACTTATTGGGGTAGAATAATCATCATAATCATCACCATCATAATTATTATTATTTATTGAGCATCAACTATAGACCTAGGACTGTCTTTTGCATTTTAAAATCATGGTGGTATTTAATTCAAGCAATGTATAAGTCAGCCCAAGTTCAAGGTTGCAGAATAAGTAGGTTACATCTGCATACCCCTAACCCCTTCCTTATATTCAGAGTTTTATCCACCCCTACCTCCAAGCCCCATTACTCTTGAGGTGCATGCCTGAAATATTCTCACTATTCTGGCTTTCTTGGCAGCTTAATTGCCCAGCAACTTATTTGGAGCCTGGAGAAAATTAAGATCTCAAAATGAATCTGCTTCCCCCTCCTTCCTCTCCTAGCATCTCTAGCATTGAGTCTGAAACACACTATCAAACTCTTGATTATCAAGTCAATCAAGATATTGACGTCTAGAAATCAGTAGTAATACTAACAGTGTTACTGCTTATTGAGCCCTTACTACAATCGTGCATTTGGCACCATATCTACTCTGAGTTGTTACGATTATAATTCCCATTTCACAGATGTGCAAATTAGAGGTTATGTCATTTAATTAAGGTCACCAGAATAAAAAAATGGCAGAGTCAGTTGTTGAACTTCTATGTGCCCCACTTTATAAATTAAGCTCTTTCCTATTGCAGTTGAACCATTCTGCCCTTACTGTGTGTCTCAATATTGCTGCCCCAACAAGAGTAGACATGCATAGAAGACATGGATGTTTCCATGGAGGTAGTCTAATATTCAGGAAAAGCTGTGAGTTTTCCTTTTGGAAATAGTCATGGACTTGGAAGATCCCCTGGAGAAGGAGAGGATAGGCTACTCACTCCAGTATTCTTGGGCTTCCCTGGTGGCTCAGATGGTAAAGAATCTGCCTGTAATGCGGGAGACCTGGGCTTAATCCCTGGGTTGGGAAGATCTCCTGGAGAAGGGAATGGTTATCCACTCCAGTATTCTTGTCTGGAGAATTCCATGAATAGAGGAGCCTGGCAGGCTATAGTCCATGGGTTGCAAAGAATCAGACTTGACTGAGCAACTTTCACTCACGGGCTTGAATCATAGCTTTCAATTTATTGGCTGAGAAATATGTCTAGTGAAGAGAGAGGGGTAGATTGTGAATTAAGGTTGCATTAAAGCAATAAAGATGAGATATAAGAAGATAGGCTGTGATGAGTTGAAACTTTGGGGCCCCAGGTAAGAATGTTTGCAAATAACTCCCCTGTTCAGAGGCTGAACCATTGTGGTGGATGTTAATAGAACTTATAAATATCTGGTTCTTTTCTTTTCTTGCTGGGTATTTTTAAAGTTAGGTGGTGAAAAGTGAAGTGAAAATGTTAGTAACTCAGTTGTGTCCAACTCTTACCAACCCTATGGACTATAGCCCCCCAGGCTCCTTATTCCATGGGATTCTTCAGGCAAGATTACTTCAGTGAGTTTTCATTCCCTTTTCCAGGGGATCTTCCCAATCCAGAGATCAAATCTGGATCTCCCTCACTGGAGGCAGACTCTTTGCCATCTGAGCCACCAGGGAAGCCCAAGTTAGGTGGTATGATGTGACTAATTCTGGCAAAGACTGTGGGCAGAAATAATGTATAGCATTTGGGGGATCAATACATTGAAAAGTTCCTATAATGGCTCTCCACCACTCTCCCCTACCACAGCAAACAAGTGTTAAGAGGCCAGAGTCACAAGATGGAAGCTCACCAAATCCCTAAATCACTGCTTAGAAGGGAACTGCCTGGGAGAGCCACTGAACCTACTTCAGATTTTGTACAAATAGGAAACAAATCTTTGTTGTGTTAAGTGACTCAGTGGTAAAGAATCCACTTGCCAATGCAGGAGATGCAGGTTCAATCCCTGCGTTGGAAAGATCCCTGGAGAAAGAAATGGCAATGCTCTCCAGTATTCTTGCCTGAAAAAATCTCATGGAGAGAGGAGCCTGGTGGGCTACAGTCTATGGGGCCGCAGAAGAGTCTGACATAAAGAGGTGGCAAGAATACGCAGAAGAACTATACAAAAAAGATCTTCATGACCCAGATAACCACAATGGTGTGACCACTCACCTACAGCCAGACATCCTGGAATGAAAAGTCAAGTGGGCCTTAGAAAGCATCACTATGAACAAAGCTAGTGGAGGTGATGTAATTCCAGTTGAGCTATTTCAAATCCTAAAAGATGATGCTGGGAAAGTGCTGCACTCAATATGCCAGCACATTCGGAAAATGCAGCAGTGGCCACAGGACTGGAAAAGATCAGTTTTCATTCCAATCCCAAAGAAAGGCAATGCCAAAGAATGCTCAAACTACCACACAATTGCACTCATCTCACACGCTAGCAAAGTAATGCTTAAAATTCTCCAAGCCAGGCTTCAGCAATATGTGAACCGTGAACTTCCAGATGTTCAAGCTGGTTTTAGAAAAGGCAGAGGAACCAGGGATCAAATTGCCAACATCTGCTGGATCATCAAAAAAGTGAGAGAGCTCCAGAAAATCATCTATTTCTGCTTTACTGACTAAGCCAAAGCCTTTGACTGTGTGGATCACAATAAACTGTGGAAAATTCTTCAAGAGATGGAAATATCAGACCACCTGACCTGCCTCCTGAGAAATCTGTATGCAGGTCAAGAAGCAACAGTTAGAATGGACATGGAACCACAGACTGGTTCCAAATCAGGAAAGGAGTACGTCAAGGCTGTATATTATCACCCTGCTTATTTAACTTATATGCAGACTACATCATAGAAATGCCAGGCTGGATAAGCACAAGCTGAAATCAAGATTTCCAGGATAAATAACAATAACCTCAGACACACAGATGATACCACCCTTATGGCAGAAAATGAAGAGGAACTAAATAGACTCTTGATGTAGGTGAAAGAGGAGAGTGAAAAAGTTGGCCTAAAACTCACCATTCAGAAAACTAAGATCATGGCACCTTGTCCCATCACTTCATGGGAAATAGATGGGGAAACAATGGAACCAGTGACAGACCTGATTTTGGGGGGGGGCTCCAAAAATCACTGCAGATGGTGACTGCAGCCATGAAATTAAAAGATGCTTGCTCCTTGGAAGAAAAGCTGTGACCAACCTAGACAGCATATTAAAAAGCAGAGACAATACTTTGCCAACAAAGGTCCATCTAGTCAAAGCTATGGTTTTTCCAGTAGTCATGTACACTTGTGAGAGTTGGACTATAAAGAAAGCTGAGCACTGAAGAATTGATGCTTTTGAACTGTGGTGTTGGAGAAGACTCTTGAGAGTCCCTTGGACTGCAAGGAGATCCAGCCAGTCAATCCTAAGAGAAATCAGTCGTGAATATTCATTGGAAGAACTGATGCTGATGCTGAAACTCCAGTACTTTGGCCACCTGATGGGAAGAACTGACTCATCGGAAAAGACCCTGATTCTGGGAAAGACTGAAGGCAGGAGGGACGACAGAGGATGAGATGGTTGGATGGCATTACCGACATAATGGACATGAGTTTGAGTAGGCTCCAGGAGTTGGTGATGGACAGGGAAGCCTGGCGTGCTGCAGTTCACGGGGTCACAAAGAGTCAGACACGACTGAGCGACTGAACTGAACTGATGTGTGCGTGTGTGTGTGTGTGTTTGTGTGTGCGCGCTTAGTCGCTGAGTTGTGTCCAACTCTTCTGTGACCCCATAGACTGTAGGCCACCAGGCACCTCTGTCTGAGGGGATTCTCCAGACAAGAATACTGGAGTGGGATGCCATGCCCTCCTCCAGGGGATCTTTCCAACCCAGGGATCAAACCCAGGTCTCCCACTTTGCAGGTGGATTCTTTCCCATCTGAGCCACCCAGGAAGCCCATGAATACTGGAGTGGTTAGCCTATCCCTTCTCCAGGGGATCTTCCTGACCCAGGAATCAAACCAGGGTCTCCTGCACTGCAGGTGGATTCTTTACCAGATGAGCTCCCAGGGAAGCCCTAAGTCACTGATATTAGGGGGTTATTTGTTATTGCAGCATAACCTAATCTATCCTGAGTGATGCCTCAGAATGCCTTATAGGATTCCTCTGGAGTGATGATTAGAGGGTTATTGGGGGAATAATTGTCTGGTGAAAATCAGTAACTGGGCTGAGCTGGAAAGATAGGGTGTAGTCAGATTCCAAGAATGGAGACTAAGCAGCCTCAAATGCCTCTTGAGGGAGGAAAGGCTATTTGAGAGTAAACACCAAGGGTGAGTGTCAGGTTTACCCAAAAGGCCAAAACCAAAGGCCAGATCACCAAGGATGAGAGTTGACTTTTCATACATCCCACTGCCCACCTAAGGTCCTATGCAAGCAGATGCAATTGCTACAGTAACTGGCTTTTCCGTTTATAATGGGCTTCTAGGAGAAAGGCCCTGAGTTTTGTCCTGATTGGAGGTCCCTTCAGTGCTTTGCTCTCTTGATTCTACATCTTGAGTTGGATGGATCAGAAAAGCTTGCTGATTTAACAAAGGAAAAGCTGAGTCTTGCTTGAACCAATTCTGATTTCTGCCCTGAGATTCATTTCTTGGTCCTTACAGTTGACATTTTTCACAGGAAAAATTTTTTCTCTATGAGACTATTTGGTTAATAGCTGTCTATTAAACTCACATTTAACTCCACCAAACCAGGGCCCATGTCCTGAATATTTCTAGATTCCACAGTGGGATCTTCAATAAAGGTGATGAATGAATGATGGATGCCTGATTTGTGAACTCAAGGTGGAACATTTCTGCTTCTTGCTAGGTTGATCTGTCTCCTGGGCCTTCTGTTTCCAGTCATGTTCTTTGCCAGGTCTTCAAAAGAGGTCATCCAATTCTGACCCTCTTTGTCTCCTGTCTGCTGACCTCACTGACTTATGAAGAGAGATCTTCATCTGAAAATTCTCTGGCTTTTCAGGACAGGAGCAGTGAGAAATGGGCCCTTCACTTAGCTGATTGAACCAACAAAGGGAAGTTTGAGACAGAAAATGAATATAGATCTAGCTGCAGCAATTAGAGGGGAAATCGATAGAACATCATCAACAGCGTCAGACCCGTGTAAGTTGGCGTCTCCAGGGATGGAGTGGCAAAGCACTGTTCATTTCATTTTTGTTTTCCTAACTTAATCCTCAGCAAGTGAAGAGGGACAGGTGTGGTGCATGAGGCGGCGGAGGAGAGGAGACAGGTAAGATGAGATGGAAGAGAAGCATGGGGTTCCTTCTCACACCACTGCCGCTGACCATGGTACCAATTATGTGATAGGAAGTCTCATAGCTCACATAAGACCCGTTTGAGATTCAAACAGGCCTGGGTTTGAATCTCAGACCCCTATGTGCTAGTATGTAAGTGTCTACGGACAAACGATGGAGCCTCACTGAGCCACACTTTACTCAGCTGTAAAATGGGGATTTTGAGGCTGCTCTGCACATTTCTCATGACAAGGAAATGAAAAACACATGCAGAGCCCTGAGAGCAAGTGCGGTTGAGCCACAGTAGATGCCATTTTCTCTAATGCTCCTTTACCTGTACTTTGACCCAATCAAGCTTATTTTCCTTTTTTTCCCCCCTTGGGTGAAGTTTTATAGTCTTTGTTGGGTCATAAGTATCCTTGAATCTTTAATAATCAAATGTAAAGTTTTGAGATTCACAAAGATCTGGTTTTAAACACCAATTCTACCTCTTGCTGGCTGTGTGATCTTGAGTATACTACTCAATCACTCAATGCTTTAGTTTCTTCATGAATAAAATGAAATTAACAACAGTGCCTGTCTTATAGGATTATCACCTATAGTGATAAGGATTAAAAGAGTTAATATATGCAAATGCATCAGCGATTAGAACAGTGTCTGATACATAATAAGTTTGAGTAAATGTTTGCTATAATTAATAAAAGTCATAGAAATGCCTCTATTAAAATGCAGACAGGAACACACGTATGGATATAATCTCATGAAAGTAATCTCCAATTCTTGTTTAGTGATTCTTGCAGGGTGGAGTCCAAATGCTAGCCTGGCATTGCTACTGTGCATTTTCTGGCTCCTGTCTTCAGAATTGGGTCTGTAAATTTACGGAGGCCCCACTTATGCCATTGTAACAGGACACCTCCAAACTATCCCACTGGAAATCAATTGCACAGCTTTCAGCTCTGTCCACTTAGACTCTGCCAGGCAATGATTTAGGGCCAAGGCTACTCAGGCTTGAGAGAGGGTCCAGCAGTCTAAATTCCAAAGTTCAACCAGTGAACTTTGTCTGATCTGGGCCAAGATCGATACCTAAAGAGTTGCTCTCAGAAGCAGGAAAAAGGCAACCATATGTGGCCCTGGTTCTCTCAGGCTGAGAATATACTGTAGGAGCCTGCAGGCAGAGGGATCAAGGCCAGCCTGGAGAGAGGCATGGAGGAATCTTAGCAGATGGGAGGCAAGGCCCCAGTCAAAACAAGCTGCTCTAATTCAGGAGTTTAGAAATGAAGGGGAAAACCAGGGGCTGGGTCAAAAGCCTGTCATTAGGGAAGAGCACATGTCCAGAATAGGGAGACTGTGCTATGAGACTTATGGGACCCATCTCAGCCCATGTGGCAGGCATGACTCTCTTGCTAGTGGGCCAGGAACCTCTGATCCTGAAAGGTCCCGTTCCATCAGTGGAACTGAAGCCAAAAGGCTGACCCATATTCTCCAGAAGCCCTGGAGACATTGTTTAGGACTGTTGCACCTCCAAACCGAGAGAGTTGGGAAAGGGTGTCGCAGTTGGTGGGGTCAGGAGGACTTGCAGAACAGTGTTGACCTCCCAGATGTAGCTGAGAGTGGTGCATGAGCAGGAAAAATCAGGCTCAGGTGATAGAGCTGCCATCCTCCTCTTCCAGAACAGGCAGGCAAGCCAGACACTGGGGTGGGCCATCCTTGGGGACCTTTAGCCTGGATTGGTTATATCTAGGGGTGCGATAGAGAAGTAGGCAGTGCCAGCCTTGTCTGGGAGGTCCAGCACCACAGTGGGTACCAGGGATCTAGTTCCAGCACAAGGTAGAATCAGCCACCTCGTTAACCACAGGTCCAGCATCCCTCTGTGGGGATAGTGGGGTGGGAAAAGGAAAGGGTTTGCGCATCAGTTAGTCTTGGATTGAAATCCCAGCTCCGCCCCTTGTTAGCTGTGTGACTTTGAACAAGTGACTTCACTTCTCTGGGCCTCATTTTTTCAAATCTGTAAAATGAAGGAGAATCACACCAGTCTAACTAATAAGGATGCAGACTTCAGTCTAAATGAAATCCAGACATATGTGGAGGGGGCTCGCTGGAAACTATTTGGCATGAGAACTGATTCAGTATTTTATCATTTGAACTAACCAATCATTGAACAGGTATTTATTGAAGGCCCACTCTCAGCCAGTTAGGAGAAACTCCTGCGAAGGGAGAGTCAGACATGCAGGACTTGTCCCTGTGAAACAGTCTTCGGGTTGAGTTTGTGGGGTAGAGAGAAGGAGAAAGAGAAAAAGAGGGAGGGCAGGGAGGCGTGCTTCTTGAACTCAGCATGGTTTCTGTCGCTTGTACCTTCTTCCCAGCTTAGCTCCCACTGATTTCACACCAGCGTCCGGTGGTTAAGGTGTGTATGACGTGGGGAGGGTGCTGACGGAGCCCTTCAGTCTCTGTACTGAATGTGTGCACGCGTGCTAAGTCTCTTCAGTCGTGTCTGACTCTTTGCAGCCCTATGGACTGTAGCCCGCCAGGCTCCTCTGTCCAAGGGATTCTCCAGGGAAGAATCCTGCAGTGGGTTGCCATGCCCTCCCCCAGGGGATCTTCCTGACCCTGGGGTCCAACCAACTTCTCTTATGTCTCCTGCATTGGCAGGCGGGCTCTTTACCACTAGCACCACCTGAGAGGCCCGCTGTATTGTGTATCAGGGCACAAATGGACCTGCTCTGGGGCCCCACTAACAGTACATGGCAGAACAGAGAGGAGGAGAGAGGCGTCTTCCCCAAATTTGCCACCATGCAGTGGTGGCAAACACAGTGTCTCCTGGCTCAGTGGCAAGGACCTGGGTGCAGCAGAATGGAGACCATGGAGATCTTGGCAGAGCCTGTGAGCCTGTATTAGATGGGAACCCACAGATACATTTGTAGGAGGTGAGAGATTATGCCCCAGAATTTGTAGGCAACATGTCTGTGAAATCTGAGTGGTTGTTAGTAAAGTGATCCCATTTGGATATAGCAGTGGGCTCAGTTACACTATACTGCAAAGCTACTGTGCAGACATGTGGTGATTCAGTTAAAGGGTTTGGTGCATTGTAGACCTTTAAAGTGGAAGTTGTTATAATAGTAACTGTTGTTAGTGGGACCATTATTACTGCACAGATCTGGGCAGTAGTGTCAATGACCACCAGTTCTGGCTGGCTGAGCAAAATCCATGCTGGGAAGAAAAGGAAAAAAACCCAAATCGCAGTTTTCTAGGTTTGCATCAATTTCAAACATGTGTGGCCCAGAGCTCTGGAATGAGGAGGAGCGGGCTGACCTGCTGACAGCTGCCAGGACTGCATGAAGGAGGCACAGGAAATCTGGGGGAGGGGCTGGTAGATGAAACTCAGGGATACAGAGCCCCCGCTGGGCTACTGAAGTCTTGGAGGGCTTCCGTGACAAGCTCACACTGTGTTCTTTGTCGGGATGGGGTCCTGGAAGTAGCAAGTATTGATGCCAACTATGTGCCAGGTGGTGAAGAAGACATGGTCTGCCATGGGCATCTGCCCCTTGTGCAAATCTGCATCCTCACCCTTCTTCTAAAATACCCAGCTTCTCTCTGGGCGAAGACCTCTTTCCGGTCTAAATGTAAGCCAATCAGAAAACTCTGCCTTCATCTGGCCACAGTGATTGGCTCAGGAACAAACACAAGGTCCAATCAGAACCTGAGGATGAAATACGGCTCAGGCGGTGAGGGGAGGGAGAGCTGATTCTAAAATGTTCCCTTGTCTGAGCTTAGAGCAGAGAGGATGTGATTGCTGGAGCTGATGCAGCTCTTTTGCTGCACAAGGGAAATGTCTGTCTGAGAACAGAGCCAGCCTGAAAGAAAGAAGCACAGAAATGGAGAGAGAATCAGGTCTTCCTTGGTGAAATTGCCTGAACCCTTGAACCAAACTACACCTGAAACCAGTCCTATCCTCTGGTTCATAACAGTTATAAGAGACATAAATTCTCTTGTGCTCAATCCAGTTTGGATTGGGGTTTCTCTAACCTCCACCTGAAAGATAACTGACTGAAGCAAAATCACTGTCTTCAGAGGATTCCCTGTCTAGAAGGGGAGGCAGATAAGCAAATAGACAGTTAGGACACGCAGTGGCAGCTTCTCTGTGGATACAAAAGAGGGCAGTGAGAACTCCAGGGACTGTGGCTGGGGTGGGATGTCACTCATTCCTGAAAAAAGAGGGAGGGCTAACAATGGACCTCAGGGAAGGTGAGAATGAATGGCGAGCACCTGAGTTCTCATTTGTCAATATTCCCAGTCACTTCCAGCCTTATCCTACTTTCCAATTTCTATCTTTTCTACTCCCTTCTTTTAGCTAAGACTGACCTAATCTCCATCCATCCTTTTGTTCATCCATCCACCTGCCCATGCCCCCAAGCTTAGCTACAGTTTCACCATCTATTCCAGTAGTAAAGCTGAGTCATACAATCTGTACTGGGGGCCCTTAGGAGTTTCATGCATCTGTACCTGGGGTCCAAGGTTAATATAAAACCTCTTTGTGTAGAACAGCCAACTGTCTCTGTGGTGAAAGAGGCAGAAAGCCCCTGGAGAATTAGACAAGAGTGGGAGGGAGGGACAGACCTGGGGAACAGAACTGGAGTGTAAAGTGGCCTCCGTCTGGCCTCAACCTCTGCTCAGAATCAGGGTATCTTGGTGAAAAGAACACTGTGTTTCCCGCAGGAGCAAGGAACAAGGTTTTCCTTTTTTATGCAGTAAACTTCTTCACGAGAGAGGAGGAGTAGAAGGCAGGTTTACTAATTGTGCCAGTCACTCACACCTTCCTTTAGCTCATCGCCTGTTCTGCTCACAGAGATGCTCAGGAATCATCCTTGCACTCAAGCCACCTATGGTCTCATACCATCAGTTACTTCACACTGGGCATCTTTCATGGAATTCAGGTGAGCTTTGCTCTGGCTGTCAATCCTCAGCTTCAAAAGTGAGTTAGGTCCAGGTCTAACCCACCTTGGTGTCAAGGGTCCTTTCCTGATACTCATAAAACTATCAATTACATTGTTTTTACTAATTTAACCAAATTCAATTATTTTGTTCTTGACATTTTATTTCCTAAATGCAAAAGTAGTTCTTTACTAATACAGAAAATTTGGACAGCTCACAGAGAAACACAAGGGAAATAAAGACTGGTAATCTACTGCCAAGTGAAAAGTAAATATTTGGAAAATAAATGTTTCTAGGTACACACACACACACACAGTTATGGTGTTATCTATATTATTCTGTAGCCTGTTTTTTCCACTTACTAATATATTACAAACATGTCAGCAAATAATCTTCTGTAACTTCATTTTAATGGTTCCATAGCCTCCCACAGTATGGATATTCCATAATTTAACCAACCGCTTATGGATATGCAGATTATTTCCAGGTTTCATCAACATAAATAATTCTTTATGGAATATACTGATCCACATATAAATAGTTGCACATATATTTGCTTCGATCATTTAAATTCCTAGAAATAAAATTGCTGAGTAAAAGATCTGCATGCATGTTTTTAAGACTTTTGATAAATATTGCCAAATTGCCCTCTAAAAAGGTTGCACCAATTTGCAGGCCCTCCAGCAGGGTATCAGAATGCCCAATTCCCCACACTCACTGTTGATTTAATTTGCATATCTTTTGTTTCCAGTGAGGCTGAACGTTTTCTCATATGTTTATTGTCTACTTGTAATTTTTCTTTAGTGAATTGCCTACTTATGTCAATTGCCCATTTTTAGGGGGGTGGTTATCTTTTCCTTTTTGACTTCTGAAAGCTCTTCATATACATTAACCTTTTGTCTATAATATATGATTATTATATTTCCCCCAGTGTGTCATTTGCCTTTCAGTTTTGCTTATGGTGGTTTTTTAGGTGCAGTGAAAATTTTCTTTTTAAGTAATCAAATTCATCAATCTTTTTCTTTACTGTTTTTGCTTAGAAATGCTTGAATGCTTAGTGACACTTAGTGATACCTATCTAAGGCCTAACCAACCCCAAGTTTATATAAGTATTCTTCTAGAATGCTCCTCTAATGTTTTTATGATTTTAATTCCTTTATATGTAACGCTTGAACCACCTGAATTTTATTTTGTTGTATGCTATGCAGTAATGCTTTAACTGCCCCCCACCCCCCCTGTCACTCCCCACCCCAAAGAGTTGACAAACACTCCCAGCCAGCACCGTTGCTTCCCTGGTTTGAAGCAGATCTGTGCCATTTAAACCAGGTCTGACAGCTTTGGAGGTAACAGTGATCTCTCTGAATGGGGAAGCAGTTTAAAAAAGAGGATAAAGCATGATGTTTTCATTGTTGCCCCCAGTTGGTCCTGCATGTCCATCATCATTTAGCCAACACTATTTACAAAGTGCCTACAATGGGCATTCTGGGAGCTGCTGGGAATAGGAGGAAGACAGCATTTCTGCTCAGCACTTCCCAATATCCACATCAGCTGTGTGGTGAGTGCTGTGGTGTGCCACACAGAGCCCTCGGCAGGACTAAGGCCTTTACTCCCCAGGTGGTCAGGAATGTCGCTGCTGACAGCCCCAAGTTACCTCCCTGGGAGTTGCCCTCCTTCCTTCCAAGGCTGCTGCCCTGCCAAGTTATATGCCTTCCCAAGGGACAGCCCACATCCCTAGTCTATGAGTAAGTTCAAAGACCCAGTCCCCTTATTTTAATCAGGGCAACTCTGAAGGGCCACCCCAGTTCCAGAGCTCCCTGTGGGATCTGCTAAGAGCTGTCAAAACTGCTACATCTCAGCTCAATCGCTCGCTCTGCCTGACCCTATCTCTTTCATTCATTCCCTTCCAGGGGCCCCTGAGAGCCCCCCTCCCTGCCCCCACCATACTCCACTCTGGGACAATTAATTTCTTGTATGCAAATCTCTCTCTCTCTGGAGAAAGATGCAAGACTCTAACTTCTGCTTTCCTGAAAACAATGGATAGATGCCAAGGTGACTCCTGGGACCCCAGCAGGTTGGCATGGGCAGGGCTACACTCAGCAGGCTTGGCATCATCTTCCTCATAAGAACTTCATATGTGAGATATTTTGTATCTCTTGAATTACAAAATAAGCTCTGAACAGAAGAACCATTTAGCCTCAAAATTACGCGTTTCAGTTTTAGCAGCAGAGTTATGGTTGCCAAAGCCCTCTAGTAGAAAACTTGCACCAATTAGTCCCTAAGCTCAAGGACAAGATACTAATAAATGCCACAATTTAATTGGCTTGTTCTCACCCAATCCCACCTGGTGGTGCTTCATTTCACTGATCTGAACAAAACTGGGCCCTTCTTCTTGGACTTTAAGCATAACTAGGTTCTTCTTATAAGAATATTCACATAATTACCTTCATTTCTTGGCTGATATTGACATGTGTCTGTGTGAGTGTCATGAAGCACATGGGTGTGTGTGTGTGTGTGTGTGTGTGTGTGTGTGTGTGTGTGTGTGTTTACAGGAAGCATAGTGCTTGACACTGAGGCCTGGATTTCTCTTTAGATCAATCACCGTAAAGGAGACAGGAGCACCACGGCCCCTCCTGAGACGTCTACGTCTACTCATGCATTTTCTTTTTTCCTTTTTGGCTGCAGCAAATGCAACTCAACATCTCCAGACAATGAGAAGATTTATTAGCTCATGTTACAATCAGTCCAGAGGTAGGGCAGCTCCCAGGTTGATTAATTCAGTGGTCCATAGATGTCATCAAGGACTCAGCCTCCTTTTATATTTTCTCTCTGCCACCTGAGACATCTCAGCTTTGTCTTAAGTCTGGTTCTTCCCATAGCTGTGACCATTTCCAGCACCACATCAACACAATGAGAAAAAGACAATACCTTCTTTACTGAGGATCTGTTTTCAAGAGCAAGTTAATCCCTCTCAGAAATTCCCCTGCATTCCTCATGTTATTGTCCAGAACTGAGGTCCAGTTTTCGGTGGTGCAAATAGGAATAACCAAAGATGGTTTAGACTCAGGAGGCACCTAAAGGCTGTGTCTACTCCTCCCAAGGCTCAGGACAAGATGAGAAAAGTAAAGAGTCAACAAAATAGGGCTCCACTGGGAAGGGGAAAGTCTGGGGTGGGCATGGAGGTTGGGAGTGGGCAACCACGATGCCTGCCACACTTAGCTCATCAGGCAAATGGGAAGCAGGGATGTTTTGCTTCAAGGCAGTGCCGGGGAGAGGAACAGGGCAGGGTAGGGGACAGGTAAGAGGAGGGGATGAGCCTCGCATTTCACAGGGGAGTGGGCACCTCGATGCCCTCGTCCAGCGAGCTGCAATCCCTTGTTCCCAGAGCTCTCCCATCCCCTCTCTAGCTGGGATCCAAGCCCTGGTCTGTTCCACATCAAACATTGAACACATTCCCGTCTGCCTCCGTTCTTAAAGATTCTCCTAGTGTTAAGTGATGGCAGAAGGGGCTGGCAGGAAATGAGATAAAGAGGGCCCTCCGCAGCGGGGTTCTCTGTGAGCGGCCCACAGATCTTCAAAGGCCTTAGGGCTCTCACACACGGCCTCCAGTCCTTTGGACAGATCTTTAGCATAATCTTTAGACTTGTAAAGGTTAGAGCAAATATTAGTAGGGATAAAAGACATCCGAAAGAAGAGGAAGAGGTCACTACAATCAAACACTGAGTTACTATGTTTGTCCCTTGCCTCTTGGCCCAGACGGAGGACGTGCTAGGGTATTTAAAAACACTTGCAAAGGCAACTGCCCAGCCACAATTTTTGTTGACCCTTGAGGGATCGTGCAAGTCTGGTTGGGACTGCAAGTCTGGAAACAGGCAGTGTCAATTATATTTTCAAAGCCTTGGAGAGAATGAGTCTCTGAAGCCATTGTCTGCACCCAGGAGAGCACTCAGGGTCTGAAGGGGTGGGACACTGAGTGCCCAGATGTGGACTCAGGCGCACTGTCGGGCTTCACAAGCACATTTAGAACAGGTCATGTCAGACTGACCTGGTTTCTGCCTCTATCAGGACACTCGAGGCCGAGGGCAGGGACCCACTGAGATCACTCTGAGAGCGGAGTGGTAGACATGAGGTCAGGCCCTGCAGGCCCCAGCTCTGCCCAGTTGCACAAAGTGGAAAGTCCCAAGTCCCTCAAGCCAAGCTCACTCGATCTGGGCAGTGACTTAGGTGCTGCAGAGGCATCTGTCTGGGTCACCTGTTTGTCTCCTGCTGGGATATCCAAGCCCTATTCACTGAGGTCCCCAAATAGGACAGAGTTCGGAGATCAGTAGTCATCCATTCACTCATTCACACACTCAGTTACTCATTCATGCATCTCTTTGCTGATTATTTATGAGTGTTCACTGTGAGATAGTCAGGATGCCAAGAGCTAAGGATATAGTAGAGAATAAAACAGACACAGTCGCTGCCTGCATAGCACATACAGTCCAGTGGGACCTCAAGGGAGGATTGTGGAATCCTCCCCTGGCATTTAGATAACAAGTGAAGTGAAGTGAAAGCCATTCAGTTGTGTCTGATTCTTTGCTACCCCATGGACTGTAGCCTGCCACTTTCCTCTGTCCATGGGATTCTCCAGGCAAGAATACTGGAGTGTTTGCCATTTCCCTTCTTCAGGGGATCTTCCCAACCCAGGGTTCGAACCCAGATCTCCTGCATTGTAGGTGGATTCTTTACCAGCTGAGCTGCCAGGGAAGCTCTAGATAACAAGAGTGCTCCTCAAACTGTAATGTACATAGAAATCATGGGGGGGGGGGCTTATTAAAATCCAGATTCTAATATAGTAGATTTGGGACAGACCTGGGATTCTGCATATCTGATAAACATCAGGGTGGAAGCTCATGCTGTTCCTCCTGGGACCACCCTTTGAGTAACTAGAAACTACAAATGCTTCGTGTGGCAGGATGCTCATTCTCTTTCCTAAGAAGATAAATGTGAGCCATCTGGGCAGCTGCCTTGTATCAGTAACCATCTACTGGTGAGCCCCACCCTCCTGGATGTCCAGAATTTCTTCCTATAGCTGACCTCAATCTGGGGAACGATTTCATTCCAGTCAGCTTAATGCTAGTTTCCTGGAGGCTCCTTTGCATAGACGTAGAATCTCAGCTCCAAGGACAGTGAAGGGAAGATGATCCAGAAGTAATCAATTCAACCAATCCCCATCTCACTTCCCTCCCTGAAACTGCCCACATCACCATCATCACCATCATCCATCAGCCTCATGATAGCAAACATTTACACTGCACTTACTGTAAGCCAGGCATTGTTCTTAGCATATTAACAAGGTTATTGACACATTTTAACTCACAAACAAGCCTATGGAGTAGGTCCTATAATAGGTAGGTACTTATTAGTACCCCTGTTTTGCTCTCCCAAGAACCTAGGCACAGAGAACTTAAGTAACTTACTCAGGTTCACACCGCTTAAAGTCCAGGTTTCCAACCTCCAGAGCTCATGCTCTTAGCCATTCTCTGCAATATATCAGAAACACTGAGGACTTTGCATTCCTCCATTATAAGTTCCAGTGGAAGGTGCCAGAGCCAAATGCGGGAGAGCCTTGGATCCCTCTGACAGGTCTCTGCTGTGATGCAGCTTGGGAGGAGGAAAAGGACAGGCAAAGAAAAGCAGAGTTAGGGTGTGTTGACTGGATGGCTTTGAAATTTTGGTGAGATTAGATCTGCCTGCTAAACTGCCTGCAGCTTGTGGGTGGATTTGGGGAGCCAGGGAGAGGCAGAGGTGTGGAGGCGGGATGGAGCTGTGCTTGCATAAAGAATAGGCACTAAAGGAGACCATTTTCCTGTTTTTTGCTGCAGAATCTGGGAAGTGATACAGTCTGGACTTGCAGACCATGGGCATCCAGTGACCCTGCAAGATGGGAGGTTCCCTTCCTAGCTCAATGTGGGAACCACTCTCTAGAGACAACCCGTGGACTGATCTAAGTGAAGGAGAACCCTGGGGATGCCAGACATAGCATGGCTTTGTTCACAACTTCATCCTTTCCCTTCTAAACCTTTCTCAGTTTAGGAATGATGCCATGAAGGTGGAGGAGGGACCAGAGATAAAAAGGAAAAAAAATAAATAAATAAAACCAGGAACAATGAAATGAATTCATTTAAAATGTATTAAAGAGCCTGCTTGTTTTCATTATTATTGTCCCCAAACTATTTCATAAGCTTAAACTGACTTTTAAATTTAGCCTCGGGTTTCCCAAACCAACTTTGATCCATTGAAATAATTGACAATTACATGGAAACAAACTTCACTCTAATTGCAGTGTCCCTGGTTGAAGCCTCAGGAAGATCAGGCTGATAAAAGACCCATTCGATCATCCAGGCCTCAGAGGCTGGTGCCAGATGACAAGTGAGCACAGCGGGGAGGGCCATCTGATTCCTGGCTATTGCTGCTTTGTGTGACTGGGAGGAAGTCCAGCATAGCCCCCTGGGCTACTTTGACACGAGTGTCCAGTGCTTGCTTATTTTGTAGGTGGGTAGGATTTCACAAACAAAAGAACCATGATTTTTTTCCTCTTCTTCTAACTTTCCATGTAACCTAAAGTTTGTGACTTCATAATTCTGGAATTCCCTTTTCCCCTTCTGCAAAATGGGTGAAAATTTTGACCTTGGAGTGAAGTGAAATTGTCTTGAATTATCAAGAGACTCGGGCTCTCCTAGTTAAGCCATTCTATACTATGTGAACATGAGTCATTAATGTCTCCTCTCTGGATCTGAGTGTTCCAATCTGTAAAACTAGGGATTTGGTGTCCAAACATTCACCTTCAGTGAATTAGTAAGTATATCAGGTGGCCAAAACTTAGGATGGGGGTTGTGGCAAGAGGTAGGATTGGAGAGGTGGGGTGGGGTTGATGGTGTGCTGGAATATGGATAGTGCAGCCATACTGGAGAGCAACAAGGTAGGACTTCATCAACTGAGGAAGCAGATGCCCCATGACCCCACAATTATGCAGAAAAATTCTCACACCAGTCCACAGGGATATGCCAGGAATACTCATGGTGGTGTGATGTGTGGAGAGGGAGTCAGAGGTAATTCAGCTATTCTGCAAAGCAGTGGAAGCAATGCAATCAGACACATGCACAACAGAGTGGACAAGAGTTAACACAGTGCTGAGTAAAGAGAGAAGAAACAGGGCAGATCCTGAGCTCAGATCTGTTTAGTGGAGATTAGAACAATCCTTACTTTCCAAGGATACATACAAACTAAAGAATATACATATTAATAAAGTACATTTGTGTGGTTGTCATAATAAGAGGAATAATGAGAAAGGAGACTGCACATACATAAATGAAATCAGAGGGGGTCTTGTACAGATCATGACATGAGCATCTTTCAGAACAAGGAGTGTGATAGCTTGACCCTTTGTACCTGAGATCCAAATAAGACCCCCAAACAAAACAAAGCAAAAAAAAAAAAAAACCCACATTCAAAATAAAAGGCATTCCTTGCTTTACCCTGTAGGTAATAGGGAAATTGTTTTGTTTTGCTTTTGTTCTTTTTAAGCAGGAGAGTTCAGTTCAGTTCAGTTCAGTCGCTCAGTCGTGTCCGACTCTCTGCGACCCTGTGAACCGCAGCACGCCAGGCCTGCCTGTCCATCACCAAATCTCGGAGTTTACCCAAACCCATGTCCACTGAGTCAATGATGCCATCGAACCATCTCATCCTCCATCATCCCCTTCTCCTCCTGCCCTCAATCTTTCCCAGCATCAGGGTCTTTTCAAATAAGTCAGCTCTTCACATCAGGTGGCCAAAGTACTGGAGTTTCAGCTTCAGCATCAGTCCTTCCAATGAACACCCAGGACTGATCTCCTTTAGGATGGACTGGTTGGATCTCCTTGAGGTCCAAGAGACTCTCGAGTCTTCTCCAACACCACAGTTCAAAAGCATCAATTCTTCAGTGCTCAGCTTTCTTTATAGTCCAACTCTCACATCCGTACATGACTACTGGAAAAACCATAACCTTGACTAGAAGGACCTTTGTTGACAAAGTGATGTCTCTGCTTTTTAATATGCTATCTGGGTTGGTCATAACTTTCCTTCCAAGGAGTAAGCGTCTTTTAATTTCATGGCTGCAATCACCATCTGCAGTCATTTTGGAACCCAGAAAAATAAAGTCAGCCACTGTTTCCACTGTTTCCCCATCTATTTGCCATGAAGTGATGGGACCGGAGTAATACAATTTTATTTACATTTTAGAAAAATTATTCAGATGGCTCTATGGAGAATGGACTGGAGAGAGAAGGTTTGAGGCCTGGGAAACCACTGAGGAGGCTGCAGCCAAGTCTAGGAGTAAATGGTAAAGCTCGAATGAAGGTCATGATTCGAAGATGGGGAAGGGCAACTGAGCCTTTAAGGAAGAGACCAGCTTGTGAGCTGGTGCCACACCCAGGGGATCACAGAGAGAATGCTAGGTCTGGGGTAAGGAAGGGTATGAACCTATAGATACAGGGCCAGAGGTGCTGGAAGGGGCAGAGCCTGGGAGAACTCACTGGGGACCCCAGGGCTAGGTGGGAGTCCGCCAGAGGTTGAGCTAAAGGGTGCCCTCCAACAGGGTATCTGGAAACCAGGATGGGCAGGGTAGGCACAGCATGCAGGATGGGAGGCACTGGTGTGCTGGAGCCGGCTCATACTAGTTCAGGGATTTTGCAAGCCATTGGCAGCTTGAAATGGCCAAGGTGGAAGTATTCACACCACCAAATCAGCAAATGCTGCTCCTCAGAGTTCTTTTCCTCAGAAAGCTGGTTAGCTAACACACCATCGGGGAGTAAGAGAGATAGACTGACCCCAGACGGGTCCTCCCAGAGGCCCAGCATCCCCCACTCATGTTCAGAGGCCCTGGAGCCAGCCTGCACCCAGAGAACAAGGCCTGTGGGGGTGGGGGGAGAGGAAAGAGGCCTGGAAAGAGCTCTCAGCAGCAACCAGGTTCTGGTACAGATGGGGTGTTCAGGACCAAGCTTTGCCTTCCACCTGGAGCTGGAGGAGATGCTGAAGGAGCTAGGGTGGTGTTTGTCAGGGAGATGAGAGAACTTGGCTGAGTAATTTTCATAGGTCAATTTTTTTAATGGGGGGAGGAAGTGACACCAATTAAATGGACAGTAACTTTTATTTTGGCATATGATGGACAGTCATTAATAATTACACTATTGCAGAATCTATAGAATGATAATCTCTGCTTTGCAATTTCTGCAGCAGGTTTCCTCTACTCAGGACAATTTTCATGATGTTTCAGACACTTAAAAGCTATTTCTTTCTGGGAACTTGGGGGAAAAGGGGACATAGGTCCCTCTCTCCATCCTAAGTCTTATTTACAGTAATGAGAATAATGACATTTTATAAATCCTTCC
Organism: Dama dama; assembly: GCF_033118175.1. NCBI lineage: Eukaryota > Metazoa > Chordata > Mammalia > Artiodactyla > Cervidae > Dama > Dama dama. The sequence continues at coordinate 107,964,002 of NC_083700.1, read as the reverse complement.
CATATACCAGGCTCCATGACCAATACTTTACAAATGTGACCTCTCTAGATTTTTCCCTGTGGGAATTATTATTCTTGCCCTTTGCTCTTTCATTTTATGAGAAGTAAAGAGAGGTTAAGTAACTTGCCCAGGGTCACAAAGCAAGGAGGAGGCAGAACTGAAATGAACTTGGGTCAGCATGCTCTTAACTTAAATGTTCTATTTGCCTCTTTTCCCAGATGCTCCTCACTTGGGGAGCAGGCTAGAAAGTCTGTCAGACCAGCATCTACCCTTCTATCTCTTCTACATTTCCATCTTCCCAGCCCTGGAATTCTCCTTCTTTTCTTATTCCTCTCATTTAAACAACAAAGTCTAGGCTGCAGTCTCCTGCAAGCTTTTTGGAAAAGGTGGTATTACCTGAGTTGTAAAGGAAAACTCAAGTCTGGCTTCACCCATAAACATTTATGCACCTAATCCAGAGACGGGCAAACATTTTCTTGTGAAGGGCCAGACAGAAAATATTTTTGGCTTTGTGGGTCATACGGTCTTTGTTGCAATGACTCAACTCTGCAGTTGTGTCGTGAAAGCAGCTACAGAGAGCATGAAAGTGGATGAGCATGGCTCTGCCTCAATAAAACTTAATTGACAAAAATAAACATTGGGCCAGATTTGGTCCACGGGTCTTATCTGCCTTAGGAAACCAGAGGAAGAGCATCTGCTGAAGGGGCTACTGATGGAGGCTTTTGGTTGGGTTGCTGCCTAGGGAAGATCAATTTTGGCCACATGTTGTGGGAGCCTTGAAATGGCCAGGACTCCAGTCGAGGGCTCAGGTCACTGAGGCAAAGGAGAGTCATTGCAATTTGATTCTTTTGTCCTTTGCCTGATTCATATTCTTCTGACTCAGCCCATTTATCAAGCCCTCTGTGACAAGGCTTTTCATCCATTACCCCATGTAATCCTTATGCCACCCTCGTGGGATTAGAGTCACAGCAGTCAACCGTGACCCTGGGCTTTTAAACCAGATTTTCCCGCTTCAACCAGGTACAGATAAACTTGGAGCTGGGCATTCCAGACGCTCTTCCACGTGTCCTCCCTGGCTCCAGCAAGCATAGACCTCTTCACCTGGTCCCATGCCTTTCTTACTATGTACCTGCCTCCACCCCTCTTTCCCTGCCTGCTCCTTGAACTCTGCCCTGGGAAACACTGGCTCTCGCACTCTGACTCCAGGTCCCATGGACACATCATTAGGCTCACCCATCCTGTCCACTTACCCCTGATCTTCAAGAACCCCCATTGGTACCTCCTGGACAGTGGCTGACAATTGTCACACAGAGGTACAAGCTCCCCCGAGGTCACACAGCCAGCGTAGCAGGTTGAGCCCAGGTACAGCCACTCCAGGCTCAGCACTTCGGACACCATCTCGGATCTGGGGAAAGAGCAAGGACTGGCCCCAAGGTCAGGCTGTTCATCTCCAAGGACAGTGGTTTGCTCCCTGCCGGGAGCCTGGGGAACCGCTGGAAACAGGAGCGCAGAGGAAATGACTTTTCTGCCACAGAAACGAGCCTCAAAGTTGATTTCCCAGGAGGAATCCAACAAGGCCCTTCAAACGTGGACATCAAGGAGGAAAATCAATCGTCTTTTAAGTTTTCACCTTGATGATTGATCCGCTGCTTCCAGCCCCTTTTTTCTCTCTCTCAAGTCCGTGGATGTGGCCTCTCTCTCACGTCCACATTTTTTCCCCTTCTTATCTTTAAAGTGTGGGGTTTCCTGGTTCTGATCTGAAACCAAAGTACATTGCTTTATGCCAACTGACCAGGTATCCGTCCCGTGCTATCAAACTTTTTATTCTGTCTAAAAGAAAGAAGCCTTGGGAGCCTTCTAGGAGGGAAGAGAAGAAAACTAGCATTGCAGAGTGCTTCTCTACTCTGGCCCCTTGTGACATCACTGGAGTTAATTTTGCCCCCAGTCTTGTCCAGGCAGATTTTACTGGCCCCACAACTCAGATGAGGACACTGGATTTAGGGCAGAGAAATAATTTGTAAACATGGTTTGCAGGCAGCAATGAAGAACTGAAATGGGGACTCTGCTCTTCTGCATCCTCTCTGCTGAGACTGGGAGTGAGCACCCCCAGTGGAACGGGAACCCCACTTGGCAGCATTAAGACCTTGACCTTGACCACAAACAGGTAAAAGTATCAAGGAAACTAGCTCCTGAGTAATACAGGGGCCTCAGAGTGCTGTTTATTCATTCAGAAAACACTGAATGCCACCTCCAATTCCAGGCGCTGTGCTGGCCCCAGAAGAAAAAGAAGTAAACAAGACAGATGTGACCACTTTTTCTCTAGATGTTACAGCCTGGTAGGGAAACTGAGATCATGATACTAACAGATCATGACAAAGGGTAATGAGAGATAAAATACAGTAAGTGCAGGGTGCTTGGGGACATATACCCCAAGCATCTCGTCTGAGAGATTATTGGAAAAGACTTGTTGAAAAAGAGACTGAAGGTCTAAGATCACCAGTTTGCTCTAGGAGGTAAGAATTAGCCTGGCAGACTGGGGCGGTGAGGCCATTGTGCCCCAGTGGGCGGGGAATAACACTGAAACTTCAACATCTCCTGCCAAGGACCGTGTCGGTCCCCTAGAGCAGAGACTGTTCGAAGCACCTTTTGTGTGTTAATTCAGTTACTCTTTGCAGGAGCAAGTACTGAAGAAGAAAGGGAGGGACCGAAGGGGTTCATTAGACCTGGGGCAGAGGCTTAGTGGCAGCGGAGGCTGCAGAGGAAGGTGGGGCTGGAGGTAGAAGCCTTTTTAAACAGAGCAGTCAGAAAAAATTCAGGACACCCAGTTTGAATTTCAGATAAATAAATTTTGATTTTAGTATGTCTCAAATATGTCCCAGGACACACTTACACTAGCAAAGTATTTGTTGTTTATCTGAAATTCACATTTTACTGGGAGTTCTGTATTTTTAGTTGTTAAATATTGCAACCCTCCATCGGAGGCCACTTGGAAGGATTTAAACTTCAACCTCAGAGCAATGGGGGCTCTTGGAAGGCTTTTAAAAGGAGAGTGACGCGACCAGCTCTGTGCCATAGAGAATTGCATTGGCTGCATTACAGAGACAAGCTCAGAGGCAGGAAGGAAGCTTTGGGGACACACTTTCAAGTCCATGGCAAACCCCCGTCACCCAAGGAGCACATATCAACCAGGTATGTTGCTGCCTTTCCCATTCCCAACCCAAAAAGCCTGGTTGCCCATTAAACAGGCATTGGGCACCTACAATGTACCAGGTGTTATCTGGGGGATGAAAAATTACATGACAGGTTACCTGGCCTCCCCCTGCCTCCCAAACGGGGTTCTTAGACCTGGACCGTCCAGTGATGCCATAGTGCAGTAAGTCCCTTGAGGGCCCAGGTTTTGAGCAGCAGGTGGCAAAGAAGACCAAGGAAGGCTGGAGGAGATGAGGCTTGAGTTGGGTTTTAAAGGATGCATCAGGAATTTGGGTCTGTCTGTGACTGCAGTTAAACTAGATCCTAAATAATGCCCCTTTGGACTGGACCTGCTGCTGTATCTCCTCTCTGTGTAGTTAGTTGTATCCTTTATATTAAAGAAACATTTCCTCTTTCTGTGACTGTTGACTTCTTCTTATCAATCATATCACTGTTACCTTGACCATCACACCCCAGGGAGAAGGGGAGAGCACGCAAGGGATAGAAAGCAGGAGCATTAGTGAGGGGCAGCAAGATGGCTTAGGGAACTCCAGGTGCTCTCCAGAGTCAGGGGCAGAGGGGTGGGGAGGAGAAGCTGGCAGACGCAGCAGAAGCCAGATCAAGAAAGGCCTTGTTGATTCAGCTAAGAAAGGGGAACTTGCACTAAATACTTACAGAGAGCTACTGAAGGCTTGTATGCATGAGGCTGACATGGTCAGTTAAGATGTTCTGAAGAACAGCTAGAATGACAGCTCTGGCTCCCTTTTAGAGGGTAGTTTGAAAAGAATTTTTGCTGGTCAGAGAACACAGAAGCAGCAGGTCTTGGAAGGAGCTGGCTGCAGATCAGATGGAGGAGGCAGATCCAGGCAGCTGCCGAGTCCACTCCTTTTATCTTTCAGGAAAAAGAGGCATCAAGAGCCAGAGCCTCCCAGAGGAGAGGCTGGGTCCCCATTGTCCCTATTCACAGGCCTGAGTTCATGTCCAGTGGATTTGATTTTTCTACCAAGGACTTAAGAGATGCTGTAAGGCACAAGTGGTATTTTGGGGATATTGTTTTTAATTGAAATAATGATACATTAAAATCAGCCCCAAAAGCTAGTAGCCTAAAATGGGACTCCCTTATTTTCAAGCCCACAGTTCTGCAGGTTAGACAGGAGGCGCTGTTCTGGTTGAATGGAGAAGCCCTCCTCCATGGGTCTCATTCTGGAGCCCAGAATGTTCTTGGTATAAGTTGGATATTCCCAGAGGGATGAGCAGTGTGGAATACCTCTTAAGACATCTCATCCCAAGACACAAACCCCACATAATGTCACTTCTGCCCATATTCCATTGGGCAAAGCAAGTCACATGGCCAAGTTTAACATCAACAGGGTGGGGTACTATACTCCTCTCATTTCAGTGGAGGTAGCAGGGAGAAATTGCCTGTGGAGCAAATATTTATATGTCTAAGTTCTCATAGTTACTGGGGCTTCCCTGGTAACACTTTCCTTTCAGACACTAAAGAATCTGCCTGCAATGCAGGAGACCTGGGTTTGATAGATGTCCTAAAGAAGGGAATTGTTACTCACTCCATTATTCTTGCCTGGGGAATTCCATAGACAGAGGAGCCTGGTGGGCTATGGTCCAGAGGCTCACAAAAAGTCAGACATGACTGAGTGGCTAACACTTTCACTTTCATAGTTACTACCGAGGAGCACAAGTGTGACCCAAGGACAAATTTGTCTGGTGAGCACAGAGAAAATTACCACACACAGTCGTGCTCCTCACTGCACCATGAGAGTCTTCTTTGGAGAAGACTAACCTAATGACAAGAAGTCTAGCTATTTCTCAGTCTTTTTAAGGAGGCCGTCTCAAAGGAAGATCAGAAATGAGGTACAGATCATAAGCGTTTTACAGGGAAAAGAGTATGGGGAAACACATGTAAATCCATGGCTGATCCATGTCAATGTATGGCAAAAACCACTACAATATTGTAAAGTAATTAGCCTCCAACTAATAAAAATAAATGAAAAAAAAATAAATTATGACTTGATCATGAATGGTATTCATCCTAGTATTGAGCTTGGGGCTGGTTCACTGGGGGTCTATTCTGATGGAAGGCAGAGGAGCCGATAGGGAAGTGAGCCCCACAGGAAAGACTGGGTGGAGGTGTGTGATGTGGTGAGAGTTCAGGGGGAAATAGCAGGAAAGGGAAAGCCTAGCAGAGTGCTTCATCCGTCATTCAACATCACTCCGCTTCCATGAGCGCCCATCTGAGCACAGGGTAAAGAGATTTCCATGAACAGTGAGAAAATCTCAGAGAACTGTTGCTGAATAGTTTTCAGACGCTTTGGAACCAGGGTTTCCACAGTAACTAATATGTATCACCATAGGTTTGACTGCTTATAACATAAAGACCCAGTAAAATAAGTCAGACAAGAAAAACAAATACTGCATGCTCTCATTTATGTTTCAGATATAAAAAATAAAAACCAAAGCCAAACTCATAGATACAGAGAACAGATTTGTGCTTGCCAGAGGCAGGGGTTGAGGGTGGGGAAAATGGTCTCAAAAGATATAAATTTTCAGTTATAAAATAAATAAGTCCTGGAGATGTAACATACAGCACGGTGACTCTAATAAACAATGCTGTTGTTGTATAATTGCTAAGAGAATAGATCTTAAAAGTTCCCATCACAAGAAATGGTAACTAGATGTGGTGATGAATTTTAACTAAAACTTATTGTTTCACGATATATACATATATCAAATCATTACGCTGTGCATCTGAAACCATCACAGTGTTACATGTCAATCATATCTCACTTTAAAAACATGAAGATGATGTTGCACATTATAGTACAAAATAGCTATTTGCATTTTCTAAGAACTTATTTAATAAATATGAAGGAAATTAGCTTGGCTTCTATTTAAAAAACAAAAACTTAAAAACTCAAAGTAAAAGTGGTATAAACAAGCTGATACAGTGGCTCCATGGGGCCTTTAAGGAGCAAGTCTCCATCATCCTCAACCTGTGGCTTCTATTCTAAGGCCACCTCATGATCTAGGCTGCTAGAGCTCCAACCATCACGTCAGCTACATTCTGGGCCAAATAAGAAGGAAGGAAAAGGGAAGTACCTTCATATCTTTGTCATTATAAAGGAAGTCTGAAGTCTCCCACAGTATTTTGGCTTAAACTTTATTGGTCAGAACTTACTTTCACAGTTACATGTAGCTGCAAGGAGTTGGGAGATACAGTTTTTCTGCTAAGTGAAAATATGTCTAGCTAAAAGAGTTCTTTTACTTAGAAAATATATATATAATTGGTGTTGGGGTCCACAGTCATCCTTTTCCATAAGGAGAAAACACCAGTGTAGATACCATTGATGCTGGGCAGCATCCACCATGATCTTGAATTGGCAGCCATCCTGGTAGCTGTTGCAATGTTGCTGTCCTCAGCATCCTTCCCAGTATGAACACGTTTGCTGTTGTTGGTAACAGAAGTCATTTCCACAGTGACCTACATGGATGGAAGGAAGACGATGAACTTTGATAGTTGCAAAAAAAAAGAATATCTGGGGCACACATAGACCATGGCAGGAGACCACAAGGGAGTCCCATAAATTCTATTAAGTCCAAACTTTGGAAAAACTGCATGTGCCTGAAATTGTGAGCTCTTCCCTATTCCTGGTGAGATAGCCCAAGAGACAAAGGCTACAAGCCTTTGCCTTGCCCTATTGATGCTTTTCTTGGTCACACGGCATCCCATGCCCTTGGTCTCCCTTCTTGTCACATGGCTTTGCCCCTGCTTCCTGGCTGCCTGGGTAACCAAACTATGGAAATTGTATTCTGATCCACAGGGACTTCTTAAAGATAAGAGCTGCTTGTGGGACCTGAAATTGTCCTCACGGTGATTTCATTCAAAGTAATAACAGCATCTGATGCTATAGAAATCTCATCCTCATGATCATAAGCATTTGTAATAGCCCATCATCGAGCAAGTGCTTACATTGGAGAGAAATTTCCATGGAGAAAGTCAATCTTTTCAAAAATGTTAATTTTTTTGTGAGGGAATCAAATGAGATGCCAAATTGTCTCTGTCATTATGTTGCCCTTCCCTCCTGAGCACTTACTGCTCTGATCAGTATGACATTTTCACATATAGCAATGCAGATGGGAAAATTTACCTCCTGATGGAGACCCCTCATTTGCCCATTCATCAGCTCTGTTTAAGCAGCCATCTCCTGTTCTGGCTTTACAGTAGGTACAGCATAGAGGTAGTGACTCTCAGACTGAAGGTTTGCCCATTCTTTGGAAGAGATATAAGAGAACTCTCCCCGCAATAAAATCAAACCTCTGAGAAACAGTGTTGGAATATGTGAATGAGGAGACTGGGGACACCCAATTCTTGATATGTTTTCCTTAAGATGGTGGAGGAGAAGGACGTGTACTCATCTTCTCCTGCAAGAACTCCAAAATTGCAACTAACCACTGAACAACCATCGAGAGGAGAATGTTGGATCCCACCAAAAAAAAAGATACTCCACATCCATGAACAAAGGAGAAGCCCCAGTAAGACAGTAAGAGGGGTAAAATCACATTTAGAATCAAACCCCATACCAGCCAGACATGCTCAAAGGGCTCAAACAAAACCTCGTATGCACCAGGGCCCAGGGACCCCACAAGAAACTGAGCCAGACCTGCCTTTGAGTGTCTGAGTGTCTCCTGCAGGGGCATAAGTCAGCAGTGGCCCATCACAAGGACAGAAGCTCTGGCTGCAGCAGACGTGGGAGCCAAGGTGTGTGGCATCAGTCCTCTTGGAGGAGGTCGCCATTTGCCCCACCAGAAAGCCACTGAGCAGATGACCCACAAACTGGAGAACAATACATTCTACAAAAGAAACTCTCACACTGTTGCAAAAGTTCTAGGGCCCACAACAGATTTCCCAACCTGGGAATCTGGCAAAGGGACTGAGAACCTCCAGGGAATTTGCTTTGAAGACCAGTGGGATTTGATTACAGAGCTTCCACAGGACTGGGGAAACTTGTGCCCACCAGAAACCAGGAGAAAGCAGCATGACCCCACAAAAAACTGAGCCAGACTTGCCTGTGAGTGTCCAGGAGTCTCTGGCGGAGGCTTGGGTCGACAGTGGCCTGTCACGGGGTTAGGGGTATTGAATACAACAGTCCTGGTAACTGTGGCAGGCTGGCATAAGTCTTTTTGAAGGAGGTCACCATTACTGCCATGACCCCTACCAGAGAGGAAACACAGCCCCACCCATCAACAGAAAATTGGATTAAAGATTTACTGAGCATGTCCCTGCCATCAGAGCAAGACCCAGATTCCCCCACAGACAGTCCCTCCCATCAAGAAGCTTCCACAAGCCTCTTATCCTTATCATTCAGAGGGCAGACAGAATGAAAACCACAATTACAGAAAACTAGTCAAACTGATCACATGGACCACAGCCTTGTCTAATTCAAATGAAACTATGAGCCAGGCCATGTAGGGCCATCCAAGATGAATGGGTCGTGGTGAAGAGTTCTGACAAAACGTGGTCCACTGCAGAAGGGAATGGCAAACCATTTCTGTATTCTTGCCTTGGGAACCCCATGAACAGCATGAAAAGGCACAAAGATAGGACACTGAAAGAGGAACTCCCCAGGTCGGTAGGTGCCCAACATGCGACTGGAGAAGAGTGGAGAAGTAGCTCCAAAAAGAATGAAGAAGCTGAGCCACAGCAAAAATAATGTGCAGTTGTGGATGTGACTGGTGATAGAAGTGAAGTCCAATACTGTAAAGAACAATATTGCATAGGAAATTGGAATGTTAGGTCCATGTATCAAAGCAAATTGAAAGTCGTCAAATGGGAGATGGCAAGACTGAACATCAACATTTTAGGAAACAGTGAACTAAAATGGATGGGAATGGGCGAATTTAATTCAGATGACCATTATATCTACTACTGTGGGCAAGAATCCCTTAGAAGAAATGGAGTAGCCATCATAGCCAATAAAAGAGTCCAAAATGCAGTACTTAGGTGCAGTCTCAAAAATGACAGATTGATCTCTGTTCGTATCCAAGGCAAATCACTCAATATCAGAGTAACCCAAGTCTATGCCCCAACCATTATTGCCAAAGAAGTTGAAGTTGAACAGTTCTATGATAACCTACAAGACCTTCTAAAACTAACCTTTAAAAAAAAAAATGTCCTTTTCATCATAGGGGACTGGAATGAAAAAGTAGGAAGTCAAGAGATACCTGGAGTAACAGGTAAGTTTGGCCTTGGAATACAAAATGAAGCAGGGCAAAGGCTAACAGAGTTTTGCCTAGAGAATGCACTGTTCATAGTAAACACCCTCTTCTAACAACACGACAGACGACTCTACATGTGGACATCACCAGATGGTCAATACAAAAATCAGATAGATTATATTCTTTGCAGCCAAAGATGGAGATGCTCTATACAGGCAGCAAAAACAAGATGAGGAGCTGACTGTGGCTCAGATCATGAACTTCATATTGCAAAATTCAGACTTAAATTTAAAAGAGTAGGGAAAACCACTAGACGATTCAAGTATGACCTAAATCAAATCCCTTATGATTATACAGTGGAAGTAACAAATAGATTCAAGGAATTAGATCTGATAGACAGTGCCTGAAGAACTATGGATGGAGGTTCATGACACTGTACAGGAGGCAGGGATCTAAACCATCCCTAACAAACAGGAATGCAAAAAGGCAAAATGGTTGTCTGAGGAGGCCTTACAAATAGCTCAGAAAAGAAGAGAAGCAAAGGCAAAGGAGAAAAGAAAAGATATATCCATCTCAGTGCAGAGTTCCAAATAATAGCAAGAAGAGATAAGAAAGCCTTCCTCAGTGATCAATGCAAAGAAATAGAGGAAAACAATAGAATAGGAAAGACTAGAGATCTCTTCAAGAAAATTAGAGATACCAAAGGAACATTTCACACAAAGATGGGTGCAATAAAGAACAGAAATGGTATGGACCTAACTGAAGGAGACAATATTAACAAGAAGTGGCAAGGATACACAGAACTATACAACTATACAAAAAAAATCTTACTGGCCTGGATAATCATGATGGTGTGATCATTCTCCTAGAGCTAGACATCCTGGAGTGCGAAGTCAAGTGGGCCTTAGGAAGCATCACTACAAACAAAGCTAGTGGAGGTGATGGAATTCACGCTGAGCTATTTCAAATCCTAAAAGATAATGCTGTGAAAGTGCTGCACTCAATATGCCAGCAAATTTGGAAAACAGGAGTGGCCACAGGACTGGAAAAGGTCAGTTTTCATCCCAATCCCAAAGAAAGGCAAAGAATGCTCAAACTACTGTACAATTGCCCTCATCTCATGCACTAGAAAAGTAATGCTCAAAATTCTCCAAGCCAGGCTTCAACAGTGCATGAATTGAGAATTTCCAGATGTTCAAGGTGGATTTAGAAAAGGCAGAAGAACCAGGGATCAAATTGCCAACATCTGTTGAGTTATCAAAAAAGCAAGAGTTCCAAAAAAAAAAAAATCTGCTTTATTGACTATGTCAAAGTCTTTGAGTGGATCACAACAAACTGTGGAAAATTCTTCAAGAGACGGGGATACCAGGCTGCCTTATCTGCTTCCTGAGAAATCTGTACACAGGTTGCTGCTGCTGCTGCTAAGTTGCTTCAGTCATGTCCGACTGTGCGACCTCATAGATGGCAGCCCACCAGGCTCTTGCATCTCTGAGATTCTCTAGGCAAGAACACTGGTAAAGAAGGACCAATTAGAACCAGACATGGAATAAAAGACTGGTTCCGAATTGGGAATGGATGACATCAAGTCTGTATATTGTCACCCTGCTTGTTTAACTTATATGCAGAGCACATCATTCGAAATGCCAGGCTGGATGAAACACAAGCTGGAATTGAGATTGCAGTGAGAAATATCAATGACCTCAAATATGCAGATGACACCACCCTATTGCAGAAAGCAAGGAGGAACTAAAGAGCCTCTTGATGAAAGTGAAAGAGAAGCGTGAAAAAACTGGCTTCAGTTCAGTTCAGTCCCTCAGTCGGGTCCGACTCTGCCACCCCATGGACTGCAGCACTCCAGGCTTTCTTGTCCATTACCAATTCCTGGAGCTTGCTCATACTCATGTCCATTGAGTCGGTGATGCCATCCAACCATCTCATCTTCTGTCGTCTCCTTCTCCTGCCTTCAATCTTTCCCAGCATCAGGGTCTTTTCCAATGAGTCAGTTCTTCACACCTGGTGGCCAACGTATTGGAGTTTCAGCTTCAGCATCAGTCCTCCAATGAATATTCAGGACTGATTTCCTTTAGGATTGACTGGTTTGATCTCCTTGCAGTCCAAGGGACTTAAAGTTGGCTTTAAACTCAGCATTCAGAAAACTAAGATCATGGCATCTGGTCCCATCACTTCATGGCAAATAGATGGGGAAACAATGGAAATAGTGGGAGACTTCATTTTCTTGGGCTCCAAAATCACTGCAGAGATGACTACAGCCATGAAATTAAAAGATGCTTCCTCCTTGGAAGAAAAGCTATGACCAACCTAGACAACATATTAAAAATTATAGACATTTTGCTGTCAACAAAGTTCCATCTAGTCAAAGGTATGGTTTTTCCACTAGTCCCATATGGATGTGAGACTTGGACCATAAACTTTTGAAGAATTTATGCTTTTTAACTGTGGTACTGGGAAAGACTCTTGAGAGTCCCTTGGACTGCAAGGAGATCAAACCAGTCATTCCTAAAGGAAATCAGCCCTGAATTTTCACTGGAAGAACTGATGCTGAAGCTGAAGCTCTGATACTTTGGCCACCTGATGCAAAGAGCCAACTCATTGGAAAAGATCCTGATGCTGACAAAAATTGAAGGCAGGAGAAGTGGATAACAGAGGACAAGATGTTTGGATGGCATCACCAATTCAATGGAGATGAGTTTGAGAAAGCTCCAGGAGACGGTGAAGGACAGGGAAGCCTGGCATGCTGCAATCTGTGGAGTCACAAAGAGTCAGACATGACTGAGCAACTGAACTGAATTGAGCTGAATTCCTGATCAAAGATTGCTTCTTTGGTGGCTTAGTGGTAAAGAATCACCTACAATGCAGGAGATGCAGGTTCAATCTCTGGGTTGGGAAGAGTCCCTGAAGAAGGAAATTGCAAACCACTCCAGTGTTTTTGCCTGAATAATCCCATGAGCAGAGGAGCCTGGTGGGCTACAGTCCATAGGGTCACTAGCAGGCTACATTTCATGAGGTTACAAAAGAGTCAGACATGAGTTAGTGACTAAACAACAATTTTTTACCAGTTTTGTTGCCTTTATAAAAGACCAGCCCTGGATTATGACCATTGTCTTCTTAGCTGTGACCTTGGGTCCCTCTTTATGACTCATTTCAGTTCCATGCCCCAGTATCCTGCATCAAACTACCTTGGGAAATACCTTTCTTGGGGACTGTGTTGAACCTGGTGGCCAGGCAGATCCCAACTCTCCCACCAATCACCTCAAGAGTGAGTATAGGCATCCAGTGGGGAGTACTGGGTACCAGCTACTCTACCCCTTACATGCTCAAGTCATCATCTCTAGGAATTGCAAATTCCTCAAAGCCCTAAAAAATATACGTGGTCCAAAAAAGACAACTATTGGTCTCAATACAAAAAAATGAAGAAACAAAATAAAAATTAATCGGTGTTTGCTTAAATGTTTGTGAAGTGCAGCATTGACATTCATTAATTGTCAAATTTATATTCATAAAAATGTCATTACTAAGCTGATATCGCTACTATGGAGAACAGATATAAGGTTCCTTAAAAAACTAAAAATAGAGCTACCATATGACCCCACAATCTCATTCCTGGGCATACACCCAGATAAAAGCATGGTCTGAAAGGATACATGCACGCCACTGTTCATTTCAGCACCATTTCCAATAGATAAGACATGGGAGCAACTTAATGTCCCTCAACAGAAGAATCGATACAGAAGATGTGGTACATATATACAATGGAATATTAATGAATAATGCCATTTGAAGCCACATGGATGGACCTAGATTGTCTTGCTTAATGAAGTAAGTCAGGCAGAGAAATAGAAATATCATATGACAACCCTAATATGTGGAATCTAAAAATAAATGATACACATGTACTTATTTACATAACAGAAACAGGCATATAGACTCAGAGAACAAACTTTTCATTGCTGGAGAAGAGATAGTTAAGGGTTTGGGGTCAACATGTACACTCTACTATGTTTAAAATGGGTATCCAACAAGAACCTACTCTACAGTACAGGGAACTCTGCTCAACATTAAATGGCAGCCTGGATGGAAGAAGAATTTGGGAGAGAATGGATACATGTATATGTATGGCTGAGTCACTCTGCTATATATCTGAAGCTATCACAAGATTGATCTGCTATACTCCAATATAAAATAAAATGCTTTCCTAAAAAGTCATTACATTTACAAACTTTTTGCATGTTAAATTGTCCCACTTTGTGAGAATTCCTGACTTTGCATGATGATTGCTGAGAAATTGTAGTCAACCATAAATTAAATTAGTCAGAGCCAAATTATTTATAAAGCAAAATTATAAAAAATCTTCAACTTTTTACAACAAAAATGTATATGATATGGAATGTGGGTATACTTACATATGTTTGATGATGATGTCAGGTAGAAATTCCAAAAGTGAGTTTCACAGGCTGAGGGCTTATGAAAATATTAAAATGCCTGTCAGTGTGTGGCCTTGGGAGAAATTATTTAATAATTATTAAAGAATCTGTTATACACTAAGATATCTAGCTGCCATTATAGAAGAGGTTATAGAAATTATGGTAAACATTATGATGTATTATTATAGAAATTCAGTCCATGGGGTGGTAAAATGTATATGATATGGAATGTGGGTGTACTTACATATGTTTGATGATGTTGTCAGGTAGAAATTCCAAAAATGAGTTTCACAGGCTGAGGGCCTATGAAAATAATAAAATGCCTGTCAGTGTGTGGCCTTGGGAGAAATGATTTAATAATTATTAAAGAATCTGTTATACATGAAGATATCTAACTGCCATTATGGAAGAGGTTATAGAAATTATGGTAAACATTATGGTGTATTATTATAGAAATTCAGTCCACGGGGTCGCAAACAGTCAGACATGACTGAGGGACTGAACTGAACCGAACTGAACCGAAAGTAAAATTATGGACTACTCTGTGTGTGTGTGTGTGTGTGTGTGTGTGTGTGCACACTCAGTTGTGTCCAACTCTTTGCAACACCATAGACAGTAGCCCACCAGGCTCCTCCGTCCGTGGAATTTTCCAGGCAAGAATACCAGAGCAGGTTGCCAATTTCTACTCCTAGGGCTCTTCCCAACCCAGGGATTGAACCCACACCTCCTGCATCTCCTGCATTAGCAGGTAGATTTTTTACCACTAGGGCCACCTGGGAAGCCCTATGGACTACACTCCCTCTCCCTGCCAACTTCCAACCCCTCACTTCTGACCTTCAGAGATAAATTACTGTTATATCTGTAGACTTTTTCAGAATTTTCTACACATAAGCTGGTATACATTTACCTATTTGTGTACATACACTTATGTGAAATACTTTAACACAAAATTAATCATACTATAGATATTGTGATATAGTTTACTTTGTGTACAAATATATATCTTGGTCCTCTTCTCCCACTGATATGCATAAGTACATTTTTTTTTTAATGCTTGCATGGACTATTATGCACATTCTGAAAAGATCCACAGATATAACAGTTTATCCCTGAAGATCAGAAATGAGGGGTTGGGAGTTGGTGGGGGAGGGAGTTCTATTTTCATGTTATAACACTCATCCGAATTCCAAGAAAAATATTTAGTAAGTGCATTGATTAATTTATAATTCTGAGAAGCAGCAACAAAATTGCAGAAGAGAATGGTCTGCAGGCAGATGTGAAAGGAGATGTTTGCAAACAAGGAATTAGCTTTGTTAACCTAGCACTGTCCATGGGGGCACCATGAAAATTGGCAGACCTGAGTACCCACCACTACAGAGGTGGGCAGAGGCAGGGTCCAGGATAGTTCAGAAGACTCTCCACAGCCTGCAAGAAACAGCCCTCTGGATTTTTGTCTTTCCTTCTACACTTGTAAAGCAACCTTCCAATTCAGTATAATCTTATGATTCAACCAGTATGTGAGTGTTGATTTTCTTAGTCTCTTGTTGGTGCTATGACAAACCACCACAAACTTTGTGGCTTAAAACAATGGAAATGTATTATCTTACAGAAGTTCAGAAGAGAAATCCTAAATGGGTCCCACTGGGCTAAAATCAAGGTGTCAGCAGGGCTGTCTTTCTTTCTGGAAGTTCTAGAGGAGAATTGTCTTGCCTTTTTCAGATTCTAGAGACCACACTTATTCCTTGACTTGTGGTCTCTTTCCATCTTTAAAGTCAGCTGCATCTTCAAATCTCTTTCTGATTCTGGTCTTTTGCCTCCCTCTTCCACTTTTAAGGACTCTTGTTATTGCATGTGGATTACAAAATCCAGATAATCTCCCCTTCTCAAAGTCAGCTGATAAGAAATTAGTGACCTTAATTGTACCTGAAACTTTCATTGCTTCTTGCCTTGGACCCTAACATATTCATGGTTTCCAAGGATTAGGATGTGTATATCTTGGAGTGGGGAGGGGACGCTATTCTGCCTTGCTGTTCATTCACTAAGTCATGTCCAACTCTCTGCAACCCCAGGGGCTGCAGCACACCAGGCTCATCTGTCCTTCACTATTTCCCAGAGTTTGCTCAAATTCATGTCCAGTGAGTCGGTGATGCCATCCAATCATCTCATCCTCTGTTGCCCTCTTCTCCTGCCCTCAATCTTTCCCCAAATCAGGGTCTTTTCCAATGAGTTGGCTCTTCGCATCAGGTGGCTGAAGTATTGGAGCTTCAGTATCAGTCCTTGCAGTGAATATTCAGAGTTGGTTTCCTTCAGGATTGACTCGTTTGATCTCTCTGCAGTCCAAGGGACTCTCAAGAGTCTTCTCTAGCACCACAATTTGAAAGCGTAAATTCTTTGGCTCTCGGTCTTCTATTATCGTCCAACTCTCACATCCGTACAAGACTACCAGAAAAACTATGGCTTTGACTACACAGACCTTTGTCTGCAGAGTGATGTCTCTGCTTTTTAATACACTGTCTAGGTTTGTCATAGCTTTTCTTCCAAGGAGCATGCATCTTTTAATTTCATGGCTGCAGTCACTATCTGCAATGATTTTGGAGCCTAAAAAATAAAATCTGTCACTGCTTCCACTTTTTCCCCTTCTATTTGCCATGAAGTGATGGGACCAGATGCCATGATCTTAGTTTTTTAATGTGGAGTTTCAAACCAGCTTTTTCACTCTCCTTTTTAGTTATTCTGCCTACAACACCAAATAAATGGTAAATCCAGCTTAAGGAGGTGAGTTGTTCATAGTTGTTAATAGACAAAATCCCTGTCCTCAAGAGCTGTCAGTTTGGAAAGGAAGCAGATGACATGCTTGACCGCCCAGACGGGATGTATAAACAGGAAGGCGTGGCCGAAACCAGTTTTGAGAATGTTAGTTTATCATCCAGGTCAAAAGCATAAAGAATTCAATTTGAAGTGTTATAGGGTGAGAGCTGGAGCAATTTATTGGAGAGGGCAGTCCCTGTGTGTCCACCACAGCCCAAGGGGAGGAGAAGAACATCCCCCTTACCTTAAGCCAAGTAGAGTAAGGCTTTGAGGGGATGTCTTAGAAAGCTTAGTATGTGTCCCTTGGAAATAGAGAAAGACAATGATCTGCTGTCTGACACGCATCTGAGAAGCGTAAAGCAAGAGATCAAGGCTTGGCTGATGAGGTGAAGGAGAGAGG
Source organism: Dama dama (assembly GCF_033118175.1). Classification (NCBI taxonomy): domain Eukaryota; kingdom Metazoa; phylum Chordata; class Mammalia; order Artiodactyla; family Cervidae; genus Dama; species Dama dama. The sequence goes on along the minus strand of NC_083700.1, from coordinate 107,946,929 downwards.
GAGAGGCCAGGCTGCACTGAGTCTCACTACATACCTACCAACCAGGCAGAGTGAAGGGTGGCCAGGGTCCCCACGAGCCAAGAGGCCCAGGGAAAGAACTGATCTGGAGCCATCTTCGAAAGGAATATCCCCAAGAAGGGTCTCTGGGTTACACTGAATGTCATCAGTCAAGCTCAAAACAGTCACGGCAAGTCCAGCAAGACCTTGCCTGCCCTGACTTTCTCTCTCCCTTCCTGCTTTATCCCCAGAGGAGTCAAAGATAACCTGGTGGGGTGGATGAGGTGGAAGAAATGCGCATAGAGAGGAAAAGAGAAGAAAAGACAACCTCCTGCTTTTGCCCCTCCTGTGCTGAAGCCCATCCTGGGGAAAGGGAAGAAGCTTTGTGTTTTAACGATTGTATGGGACTGGGTGATTTAATTACTAAAGAGAACTCTATTATGAAAGAGTGACCAGTCCAGACTAGGAGATCACCCCAGAGGTGGGAAAGCAGGGATCAAAAGGACAAGTGTGAGAAAGCAGTTGTTTTCTGCTTTCACTGGGGTCCTGCTTGTTCAGCAGCTAGGTACTCCACTTCTGTTGCAGCGAAAAGGAAAAAAAGAGAAATGAGTTTTTTTCTTTCCCTTTCCTGAGAGCAAAGAAAATAAAGAGAATAGTGAGCAGGCCTGAATATTTCTAGTTTTCTTTTTTTTAAACTTTAACTGCTCCTAACTTTGCATGTCTGAAACTAAGTTTGCTTTTCTGCCCCCTAACTCTGCAGGAGCTACACGTTGCACCTATTTTACTTTTCCTCTATGCTAAATCCATCCTGTGTCTGGTGTTTTACCCCTACAGCACCCTTCCCCTTGTAGTTACATATCAGAAAGAGGTCACAGAGACACCAAACTTCCAGACACAGTAACTTACTGGGTTACTGATGCCAGCCTATGACTGCCTTTGAAACAATGCAAAAGGAAGAAATCAAGATCCTAACACATTTGTCCCTCATCACTGACTCCTGATTGTGAGCCCTTATCTTTTTTTTTTTTTTTTCCCATTTATTTTTATTAGTTGGAGGCTAATTACTTTACAATATTGTAGTGGGTTTTGCCATACATTGACATGAATCAGCCATGGATTTACATGTGTTCCCCATCCCAATCCCCCCTCCTGCCTCCCTCCCCATCCCATCCCTCTGGGTCTTCCCAGTGCACCAGCCCTGAGCACTTGTCTCATGCATCCAACCTGGGCTGGTGATCTGTTTCACCCTTGATAGTATACTTGTTTCAATGCTATTCTCTCAGAACATCCCACCCTCTCCTTCTCCCACAGAGTCCAAAAGTCTGTTCTGTACATCTGTGTCTCTTTTTCTGTTTTGCATATAGGGTTATCGTTACCATCTTTTTAAATTCCATATATATGCATTAGTATACTGTATTGGCCTTTATCTTTCTGGCTTACTTCACTCTGTATAATGGGCTCCAGTTTCATCCATCTCATTAGAACTGATTCAAATGAATTCTTTTTAATGGCTGAGTAATATTCCATGGTGTATATGTAACATAGCTTCCTTATCCATTCGTCTGCTGATGGGCATCTAGGTTGCTTCCATGTCCTGACAATTATAGTGTTGTGATGAACATTGGGGTGCATGTGTCTCTTTCAGATCTAGTTTCCTCGGTGTGTATGCGCAGGAGTGGGATTGCTGGGTCATATGGCAGTATTATTTCCAGTTTTTTTTTTTTTTTAACTTTTTTATTAGTTGGAGGCTAATTACTTCACAACATTTCAGTGGGTTTTGTCATACATTGATATGAATCAGCCATAGATTTACTATTTCCAGTTTTTTAAAGGAATCTCCACACTGTTTTCCATAGCGGCTGTACTAGTTTGCATTCCCACCAACAGTGTAAGAGGGTTCCCTTTTCTCCACACCCTCTCCAGCATTTATTGCTTGTAGACTTTTGGATAGCAGCCATCCTGACTGGCATGTAATGGTACCTCATTGTGGTTTTGATTTGCATTTCTCTAATAATGAGTGATGTTGAGCATTTTTCATGTGTTTGTTAGCCATCTGTATGTCTTCTTTGGAGAAATGTCTGTTTAGTTCTTTGGCCCATTTTTTGATTGGGTCATTTATTTTTCTGGAATTGAGCTTCAGGAGTTGCTTGTATATTTTTGAGATTAATCCTTTGTCGGTTTCTTCGTTTGCTATTATTTTCTCCCATTCTGAGGGCTGTCTTTTCACCTTGCTTATAGTTTCCTTTGTAGTGCAAAAGCTTTTAAGTTTCATTAGGTCCCATTTGTTTATTTTTGCTTTTATTTCCAATATTCTGGGAGGTGGGTCATAGAGGGTCCTGCTGTGATTTATGTCGGAGAGTGTTTTGCCTATGTTCTCCTCTAGGAGTTTTATAGCTTCTGTTCTTACATTTAGATCTTTAATCCATTTTGAGTTTATTTTTGTGTATGGTGTTAGAGAGTGTTCTAGTTTCATTCTTTTACAAGTGGTTGACCAGTTGTGAGCCCTCATCTTATATCAGCCCCTAGACTCCTTATGGAGTAGGGGGCACAGTTCTTGAGGCAGGAGACTACTGTGTTCCCCTCTCCGCCTGCTGAGATTTAAAGTCACCTTTCTATTACCTCCAAACTCTGTCTCGGTATTTTTCATTCAGCTTCAGTGGGCAGAGAAAACCAGCAGCATTTCCCCACCAACCGAGCCCATGTTGAGCCCCACCTGGCTGGGGTCCTGGCATCCAGGCAGCTACTTGTCAATGCCGCCTTAGGATTCAGGCCCACAGTCTGGAATTCATCCTGCCGAGTGGCCACTCCCATTCCAGTCCTGAAGCCATCTGTGCCTTTTCCTTCAGCCTTAGTGACCAAGATGGGGGCATCTGAGGCTGAGTCCTCATCTCTGAGGGCAGGCCGAACCCGCTCGAGATAGCCAAAGCAGGGACTAAACCTGAGGCTGAGGCTCTGAGAGAGCTTCCATTCCACAGGTCCAGGGCACAGGCATGTGTAAGCCTTCCCTTAACTGAGCTGCGGGTCTTCTGCTTGTGGAAATTCACCCACGAAGAGAAGGGTTGAAATCCTCACTGGGCCTGCCATTCCCAATCTGGCTCCAGTTTCTCTTTGTGATCTCCAGTCTGACTACTCATCGACCTGCAGTCTCAGAGTCCACACTGGGCAACCAATCAAAGATGATGGCAATAAGAACAATAATAGTAATAGTAATAACAGTTCATGTATCTATAAAGCTTACTATGTGCTAGATCCTCTCCTAAGCAGTTTATCTATATTAACTCTTAAGATTGCCATTCCAATCATGTGAGGTCACTACTTTTATTATCGTCTCTTTCATAGCTGAAGGGACTGAGGCACAGAGAGGTTAAATAGTTGTCTGGGGTCACACAGCTAGTAAGTGGTAGAGTCACTTAGCTCTCCCAGTCTAAGAGCACAGTCCATTTATTTGTATCATGTTTGATTTCCTTCATAAGTGCTTCATAGTTTTTAGAGTATAGGTCTTTCATCTCCTTGGTTAAGTTTATTCTTTTTGATGTGATTTTAAATGGGATCAGTTGGTTTTTTTTTTTTTTTTTTTTTTGCTTTTTCTTTCTGATCATTCATTATCAGTATGTAGAAAAGCCACAGATTTCTGTATGTTAATCTTGTATCCTGCAACTTTACTGAATTCATTTACTAGTTCTAATAGCTTTTTGGGTGGATACTTTAGGATTTTCTATATTTTGTCATCTGAGGCTGTCTCTTATTTTCCTAACCTGAAAACCCACATTCTATAAGTTTCCTGAAGCTCTGCCCTCCTGGAAGGAACCCTCCTGCCTGTAAGCCTTGGCCTTGGGCAAAGCTGTGACCCATCTATCTGTAGTCATCATGGTGGCTGCAGTCCTCAAACCAGCCAGACTTCACAGACACCCTAACAGTCCTTCTACATTTCAGCCCTTGCTCTGTAGCTCACATCATCTTGCTGCAGCGACTTGATCAGGAACTCTGAGGATTTTTTTTCCCAGTCATTGAAAAGCTTAGTTTGCAGAAATTCAGATGACAATGCAGTAGAATTTGTCACTTCATCTGGGCCAGCATGGAGCTGAAAGCTTGCAGAAATATCAGTATGCAAGCATGAACATCAGTACATATATATTTAGCTGGAAAATGCACAGAAACTTCATCCTCAGAACAAAACCCTTAGCCAGAGGGAGGACTTAGTGATCTAAGTAGTGTCTTTTAAGCCAGAATCTACCTGGACCAAAGAGTGGAATTATTCCAAGGTAAATAAATCAGTCTTATTCTTCCAGGATCAGGTAGCTTTGTGAACTTTAGTGACCTCAGCAACTTGGATAGACGGTTAGGGCTCAGCTGTAAATCTGAAAAAAAAATCCTTCTTCCCTATTCAAAAGAAGACCTTTGAAATGACATTGATTATTGTCCCCCTCCCTTAGATAACATTCTATTTTATTCTTAAATTGTGTGTTTATTGAAGAAAATTTGAAGGCAAAGGATAAGAAAAAGAAAATCATCACCATTCTCTAACCTAGGTAGCAAAACCACTGTTTACAGATTCTTTCTCTCTTCCACACCTCCACCCTCCCCATCCCCCACTCTGCTTCTTTCTTTCATCATCTGTCCTTGTTTTCCTAGGGAAAAATATATGTTCTATATGTTTTTTCACAAAGTCATGTGGCCACATATTTGGTACCCAACTCACACATATGCTTACAAATTACTGTGAGCATTTAGTAACGTCCCTTTGTATTGAGAAATAGAATATTTCCTGCCATATCAGTAAACAAGGATGTCACAGTCATCAGTGATCACAGCCCTCCAATGTGTGCTGGTGAGCCCCAAGGGAACTCAGGAAGGAGAAGAATACCTACCATCTAGCAGCCATCAGACCGCAGCCACTCCTTATGGTGAGTCCTGAGGAAGAAACTCAGGAAGTGAAAACACAGGGAAGTGGCCCCATACAGCCGAGGTGCCTATCAAAGGAGTAATTTCAGTGAGTCCAGACGCTTGCATCTTCTCATATTTAGAAAAGCATTAAATTCCTTAATTTGGGATATCTGGTTTTCTTTAATTTACAAAAAAGCTTTTGACATTTATACTACTTGTCCTTGTTGCAAAACTTACGTATAACCTGGCTCCTCCCTTACCTCCTTGGAGCAGTTCTCTCTGGGTCACTTGAGATGCTTGAAGTCCTAAAAATTCCCACTTTTAGTAACTCTCAACTTTTAGGTTGTGAATTTTTTTTAAGTCAACGATATTCTCTGAGAAACATAATTTTCCATGACTCTACTACATTCATATTATTTCTGTTCTATGACATGTGTAGCCATCCTTTTTTGCTGGGCATTTGAGTTGTTTTGATCTTCTATCTCTTTATCCATTAAAGTAGAGATAATAACAGGATAGACCTCACATGGCTGTCTGAAGATGAAATAATGCACAAATTTAGATTTATTATCATCAGTTTTGACCTACTTTTAAAATGCAATAAAGATCATCCTTACAGGTAAATCTTAGTGCATGCTTCCCTAGAATAAATTCCTGGGAATGGGATTTATACACTGAAGATTATGAACACTTTTCAGGGTTTTAATGTATATTGATAACATCTCCACCCATAGGTGTGTAAAAGTGCTTGCTTCTTGTGCCCTTTCCAGCACCCAGTAATTGTGCATATTTTACTCTATTTCAATTTGACAGTCACATTTATTGAATTTTAGTATCTTTTTTTAAACTTATGATTTGAACATTTTTTATATGTTGATTGGCTACTTGGGTTTCTTCATTGTAATTCATCAATTTGTGCATTTTGCCCAGTTTTTCCAGTTAGATTTTTTTTCCTAATTGATATTAATTTCTTTTTTTCATTTATTTTTATTAGTTGGAGGCTAATTACAATATTATAATCAAGACATTAACCTTGTGTGTGTGTGTGTGTGAGAGAGACAGAGAAAGAGAGAGACAGAGACAGAGAGAGAGAGACATCAGTTTCTAGTTTTGCTCATCCTCCTTTAAATTTGACTTACGGACTTTCTGAAAAAAAAAAAAAAAGGAGTTATTATTATTTTAATATTTATGTAGTCAAGCCCTACATTTTATGCTGTTGTGTTTTTTTTATCCTTTTGCATTTTGATCTAGAAGTCCCTCTCTGCCCAAAAATCAAGCAACTATTTGGCCTTATTTTATCTTTATTTTATTTTAGTTGTTTTATTATTTTATCTTTTATGTTTAACATTTTAATTAATTTGGTCTTCATTTAGGTATGTGCTATGATATAGTGATACAATTTATTAATTTACAACAATCAGCAAGTTAACTCACCACAAAGTATTGAATAGTCTATTTTTTACCTAGTAGCATGAAATGTTGCCTTATTTATGTGGGTCTATTCTGGTGATTTCTAGGATATTGCAGTGATATTTTATATCCATACTAGACTCTTTCTATTAATGCACCTTTAAAATGTATTTTAATGTCTAAAATTAAGAGCCTTTTTTATTCCACTGCTTCAATTTTTATTTTGATTTCTCCTATGTTTATTCTCTCAGGATGAGTAAAAATCATCTTGCTAGCTTTTAAAACATTTATTTGAATATTTATTAGAATTGTATTGTATTTAAGAGTCAGTTAGAAATAAATTAAATCTTCAAAATGTTGAAACTTCTTATCAAGGAACATGGTATATTTTGACCATGTAATTCACTTTCTTTCATGTTGTAGAGTAGGGTTTTAACTTTCCTGTGATATAAACTTGATGGATTTCAAGTCATCATTTAATTAGAGTCTTTTAATGTTAACAAGGAAGCTTAGCTCATTCACATCTGTTTTAACAATGAACACCAGGCAGTTTTATTTCTGTTATTTTAAGCTTTTGTTTTTATGCTTACTTGTTATCTTCTTTGTTCTTCTTTTGTTGTTGTTGCTGCCTAGAAATGAATTTTCTGAATGTTCTTGTTGTCTGATGAAATTGAACTTTATATCCTGTTATTTTTTCTAAAATATTGTTTTTAAATGTAAAAAATGACTCTCCATGTCAAAAAAGAAACTATTATCAATACTTCTTTGTGAAAGAGGAGAGATCTAATAAATTTTAAATTCACTACCATCATCCCCATTTTTCAATTAAAGAAAAAATAGAGCATATTAGAATGACTATTATCAATAAGACAAACAATAACAAGTGTTGGCCAGGATGTGAAGAAAGGGGAACATCTGTGCTCCATTGGTGGGGATGTAAATTGGTGGAACCACTATGAAAACAGAATGGAAGTTCCTCAAAAAATTAAAATTAGAGACTTCCCTGGTGGTCCAGTGGTTAAGAATCCACCTGCCAATTCAGGGGACATGGGTTCGAAGCTTGCTTGGGGAAGATTACATTTGCCACAGAGTAACAAAGCCCATGCACCACAATTACTGAGAACAAGCTCCAGAGCCCCCATGCCACAACTCCTGAAACCCACATGCCTAGAGTCCGTGCTTTCCAACAAAGGAAGCCACCACAACAAGAAGCCTATACACTGCAACTAGAGAGAGTAACCCCCGCTTGCTGCAACTGGGGCAAGCCTGTGGGAAGCAATGAAGACCCAATGCAGCCAGAAATAAATAGTAAATAATTAAAGAGAAAAGAATAAGTTTTTAAAAAATCTAAAATTAGAACTACCATATGATCCAGCAATCCTGCTTCTGAGTATTTATCCAAAGAAGATAAAAATGCTGACTTGAAAAGATATATGCACCCCCAGGCAGCATTATTTACAATAGCCAAGACTTGAAAGCAACCTAAATGTCCATCAGTGGATGAAAGGATAAAGAAAATGTGTGTAATATATATCTGTATATATATTAAATTTATCCATAAATAAGAATGAAATATTGTCTTTTGTGATAACATGAATAGACATCAAAGGCATTATGCTTTGTGAAATAAGTCAGACAGAGAAAGACTCAGGATCTCACTTACATGTGGAATCTAAGGGAAAAAAATACACACACAAGCTCATAGATACGGAGAAATGATTGGTAGTTGTGGAGGTGGGGTTGAGCGGGAGTAGAAGTATGTGAAGGGGATCAAAAGGTACAGAGTTTCAGTTATAAAATAAATTAGTCATGGGAAGGTTATGTACTGCATACTGACTCTAGCTAATAATACTGCACTGTATATTTGAAAGCTGCTAAGAAAAAAACAGATCTTAAAAGTTCTCTTCACAAGAAAAAAAAATGTGTAATTATGTCTGGTGACAGATGTTAACTAGACTCATTGTGATTATTTCCTAATGTATACAAATACCAAACCATTATTTTGTACACTTGAAACTAATTTAATATTATATGCCACTCATACTTCAATAAAAATATTTTTTAAAAAGAAATGCAGGGTATTGGATCTGGGTTTGTATTAACTTACTTCAAGGTGTTGTTTTGTCTTTGCACATTGTAAAACCTCATTTAAAATAATCATTTGGCTTTAGCTTCCTCTTGGTTCTCTAAATCTGAACTTAACTCATTTCTTAAGAAGTAAGCCATATCTTCAAGTGATATTTTTTTTCATCACCTTCATGGCCCCATGGGAAGTGTACTTCTGAGCCCTTTTGTATAAAAGAAAACTTTTCTGCTGCCCTCAAAGGAATGATAGATAGTCGAGAATGACAATCAGAGTTTGCCATCATGCTTTTCCTGTCCTATTGCTCCTTCTCATCTGGTGTTTGGTTTTATGGAAAGATCCAAAGTGAACCTGATGTTCTTCCTTTGTAATGCACTTTTGTTTTCTCTTACATCTGTCAAATCTTTTTCCTTATCCCCGTGATTCAAAATTCTCATGAAGCTGTTTCTAGCTGTTGGTGGTCTGTTTTCCTTTCCCGTCACTCAGTCTGTCCTTCTGATTTGCAGAAAAACCAGAAAACGACTTCCTATGTTTTAAAAAATAATTAATCCAATCACCTTTGCTCTAATTTCACCTACTTCACTTCCCGCCTTGAATTTATTGCCCGGGTAATATATGCCTCTCTATTTTTTAAAGCCTTGTTATTTTCACTTCTTATTTCTTTTCTTTTGAAATCAAGGAGACTTTCCCAAACTTGATTTCCACTTTTTCTCACATTTCCTGAAGAATCTAACCTGTTGTTAGTTGCTTTCATCGCGATCTTTAAATTAGGCAGTCACGTTCCATTTTCATGCACTTTCTCAAGAAGAATGATGTATGTTGGGTGCTTCTTGAGTGCTTGGCATCATGCTAAGTATTGATCATACACTGGTGTCTTGTTTAAGCCGTGCAACCTTCTTGGAAGAAGCACTCTTTTAAATTCCCCTTTTATAGGAAATTGATGAGCTCTAGAATTTGCCCAAGACCACAGTACCAGCAAGTGTGGAGCCAATATTTAGCCAAGTCTCCTCATCCTCACCCTGTACTCTTCCAGTCTAGTTTGTCCTAATTTGTCCTCCCTTCATATTTTCAGGGCTGCCTTTCTGCTTTAGATTCATAGATGCAATGACATTTTGAATCTCATCGAGAGGAATATTAAAAGTTGTCTAAAATTATCTCCTGCTCCTTCCCATAATTTTCCTATTTAGGAAGACATATTCTCCAATGTCACAGATGGACCTCTTCTTTTGAACTTTAACTTTTTTTCCCAGTGTCTGTTGATTTTCTGTCCCTTCATCTTCCCAGGGCCAAGGTTGGTTCACTCAGTATTGAAAGTTGAAATTAGTTCTGGCTGAGATGGTCAGGATTCTATTCTTATCTGTCAGGTTCAACAAAAGGGAGAAGAATGATCAGGTTTATTGTAAATATGCCATATGATCAGAGATCAAGCAGTTTGAGGGGAGGATGGAAGGAGGGAGTCAGGCGCTTCAGGACGTTGGGCCTAAACACAAAGAGGTAACCCGGCTGTTTCTGGTGAGGGGCCCTGAAGCACTGGGACCCTGGCTCTTGTTTCCCTGGCCCAATCTGATGTCCCTGATGTCACTGATGAAAACCGTGCCCCTAGCATGCTTCTCCAAGCCCTGGTTGAATTCATACATGCCCCTGAAATGCCCATAGTCCACGTTCACCACCAGGCCTTCCCTTTGAGATGAGAGGAAGGAGCTGATAAGAGTGGAGCTCTGCTAGGATCTCTTTCTTAGCTTAGGAGGGCGCTTCATAGACTGGGTATTTCATCAAAAGTATAAACCAGCTTGATCCATAAAGAAGGCTGAGCACTGAAGAACTGATGTTTTCAAATTGTGGTGCCAGGTAAGACTCTTGAGAGTCCCTTGGACTGGGAGATCAAAACCAGTCAATCCTAAAGGAAATCAACCCTAAATATTTATTGGAAGGACTGTTGCTGAAGCTGAAGCTCCAATACTTCAGTCACCTGAAAGAAGAGCCAAGTTGGCAAAGGGCCATCTCAATGGAAAAAAAACTGATGCTGGGAAAGATTGAGGGCAGGAGGAAAAGAGGGCGACAGAGGATGGGGTGTTTAGATAGCATCACTGATTCAATGGACATGAAGTCTGAGCAAACTCTGGGAGACAGTGAAGGACAGGGAAGCCTGGCGCACTTCAGTATGTGGGATCCAAAGAATCAGACATGACTTAGTGACTAAACAATGATAACATAAACCAGCTCATGTTATTTTACATGAACCCTTCAGTATGTCCCCACCACTCATCATGTAAAATCCAGACTCCTTCCCATAGCCTGCAAGGCCTTCATGATTTGCCCTTTTGGCCTTCCTGGCCTCCTTTCACACTATTCCAGCACTCTCTGTGCACACCCCAGCCACTCTGCCTTCCTTCCCATTTTTCCAGCATGCCAGGCTGCTTCCATTCCAGAACCCGGTGGGAGTCTTCTTGCGAGCCCTCTCACAACCGGCTCCTTCTTATCATTCAGATCTTAGCTCTGAGCTTGCCTCCCCTGAAAGGTTTTCCTGACCCCTATGGAGATAACCTGCTGCCCCCAGCCACACATGCACACCCTCCATGGAGTCCCACAGTGGTTCTTACTCTGAAATATCTGGTTTCTATCTATGTTTATTAGTTTTCAGTCTCCCCAGACTGGTGTGCAATCTTCATGAGAACAAGGAGTATGCCTTTCAGGTTCTCTCCTCCATGTTCCCAGTACCTAGAGCAATGCTTGGCACTTTTTAAATGCATGAATGGATTGCAACCCATTACATTGCAGGAAGAGGCAGCTCTTCCTCCATCTGGGCCAGTCTGCTTTCTCTCTCTCAAATATCCCCTTACATTTCCATCTTGTTGTCTGCTTTACGGGGCCAGTGCATGCTCTCCCTGTGTTTATATTCCACTGGTAATTTTAACCTGACCAGGGGTGGAAGGAGGGAGGTGGGGGTAGGTGGAATCTCTAATGAGAGCTCTGGCTTTCCTGCAAGTTCGAACTGAATCTGAATCAAATCCTTTCCCTCTTTGCCTGACCTCAGAGGTCATGTTCAAGAAGTCAGTGAGATCTTTGGGGAACTGGATGAGGCACAGTTCTGCCTGGACTGACACCTAGTAGACCAGGTGACTTCTTGGAGGGGCCTTCATACCCGGGCTCGCTATCACTGTTCCCAAAGAGGGTCCCATCAGCTGCTGCAGAGAGTCTCCAGGTCACTTTGAGGAAATCAACCCTCATGACATTGCAGGGCATCCCTTTGGATGTACCTGGTGTGTAAGCCATCAGCGAGAGATTGATGTACCCCACTACTCAGCACCCTCCCTGAATGAAAGCCCCCATCCATTCCCTGGAGAAACCTGACACCCCATTTTCTGAACAAAGACTCCAGGGAGGCCCGAGTACAGATGCAAGGTCTATGCTCTGCCCAGCATGTACAGAGTAGAGCTGGGCATGCATGAAGGAAAGCTGAATCCCAAGTCCGTAGATTAATAAACTCTGAGCTGGAGGAAACATAACCATCTCACCTAGGCTCCTCACTTTATAGACGAGGCAGTTCCAGCCAAGAAAAAGGAAGAAATTTGCTCCCAGGTTCATATGATAAGCAGCTGGCAGAACTCCCACTTCATCTCTACTTTCCAAATTGCAGTCCAGAACATTCTCACTCCCCTGTGCCTCAGTTTCCACAAAGATGCAGGATTCCAAGCTAGGAAGAATGGAAAGCAGCAAGTGTCTGTGACCCTGTCCCTCCAGGCTTGCCATCCAAGAGTTCATCCCCCAGGAAGCAGGCAGGCTGCACTAACTCTGTCCTCCTCTGCTCAGGGAGGCCAGGTCCCTTTGCAAGAAGGGGGAGAGGCCTGCTGGGACACTGCAGAAGGCCGGAGGGAGGGCATTGGTGAGCATCAAAACAGGTGCAGCCTAAAGCCTGCTGTGGCTGAGTGGCCTCGCCAGGGTCTGCTGATGTGAGGGGCTGACTCACAGAGGCGGCCAGCTTTGGACTTGACTCTAGGCAGAGTGCGATTAGCTCAGTTCTGACTCATGCAATGATGTCAGGACAATTCCAGGGCACATAATCAGGCGCTCCGGAGAAGAAAAATGGCCGTCATTACCAGTCGGGGAGGAATATTTCAAACACCTTAAATCGATAAGGCTTAAAACTGGGGGCTGTTTCTCCTCCTTTCTCAAGGCAGAAATTGTCATGGAAAACCCCAGGGCTGTAAAGCGTAGCCTTCTCTTAGCAGGAACATGTCCAAGGGCCTCTGAGGGAGAGGAGCCCTGGGAGGAGCCCCGGGTTAGGCAGCTTTGAATTTTAAGTGGGGTCTGACTTCTCACCCACAGTTTAGCAGGGCCCATCCAAGGAGTGCAAGCTGCCCATTAATCTCCATCACAACATTTCATTTGGGGGTGCGCTAAAGAAAACCACCTGATTGGCAAAGAGTAAACTCACTTAATAGGCTCTCTCCCTGCCAGACATAGATTAAAAGTGATTTTTTTTTTTTTTTGGCCTAAATTACATTTTATTTTCTCACCAGCTGCTAACTCTCTGAGACAGATTGGGAGATAAATTATCACAGCAGTGAATGAATCTAATTTTTCAATATAATTCACGGTAATTCTATATTTTCCACACAAGATGGAAATAGAACTGGCTCTTTGCCAAGAGCCAAACTTTCAAAAAACCACAATATCCTGGACTCCCAGAAGTCTATGAGTTTGGAAGGTATAGACCGAGGAGCTGAAAGAGAGAAACCCTATAGGCCTGGGCAAGGGATGGGATCAGGGAGAAGGAGGGGATTAGAGAGAAGGACAGAGCAGAGAGGGAGACACATGTTTTTGGGTGCTTCCATCCTTCCCCCAGCTCATGACAACCTAACCCCACAAGCCTCCTTTCATCCTCCATAATCTTGGCTTGTCACATATTTCTGGAATGTTCTTTCCCTGATTTCTTCATATAGCTGTTTCCTGTTCATCATTCAAGTTATGACTCAAAAGTCACCTCCCCAGAGAGGCCATCCTTGACTGCTCAACAGGATATAGTCTCCAATCCCCATCACCTTCTGTCCCACGAGCCCATTGTGTTTCCTTCACAGCACTTCCCATTGTCTGAAAGGGTGAATTTGTTTTCTTTGTTTGTGTCTGTGTCCCTCCGCAGAATATGAGTAGCACATAGAGAGGGCCCCTCCCAGTCTCGCTCACTGTATACCTGGGGTAAGGTGGACACTCCATAAATATTTGTGGGCTCTGAATTATGAACAGTAAAGGAAAGGGGAAGAGCGGAATTTATTACAAACACCTCATCAGGTGCTTAGTCCCAACAGCACAGTGAGGGTGTCATGTAGCAATTTGTTATTGTTAGCGGGTTATTGATGGGAATTTGGGAGAGGGAATGGATAGAGCAGCCCTTGCTCAGGCAACCTGGCTTGGCTGTGAGCATGACTGCATCTTGTGTCAGTGAATAATTTCTCAAGGTTCATTTTTCTTCCACAGGGCCTTCTCCTGCCAATAAAATTAAAAATGGTAACTCTGAGGAAGGTTGTTTACTAACAAGTCTTTCCCAATAAGAATCAGACTGAACACAGCTGGGGCCAGCCCGGTGCTGCCTGACCCGCCTTCCCGTCGCCCCTGGTGACCTGAGGCATGGGCCTGAGTACCTGTCTGGGCAGCTGGACCTCATCATTGGGTCCAAATGAGCTTAAATAATTGAAGGAAGCAGCATCTGCCGTAAGGGAGAAATGTGGTCGTTCCTGTTTGCTTTAAAGAGGCTGAGACCAGATCTGGCTTGGATCTGTAGGGAATATAAATGATGCAATTAATTCCCTGTAATTTACAAGTCGTCATTTGCACAGAGCTCTGCAAGAAAGGGTTTGGAAATCATATAGTGTATGCTGTGGGCTCTGGGGCATCCCCATCATTCTCTCTACCTGTGGAAAATCAGCCCAGTCTTGAGGGCTCAGCTCAAGTGCCGGGTCTGCAGAGCCTCCCTAGCATGCCCTCCTCCACCGCAGTTTACCTAGCCTCCTAGGGTCATTTCACCTGCATTTAGCCCTCACTTCAGTTTTGCTTTCAATTATGGTTGTTTGTTTCTGTCTCTTTCAGTGAAAACTCACTCGAGGGTGAGACCACATCTAAAACACCTTGATAGCTTCCCTTTCCTCTCGAGCACCATTGCTCTTTCTTTGTCTATTGTACATAATCAATAAATATGTACCACGTGGCTTTACATGGAAATGAGGCTGGCTGGCCACTCTCTGCTCTGCCCAGTCAAGGACCATGGGTATTAGAAAAAGAGTCCTTGATGAATTCAGTGAACCAGAGAGGGTGGAGAGAAAGAAGGGTTATTTATTTCTTTAGTGGTAGAAGTTTCCCATTTTTGCTCCAGTGTGATACTGGTATCTCAGTGTTCAGCTGAAGCTCCCTGCTTTCCTCCTCCTCAGTTCATTTAGAAAGAGGCTGACCCTAGCCCTAGTCCCAGGGACAGAATGTGTGGCTCAAAGCCAAGCCAACAAGAGCCCTACACTCCTGAGGCATGTCTCAGATCACAGAACCAATGGGCTTCTGGTGTCATTTCTGGGCAGGGCAGGGTGTATTTGTCAGCTGCATATGACGCTGAGAGGAGTAAGCTCTGGGGAGGCTGCCACCATGAAGGTATCAGTAGGAGCTTGAGATCAAACACACAACCCAGGAGAAAGTGAAATTAAGGATGACAGTGAGACATGAAGCCCAGAAAACATCCTTTGGGCCTTGAATCCAATTACACTTGAATATGACTTTTCTTCCCCTGCACTTTTCAATTACGTGAGATGGGTTGTTTGTCACTTGCAATAGAAATGCCCCACTCCCTGACTAGTATATCCTTCATGCCAGCACAGGTGAACTGTGACCACAGTAATGACTCAGGAAGAGTCAATCGATGTAGTCAAGGAAATGTTCAACCTCACTTATCATCAAAGAATAGCCAATTAAAACAATGAGATAACATGGTTTGCCTAGAAACCTGGCAAAGATTAAATGCAAAGATAATGCTCCATGGTGAGTAGATAGATAATGTTTAATAAGAGTGCTGTGTAAAGGGTATTCATAAACTGCTGGAGGGAGGGTAATTTGGAGAATGATTCATAAGTGCATCTTAAAGCCTTTTAGAACCTGCAAACCCTTTACCTGAGTCTAGGAAAGTATGGTAAAGAAATAAGAAAGTGTGTGTTTAGCTAACAAAATAAACATATAGAGTAGGTGTGTCTAAAACAGTGAAAAATGGAAAATAATTTAAAATTCTAACAATAAAGAATGGGAGAAGTAATTCTGATGTGTTCCATAATCAAAATTATGTATTTATTAAAATTCTGTTTTACAATAGAATTTATTTTGGAGAAAATATTTTTAATATATGATAAAGTAGCAAATAAAATATCAAAATGCATATAAAAAAACCAAGATAGATGTTCTGGAGGAAGAGATTAGAAGTATTTAAAATTTTTCTTCTTTTCTTTAAATGTATTTATTTTTAATTGAAAGATGGTTGCTTTCCAGTATTGGTTTGATTTCTGCTATACATCACCATGAATCAGCCATAGGTGTACATATGTCCCCTCTCTCTTGAACCTCCCTGCCACCTCTCACCCTTTTCCACCTCTCTAGGTTGTTACAAAGCCCCAGTTTGAGTTCCCTGAGTTAAAATTTTTTCTTCTTTTATATTTTTCCAATTGGCTCAGGTTTCCAAAGATTGCAGTGAAAAGAAAAAAAAAAGGAATAAGTTTTTCTCTTTCTGTTTCCTGAGAATGAGGAGGATGAAGAGAATAGTGAGCAGGTCTGACGTTTCCTAGTTTTTTCACGTTGAGTGCTAAGTCCCTTCAGTCATGTCCGACTCTTTGCAACCCTACGGACTGTAGCCCACCAGGCTCCTCTGTCCATGGGCTTCTCCAGGCAAGAATACTGGAGTGGGTTGCCATTTCCTCCTCCAGGGGATCTTCCCAACCCAGGGATCGAACTCATGTCTTTTACGTCTCCTGCATTGGCCGAAGGGTTCTTTACCACTAGCGCCACCTGGGAAGCCCCAAAACTGAATCTACCGACAGTGAGGTAGATTACTTCAACTTCTCTTAACTCCGCATATCTGTAACTAAGTTTGCTTTTCTGTCCCCTAACTCTACAGGAGCTATAATTCACATTTTTCCTTTGACTTTATGCTATCCCCTCTCTGGTGATTATGCTTACAAAACCCTTCCCCTTGTAGCTGCATGTCAGAAAGAAGGCCGCAGAGCCACCAAACTGCCAGACTCGATTACTACACCAGTTTATGACTGTCTTTGAAACAACACAAGAGGAAGAAATCAAGATACTATCATCTTTGTTCCTCATCACTGAGTCCTGACCGCCAGCCCTTACGGGCTTCCCAGGTGGCCCTAGTGGTAAAGCAAAGTGAAAGCCGCTCAGTCGTGTCAGACTCTTTGTGACCCCATGGACTATACAGTCCATGGAATTCTCCATGCCAAAATACTGGAGTGGGTAACCTTTCCCTTCTCCAGGGGCTCTTCCCAACCCAGGGATCGAACCCAGGTCTCCAGCATTGCAGGAAGATTCTTTACCAGTTGAGCCACAAGGGAAGCCCATCCGCCTGCAAATGTAGGAGATATAAGAGATGCGGGTCCAATCCTGGATTGGGAAGACCCCCTGGAGAAGGTCATGGCAACACACTCCAGTATTCTTGTCTAGAGAATCCCATGGACAGAGGAGCCTGGCAGGCTATGGTCCACAGGGTCGCACAGAATTGAACACGACTGAAGTGACTTAGCACACACACACCCATCCTCTCTCTATCTTTTTTAGGTCACTTAGCAATATCTGGAATCATAATTTAAATAAAGATACTTTGGTTCATCATGCACCTCTCCCATTTAAATGTTAGCTCCTTGAGGATAAATGTGATCTTTAATTTACCATTGTTTTGCCAGTACCTGGACTTCACTGCTGGCTCAGTAGTAAAGACTCTGCCTACAGTTCAGGAGATGCAGGAAACGTAGGTTTGATCCCTGGATCAGCAAGATCCCCTGGAGGAAGAAATGGCAACCCACTCCAATATTCTCACCTGAAAAATCCCATGGACAACTGAGAACTCACACCAGTACCTAGAATTGTCTGGAACCTAGTAGACACTCAATAAATACTTGAAATGAATGAAACAGAACTATTTTTATCTATTTTAAAAATCTTTTTCCTTTTGATTTTCATAGACTATATACATTTAGTCATTGTATACTACATACTTTTTAGTCATTTAAATATAACCTTAAAAACAACTCAGGGACTTTTTTTTACCACTCCAACACATAAAGAACTTGGAGGTCGCACTCATCTCACAACAAGAAAAAAGCTAACAAAACTGAAATCAACAACTCTTCTTAGATCAGTCAAAGAATTATGGTCACAAGCAAACTGATCCCCCTTTAAATCTGGAAAGACAAGGGAATAAAGAGAATCACAGCTTACTGGAAGTGGAAATTGGGGGAGTCAAGGAAAAGTAGGGGAAAAATAATTCTGATTGATACACTGCTTGAAGCTTAGTGGGGTCTAGTTTGAGAGTTAAGACTCCTGGAAGCTCAGTCTTATGGAGCTCCCACACATTTGTGTTTTCAATCCAGGAGCCCCACCAGATTTTCATTCTGAAGATCATAGAAAAAATTCCCTCTGCTTCTAGCAGATGGAAGGGGAAGTAACTATTTTGAAATATGCCTAGAATTTTTTTTCACCTGCCCTCAAGGGAAACTACCTTAATAGAGCCTCAGCTGTCTTGTAACCATCTAATATGAACAGCCAACTCATTGGAAAAGACCTTGATGCTGGGAAAATCTGAAGGCAGGAGGAGAAGGGGTTGAAAAGGATAAGATGGTTGGATGGCATTGTCGACTCCATGGACATGAGTTTGAGCAAACTCTGGGAGACAGCGCAGGACAGGGAAGCCTGGTGTGCTGCAGTCCATGTGGTCAAAAAGAGTCAAACATGACTCAGTGACTGGACAGCAAACAACAACAGTTACCTGGAGGAAGGAAAATACCCAGCTTCAGCCATTCTACACTTTCTGTCTTGCTTAAGAGTGGAGAAGGTGCTGAGAATCACTTGTGAAGGTCACAGCCCTGGGACACAGGCCCCTAAGACACTTACTTCTCCTTCCCCTGCACATCATCACCATGATAGAGTTCCTATATAACAACAGAGGATTACAGAAGAAAAACTGCAAGCTTCAAACCCTATTTAAGAAGAAGTTTCTAGAAAAACACAAAGACAGCTGTGGAGACAAAAACAAGGACACGAGAGAAATTGAAACCTTGACTCCCACAATTACAGCAAATATTAAACACAGTACAACTTGATAAAATAAACTCTCACACTAAAAGTTTATTTACCTCAGTTCCTGTTACCCACCTGTATGGGTCTGACCAGCTTTCAGCAAAAAATTAAGTCATGGTAAAAGGGGTTTCTGTGGTGGCTCAGTGGTAAAGAATCCGCCTGCCAATGCAGGAGACATGGATTTGATCCCTGATCCAGGGAGATTCCATGTCACAGAGCAGCCAAGCCCATGTGCCACAACTACTGAGCCTGTGCGGTAGGGCTGGTGAGCCACAAGCACTGAGTCACATGCCACACGTGACTGCAGGCCTGCATGCCCTAGAGCCCTGCTCTGCAAGAAGAGAAACCACTGCAATGAGAAGCCCAAGCACTGCGTTAGGGAGCAGCCCCCACTCTTGGTAACCAGAGAAAAGTCTACACAGCAAAAAGCACCCAGCACAGCCAAAAATAAATAAACTTTTAAAATTATTTAAAAAAATAAGTAAATAACTTGTTTTCTCAGAAAACATGAAATAAAAATAAAAGACAAGGGGGAAAAAACAGTCTAGAGAGAATAAAGCAAGCATCAAAATTAGAATCAGATATGACATAGATTTTTTAATCATCAGACCAGGAGTTTTAAAAAACTAAGATTAACATGCTAAAGACTCTTATGGGAAAAGTGTATATCATGTAAGAACAGATGTTTAGCAGGTAAACAGAAATTCTAAGAATCAAAAGAAAATGCCAAAAATCAAAAACACTGTAATAGAAATTTTAAAATATCTTTAATTGTCTCAGCAATAGATAAGACATACCTGAGAAATGAATTGGTGAACTTTAAGAGAAGCTAATATAAACTCCCAAAACTGAAATGTAAAGAAGAAAAAGAATGAAATAGATTTAACAGAATACCAAGAACTGCAGGACAATAACAGTAGGTGAAATATACAGGTAATGTAAATCTAAGAAGGAGAAGGAGAAGAGAGAAAGGAATAGAAGAAATGTTTGAAGTAATAACTGAGAATTTTCCAAGATTAATGACAGGCATCAAACCACAGATCCAGAAAGCTCAGAGAATACCATATAGGATAAATACCAAATATAACACACACACACACACACACACACAGAGGCATATCATATTCAAACTGGGAAAAAAAAAAAAAGACAAAGTGAAAATCTTGAAAGAAGCCAAGGGGAAAATGTAAAGTGATAGAGAAAGATATGCCATGTTAATCAAAAGTGAAAGTCAAAAAAGCTACATTAATTTCAGGCAAGAAGATTTCAGAACAAGGAAAATTATTAGGGATAAAGAAGGGGACATTACTTAATGACAAAGAAGTTAATTCTCAAAGAAGACACAGCAATATTTAATGTGTATGCTGTAAAAACAGAGTATCAAAATACGTAAGGCAGAAACTGAGATAAGTGCAAAAAGAAATAGACAAAGACACTATTATAGTTGGAGACTTCAACCTACCTCTAACAGCAATTGACAGATCTTGTAGGGAGAAAAATCAGTTAAAAATAGCTGAACTGAATAGAACCATCAATCAACTATCTTTAATTAATATTTATAGAGTATTTCATCAAACAACAGCAGAACACATATTCTTCTCAAACTCAGGTGAATACTCATCAAGATAGATAACATTCTGGTCCATAAAACCTATCTCAACAAATTTAAAATGATACAAATCATACAAAGTATGCTCTCAAAACTAAAAATAAATACCAGAAAGATAGCTGGAAAATCCCAAAGTATTTGGATACTAAGCAATACAACTTTAAATAACATATGGATCAGAAAAGAAATCTCAAGAGAAAAACTTTACTCCTCATGTAAATCCCTGTTAATTATGAAAAATCTAGTTCATGTTGTGTTTATCTAACATTCACAAATTATTGCTTCTATGATCTTAAAATTCAAGGATTTTAGGAATGGTTTTCATTAAATTTAATGGTGTTCAAAAACTGATTTGAAGATGGGAGTAATTTCCCATTGAATCCTGAATATTCATTGGAAGGACTGATACTGAGATTCTAATACTTTGGCCACCTGATGCAAAAAACTGGTTCATTGGGAAAGACCCTGATTCTGGGAAAGATTGAGGGCAGGAGGAGAAGGGGACCACAGAGGATAAGATGGTTGGATGGCATCACCAACTTGATGGACATGAATTTGAGTAACTCTGGGAGCTGGTGATGGACAGGGAGGCCTGGTGTGCTGCAGTCCATGGGGTGGTAAAGAGTCAGACACAACTGAGTGACTGAACTGAATTGATACTGAGTTGACTTTATTTAGATAATACATTTCATTTCTTTCTACTTAATTGGACAGGAACACTATGACAACTTTTATTTAGTTATTGTATCTTTCACTTCTTTAAGTGACATTGTTAGGCTTATTAACTGTGACAATTTGATCAGGTGAAAACATGGAGAATTCATAAGTCATTGGGTTGTTTATATAAAAAAGAAAAATTTAAATATGAACTAATTAAACTGAAAATATAGCACCATAATTTGTGGAATGCAGCAAAATTTATGCTTAGATATTTAAAGCTTTGTATGGATATTACCCAATAATAAATATCTAAAATCAATCATCTAAGCTTTCATGCTAGAAAACTAGAGGAAGAAGAGTAATATAAACCCTTGTAAGAGTATTAGTCACTCAGTCTTGTCCGACTCTTTGTGACCCCATGGATTGTAGCCTGCCAGGCTCCTCTGTCTATGGGGTTTTCCAGGCAAGAATACTGGAGTGGGTTGCCATTCCCTTCTCCAGAGGATCTTCCTAATCCAGGGATCAAACTTGGCTCTCCTGCATTGCAAGCAGATTCTTTACCATCTGAGCCACAAGGAAAGCCTCTAATATAAGCCTTAAGCAAGAAACAAAAAAAAAAAAATTCAATAAAATAACAGAAACTAGAGCAGAAGTCAATAAAAGTGAAAACAGAAAAATAATTTAAAAAATTTTAAAGCTGATTCTTGGAAAAGATTAATAAAATTGATAAGCCTCTAGTCAGGCTAACCAAGAGAAAAAGAGAGAAGATATAAGTTACTAACATCAGAAGTGAAACAGGGGCCATCAGTACCCATCTCATGAACATTTAAAGAATAACATGTTAAGAAAACTCTATATCTTCAAATTTGATAGCTTAGATAAAATGGACCAATTCTTTGAAAGACATCAGCTACCAAAATTCACACAAGAAGAAATAGATACTCTTAATACATTCACATTTACTAAAGAAATTGAATGATTAATTAATAACCTTCAAAACAGAAAGCATCCGACCCAGATGGTTTCACTGGTGAATTCTACCAAACATTTAAAGAAAAAATGATGCCGTTCTTCCATAACCTCCTCCAGAAAACACAAGCAGAGAATACTTCCCAACACTTTCTATGAAGCCAGCATTACCCTAAAACTAAACCAGATAAAGAAACTGCATGCCAGATAAAGAAAAACTAAAGAAATCTACCTCTTGAACATAGATGCGAAATCCTGAAGAAAACACTAGGACATCAAATCCAATAATATATAAAAACAACACCACAACCAGCTGGGATTTATCCAAGGTGTGCAAGGCTGGCTCTGCATATGAAAATCAATTAATGTAATCTGATACAACAACAGATTTTGGGAGAAAAATTGTTTCATCATAGAGGTAGATGCAGAAAAGGCATTTGACAAAATTCAACCGTCATTCATGATTAAAACCCTCCCCCGAAAAAAATTAGAAATAAAGTTGAATTTTCTCAACTTGATAAAGAACATCTATAAAAAATATACAGCTAACATCATATTTAATGGTGAGAAGCAAAATGATGTTCCTAAGTCCAGAAAGAAAACAAGAATTTCCTCTATCACTACTCTTATTCAATATCATTAGCTAGGATTTACAAGCAATAAATATGAACTAAAGCAATAAAAGGAAATAAAAATGTACACAGATTGAGAAAGAAGAAATAAAACTTTCATTGTTTATAAATGACATGATTGCCTATGTAGAAAATCCCGAAGACTCAACAAGAACTGGAGTTAACAAGTAATTATAGAAAAGCCTCAAGAATACAAGGCTAACACACCTAAGCCAACTGCTTTCATATATGTAAGCAATGAACAACCAGAATTTGACATTTAAAATGCAATACAACTTACATCAGTACCCTCCCAAAATGAAATGTTGTCCTTGTTCAATCACTAAGTCATGTCCAACTCTTTGTGACCCCACAGATTGCAGCACACCAAGCTCCTCTGTCCTACACTATCTCTCAGAGTTCATTCAAATTCATGTTCATCGAGTTGGTGATGCTAACCATCTTATCCTCTGTTACCCCCTTCTCCTTTTGCCTTTAATCTTTTTCAGCACAGGGTCTTTTCCAATCAGTTGACTCTTTGCATCAAGTGGTTAAAGTACTGGAGCTTCAGCTTCAGCAACAGTCCTTCCAGTAAATATTTAGGGTTGACGTCCTTTAGGATTGACCGGTTTGATCTCCTTGCAGTCCAAGGAACTCTCAAGAGTCTTCCAGCACCACAATTTGAAAGCATCAATTCCTCATGGCTCAGCCTTCTTTATGTCCAACTCTCCCATTTACGTGGCTACTGGAAAAACCATAGTGTTGACTAGATGGACCTTTGTCAGCAAAGTGATGTCTCTGCTTTTTAATATGCTGTCTAGCTTTGTCATAGTTTTTCTTACAAGGAGCAAGTGTCTTTTAATTTCATAGCTGCAATCACCATCTGCAGTGATTTTGGAGCCCAAGAAAATAAAATCTGTCACTGTTTCCCCTTTTCCCCTTATATTTTCCACAAAGTGATAGGACCATGCCATGAATTTAGTTTTTTAAATGTTGAGTTTCAAGCCCACTTTTTCACTTTCCTCTTTGATTCTCAACAAACGGCTCTTTAGTTCTTCTTCACTTTTTGCCATTAGAGAGGTATTATCTGCATATCTGAGGCTGTTGATATTTTTCTCAGCAAACTTGATTCCAGCTTGTGCTTCGTCCAGCCAGGCATTTAGCATAATGTGCCCTGCATGGACTTCCCTGGTGTCTCAGACAGTAAAGCGTCTGACTACAATGCAGGAGACCCGGGTTCAATCCCTGGGTTGGGAAGATCTCCTGGAGCAGGAAATGGCAACCCATTCCAGTATTCTTGCCTGGAAAATCCCATGGATGAAAGAGCCTGGTAGACTACAGTTCATGAGGTCCAAAGAGTCAGACATGACTGAGCGACTTCACTTTCACTTTCACTCTGCATATCAGCTCAGTTCAGTTTAGTTCAGTTGCTCAGTCATGTCTGACTCTTTGCAACCCCATGGACTGCAGCACAACAGGCTTCCCTGTCCATCACCAACTCCTGGAGCTTACTAAAACTCATGTCCATTAAGTTGGTGATGCCATCCAACCATCTCATCCTCTGTGGTCCCCTTCTCCTCCCACCTTCAATCTTTTCCAGGATCAGGGTCTTTTCAAATGAGTCAGTTCTTTGCATCAGGTGGCCAAAGTATTGGAGTTTCAGCTTCAGCATCAGCCCTTCCAATAAATATTCAGGACTCATTTCCTTTAGGATGAACTGGTTGGATCTCCTTGCAGTCCAAGAGACCCTCAAGAGTTTTATCCAACACCACAGTTCAAAAGCATCAATTCTTCAGTACTCAGCTTTCTTTATAGTCCAACTCTCACATCCATACATGACTACTGGAAAAACCATAGCTTTGACTAGACAGACCTTTGTTGGCAAAGTAATGTCTCTGCTTTTTAATATGCTGTCTAGGTTGGTCATAATGTTTCTTCCAAGGAGTAAGCATCTTTTAATTTCATGGCTGCAGTCACCATCTGCAGTGATTTTTGGAGCCCCCCAAAATAAATTCTGTCATTGTTTCCATTGTTTCCTTATCTATTTGCCATGAAGTGATGGGACCAGATGCCATGATCTTCGTTTTCTGAATGTTGAGTTTTAAGCCAACTTTTTCACTCTCCTCTTTCACTTTCATCAAAAGGCTCTTTAGTTCTTCACTTTCTGCCATAAGGGTGGTGTCATCTGCACATCTGAGGTTATTGATATTTCTCCCGAAAATCTTGATTTCAGCTTGTGCTTCATCCAGCCCAGCATTTCTCATGGTGTATTCTGCATATAAGTTAGATAAGCAGGGTGACAATATACAGCCTTGATGTACTCCTTTCCTGATTTGGAACCAGTGTGTGGTTCCATGTTCTGTTCTAATGGTTGCTTCTTGACCTGTATACAGATTTCTCAGGAGGCAGGTCAGGTGGTCTGGTATTCCCATCCCTTGAAGAATTTTCCACAGTTTGTTGTGATCCACAGTCAGAGGCTTTGGCATAGTCAGTAAAGCAGAAGTAGATGTTTTTCTAGAACTCTCTTGCTTTCTCGATGATTCAACGGATGTTGGCAATTTGATCTCTGGCTCCTCTGCCTTTCCTAAATCCAGCATGAACATCTGGAAGTCTACAGTTCACAAACTGTTGAAGCCTGGCTTGGAGAATTTTGAGCATTACTTTGCTAGCATGTGAGATGAGTACAATTGTGTGGTAGTTTGAACATTCTTTGGCATTGCCTTTCTTTGGGATTGGGATAAAAACTGACCTTTTCCAGTCCTGTGGCCACTGCTGAGTTTTCCAAATTTGCTGGCATATTGAGTGCAGCACTTTCACAGAATCATGTTTTAGGATTTGAAATAGCTCAACTGGAATTCCATCACCTCCACTAGCTTTGTTCATAGTGATGCTTCCTAAGGCCCACTTGACTTCGCATTCCAAGACGTCTGGCTCTAGGTGAGTGATCACACCATTGTAGTTATCTGGGTCATGAAGATCTTTTTTTCTACAGTTCTGTATATTCTTGCCACTTCTTCTTAATATCTTCTGCTTCTTTTAGGCCCCTACCATTTCTGTCCTTTATTGAGCCCATCTTTGCATGAAAACTTCCCTTGGTATCTCCAATTTTTTTAAGAGACCTCTAGTCTTTCTCATTCTATTGTTTTCCTCTATTTCTTCACCTTGATCACTGAAAAAGGCTTTCTTATCTCTCCTTGCTATTCTTTGGAATTCTGCATTCAAATGGATATATCTTTCCTTTTCTCCTTTGTCTTTCATGTCTTTTCTTTTCTCAGCTATTGGTAAGGCCTCCTCAGACAACCATTTTCCTTTTTTGCATTTCTTTTTATTAAGGATGATTTTGATAACCACCTCCTGTACAATATCATGAACCTCCATCCATAGTTCTTTAGGCACTCTGTCTATCAGATCTAATCCCTTGAATCTATTTGTTACTTCCACTGTATAATCATACAGGATTTGATTTAGGTCATACCTGAGTGGTCTAGTGGTTTTCCCTACTTTCTTCAATCTATTCTGAATTTGGCAATAAGGAGTTCATGATCTGACCCACAGTCAGCTCCCAGTCTTGTTTTTGCTGACTGTATAGAGCTTCTCCATCTTTGGCTGCAAAGAATATAATCAATCTGATTTCAGTATTGACCATCAGGTGATGTCCATGTGTAGAGTCGTCTCTTGTGTTGTTAGAAGAGAGTGTTTGGTATGATCAGTGCATTCTCTTGGCAAAACTCTGTTATCCTTTGCCCTGCTTCATTTTGTACTCCAAGGCCAAATTTGCCTGTTACTCCAGGTGTTTCTTGACTTCCTACTTTTGCATTCCAGTCCCCTATAATGAAAAGGACATCTCTTTTGGGTGTTAGTTCTAGAAGGTCTTGTAGGTCTTCATAAAGCTGTTCAACTTCAGCTTCTAAGTTCAACTCTGCATATAAGTTAAGTAAAAGTAGACAGTGTGGTATTGGGGAAAAAATACACTAATAGATCAATTTAACAGAGTAGAGAGCTCAGAAGAGAGCTCACACAAACATATCCAACTCATCTCTGACACTAGAAAAAAGAACAAGAATTTAAAAATATGTTTCTGTAATTTACAGGGCAGAAACAGACAAACAGACATAAACAAACTTTGGATGTAGGAAAAGGGGAGGAGAGGGTGAGATGTATGGAGAGAGTAACATGGAAACTTACATTACCATATGTAAAACAGCTAGCCAATGGAAGTTTACCGTATGTCTCAGGAAACTCAAAGAGGGTCTCTGTGTCAACCTAGAGGGGTGGGATGGGGAGGGAGATGGGAGGGAGGTTCAAAAGGGAGGGGATATATGTATACCTGTGGCTGATTCATGTTAAAGTTTGACAGAAAACAGCAAAATTCTGTAAAGCAATTATCCTTCAATTAAAAAATAAATGAATTTTTAAAAGTATGTTTCTGGAACAACTATACATCTACATAAAAAAAAGAATATAAACACCGGCCTTATACCTTTCATAAAAATTAATTCAAAATGAATCATAGGCCTAAATGTAAAATACAAAACAATAAAACCTTTTAAAAGATAACACAAGAGAAAATTTAGGTGATCTTGGGCTAGGAAACGGGTTTTTAGATACAACACCAAAAACACAACCCATGAAAGAAAAAAACTGATATGTAGAACTTCATTAAAATTTAAAACTTCTGCTCTGAAAAGATAAATCATAGACTGGGATAAAACATTTACAAAACATGACCCTGATAAAGGACTGTTATTCAGAATATACAAAGAACTCTTAAAACTCAACAACATGCATTTTAATTTATCATAGTCTATTTCAGATTAATACCTGTCTAATTCAGGTGTAATATAGAAACTTTGCTCCAATATGGCTCCATTCTCTGCCCCTTTCTTTGCGCCATTATTGTCACACATATTGCATGCATATGTGACATAACCCCACAATTCCATGTTATAATCATTTCTTTTTACAGTCATTTATTTTAAAGAAATTAAGTGTAATGAGAACATATTTATAGACTTTACATATTAAATCACATTTTCCTCATTTCTGGTGCTCTCCAAATCTTTGTGTTTTGCTGTCTGCAGTCATTTTCTTTCAGCCTGAAGGTTTTTCTTTACTACATTTTATAACACCGCTCTCATTCTTTGCTTATATAGGAATACCTTTATTTCACTTTCATTTTGGAAGAACGGTTTTGTGGGATATAGAATTCTTGATTGATGATATTTTTTTTTTCTTTCAGAACTTTGAATATATCATTCCACTACCTTCTGGTCTTCATTGTTTCAAATAAGACTCCAGCTGTTAATCTTACTGATGTTTCCCTGGACGAGCTGAATCATTTTTCTCTTACTGCTTTCAAAACATCTTGAAAAAAAAAAAAGAGATTTGTTGTGGATTTCTTTGTATTTACCTTTTGACATATTTTGTATATTATTTTACCTCTTTGTATTTATATTGATATAGTGATAAATTCTACTTGGATTTGTTGAGCTCCTAAATTTGTAGATTAATGTGTTGTGTTTTTGTTGATATTGATGTTACATATGGTTTCTTTGTTTTTTTTAACCACTATTTCTTCAAATAATGCCATTTTCTCTCTCTCCTCATCTTCTGGGACTCTCATTACAGATATGTTGTGTATTTGATGCTATTGCATGGGTAGATCACTTTGATTTATTTTTGAATACCGGCTTAGCTTTGTATCATAAACTTCACCTAGTCATAGTGTATAGTTCTTTCTATACATTGCTAACTTCTATTTCCTAATCTTTTGTTAAAGATATTTGTGTCTCTATTCACAAGGGATATTGGCCAATTTTTTTTAATGCTGTTTTTCTCTGGTTATCAGCTAACTTCATAAAGGAGTTGAGAAGTGTCCTTCCTCCTTCTGTTTTCTGGAAGAGATTGTTAGGATTGTTAGCTATTCTTTAAATGCTTGCTAGGAGTTTCCAATGAAATTGTCTGGGCCTGAAGATTTCTTTGGGGGGAAGTTTTAAAATTAAGAATTAAGTTTCCTTAGAAGAAATAGGCCTATTCAAGTTATTTTTCATTTTGGGTGAGTAGTGGTAATTTCTGTTTCTCAAGGAATTTGTCCATTTCATATAAATAGTCAAAAGTTTGTGCACTGTATTCACAGAAGTGTTCGTAAGTATTCTTTTATTATCCTCTTGATGTCTATAAGATCTATAGTGATATCCTCTGTTTCATTCCTGATATTAGGACTGTGTGTCTTTGCTGTGTTTAAATTTGTCAGTCTCGCTAGAGATTTGTTGATTTTACTGACACTTTCAAAGAAGTAGCCTTTTTCTTCCATTATTTTCACCATTCTTTTTCTTTTTTGTTTAATTGATTTCTGTTCTTTATTACTTCCTTCGTTCTGTTTGATTTGGGTTAGCTTTGCTCATTTTTTCCATTCTTTGGGAAAAAAGTTTAGATTATGAATTTGAAAGTTTCCTCTTTTTCTAACATGTACATTTAATGTTATAAATTTTCCTCTCCCACTGCTTTGTGACCACCCAAATTTTGATATGCTGTATTTTCATTTAGGTTAGTATTTTTAAAATTTCTTCTTGAGCTTTTCTCTTTGATTCATGGATTATTTAAGTGTTTCATTTCCACTACAATATTGTAAAGTAATTAGCCTCCAACTAATAAATGAAAAAAAAATAAAATAAAAGTGTTTCGTTTCCAGTGTTTGCAGATCTTCCTTTTGTCTCTCTGTTAATGATTTCTAGTTTAATTCTGTTATGGTCAGAGAACACACTATATAAGATTTCAATTCTTTTAAAATTTTGAGGTTTGTTTTTTGGATCAGGATATGGTCTATCTTGGTGCGGTTCTGTGGGCACTTGAAAAGAATGAATATTCTGTACTTATTGGATGGTTGCTCCATTAATGTCAATTAGTATTTGATAGTATTGCTGAGTTCTATATTCTTGCTGGTTTTCTGTCTAGTTATTCTATTAGTTATTGAGAGAGGAATATTAAAAGCCAGCTATAATTGTGGATTTGTCTATTTCTCCTCCCAGTTATATTAATTTTTCTTCACATATTTTATGGTTCTGCTGTTCTGTGCATACACATTAAGAATTTGTTATATCTTCTTAGTGGATCAAGACTTGTTTTATCTTTATATAAGGTCCTTCTTTGTCTTGGGTAATTTTCTTTGTTCTAAATATATTTTATCTGATATAAATACATCTACTTCTATCTTCCTTTAATTAATTTGCAAGATATATACTCTTTTACTTCTAACTTTCCTATGTTATTATATTTGAAGTTTCTTAAAGATGCATGTAACTGGGTCCTACTTTTTAATACACCATGCCAATATCTCCTTTTTTTAAAATTTTTTTTTTCATTTATTTTTATTAGTTGGAGGCTAATTA
The DNA here is from genome assembly GCF_033118175.1 of Dama dama. Classification (NCBI taxonomy): domain Eukaryota; kingdom Metazoa; phylum Chordata; class Mammalia; order Artiodactyla; family Cervidae; genus Dama; species Dama dama. The sequence continues at coordinate 107,916,989 of NC_083700.1, read as the reverse complement.
CTTCACAACATTTCAGTGGGTTTTGTCATACATTGGCATGAATCAGCCATGGAGTTACATGTATTCGCCATCCCGATCCCCCCTCCCACCTCCCTCTCCACCCGATTCCTCTGGGTCTTCCCAGTGCACCAGGCCTGAGCACTTGTCTCATGCATCCCACCTGGGCTGGTGATCTGTTTCACTATAGATAATATACATGTTTTGATGCTGTTCTTTCGAAACATCCCACCCTTGCCTTCTCCCACAGAGTCCAAAAGTCTGTTCTGTACATCTGTGTCTCTTTTTCTGTTTTGCATATAGGGTTGTCATTACCATCTTTCTAAATGCCATATATATGTGTTAGTATGCTGTAATGTTCTTTATCTTTCTGGCTTACTTCACTCTGTATAATGGGCTCCAGTTTCATCCATCTCATTAGAACTGATTCAAATGAATTCTTTTTAATGGCTGAATAATATTCCATGGTGTATATGTACCACAGCTTGCTTATCCATTCGTCTGCTGATGGGCATCTAGGTCGCTTCCATGTCCTGGCGATTATAAACAGTGCTGTGATGAACATTGGGGTGCACGTGTCTCTTTCAGATCTGGTTTCCTCAGTGTGTATGCCCAGAAGTGGGATTGCTGGGTCATATGGCAGTTCTATTTCCAGCCAATATCTCCTTTTTAATTATCACTTTTAGACCATTTACATTTAATATAATTATTGATCTTCTAGGGCTTAGATCTGCCATTTTATTGTGTTTTGTTTTGTGTTTACCTCTATTCTTTTTACTAATCTATTTTTCTTTTTTCTATCTTCTGTTGATTATTTGGACATTTTTCTAGAATTCTATCTTGACTTATTTATGATGTTTTCAAGTGTATGCATTTGTATAGACTTTTTAGTTGTTGCTATAGGCATTACATTGTATTTACATAATATATTCTACTGGTGTCATTTTACCAGTTCAAATGAGGTATTATAGTCTTACCAACCTTTATATTCCTTTATCTTCTGTAATGTATGAAACAAAGTATCTTAAGTATTTCCTCTATATAAATTTAGAATCACTTCAGAAGTGTTCTAATTTTTTCCTTCAACTGTCAAATATTATTTTGGAAATTCAAGAGGAGAAGGAAAGCCTATTGTATTTACCCATATATTTTGCCAATTTTTTTTTCCTTCTAGATGTTTCAGAGCTCCTTTTTTTATTATTTTTTCTATTTAGAAAGCCTCCTTTAGACATTTTTTAGGGTATGTTTGCTCACAACAAACACTCATAGTTTTCCTTCATTTGAATATGTCTTGATTTCTCATTCATTTCTGAAGGATAGTTTCACTGGCTATTCTGAGTTGATGCTTCTTTTCTTCAGCACCTGAAAAAATGCTATGCCATTTCTTTTTGGCTTCCCGATTTCTACTGAAAAATCCAATGTCATTTGAATTTTTTCCCTTATATGTAAGAGATTATTTCTTTCTCGGTGTTTTCAATGTTTTCTTACTTTCTAGAACTTTAACTATTTCTTGGATATATCTTGTTTGGGATTGGACTGACTTCTTATGTTTATGTCTTTTGTCAAATTTGGGAAGATTTCAGCCATTGTTTCTTTGAGTGTTTTTTTAGTTCTGCCCTCTTGCTCTACTTCTTCCAGGACTTTGATGATATGAATACTATAATCCCACAGGTCCTCGAGTCTCCACTCATTTATTTTTAACTTATTTTTCTCTGTTGTTCAGACTGGGTAATTTCCAATGTTTTATCTCTCATGTCATTGATTCTTTCCTCTGTCACTTCCATTTTTCTGTTGAGCCCATCATGAGTTTTTAATTTTGGTTACTGTATTTTATGGTTCTAAAGTTTCCATTTGATGTATCACCTATCTCTTTGCTGAAACTTTCTGTTTTTCACTTGTTTGAAGTGTGTTCATAATCTCACATTGAAGCTATTTTTTATGATAGTTGCTTTACAATTTTTGTCAGATGATTCTAATCTCTGTTGGTGTGATCATCTATTGATTGTCTTTTTTCATTTAGTTTGAGCTTTTCCTGGTTCTTGGTATGACAAGTAATTTTCTGTAGAAACCTGTACATTCTGGGTTTTACATAATGGATCTTATTTAAATTTTCTATTTTAGCTGGCATCTTCTGAAACTGTTCTTCCAGAGGAAGGGGGATGGGGTAAACTCACTATCATCAGGTAAGGATAGAAGTCCAGATTCCCCTCAGCCTCTATTAACACTTGAAAGATATGTCTTTCATTGTTGCCAGGAGGGGTTGGCGTCTTGCCTCCCCACCTGGCTAATACCTTCCTGGCCAAGAAGGGTAGAAGTGCCTGTTACAGCCAGCAAAGGGTGAAAAAGTCTAGATGTCTCACTAGGTCTTTGCTGTTATATGCTGGTTGGGACCACCATTTTTCTGTGGCGTTTGGCTAGAATATAGTGGATATTGTTTAAAAGTCTTACTAGCATGACCCTTTCAGGGTCTTTTGTCAGAACCTGTTTATGCTTGTCTTCTTCAGCTCCAATTCAGGGATCTATGAGCCAAAACTTTAGAAAATTAAAGACAATGAACTCAGCATTATATCATTCCTCAGGTCCTGAGCCTTCCCCAGCCAGCCTCACTCCTATTCACATTTTAGAGTTTTCTTAGATTTGTTTTATATGCAATGTCTAGAGTTTTTAGTTGTACTTGGTGGAAAGAATTGGAAAAGTATACGCACTCCATCTGCCCAGAGCAGAAGTCCTGGAGCTCTTTTTAATACATAAAACAAATCATGTCACTTTCTTGCTTAAAATGTTCCAGTGGTTTCACATCCAACATAAGCCAAAATCCACACTTTTTCCACTGGTTTGCACCTTCCTGAACTGTCTCATGTCCACTTCTCTGGACTCATCTTTTACCACCGTTCTTACCCATTCCACCAACCTGACCTTTATCTTATTCAAATATCTGAACTCATTCTGCTTTAGAATCCTCACACCAGTGCCCTTGCTGCCTGGAGTGATTTCCCCGTATTTTCAGACCTTATTATAAATATGGTCACTTAGAAGTTACCTTCCTGAAAACCCAAGCTCTGTTATATTCCAGTTAAGCAGTTTTTTTCTGGGTTCTCTTATTTTTGTATGTTATACTCAGATTTATGTGCTTGTCTCCTCCATTAGAATAAGCTCCACGAAAATGGGTTTTATGTGTCTTATCCATTTCTGAATCCTCAGACCCATTGCCAGGCATGCTGTAAGCCCCACATAAATAATGGCTGAAAACAATGAATGAACAAATGTATCTACATCAGCCATTTACATTATACCAGTACCTAGGAAAGACAAGTCACAACCAATAAAGAGAGCAGATGCAAAGCTGATGGTAACAAGTGTTGTGATCCAATTTCCTGCAGATTTGGTGGTCAGGTAAATAATGCTCTTTTAATAATATAAGTTAAAGTAGTCAAAACATTTTTAAAGCTTATAAGTGAAAAAATCCTTTGCAAAACTGCCTTTAGGTCAACTAATAATAAATACAGTAAATAAAAATAAAAACACTATATATAAAAACCTTTCTAGTACAACAGTCAGATTAAGAAAATTAATTGTTCATTTTTTAGTATCATATAATTGTATTTATCTGATTATAAAATAATGCCCTCTCATTGAAGAAAACAAGAAGGAACAAACAAAAAAAAAAAAAAACTGCAGATAATCACTGATAACATTTTTCTTCCCGTGCCCCTCCCCCAACCATGTGTAGGTATAGAGATATACTCATGGAGATTTGTATTTTGTTTTTACCTAATTTGAAGTTTTAGTTCTTGTGGGGGAGAAAGGAAGTGAGATGAGAATCTAGTACTTTCTCTACTTAGGATAAACTTAAGGCAAGTGTTATGAGAATAAACTGTAGGACACAGGATGGTATTAGCTGCTAGGCATATGGGAAAATGGGCAAAGCAAAGATTATCAAAGAATCAGGTGGCCTGAATATTTCTGAATAATTAGAGAAATAATGAACTTGCATCACTTTAATCTTTAAATTATTATAAATTCTTATATTGTTTAAAAAATCAAATAAGTTGAATAAGCATTAAGCTTTAAAAGATAAGCAAATATCTTAAGACATATTTGGTTGCATGAAGCAGAAACTCCAGGTTAAGGATACAATGAACTTATATGAAAATAGAGCAGGATCCTCATGGAAATTCATGGTGAGGAAATACAGTCAGACCTCATGCGAACTAGAAGGACAAAAGTCAGCTGGATTCTCTGTCTTCCTCTCCTGGGGTTACGTGGTCCCTCTGATTCTCTTTTCACATTGATATCTTTTCCCTACCAGCTCCCATAGCTCAGATAGGAATTCTGCTTTCCTTTAATTTCCGTTTGCAGGTGGCTTTGCTGATGACAGTATTGGTTCATACACACTCTGACACTGCGACTTCACTCCCTACAGTTACCAGTCACAGTCTTTTGGTCTTTTAATTGCATTTTTAGTGAGTAAGAATCTAATGATTAACCCTGTCTTTTGGAAGACCTGTGTTTGTATCAGCCAAACATCTCTGACTAAGGAAAGGAAGTGGGGTCATGCGGGCAAGGCACATTGTCACCAAGGGTAATAGCAACAGAAATCCAAAGGAAATAAGAAAGGAAAAACCTAGCAAATGACAATATAAAGAAACCTAAACTAGTAAAATTAAACAAAACAAATTTAAAGTAATAATGTTCAAATCAGAAACCTGATATAACAACAAATACACAATAATTTTTTAAATTATGAAGGTACATTATGCCAAACTATCAGACAATTTGAGAACTCAATAAAATAGGGAGAAATGTCTTTAAAAAACATGGCATTCCAAACTTCATGCAAGAAAAAAGTAGAAGACAGTATTAGGCTTACATAGGAGATTATTTATGAGGGCCATAAAGATGTACTGCTACTTATTCCTAATGCAAATGATTTCTGTGTGCTTTAGATTGTTCTAAAAGAAAGAAAAAAATTTCAGAGTGCCCATATTGGTCTGTAAAGTCAGTATGATAAAAAGCCTGAAATCTGATTAAGATGTGACAACAGAGCAGAGTCTATGCCAACATCATATTTGAATACAGATTATGAAGAACTGAAATAAAATACCAGTAAGTAAAATCAGCTCTACATTAAAAGAATAATATACCAGGATCATGTATGATTTATTCCAGCAAAATGAGGAAATGTATTCATATCAACCATACTTGGCATAACATGAGCTGATCTAGAAGATATTAATAGTTAATAATATTGTCTATTTTATCCATTCATCTGTCAAAGAACATTTAGGTTGGCTTCCATATTCTGGTTATTGTAAATAGTGCTGGTACATATATGGTGGCTCAGATGGTAAAGTGTCTGCCTACCATTCAGGAGACCCAGGTTCAATCCCTGGGTCGGGAAGATTTTCTGGAGAAGGAAATGGCAACCCACTCCAGTATTCTTGCCTGGAAAATCCCATGGACAGAGGAACCTGGTGGGCTATAGTCCATGGGGTCACAAAGAGTAGGACACAACTGAGCGAATTCACTTACACTTTTCACTTTCTGGTACACATATGCAATGGAATATATGTATATTCCTTAATATACTCAGCCTTAAAAAGGGACAAAATTGGGTCATTTGTAGAGATGTGAATGGACCTAGAGACTGTCATGCAGAGTGAAGGTAAGTCAGAAAGAGAAAACCAAATATTATATATTAATGCTTGTACGTGGAATCTAGAAAAATGATACAGATGAACCTATTTGCAATGAAAGAATAGACTCAGATGTAAAGAACGAATGTGTAAACATGGTGAGGGGAGAGGGCAAGATGAATTGGAAGAATGAGATCAACATTTATAACAACCATGTGTAAAATAGATAGCTAGTGGGATCCTGCAGTATAGCGCAAGGGAGCTCAGCTTGGGGCTCTATGATGACCTTGATGGGTGGGATGGGGGAGCATGGTGGGAAGGAGGGCCAAGAGGGAAAGGATATATGTGTATATATACATATATATAGCTGATTTACTTCGTTATACAACAGAAACTAACACAACATTGTAAAACAGCTATACTCCAATTAAGAAAACATTGCTATTGTATTAATTATGCACATACTATATTATAAATGCAATTAACAACCACATTTCTAGTGCATGCATGCTCAGTCACTTCAGTAGTATCTGACTCTATGCTCTGTAGACTGCCAGGCTCCTCTGTCTATGGGATTCTCCAGGCAAGAATACTGGAGTGGGTTGCCATTTCCTTCTCCAGGGGATCTTCCCAACCGAGGGGTTGAACCTGCATCTCTTATATCTCCTGCGTTGGCAGGTGGTTTCTTTACCACTAGCATCACCTGGGAAGCCGTATTATATACAACATTTCATGAGTCCTGGAAAAAACTTCTTCAGAGAGTCATGCAGTGTTGCCTGTGACTAAACACAGATTTCCAATGCTACAAGGTAATTCCGTCAAGTCTATCCTTGTAACAGGCACAGAACCACACACAAGAAATCCTTTTAAGTTTAAAATAGGTGAAATATTTAACATTACACTTTACTGAAGTGCTAAATTAATTTTCAGATATTATGTAAATAAGCATTTAAACACACTCAGTTCAGTTCAGTTCAGTCGCTCAGTCATGTCCTACTCTTTGCGACCCCATGAATCACAGCACGCCAGGCCTCCCTGTTCATCACCAACTCCCAGAGTTTACTCAAACTCATGCCCATCGAGTCGGTGATGCCATCCAGCCCTCTCATCCTCTGTCGTCCCCTTCTTCTCCTGCCCCCAATCCCTCCCAGCATCAGGGTCTTTTCCATTGAGTCAACTTTTCGCATGAGGTGGCCAAAGTATTGGAGTTAAATTCTTTTAAATATTGGTCTGTTACCAGTCTGTCCATGTCTATGTTTAAAAACTAATAAGAGTGGTTTTCAACTCGTCATTTGGCCCTCGTTCATTTACTGGTTGGAGTACCCAGAGGAGCCTCATCTAAACTTTCCTACCCTTTAATGTGTGTGTAGAGGCTACAGATAGAAATAGGAAATGACAAGAGTAAAAACCTAAAGGAAGAGAATAACAATTAAATGGTAAGATAAGGAAGCCTAACCTAACAGATCTTAGTAAGAACAAATGCTTAACACTTCAGAAGTTAAGCAAGAAACAACACAATCATTTCAATGGGTGATACAGTTGGTATACACAACTGGTGTACAAAACATTTGATACAATCTAACAGCTCTTCCCTATGTCAAAAACAAAGGACAGAAATACACACTTTTATATAAAATTAATATTCATTGTATATAAAACCCAACTGAACATTTAATGATAATTCTAAAAACACAACTTTAAGCAACAGGACAATTATGCCAGATACCCTTTTAATCACTTATCATTATTGTGGCAGTTTTAGATAAAGCAATAAGACATGAAATTGAATTACATGAAAAGATTTATTCTCAGATTTTGATCAAGACAAAGTGTATTGCAGAAGAATTAAGATGATAATAATAACAAAGACAGCTAACACATGTAGTACTTATTTAATTCTCATGACAAACCTACGAGCTAGATTACTATCATCCCCATTTTATAGGTGGCACAGAGAGGGTAAGTAACTGCTCAAGGGTTAAATAGCTAGGTAGATGTAAAGATGGGATTCCAAGGCAAGAAGTCTGAATCTAAAAATAATGCTCTCCACCAGTCCTGTGATATGCCAGACACTGGGCTAAGCACCCATGTACGTGTAATTCTCTCAACAACTCTGAGAAGTGGATGTTCTCTCCATTACAGGTTGTGGCAGCTGTGAAGTAAAATATAGTTTATAAACTCAACAGGCTTTTGTGAATCTCTTAAAATTATAATTACAAAGATGTAACTATATAGAAAAATTTTGATAAGAAATTTTAAATTAAAAAGCCAGATATCAAATAGTATACTTGATATAGTTACAAATAAGGAAAAATGTATCCATTTGGGTCAAGACTAAAAGGGATTGCACTAAACTGAAGATAGGTATTGGGGCAAAGTGATGGGAATACGGTAATATTTTTTCTTTACCAATTATCCACAGTGAATATTTAATAAATACTCTTGAAACTAAAAAATACTGTAAGGATTTGTGTTGAAGCATCTATTAAAGCAATAAGTCAGCATAAGGAGATGTTTAATTGTGGAATTTTAAGTATAGATGTTGAAGAGGGTGGAGAGAGAGATGGAAAAAGTTAACTACGCAAGAAATTGCTTCCTCTATTACTCTGGGGGTTGTCTGTCTTTGCTCAAAGCAATCTCATTAAAGTACTGTGTCCAGCTCCCTAACCCAAGGCAAGACTGCACCTGAAGCAGACCAGATGGATTGGGAGTTCTCTGGCCTCCAGCATTCAAAATTCACTTCCTTCCTGGCAGCCACGCTATTGGCCATCAGGGTTTAAACTAAAGTGCTTCATACACACGTTAAACTTGGGTGAATTCAATTCTATCCACAAGTTACCAGAAACAAAATGTTGGAGTGGGAGAGGAAAAATTAAGCATATATCAAAATATGCTTTTCAAAATAAAGTTATTAAATATCAGTTCTCACCAAGAGTTCAACCAAAGATACAGTCAATGTTCAATGCTGGAAGAAAACACTACTGCATTGGACATATTGAGAGTATTAAAATGTATTCTGAATATTAATCATTTTTACCTTATACCTTAATCTAAGAAATTAACCCCAACTTAAGATGCAAATTCACTCTATAGTCAAGAGTAAAAAAGAGATGGGAGAATAATCCAGTTTGTAATCCATGCAGTTGAAAATCAAGGCTCATTCTCTGAAATAGCATTAATCCTTTCTGCAAGCATAAAACTGAGTAATCACTCTCTTGTTGTTGTGAGCATAGTTGTATTAATTAAGGTAAAACTATTCAGCTTCCTCAGTAAAAACACCTGGAGACAGAGTGGCTTAAGTAATGAAGAAACTTATTTCCCACTCTCATAACAGTCCAGACAGTCTAGCCTGATGGGCAACTCTGCTCCATGAAGTCAGTCAGGAGTCTATCTTGTTGCTCTCCTATTCCTTTGGATGTTCCCCTGATTTGTACTATTGAAGCCAGGTTCCCTGGAACAGCAGTATTCCAGGTTTCTGGAAGGGAAACACAGAGCCACAGCCAGGAAAGGCAGTTTGCCTTCAGCTGGAGATGACCCAGGAGCTACACATATCACTTCTGCTCACATTCCACTGCCCTATACTTGGTCATGTGATCATACCTACCTGCAGAAGAGGTTGGGAAGCTAGTCTCTGAGTGTAAATATGCTCAGGAAGGAGAGAATGAATTTGGGGGAGATGGCAATGAGGTTTGCAGAGAGAGGACAATGCATTTGGGGGATACAGCTAATAATCCACATCTTTGGGGGAACCTAATTTGCCATTTAAGATCATTTCCTTCCTGAGCAAGAATGCAATATTTTTCCTGGCCCTCAAAACTGCCATTGCCAGGAAAATTTAACATCTACTAAAGCCTCTTCATTCATACAAAGCCCTACTCCTATCCCTCAGCTTCATCAACAGACCAAAGACCCTCAGTGATCTCCATGATTGACACTTTAGGTCAAACTCAGCCACCAGATGTGGGCTCACAAAGGAATCAAACACTTACATATGTGCATGCACAAATGCACTCACACCACACATATACACCAGACACAAGTATTTAGGAACATGCTGATTGCAAGCCCTCAGAATTTGCTTATAGGTACCCTCTGATAGTTGCCCCTCATAGCAGAGGAAGTCCAGTTCAGTTCAGTTCAGTTCAGTTGCTCAGTCATGTCTGACTCTCTGCGACCCCATGAACAGCAGCACGCCAGGCCTCCCTGTCCATCACCAACTTCCGGAGTTCACCGAAACTCATGTCCATTGAGTCAGTGATGCCATCCAACCATCTCATCTTCTGTTGTCCCCTTCTCATCCCACCTTCAATCTTTCCCAGCATGAGGGTCTTTTCAAATGAGTCAGCTCTTTGCATCAGGTGGCCAAAATATTGGAGATTCAGCTTCAACATCAGTCCTTCAACATCAGTCCTGGAAGCAAACAAAAAAATCAGCAGCAGAAGATGGAAGAGGAAAGATCTGCAGGGGATTGGAACTGGGGAAGAGGTCTTTCATCTTCTTCAGGCAAAACTGTGTTTGTCTGGAGATATCCTATCAACATGCATTAATAACAGCAAATTCATGTTCCTCTTTCAGCAACGATAACAGATAAATAGAACACAGGTATCTCTTGGATCTGAGCGGATGGGGTTCATGGGGACATGTGGCATTGACTAGAGTGAGGAGAAGGACTAGAGATGAGTGCTATAAACGGAAACACTTTGTGGCCATGTTTTCAGGAAGCTGTCATAAAAGAAGCAGAGACTTTTTAGATCACATGCTTCTGGGATAGAAACCCTTGCTCCATGACAAATCACTTAGCCTTTCTCAAGTTCCTCCTCAGCAAAAAAGGAGACAACCATGCCTAGGTATATGGTTAAACTGACTCTTTGAATGGAGTCTAGAACCAAAAATAAGGTCCCAATAATAATAAGTAGTTATTATTATTACTTCCCTCTGTTGTGGGAAGCTTAAACGAGTTACCATGTAAAAGTGCCTGACATGTTATAAATGTTATTTTCTGTGGTTAGGGAGCCTAAGGGGTCTCTTAGACTTTCTCACATTAGAACCTATATTAGGAAGTTTCTCCTTTGAAAAACCGAGGGGTCAGCAGGGGATAGACTGAAAATGGCGAGACAGGGAAGAGTAAAGGAAAGACATTTGTTAAATGTCTAAACATGTGGACTCTAAGGGGGGAAAGGGAAGGTGGGATGAACTGGGAAACTGGAACTGACATGTATACACTTGTTTGTTTAGTCAAGTCATGTCAGGCTCTTTTTTGCCTGTGCTGTAGCCCGCTACTCTTCTCTGTCCATGAGATTTCCCAGTCAAGGATGCTGGAATGGGTTGCCATTTCCTTCTCCAGAGGATCTTCTTGACCCAGGGATGGAACCTGCATCTCCTGCATTAGCAGGCGGATTCTTTACCACTGAGACACCAGTGAAGCCCTATGCGTGCGTACTAAGTCACTTCAGTCATGTCTGACTCTTTGCGACCCTATGGACTATAGCCGGCCAAGCTCCTCTGTTCATGAGGATTCTCCAGGCAACAATACTGGAGTGGGTTGCCGTGCCATCCTCCAGGGGATCTTCCTGACCCAGGGATCGAACCCACGTCTCTTACGTCTCTTCCATTGGCAGGTGGGTTCTTTACCACTAGCGCCACCTGGGAAGTCCAAAGCCCCATACACACACACACACATAATAGCTAACTAATGAAAACCTACTGTATAGCACAGAGAACTCTCCTTAATGCTCTGTAGTAACCTACATGGGAAGGAAATCCAGAAGAGAGGGGACGTATGTATGCATATAACATATTCATTTCACTGTACAGCAGAAACTTAACATTGTAAAGCAAGTACACCCCAATTAAAAATTAAATTAAAAACTAAAAATTAAAAAATGTCCACTATAAATCAGGCACTGTCTCAAGTGTGTGGGGTCACTGGAGACCAGCTTTGCCCTCTCAATTTTGTTCTAATTTGGTTTTGCTTGTTAGTGTCCTATTGCGGCTATAACAAATCACCACAAACTTGATGACTTAAAACAACATTATTATTATCTTACAGTACTGAAGAACAGATGCCTAAAGCAGCAGGGCTCTGTTACTTCTGAAAGCTCTAGGGAAGAAGGTTTCTTTGCCTTCTTCAACTTTTACAAGCCTCCTGTATTCCCTAGCTAATAGCCCCTCCCTCACCTCACTCCAGCTGCCTTCTCTGACTCTGGCCCTCCTGCCTCTCTCTTATAAGTACCTTTGTGATTACATTAGGCCCATCCAGGTAATTCCAGATAATGTTTGCATCTCAGAATCATTAATCACATCTGCAAAGTCCCTTTTGTTGAATAAGGTAACATATTCAAAGGTTCCAGAAATTAGGAAGTGGATGTCTTAGAGGGGCCATTAATCTTTCTACCACACTTATTTATCTAGTCTTTATACACACAAAAATCTATGAATCTTGGGAGTAATCAAGGTGGATGAAAGCCAAGAACAATATTTGTGTCCTCCAACACATTTGTACGATGTATTCAGCATAGGTAAAATCCAACTTTGAGACCAACAGCTAGTAGAATTTGAACTTTAAGACCAACAGTTAGGGGAGGAGCCAAGATGGCGGAGGAGTAGGACGGGCAGACCACTTTCTCTCCTACAAATTCATCAAAAGGATAACTGAATGCAGAGCAAACTTCGCAAAACAACTTCTGATCACTAGCTGAGGTCATCAGGCGCCCAGAAAAGCAGCCCATTGTCTTTGAAAGGAGGTAGGACAAAATATAAAAGATAAAAAGTGAGACAAAAGAGCTACGGACGGAGATCCGTCCCGGGAGCTCTTAGGCGGCATTGCTTGGGGTAGGGTCCGGGCCTGAGTGCCCTGAGGACAATCGGAGGGAGCTTCTGTGAGTTGCCAACTTGAACTGTGGGAGACCAAAAGAGAGAGAGTAAATTAACTGGCCCGAACACACTGCCGGCCGTTCGCAGAACAAAGAGACCGAGAAAATCCAGAGAAGAGCTCACAGGCTGCGGACCGGCCCAGCTCCGCCGGAGGCAGGAGGCAGCGGGGAGGGGAAGGTCGCGGCGAGACACAGGGCGCAGGCACCCGACCGGCGCGGGCGGGGACTGGGGCTGGGGACGCGGAGGGCAGAAGGCTCGCGCACCCGACTGGCGCCAGCGGAAACTGAGACTGGGTCCGCGGAAGGGAGGGGGCGCGCCACACCTGGGGAGAGTGCGCCCACCAAGCCCCTGGCTGCCTGGACCGCTCTGACGGGGAAGGCACTGAGAGCGGGCGCAGCTTTTCCCTCCGCGCTTTTGTGGAACACCCGAGGGCTGGAACCTCGAGCAGCGCGGGGCGCGCTCCATATAGAGCAGCCGGGAGCCTGAGCAGCGCAGAGGAGAGAGCAGCGTCAGCCCCTCCTGGCAGCCCCAGCCCATCCCCGCGGCGCAAGCCCCTCCCCGCAGAGCGACGGAACTAGCTACCTGAATAAGAGTCCACCTCCGCCCGCCTGTGTCAGGGCGGAAATGAGGCTCTGAAGAGACCGGCAAACAGAAGCCAAATAAACAAAGGGAACCGCTTCAGAAGGGACTGGTGCAACAGATTAAAATCCCTCTAGGAAACATTGACTACACCGGAGGAGCCTGTAGATATCGAGAAGCGTAAGCTGGAACGAGGAGCTATCTGAAACTGAGCCGAACCCACACTGACCGCAACAGCTCCAGAGAAACTCCTAGATATAATTTTATTTTTTCTCTTTTTTTTTTTTTTAATTTTTTTTTAATTTTTTTATTTTTTTTCTTTTTTATTTTTTCTCTTTTATTTTCCTTTAAAATCCCCTATTACTCCCCCATTACTCCTTAACTTTCATTTCCATAGACTTTTACGATTTTTTAATTAGGGGGAAAAAAAAATTTTTTTTTCTTTTTTTTTTTTTCTTTTTTTTCTTTTTCTTTCTTTTTTTTTCTTTCCTTTTTCTCTTCTATTTTCTATTTTTCTTTTTCTCTTATTTCTTTTAAAGTCCTCTAGTACTCCTCTACTACTCCTTAATTTTCATTTCCAATACACTATAACCTTACAAAAAAAAAGAAGAAGACAAGCCCTATTTTTAAACCGAAGATTATTCTCTCCCAATCTTGACTCTCTGTTTTCTACCTCAGAACACCTCTATTTCCTCCTTTCCCCTTCTCTTCCCAATCCAATTCTGTGAATCTTTGTAGGTGACTGGGCTACGGAGAACACTCTGGGAACAGACAGCTGCGTAGATCTGTCTCTCTCCTCTTGAGTCCCCCTTTTTCTCCTCCTGTTCATCTCTATCTCCCTCCTCCCTCTCCTCTTCTTCATGTGACTCTGTGAACCTCTCTGGGTGTCCCTAACGGGGGAGAATCTTTTAGCCATTAACCTAGAAGTTTTCTTATCAGGGCTGTATAGTTGGAGAAGTCCTGAGACTAAAGGAAGAATAAAACTGAAACCCAGAGGCAGGAGACTTAAGCCCAAAACCTGAGAACACCAGAAAACTCCTGACTACAAGGAACTTTAAGTAATAAGTGACTGTCCAAAAGCCTCCATACCTACACTGAAACCAACCACCACACAAGAGCCAATAAGTTTTAGAGCAAGACATACCACGCAAATTCTCCAGCAACGCAGGAACATAGCCCTGAACATCAACATACAGGCTGCCCAAGGTCACACCTAACACATAGACCCATCTCAAAACTCATTACTGGGCACTCCATTGCTCTCCAAAGAGAAGAAATCAAGCTCCACGCACCAGAACACTGACGCAAGCTTCCCTAACCAGGAAATCTCGACAAGCCAATCGTCTAACCCCACCCACTGGGTTAATCCTCCACAATAAAAAGGAACCACAGACCTCCAGCATACAGAAAGCCCACTCCAGATACAGCAATCTAAACAAGATGAAAAGGCAAAGAAATACCCAACAGGTAAAGGAACATGAAAAATGCCCACCAAGTCAAACAAAAGAGGAGGAGATAGGGAATCTACCTGAAAAAGAATTTAGAATAATGATAATAAAAATGATCCAAAATCTTGAAAACAAAATGGAGTTACAGATAAATAGCCTGGAAACAAAGATTGAAAAGATTCAAGAACTGTTTAATAAAGACCTAGAAGAAATAAAAAAGAGTCAATTACAAATGAATAATGCAATGAATGAGATCAAAAACACTTTGGAGGGAACCAAGAGTAGAATAACGGAGGCAGAAGATAGGATAAGTGAGGTAGAAGATAAAATGGTGGAAATAAATGAAGCAGAGAGGAAAAAAGAAAAAAGGATCAAAAGAAATGAGGACAACCTCAGGGACCTCTGGAACACTGTGAAACGCCCCAACATTCGAATCATAGGAGTTCCAGAAGAAGAAGACAAAAAGAAAGGCCATGAGAAAATACTCGAGGAGATAATAGCTGAAAACTTCCCTAAAATGGGGAAGGAAATAGCCACCCAAATCCAAGAAACCCAGAGAGTCCCAAACAGGATAAACCCAAGGCGAAACACCCCAAGACACATATTAATCAAATTAACAAAGATCAAACACAAAGAACAAATATTAAAAGCAGCAAGGGAAAAACAACAAATAACACACAAAGGGATTCCCATAAGGATAACAGCTGATCTATCAATAGAAACCCTCCAGGCCAGAAGGGAATGGCAGGACGTACTGAAAGTAATGAAAGAGAATAACCTACAACCTAGATTACTATATCCAGCAAGGATCTCATTCAGATATGAAGGAGAATTCAAAAGCTTTACAGATAAGCAAAAGCTGAGAGAATTCAGCACCACCAAACCAGCTCTTCATCAAATGCTAAAGGATCTTCTCTAGACAGGAAATGCAGAAAGGTTGTATAAACGTGAACCCAAAACAACAAAGTAAATGGCAACGGGACCACACCTATCAATAATTACCCTAAATGTAAATGGGTTGAATGCCCCAACCAAAAGACAAAGATTGGCTGAATGGATACAAAAACAAGACCCCTATATATGCTGTCTACAAGAGACCCACCTCAAAACAAGAGACACATACAGACTAAAAGTGAAGGGCTGGAAAAAAATATTTCATGCAAACGGAGACCAAAAGAAAGCAGGAGTCGCAATACTCATATCAGATAAAATAGACTTTCAAATAAAGGAAGTGAAAAGAGACAAAGAAGGACACTACATAATGATCAAAGGATCAATCAAAAAAGAAGATATAACAATTATAAATATATATGCACCCAACATAGGAGCACCGCAATATGTACGGCAAACGCTAACGAGTATGAAAGAGGAAATTAATAGTAACACAATAATAGTGGGGGACTTTAATACCCCACTCACAACTATGGATAGATCAACTAAACAGAAAATTAACAAGGAAACACAAACCTTAAATGACACAATGGACCAGCTAGACCTAATTGATATCTATAGGACATTTCACCCCAAAACAATCAACTTCACCTTTTTCTCAAGTGCACACGGAACATTCTCCAGAATAGATCACATCCTGGGCCATAAATCTGGTCTTGGAAAATTCAAAAAAATTGAAATCATTCCAGTCATCTTTTCTGACCACAGTGCAGTAAGATTAGATCTCAATTACAGGGAAAAAATTGTTAAAACTTCAAACATATGGAGGCGAAATAACACGCTTCTGAATAACCAACAAATCATAGAAGAAATCAAAAAAGAAATCAAAATATGTATAGAAATGAATGAAAATGAAAACACAACAACCCAAAACCTATGGGACACTGTAAAAGCAGTGCTAAGGGGAAGGTTCATAGCATTACAGGCTTACATCAAGAAACAGGAAAAAAACCAATTAAATAACCTAACTCTACACCTAAAGCAATTAGAGAAGGAAGAAATGAAGAACCCCAGAGTTAGCAGAAGGAAAGAAATCTTAAAAATCAGGGCAGAAATAAATGCAAAAGAAACTAAAGAGACCATAGCAAAAATCAACAAAGCTAAAAGCTGGTTTTTTGAAAAAATAAACAAAATTGACAAACCATTAGCAAGACTCATTAAGAAACAAAGAGAGAAAAACCAAATTAACAAAATTAGAAATGAAAATGGAGAGATCACAACAGACAACACTGAAATACAAAGGATCATAAGAGACTACTACCAGCAGCTCTATGCCAATAAAATGGACAACTTGGATGAAATGGACAAATTCTTAGAAAAGTATAACTTTCCAAAACTGAACCAGGAAGAAATAGAAGATCTTAACAGACCCATCACAAGCAAGGAAATCGAAACTGTCATCAAAAATCTTCCAGCAAACAAAAGCCCAGGACCAGATGGCTTCACAGCTGAATTCTACCAAAAATTTAGAGAAGAGCTAACACCTATCTTACTCAAACTCTTCCAGAAAATTGCAGAAGAAGGTAAGCTTCCAAACTCATTCTATGAGGCCACCATCACCCTAATTCCAAAACCAGACAAAGATGCCACAAAAAAAGAAAACTACAGGCCAATATCACTGATGAACATAGATGCAAAAATCCTTAACAAAATTCTAGCAAACAGAATCCAACAACATATTAAAAAAATCATACACCATGACCAAGTGGGCTTTATCCCAGGAATGCAAGGATTCTTTAATATCCACAAATCAATCAATGTAATACACCACATTAACAAATTGAAAGATAAAAACCATATGATTATCTCAATAGATGCAGAGAAAGCCTTTGACAAAATTCAACACTCATTTATGATTAAAACTCTCCAAAAAGTAGGAATAGAAGGAACATACCTCAACATAATAAAAGCTATATATGACAAACCCACAGCAAGCATCACCCTCAATGGTGAAAAATTGAAGGCATTTCCCCTGAAATCAGGAACAAGACAAGGGTGCCCACTCTCACCACTACTATTCAACATAGTGTTGGAAGTTCTGGCCACAGCAATCAGAGCAGAAAAAGAAGTAAAAGGAATCTAGATAGGAAAAGAAGAAGTAAAACTCTCACTGTTTGCAGATGACATGATCCTCTACATAGAAAACCCTAAAGACTCTACCAGAAAATTACTAGAGCTAATCAATGAATATAGTAAAGTTGCAGGATATAAAATTAACACACAGAAATCCCTTGCATTCCTATATACTAACAATGAAAAAACAGACAGCGAAATTAAGGAAACAATACCATTCACCATTTCAACAAAAAGAATAAAATACTTAGGAGTATATCTACCTAAAGAAACAAAGGACCTATACATAGAAAACTATAAAACACTGATGAAAGAAATCAAAGAGGACACAAACAGATGGAGAAACATACCGTGTTCATGGATTGGAAGAATTAATATTGTCAAAATGGCTATTCTACCCAAAGCAGTCTATAGATTCAATGCAATCCCTATCAAGCTACCAACAGTATTTTTCACAGAACTAGACCAAAGAATTTCACAATTTCTATGGAAATACAAAAAACCTCGAATAGCCAAAGTAATCTTGAGAAAGAAGAATGGAACTGGAGGAATCAACCTGCCTGACTTCAGACTCTACTACAAAGCCACAGTCATCAAGACAGTATGGTACTGGCACAAAGACAGAAATATAGATCAATGGAACAGAATAGAAAGCCCAGAGATAAATCCACAAACCTATGGACACCTTATCTTTGACAAAGGAGGCAAGGATATACAATGGAAAAAAGACAACCTCTTTAACAAGTGGTGCTTGGAAAACTGGTCAACCACTTGTAAAAGAATGAAACTAGAACACTTTCTAACACCATACACAAAAATAAACTCAAAATGGATTAAAGATCTAAATGTAAGAACAGAAACTATAAAACTCCTAGAGGAGAACATAGGCAAAACACTCTCCGACATAAATCAAAGCAAGATCCTCTATGACCCACCTCCCAGAATATTGGAAATAAAAGCAAAACTAAACAAATGGGACCTAATGAAACTTAAAAGCTTTTGCACAACAAAGGAAACTATAAGTAAGGTGAAAAGACAGCCCTCAGATTGGGAGAAAATAATAGCAAATGAAGAAACCGACAAAGGATTAATCTCAAAAATATACAAGCAACTCCTGCAGCTCAATTCCAGAAAAATAAATGACCCAATCAAAAAATGGGCCAAAGAACTAAACAGACATTTCTCCAAAGAAGACATACAGATGGCTAACAAACACATGAAAAATGCTCAACATCACTCATTATTAGAGAAATGCAAATCAAAACCACAATGAGGTACCATTACACGCCAGTCAGGATGGCTGCTATCCAAAAGTCTACAAGCAATAAATGCTGGAGAGGGTGTGGAGAAAAGGGAACCCTCTTACACTGTTGGTGGGAATGCAAACTAGTACAGCCGCTATGGAAAACAGTGTGGAGATTTCTTTAAAAACTGGAAATAGAACTGCCATATGACCCAGCAATCCCACTTCTGGGCATACACACTGAGGAAACCAGATCTGAAAGAGACACGTGCACCCCAATGTTCATCGCAGCACTGTTTATAATAGCCAGGACATGGAAGCAACCTAGATGCCCATCAGCAGATGAATGGATAAGGAAGCTGTGGTACATATACACCATGGAATATTACTCAGCCATTAAAAAGAATTCATTTGAACCAGTCCTAATGAGATGGATGAAGCTGGAGCCCCTTATACAGAGTGAAGTAAGCCAGAAAGATAAAGAACATTACAGCATACTGACACATGTATATGGAATTTAGAAAGGTGATAACGATAACCCTATATGCAGAACAGAAAAAGAGACACAGAAATACAGAACAGACTTTTGAACTTTGTGGGAGAATGTGAGGGTGGGATATTTCAAAAGAACAGCATGTATACTATCTATGGTGAAACAGATCACCAGCCCAGGTGGGATGCACGAGACAAGTGCTCGGGCCTGGTGCACTGGGAAGACCCAGAGGAATCGGGTGGAGAGGGAGGTGGGAGGGGGGATCGGGATTGGGAATACATGTAAATCCATGGCTGATTCATATCAATGTATGACAAAACCCACTGGAAAAAAAAAAATAAATAAAAAAAAAAAAAAGTAAAAAAAAAAAAAAAAAAAGACCAACAGTTAGTGGAATTGAGGGTGTACACACCCTATAACTCAATTCCACACTCCTGGGGGAATCCACTAGAAGTTTGTGCTCTGGGACACTGGCTCATTAATCTTCAGAGAAGCATCCTTTCTACTTGTGAAAAATTACAGTGTGTTTCTCCATGAAAATGGATTTAGAAATTCCCACAATGGAACACCACATGGAGCTGAAAGATCCAAAGCTACCTAAAAGAGCCTGAGACACATAACAAAGAAAACAAATAGCAAGGGAATACATACAATATCATCTATACATACAGATAAAATTCAAAAAATTACATATTACTTAGGAATACATATTTGGGTGACACTATTTTAAAATAATGCACAAGAAGGTAAACACCACATTAAGTGTAGTAGTTTCTCTTGGGGAAGAGAGGAGGATTCTGTTTGGGAAAGGGACTTATTTATTAAGTGGAACATACCTGAAGATGCTCATTAGATCATTCATTTTGTAGGTCTGAAGTATTTCATAATAAAAATTGTAAATGATGATCTTGAAATTGTTAAGCAAAATCATAAACCTTTTCATCCAAGTACCTTTAACTCTTGAAGAGAAGGGATTCTCGACAGGGGTGCAGGAATGGGCAGGACACTATTTCTAAAAAGCACTAAAAGTAGACAGAAAAGTAGGTTTGTCAATATACCGAAGAGGAAATCTGCTAGGCTGAGGAGTGCATGGGGGAGGAAAGAAGAGGTGGCACTGTTTTTGAAAACTATCAGTCAAGATTCTTTCCATTTCAAATCACAAGAAAACCATCTCAAACTGATTCAAAAAAAATAAAGAAAATACATAGGCTCATATAATCGAAAAGTTCACGTATAGTTGGGTTTTTCAGCTGATTATCAACAAGCACTACTGACGTTTTGAGCCAAAAAATTCTTTGTTGTGAAGGGGCTGTCCTGTGCCTGGCAGGATGTTTAGCAGTATCCCTGGCCTCTACCCCAGATGCTAGTAGTAAATTCCAAACTGTGACAACCAAAAATGCCTCCAGATATAGCCAAATATCCCCTGGGTGGGTTGGGGGTGGATTGCCACCCTCACCTCCTCATTGAGAACAACTGCTTTAGCGAAAGCTGACCTCATGACTCAAATGACATCACCAGACCTGGTTTCCCATGACCCAGGCACATACCTTCTCTAGTCTCAGCTTCGTCCTCATGGCTCACGGTATGGTCCCCAGCAGCTCTATACTATCACCTTATGGGAGCAGAATGGCTGTCCCAGTTCCAGCCCTTTCAGCCTCATACCCCACTGTACAGATGGAGAAAGGTGGCTTCTCTGGCCATTCTCAGAGAACAGAGACCACATCTCCCAGAGCAAAATCAGCAGTGTGTGTCTCCTCTCCCCTCCCCACTCTGATGGTTCATGTGTCTGTATCTGTGCCAGTCCCGTGGTGAAAAGGACAGAAGGGGCTGATAAAGTTAAGCCCAGAGGATCTACTGTGGGGCTGGAATGAAGTCACGAAACCAAGATACATGTCTAAGGAGAGAGGTAGGGCTGCTGTTCAGTCACTCAGTCAGGTCCAACTCTTTGCAGCCCCATGGACTGCAGCATGCTAGGCTTCCCTGTCCTTCACTCTCCCTGAGTTTGTGCAAACTCATGTCCATTGAGTTGGTGATGCCATCCAACCATCTCATTCTCTGTCGCCCCCTTCTCCTTCTGCCCTCAATCTTTCCCAGTTTCAGGATCTTTTCCAATGAGTCAGTTCTTCACATCAGGTGGCCAAAGTATTGGAGCTTCAGCATCAGTCCTTCCAATGAATATTGAGAAGTAGGTTGACTTCCCCAAATGTCCAGGCCCCATTATCCAAGCAGAGCGTGCTGGCCTGAAGCTGTCCAGATACTTCCAAGGGACCATCTAGACCCAGACAATGGGGCCCCAATGAGCTGATGCCATATGGTCACAAAACCAGAGGCTGGGGGTTCTGCATGAAGCTGGACAACTCCCCTCACCCTGAAAAACCATTCCCTCCCCTCAATCCCACCTCCCCCTTGAGCCAAAGGGATTGGAAACCTCAGAAATTTCCGGTTCAAGTGGAAGAGGAGGATAATTCTGGGTCAGACACTGGACAAAGACCCCACCCCTTCTCCAGAGGTAGAGGGCCTCTTTCTCGGGACAAGTTGTGATGTGGAGGGAGGGGAAGCTGACAGTGAAACCAGTTCAGAGAATTTTTATTATCTAGGACTAGACCATTTTAATTACTGCATTGAGACTGCATTTGTGGTATAAAGTGACCAGAGATCTTTTTATTACCGAAACGCCAGGAGAAAATTATGAGGCCTGCCTGAGACAGAGATTTCATCCTCAGGCAAGGGAGAAATGGTCCTCACTGAATAAATTTTAAAGGGCGAATGGGAGCAAAAATAAAACTACTCTTCAATCGTATCCATAGGTCTTGCTCGCTCAATGCACCATTTCCATGTCTCTTAATGGAGCCCAGGAAGGGGGATCCAGAAGGACTGTGGAGGTACATGATGACCTGGGTAGTCCCTGCCTCCAGCCCCTGCCAGAGAATTGGCCTGACCCAAGGATCTGCAGAGCCCGTGGGAAGAGGCTGCAGCAGGGACCAGAGAAGCCATGGCTTTGGGGGTAGCCCCTAGTGGCAACCCCAAGGCTGGGTAGGGGCAGAAAGGTGTCACGTCACCGAGAACAGTGGTCCCAGCAGAAACACTTTAAAAGCCATCATGGAACCTCCATGGAACTGTAATCTCCCTTCTCCCCCCAGGACTTCAACTAGACGACAAAGCTAACACTGTTGTTATTTGCCATCTGTCCTGATTGTCTTGCTTCTGTCACAAAGCACTGTGACCCATGAAAACAGAGCTTTCATCAAGTGCTTCTAGGCCAGGGGACTGAGCGATTCTGGATGGGACACTCAGTTACCCTGTTCTGAGCAAAAAGGCATGCAGACATTCAGTTCCTCTCTCTCCTCCCTGGACACAGATGCTCAAGGGCTGGGCCATGCTGCTCACAAATGCTCTCCACTGACTTACTGTTTATTGTACTGGTTTGGCCTTTGATGGGACAGAAAGCCAACGGAATTGCACGAATCAGCCCAGTATTAAAACTGAAGCAACACAGGGCTCACAAAACCTTCTCTTGCCCTTAGAAGTGTATGCTTATTGCATTCTGTCTTCTTCTTGCAAATTACAGCAATTCCTTGGGTTTTAAAAAATTGGATATTTCATTTTGGTTGCAGCAACTTCCTGTCTCCTGGAGCACTGGGAAAGTGGAGGGGGCGGACAATTGAGGGCAGACTCTGACCTCCCAGCAGGGGATACAGGTGCCGCCTTAGGATTCAGGGTCTTTGAGTGAAGTTAAATTTTTCACCCCACAACAAGCTTGAACCCAGATAATATACAGGGCCTTTCTACTTCTGGCAGATTTACACAAAGTGGGTCCAAACCCTCAAATTTCACAGCTCATATATGGACTCAGGGCCCTTCTTGTGATTTCTGCAATTTCTCAACCGTTCTTCTTCCTAGGTCCCTCTGATTTTGCTCCTCTGGCCAGGTGAACCACTCTGACTTGTCTGCACATCAACTGATACACGTGTCTCAAGAAACTGGATCATAGTTGTGATTGCATCGTTCAAGGTCTTATCTGAGGGCCTGAGGAGTTTCTTCAGGAATTCCATTATAAATGACATTCTACATCCCTCATTCAGAGGTTCTGCAAGTGTGGTCTAGGGACCCATGGGATTTCTGAAATCCTTTCAGGATATAACCACACTAGGATGTCATTTACCTTCCCCCGCACTCCGTCTGAAGTGTACAGAGAAGTTCTCCAGTGTCTACATAATGTCTGATGATGTCACCCTTCTGAGGGTTGATGGAGGGTGTGCTTGTATCTTCCAGTGTCTTTAAATGTTCTCACTTTGAATTTCTAACATAGTCAATGTCAATAAATCTAACTCACATAAACAAAGGTTCTTTGGGCTCCACAATAATTTTTAAGAGACCAAAATGCTCTGGGGTTTCCCCTCAAGCCCTGTTTTCTTTCAAGCCCTGTTTTCTTTCTTTCTTCCTAATAAGAGGCCTTCACCCTTCCATGCAGCCTCTGGGGAGTTGGGTCAAGAGAGCTCTGCTCCAATTACCTCCCAAACCAAGAGCAGCGTGAGGCTGATCTGCCTTCCATAGCCCACTGGAAGTGTGGAGAGTTTCTCTACCTCAGTGCAAAGGTCTTAAATCTAGCAACTTGACAAGATCCGTGACATTCTTGGGAAAGGAAGGATGTCTTGGGGAGTCATCACATTCTTGCGATTATACCTAAGTCCTCCATGGTGAGGGGTACAGTGAGGGTTGGGGAAGAGTTTGCTGCTGCCCATTTTACAGAAGGCAAAACTGAAACTCTGGAAGCAGATGGTGGAGATAGGATTAGAACCCACTCACCTGTGATTGTTGGTTTGAAGAGCCGCACCATGGACATTCAGTCCAGAAATATTTTCTCCTCCCGGCTGTGCTGCTTCCCTATCTTTTTTTGCCTTTCCTTTTGCCTCTCTTCCTCCCTTTCATTCTCCTTCCCTCTATTTCTTCCTCCAACCTATTTCAGGTGGTGCTGTTTGTATTTTTGTCATTCTTTCCTTGGAAAGAACAGTGAATTTCAATAAATGCAAATGGCAGCGAAATCTGGACAGTAATACTTGGACAGAAGCAGGGCATGGGCCAGGCAGAGCCATTTCATCACTCCCCTGGCTCTGCGCAAAGCCAGAGTCCCAACATGGCTCTTCAGTCGCTTAAGTACCTCTGGCTTTCAGTGAAAACTCAGCTGCCGCTCTCTGTTCAGTCCATGTGGGGGCTCATCCAGCCCCCCTCTAATCCTATTTCCACCCTGATCCAAAGAAGGGGTTTTCCAACAAAGGCTACCGATCTCCTCACTTTTTCATTACATTCTTTGAATCAGGATCTGAGGAGAGGAAGTTGTATAAGATGCAATCTCTGCCCTAGAGGAGTTCACAGACCCAGGAAGAGACAGAGACACAATCAGATAAAGACCGTGCAGTAGAATAAAGGAGTAAAAGAAGCCTGAATCGATTGTTGCAGGGCATGTGGGCTTGGCGGTAGGAGTCACTGGGTTTCTGTGATTCCTGGAGACTCTGATGGGGTGGAGAGGGGGGCTAGGATGGAAGCAGAGGATAAGGAGGTTGCCAGGACAGTTGAGAGGCCCTGAAGCCCAGATTGCAAACTTTGAGTTACCACAAACTTCAAACTAACAGTAATAACTATATATTAGGGATCTGAAGGGGCTTCCAAGGTGGCGCTAGTGGTCAAGAACTCACCTGCCAATGCAGGAGACATAAGACTCGGGTTCAGTCTCTGGCTCAGGAAGATCCCCTGGAGGAGGACATGGCAACCCACTCCAGTGTTCTTGCCTGAAGAATCCCAGGGACAGAGGAGCCTGGAAGGGCCTGGAGGGCTACAGGCCATAGGGTCTCAAAGAGTCAGACACAACTGAAGTAAATTAGCATGCACTCACGCAGGTATCTGAATGTGTGTCTGGTATTGTGTGTGTGTGTGTTTGGGGAAATGGAGGTGGCAAAAATAGAAAGAGAAACAGGAACTTCTAGGCTGTTTTCATGGAGTTAATACAGGGTAGTGGTAAAGGGCACCAGCTGTGGAGTTAGATGAACTTAACTGTGACTCACCAAATTGTGTGACTTTGGACAAGTCCTTTAAACTCAATTTTACTATCTATAGAGTGGGGATGATACTAGTACCTCTTCTTAGACTTATTATAAGGATTGCATAAATTAATATATGCCAATTTTTTTAGAAAGTGCCAGTAAAATAAAAGATCATAGATAAATAGCACATCAGTTGCTATTAGAATTGTACTAAAAATTAACTGAAATACTCTATGTCAAGCACTCAGCACAGAGCCTACAGCGAGGAAGACCACCCATGGGGGGAAGGAGATGCAGCTTGACGCTGTCCTGGGTATCAGGAGCTTAGTTCCTGGGGGACAACAGACATGAGGCATGGTGGGAACAGGTTTCCAAACCCTCTTCACTGGAGGCTGTAGGGCTCCAGACAGGCACATATGTGATGTCAGATGAGCATGAAGGCTGGCAGCAAAGGGTAGGCGGGGGGTGACTGAGGCAGGCAGCAATCGCCCATGTTAGAACATCACTCATCAGCGGTCATCCTCAGATGAAACACAAAATCAGGCCTGGGGTGACCAGAGCAGCCCTCAGCCAGGAGGTGACATTTCATTTAGATCTGAGAAGATAAGTAGGTGTTTTCTAAAATTATGTAGAAAACAATTCACATTAAAGTCACTTCTCCCTCATTTCTTAAAGTAGTTTCACCTATCTTTCCAGAATGCTGTGTTGTCCCTTTCAAAGTTGAGATCTGTTATCATGTTGCTGGAATCTGGCATCTTCGTTTTGAACTTTTTATTTTATATTGGAGTATAGCCGATCAACAATGCTGTGATGGTTTCATCGTGAAGGGACTCAGCCATACGTATGCATGTATCCATTCTCCCCCAAATCCCCGTCCCATCCAGCCTGCCTTATAACATTGAGCAGAGTTCCCTGTGTTATACAGTCCTTGTGGGTCATCCGTTTTAAATACAGCAGCGTATACATGTTGATCCTAAACTCCTTAACTGCTCCTTCCCCCTTTCCTTCCCACCTGGCAGCCATAAGTTCCTTCTCTAAGTCTGTGAGTCTGTTTCTGTTTTGTAAATAAGTTCATTTGTGTCAATTCTTTTTAGTAGAATCTGTCATTCTTAGCACAACTGTAGAGGATTGGTAATATGGTGAGGAGCACCAGCCTTGTCAGTGAAGACACTTAGAACTGGAGGCTGATGCTTATAAACTGATTCATAATCTTTATGAGAAAAAAACTCCAATACATCTGTACAGAGCATTACAGCTCACAGGTCATTGCCAGCTCATTTAATCCTCAAAAACCCCCTCTGAAGTAAATATTAGGATCCCCGTGTTACACTGGAGGCACCGCAGAGCTCAGCTCTTGGGGCTTCTGCCTGGAGGCTACATAAATCCTTCTATTGAAACTTCTGGGAAGAGTCTAGCAGCCATCTGTGCCTCCTCAGCCGGGCTCTTCCTTACCTCAGGTGGCAATTGATAAAAAGCCAGTTCTGAAGCTTGTTACGTGTCGTGGCCCCAAACAAGGCAATGCCAAAGCCCGTGCAAGCTCTGTTCTCTAGCAAGTCTTCTGAAACATCACAGTCTTTGGAATAAGCAAATAGAAAAAGCCCTTTGGGATGGCCAATTTTACATGTCAATTTAACTAGACTACAGTCTCCAGTTATTCCATCAAACACCCGAGTTGTTGCTGTGAAGATATTTCATAGATGTCACTCAAGTCCATAATCAGTTGACTAGAAGTAAGAGATCAACCCTGAATACTCACTGGGAGGATTGGTGCTGAAGCTGAAGCTCCAATACTCTGGCCACCTGATGTGAAGAGCTGACCCATTAGAAAAGATTCTGATGCTGGGAAAGATTGAGGGCAGGAGGAGAAGGGGGAACAGAAGATGAAATGGTTGGATGGCATCATAACTCACCAGACGTGAGTTTGAGCAAACTCTAGGAAGTGAAGGACAGGGAAGCCTGACATGCTGCAGTCCATGGGGTCATGAAGACTGAGACACGACTTAGTGACTGAACCACAACAGCAAAAAAGGATTACCCCAGATAATCTGGGTGGGCCTGGCTCACTCAGTTGAAAGGCCTTAAGAGCAGTCAAGGCTTCCCCGAGGAAGAAGAAAATCTCCCTGTGGGCAGCGGCTTCACCCTGTGCCTGCAAGCTTCGCCAGTTCTTCCCTGTGCTCGGCCCTGCAGGTTTCAGACTTGCATCTTTCACACCCTTCCAGGGGGCCCATTCTAAAACACAGATCTGATGTTTCTTGTCTTCAATCCTGAGACCCTCTTACCATAGTCTTGGTCAGGGGCACCAGGGTCCATGTAGAAAAGACTGAATCCTGTGGCTTACAGGCCTCAGGAAACTTGTTAAGCTGCATATTGGTGATTAAAACTACTGTTCGCTCACCTTCCTCCTTCTAAATTCTGGGAAAGGAACACAAATTGCTGAACAGAGAACCAATTGTCAGCTTTATCTAGGGCTTTCTAATAGCAATGACATTGAAGAAGACGCCTTGGACCTGAGGTCACGATGAAACATGCAGCTCTGCAACCTGTGAGTTGAAAATAACCAGGGCCCCATCATAGAACCCATCTGACTTCTTCCCCTGGTTCCAGAAGGGAAAATGGCATTCCTTGAGGGATAGACCCGCTGTGCTAAGCTGACAGCATGTAGGAGGAGAAGAGGAGGCCCTGGTTCCTCATATTTATCTTTGGGGCAGGCTGTGAGTGTGTAAGACTATGGGGTGAGAGCGAGATCAGCACTGCTGTGTGAGGCAGAAGCCCTGCCCCCTGGTCGGCATGGCCGGTAGGTATCAAGGTCACAAACAGAAAGGACACGGTTCCCAGAGGGAGCACGGTGATGTGGGGCAAAGGGAAACCAAGAGAGCTTGCTCCGACACTCACCCAGCCTGGGATCCAGGAATTAAGGTCCTCCCTGATCAGTGGGAGCAGAACACGGGGAGGCTGATCAAGGCTCCCCCAATCAGGGCTGCCATCTGTGAACACACCTTCGTCACAGTGCAAACTCCTAAGGGACTCCACGTGGACAAAGGTATTGTAGGTTGAACCCTTCCAGACTTTGCAGTCTTTCACAGTTCCCATCTGTACAGCCTCCTGCCTTTATGTTGACAGGAATTATCTAGGGAGTTGGGAGATGGCAACTTGAAAATGCAGTTGTATATACTTTTCAGAGACATTTGTCCTCAGAAGTTTCATTGTCAAGTCACATCGCACCATTGTGACTTGTGATTACAACCCTAACAGGGGCCCTGAGAATGACCTCCAATCCATCTGAAGCCCCCAGACTTTTGGCATCAATGATATATCATTCATACATGTGGCCACCAAAGTCCAACAAAATCATGGTTTCATTCACCTTAAGAATCCCAGCTCAGACTGTCTAACTGCAGCCCCGTCACAACAGCAGGTTTTTAAAATCTTTAAAATAGAATCCAGTGCTGGGTATTACAGAGTTATAAAAAGCATTATTGAGGGAAACAAAGACAATGACAGTTGAGGCCAGCTGACGGCAGGCCTTTGCCTGGGAAGCTGAGTGCCCAATATAGCTCTCCCCAAACCCTCCCGAGGGTTTCCGTTGTGAGCATCCCCAGTGCTATGTGGCTGAAAGACGCCAGCCGCCTGCACAGTGCTGGAGGATAAACTCCTAATTCCCAAGCAAGCTTCACATGAAGCTTCCTAGGGTGGCCACCTCGCCCTCAGCTCCCTCTGCCACTCACCATCCTGGGCTCTGACTCAGGGGTTCCAAGAGCATGCCTGACATCTATAGGTCTCCAGGAAGCCAGTGAACCTGGAATAGCCTTCTCTCTTCTCTGCCTCATTGCTTACTTTGTCTTCAAGTTCCATCTCAAGATTTTCCTCCTCTGTAAAGTATTTCCAACATTCTGTGGCAGTCATGAGTGCTATTCACCAGATATTTCATTCATCCACACTCAGGGTGCATGATAGGGTTGCATTTCAGGACCTCTTGTGTTTGAGGCCATGTGACTAGTTCTGGCCAAGGGGCCATCTTTAAGTATGACACGTGTCCATTCTGGCCTGCGCGTCTGCCCGCCATGTGAGGCCATCCTGCATCTTCCTCTCCCTGTGTCGTGTCAACTAGCATCACATCAGACGGCAGCTGCTCTGTTAACCTGGGTCACAGCATAAGAATGGTAATTACAGTCCTGCTAACCTACAGTGGCGAAGGAAACCTTGGTTTTAAACCCCGACGACACAGGGGTTGCTTACCCAATTGAAAAATGAGCAGGTGACCTAAATAGACATTTATCTGAAGAAGACATATGAATGGCCAATAGGTATATGAAAAGATGCTCATGATCACTAATTATTAGAGAAATGCAAATCAAAGCTACCATGAGGTACTACTTCAAACTGGTCAGAATGGTGATCATTAAAATGTCTACAAATAACAAATGCTGGAGAGGGTGTGGAGAAAAAGGGAACCCTCCTGTATTGTTGGTGGGAATGTAAAGTGGGGCAGTCACTATGGAAAACAGTATGGAGGTTTCTTAAAAACAAAAAAAAATAGAGCTGCCATATGATCCAGAAATCCCATTCCTGGGCATATATCCAGACAAAACTATAATTTGAAAAGATTCATGCATCCCTATGTTCATAGCAGCGCTATTCACAATAGCCAAGACACGGGAACAAACTAAATTCCCATTAGCAGATGAATTGATAAAGAAGATGTGGTATATACATACAATGTAATATTACTCAGCCATCAAAAATAATGAAATAATGCCATTTACACAAACATGGATGAATCTAGCATTATCCTACTAAGCGAAGTAGGTCAGAAAGAGAAAGATGAATACCATACATGATAGACCAAAGACAAATACCAGCACTCATGTGTGGAATCTAAAATATTACACAAAAGAACTTATATATGAAACAGAAACAGACTCACTGACATAGAGAACAGTCTTGTGGCTGCCAAGAGAGAGGAGGGTCGAGGAGGGGAGGAAGTATTGGGAGTTGGGATTAGCAGATGTAAACTATTATGTATATGATAGATAAACACCAAGTCCTACTGTATAGCACAGGGAACTAAGTTCAATATCCTGAGATAAACCATAATGGAAAAGAATATGAAAAAGAATATACAGATGCATAACTGAATCTCTGCTATACAGCAGAAATGAACACATTATAAATCAACTATACCTCAGTAATTAAAAATGCATAGAGAGAGGAGTTGTTTGTTACTGCTGCATAACCTAACTAGTGCTAGCAGACATGTACTCCCTGACCAAGTTGGTTGATCTCACCTTCTCTGGATTCCAACAGCACTCATCATTGTGTATTTTGTTTATATGCTTTCTTCAACATCAACTAGACCAGGACTAGCTCAGAAACCGTACCTCACGTGCTTTCACATCCCATCATTCAGCCCAGGGCCTGCCACGTAGCAGGCATCAATACACAATCATTGTGTTGTTATTGGCTCGTTTTTTCTTCTCTTCCCTGTTGTGCAGGTGAGAAAGTGACCTTGACAGCTTCCCGTTACTCTTGCTCGCTTTCTCCTGCTGTTCAGGTTACCAGAATTGATTTCACTTCTCCTGTTGCCAGTTCAATGGGGGGTCAGGGAGTCAAACTTGTTCTGGTTCATACATCCTCATCACCCATAAAAGTCCCAAGGATCTGGCTTCTGAGCAGTTGTTGTAAGTGAGGGATAGGACCCCTGGGACCACCAATAACTCTGCAGCAGTGTTAGCAGGCAGCAGGGGCAGCCCAGCCTGCTTCCATCCTCCTAGGACGTGGGAGGAGGGGAGGAAGGAAAAAGAAGCTCTCTCCTGGATATCCAGACCTCTGGAAGCTTGCTTTTGTAATACCTACCTGCCCTAGGCCTCACTGAAGCATGATGAACAAAATAAACACACAGACATGTCAGCTCCACCCTAGGGCCCTGGGCCAGTGGGAGTCATGTCTGAAAGGAAATCAGAGGCTGCTCCAAGACTGGGAATCGTACTGTCCCATTTCTTAAGCCTGGGTGGGCAAAGCATCAGATCCTCAGGGGCTTGGAACTAGAGCCTTTCCTGCTACTAGCCCCTTTGCTGTGACTGCCCTTCTGCACAGACCTGGTGCTTAGCTCCTATGCCAGCTGTCTGTTGTACTGGGGACTGAAGCTGGCCCCCAATTTGATCTGTTGGATTCTGACTCCTGGTCTACTTCACAACAGTCCCTCCTCCTTCTCTGAGACAAACATCCTTTTGGCATCCTTCACATTGGCCCCTGCAGACTCCAAGTCTGGCAATATAATTGATGCTGAGAAGTACCACACCCAGGAACCCTACTACTGTGCCCACCATACCCTAACTCTGCAGATGACCTCATTGAAGTCAGCTCTAGATAGGAGGAGTAGAGTCTGCAGATTCCCTTGAATGTGGTGATTTGGGCAAGTTGCCAGAGACAACCCCCCTTCCTTGGCCAAATGAATCATTTTCTCCTTATCAAGAGTCTAGGCTGTCTTGAGGAGAAATGCCATATGGCATCCCTTACATATGGAATCTAAAAAGAAATGATACAAATGCACTTACTTATAAAACAGAAGCAGATGCACCGACTTAGAAAATGAACTTAGGGTTGACGGGGTTGGGTGGGGAGGGATAGTTAGGGAGTTTGGGGAGATCATGCACA
The DNA here is from genome assembly GCF_033118175.1 of Dama dama. Taxonomy (NCBI): domain Eukaryota; kingdom Metazoa; phylum Chordata; class Mammalia; order Artiodactyla; family Cervidae; genus Dama; species Dama dama. Next base: position 107,885,004 of record NC_083700.1, on the reverse strand, counting down.
CAACTGCTATGTTCAAAATGGATAAGCAACAAGGACCTACTCTACAGCATATGGAACTCTGCTCAACGTTACGGGCCAGCCTGGATGCGAGTGAGGTTGCGGGGGGGAGAATGGATACGTATGTGTGTGTGTGTATATGTATATATAGCTGAGTTCCTTCTCCATTCACCTGAAACTACCACAACATTGTTAATCGGTTGCACCCCAAAACAAAACAAAAAGCTTAAAGTTTGAAAAAACTTAAGTAAAAAAAATTAATTTTTAAAAAAGAAAAGAGTCTAGGCTGTCTTCTGGCCCCAGGTTTTCTGCCACAAGAAAGAAGATGCAAAGGAGAAGTCATGTTAGTCACCTAACCTATATCTTAAAGTCTTATCTTGACAGGAATTATTTCATCATAAGGGGGGAAAAACCTATTCAAATAAACTAAAATAAAGGGAGTAAAAGGAGTACAACTGAGTCTCAGAAAAATGGAAAGCTTCAGTGGTAGAGTGCTTTAACGACTCCAAATCATCACTGCTCCTTTATTTCCAGGCCCTTTGCCATCTGACTTGCGTTGACCTATGAAATGACAACAAGCATCTTGTGTTCACAGCTTTGCATTGGGCTTGCCTTGTGTTTCCCCATTGCCATGAGAAAACATGCCTGGATTGCCCATTTGTCCCTGGAGGAAAACGAGAGCCAAGTGGAACTGAGCCACCACCCAGCCTAGATCAGCCGATCCCCACTGATCAAAAGAGTCATGGGCAAAATGAATACTTGTCATCTGATACTGAGATTTTGTAGCAATTTGAGACAATAGTCAACTAACATAGCTGCCAAGCAGTGATTCTCCCCATTTCTGTTTCTGCTTTCAGATTCCTCATGTTCTCTCACCTTTGCTTTCCTCTGCTCTTCTGCTTCATTTATTTGTTTTTTCTAAAGATCAGCTTTTTCACTTTTTCTTCCCCTTATCATTGGTTCCCTCATCACAGGTTCTCAAGAATCTGCTATCAACATTAGATCATCCTTTTCAAATTCTGAGACACAGAGGATTTATTCCACCTCTTTACTCCACGGTGGAGCTTGATGGCCAATCAGGAAGAAAGACAACCTCAGAAACATAAAGGAATGGTCCATGCTTGCCAGGGAGTAGGGTGGGGAGTGAGGGAGCACTGTTTCTTCCTATGAGTCCTCCCCACCCCTGGGGAAATTTAAGGAAATGTCTTGTACAACAGTGAAAAACCCAAAGCAAGTTCTCAGCAGGTTACTCTGCTATTCATGGAAATAATTGTCTGTTGTAGGGGGCAGAGCATGCTGGGACTTCTACCTTAGTAGGCTGGTGTAGGGTGGAATGGGATAGTAGCTGGAATGAAGAGAACTAGGGAGGATGAGACCACTGTAGATCTGGCCCTGAGGGATACACTGTAAAGAAGGCAGGAGCTACATGTGGAGAAAACTTAGAGAGGGCCGAGAGGAAGACTGATACGGCAGGCACATCAGCCAACACAAGAACAGTACACCGCCCTCTGGGCCCTGCTCAATGCTAATGGGTGAGCTTGCTTAATCAAGGCTAGCTAAGTCAAGACAGAGAATGGGAGAAATTCACATTTCCCCCACAGGGTGGGAGGTGCCACAGGGAAGGGAGGAGCAAGGCCCGAGCATGGATATGTCTTCAGGCTAGCAGCGAAGGAGGAGCTGCCCTCCTGAAGTAGGAGACTGGCTCAGCCCTGTGGTCTTGCAATTCCCTCCCTTGGATGGCAACCCATTTCAAGAGAGTTCCGCCATTAAACAATGGAAGGAACCAAGTGTTGGAGAAAAAGGTAGAAAGAGATGGGAACCCCTTCTCATTGGTAGAGGCATTTTGGAACCTGAAATGGAAATATTTAATGAAACTCAGTTTGTTAAAACCTGTAACCTAGCAAGCCACAAGCCTTCACTGGGTGCAGAGGCTGAAACACTCCTGAACAGGTTCACGAGGCCCGTGTACCAGAATGATCACTCTGGCGCTCTTTCTGGTTAGCTGAAGCCTGGTGGAATGGATAACAAAAAGGCAGTGGATGCATCGTGAGCAATGAACTAGCTATGTAAAGACCAGCAGGAATAGATCTTGAAAACAGAGTGCAGGGTGGGAAAAAAAAAAAAAAGGTAAGGAACAGAACAAGATTTATAGCACAATACCATTAGTGTAAATTAAAAACACATACACACCACAAAACAAGATCAGATTTTAATAAGGATCCATGAGTATGTGAGGCCATATATCAAACACACTGAAGTGAATAGCTGCAGGAAGAATGAAGCAGAAGTGAAGACTGAGGATGCAGGATTCAGTGGGAAAGAGCCCATAAAATAATGGAAGGCCTTGAGCAGACAGGTAATGAGTATGACATGAAGACTCTGATTAACATAATTTCTGTTTCTGAGATCTGGTTGTTTTATTTATTTATTTTTTCATTTCAAGTGAGTCTGCTGTGGCACTGATGGGAAGTAGGACCATCTTACCTCTGACTATTGGGATCGTAGGGGGACAAGGTACCATAAAGATCCCTGGGGAGACAGTCACACTCAGGTGTGTGAGGGCAGGGAATGGAGGGGTCTTCAGTACAGGCTTTTACATCAGACAGACCTGGGTCTCAATCTTGACTTTGTCACATACTACTTGTGCAACCTTGGTCAACAGGTCACTTGATTCCCCAAACTACCTCATCTGTAAAATGGAGACAATGATACCCGGGTGGTGGAAATCAAACAAAATGATACTTAACGAGGTTCTTAGCACAGTGCCTGGCTTCATAAATTGCATCTCTTATTCTCTTAGGTTTTTCACCCAAGGTCCCCAAATCCCACTACCTCTCAGAATCTAAAATGTAACTTCATTCCCATATCTCTGGGCCAGCTGCTGTCAGTTGGGAGGGCTGCTGGACCAGCAGCTGCCAGGGTCTGTAGTGGGATGGGAGGGAAAGCCCATGACCAGGTCGGGGGGCCTCGTGGAAGCATCCCAGGAGCGGGGCAGACCTGGAGGCTGCTGTCCAGAAGCAGACAGGTCAGGTCAACTAGGGGCAGGGGCACAGAGATCACCCACCAGAGCATTGGCAATAGGGGGTTGGGGTTGGGGGATGGGAAGATGTCATGTGCTCAGGAGATCCGAGGAAGATCATGTAAGGTGGAGACCCAGAGCCCCTTCTTCTTATCCCTTGCCACAAACCTCTCCATCTCTACCTGCCCATGCAGAGGTCCCTAGCCCCAGTCTTAAAGGCACCTGCACTGGGCTATCTCCCTTTTAAGCTTGCTTCTTTCAAATAATGTCACAATTTGTGTGTGGTTTTTTTTTTTTTTTTTTCCATGTTGTAGGAAACCTGACTACAGTTTTCTTTGAAGAAAGACAGAACCCTTGCCCTCTGGGCATTTCACTCCACACCGTGTAAATGCTCTGTGCATTTTACATCAAAGCCTGAAACACCTTTGTACAGTCCTTATGTGGGAGACTCCCTCCTTCTTGGCATAAGCTCCCCTGGGAGGCATGGTCAATCCTCTCTGGAAATCTCATGGGTCAAAGGCCTGCCTTAAATCTTTGTTTGTCCCTCTCCTTCATCCCCATATTCCTTCTATCATACAATTGCATTATTCCAATTCATAAATATCTTCCCATTCTACCCACTTCTCTCCATTTCCTAAGTCAACATCCTTACCTTGGACCATGACAAAAGCTTCCTCTCTCCTCTCCTGGGCCTCAGGCTGCTGCTGTCCCATCAATCCTCCACGTAGCAAGAGTGATGTTTCTGTAACATAAACACGCTGTGTCAGTCTCTTCCTTAGAGGTGTTCAGTGTCTTCCCATCACCCTGAGAACAGAACCAAACCCTGCACCATCCAGCCCCCATCCAATTCCATCATGTCACTCCTCCTGTTAATCAATGTGCCAGCCAGACTGCACAACTTTTACTGCCTCAGATGTTTCTAGCTCTCTCCTATGCCCAGACCTCATACATATTGATCCCTCCTCCTTCTCTTCCTGACCAAGTCCTTCTTGCTTTCAAAAGCTAATTTCATTTCCTTCGAGAAACCTACCCTGATGATCCAAGTCCATGTTAATGGTCTTGTGGAGTTGAACTGTATCCCCCAAAAAAATATGTCCTAAAATTCCCAGTATCTATGAATGTAATCTTTTTCTTCTTTTATTTTTGGCTGGGTTGGATCTTCATTGCTATGCACAGGCTTTCTCTAGTTGTGGCAAGTGGGGGCTACCCTTGGTTGTGGTGTGCGGGCTTCTCATTGTGATAGCTTCTCTTGTTGCAGAGCACAGGCTCTAGGGTGCTGGCTCAATAGTTGTGGCCCACAGGCTTAGTCAGTCTGTGGCATGTGGAATCTTCCTGGACAAGGGATCAAACCCATGTCCCCTACATTGGCAGGTGGATTCTTAACCACTGAACCACCAAGGAAGTCCTGAATGTGATCTTATTTGGAAATACAGTCTCTGTAGATGTTAACAAATTAAAAAGAAATCATGACTTCTAACCCAAAGCAGGATGCAGTCATCTGAAGGGGGAAATTTGGATGCAGACACACAGGGAGGATGCCATGTGACCATGGATGCAGAGATGCAAGGAACACCAGGATCACCAGCAACTACCATGAACCAAAACACGAGGAAGCATCCTCCCTTAGAGTCTTGCCAGGGAGCATGACCCTGCCATCACCTTTATGTTGGACTTCCGGCCTCCAAAGCTACAAGAGAATAAACTTCTGTTGTCTTAACCCACCAAATTGTGGTAATGTGTTACAGCAGCCCTAGGAAATGAATGCAGGCCCAGCTAGGCACTCCCAGACCACCCTTCACTTTCTCATCAGAGTATATACACTTCATGTTTTTACTGGTTTACTTGTCTGCTGCAAATCAGTAATAAGCCACATGAGGTCTGGGACCTGTTATAGCCCCAATAGGTAGTTAGAATCTATATGCTGCATTTGTTGAGTGGGTGAAGGATGAATGAAACAGCAGAGCAGAGAGAAGCCTGGGGTGACAAAACAGAGAGGGGATGGGAGGCAGCAGGAAGGTCAGGAAAGGCCTCATGGTTCTCCAGGGAGTTCTGGACCCATACAGGGCTGAAGCAGGCCAGCAGGAGGGCAGGGCCATGGAGGGGACATCTCAGGACAGCTACACACTGGGTGGATGGTGTGGTCCTGGATGCAGGGGGAAAAAAAAACCCTCTCATGGGCCTATAGGGGTGTCTCTCCCTGGTACTTGTGAGGACTTAGGCCAAGGGACTTGCAAGCAGGGCTGTGTTTCAGCGTTAACACTCCCCAGGGCCTTGCACCCTAGCATGGCTGCTTGCTTGAGAAAGCTGCCCGATATCCAGACCAGAGCAAGCCCTGCTCAGCTCCCTGCTGCATCTCTCCCCCACACCTGCTGCCCTCCCCACAGGAAGCCCCTCCAGCTCCCCATGTGGCCCCACCACAGCTGCTCTCAACCTCTGCTTGACCTTCTTCCCTCCTGGGCTCAACAAACCCACACTGAGAGTTCATTTGGCACATCCTCTCCCCCTGCTCCAGGCTCTGCCCTCCTTCCCTTTGTGTCCTCAATTCCCGGCCCGTCCCTCTCTCCACCCCAATAGTGCAGGGGCTCCCAGGTGGAAGTGCCAGAGATGATTTGACAGATAGGAAACAATGCTCCTGAGGTTTGATGCACCTTCAAACCTAGACAGTGTATTAAAAAGCAGAGACATCACTTTACCAAAAAGGTTGGTATAACCAAAGTTACAGTTTTTCCAGTAATCTAGTATGGATGTGAGAGTTGGCCATAAAGAGGGCTGATAGCCAAAGAATTGATGCTTTCAAATTGTGGTGTTGGAGAAGACTCTTGAGAGCTCCTTGGACTGCAAGGAGATCAAGCCAGTCAATCCAAAAGGAAGTCAACCCTGAATACTCGTTGGAAGGACTGATGTTGAAGGTGAAGCTCCAATACTTTGGCCACCTCATGCGAAGAGCCGACTCATTGGAAAAGACCCTGAGGCTGGGAAAGACTGAGGGTAAGAGGAGAAGGGGACGACAGAGGATGAGATGGTTGGATGGCATCCCTGATTCACTGGACATGAGTTTGATTAAGCTGAGGGAGATAGTGAAGGACAGGGAAGCCTAGCATTCTGCAGTTCATGGGGCTGCAAAGAGTCAGATGTGACATAGTGACTGAACAGAAACAATAGTTAGCACAGGTGACCCAGCCCTAAGTCAGAGTAGGCATGGGTTGGGTGGGGAGTGTGGTGTGGCTAAGGAATAGAGAGGGGTCTTGCACAGCTGCTCCAGGCTCAGGAAAACTTCTGAGTCAATAGAGTGAAGATGGCTGAGCTCCTCCTAATCACATGTTCATGGACATGGAGCAAGCTCAAGTCCAGCCTTAGCTTTAAGAATTCTGGTGCAAGGGGAATGAGATGAAGAGGGATGCTGGGTGGCCTCTAGAGTTCTGAGCAATGCTTGGGCTCATTGTAGGGTAGGAGGCCACCTCCACTTTGCTAACTGTGTCCTGGGAGATACTGGAAAGTCCTGAAAGCAGATTCCAGCTCCAACAGAGGGGCCACTGGGATCTGGAAGATGGCCAGCATCCCAGTCTGCCTTGAGTAAGACAGGGAATAGGGGAGTGCAGGGGCACATTCCTATGGGAGGCGGAAGGCCCGGTGGGCATCTCACAGCTACTCAAAGAGACTAAGACTTAACAGAAAATGGGCCCAACCACAGGCCCTTGGTATTCCAGAGCTTGCTTGCTAGAGGGGAAGAAGCCTCAGCTATCCTCTGGGTGGGCTGAACAGGACTGTGTCTGGTTCTGGCAGGTAGCAGGGCTGGGCAGCAGTGTGGACATCCATAGCCCCTAGATGTGTGGGCAGAGGAGGTCTGAAAACTGCTTTCCCAAACTGCCCCTCAGGGGCCCTTTCCTCTGTCTGCTCTTAAGAGAAGGCCAATCCTCACTCCTTTTGCCCCAAAGTGGAGAGGACACGTGGTCAGTGACTGCTGATGAGTCATGTGAACAAGACTTTGACATCTTGCCAAATAAGAGTTTTTCCAGTTTCCAGTGGATGGAGCTCAAACTCAATGCTGAAGGGCAGTGACTTTATAGGCAAACCCAGGCTATAAAATGTGGGATGTTGGGTGCAATATTTATGGAAAGACCATCATTCCCAGTGACCAGAGCCTGTCTTGCCAGTGAGGTTTTACAGATCTCAGAATGGGCACATGTCATTTTAAAAGGCACCTCATTTCTTGCAGCCTTTTGCGGCCCAGGCAGAGCAGAGAGTGACAGGAGAAGATGGGTTACATGCTTTGATGTGTGCTGATCTCTTCATTTCACTAGGGCTTTGAGTCCATTTCCATCAGGAAGCAAATGGAATTCTGTAGAATTCTTGCCTAGGGCCAGAGAGGCAGGCAGCCTAGGCAGGAGGTTTTGGATAAATCCCTGACACCAGAAGTAGCATCGAAGGTTCACTGTTGGTCAGGTTTGGTGCATTACAGGTTTTCAGCAAATATCAGCAAAGTGCATGATTCACTCTCTCACCCAGACATCTGCCAACTCCAGCATCTTGGCCTTGAGCCGACCCTCTGGGTAATGGGTATTGAAATAAATGCTTAGGATGGAGATGAAGAAGTTGTTTTACATTTGACAAACAGTCCAATCCCCAAACTGCCCTAATCTGCTATGCTATGACTGTTTCCTTATTAGACACCCATCAGGCTGACAACTACCAAGTGACTTGCAAACAGCAGATGGGAACTAACTCTCACAGGAAGGCTGAGAATGCAGAGCAGGAGACCCTGGAGGCTTGGACAGAACCTTGGGAGTGGCCCCTGAAGTCAGGGAAGGGGGCCTCACACGCCACTGATTTCCTCTCCTCCTCGTTAGAACTGGAGTGTGTTAGGACCAGAAGCTCCATCTGAGATGTCTTTGGGAAATATGCACTCCTTTCCCCCGATGTTAGAATTACACATGGCCTGGGACTTCCCTGGTAGTCCAGTGGTTGATAATCCACCTTCCAGTGCAGGGCATGTGGGTTTGACCCCTGGTCAGGGAACTAAGATCCCACATGCCTTGGGGCAACTAAGCCCTCTTGCCACAGTGAAAGATCCTGCACCTCAAAAGTAAGATCTAATGTAGCCACATGTAAATAAATAAATATTTTTTAAAAAATTACCTATGGTTTGATTCTGCTTGATGTTGACCATGAGATGGTGATTCCAGGAAGATGTCCCAAAGAATGAGAACATACAGGGACTCAGGGACCCCCTTTTCTCACAATAGGCTGGTATTGTTGGCACACTCATTTAAAAGTCATGCCAACCTCCCTTTAACCAGGCCTTCTCTGGCTGGTCTGATACCAAACCTGGGTCAGTGCAGGGTAGTGGGTGAAGGATAAACAGGCTTGGTTGTTCTAAAGAATTAGAAGCATGGCTACGCCATTTCCTGGTTAAATGGGACCTGACCACTTTAAGCTTCATACCCTTATCAGTAAAGTGAATACAATGGCACTCACTTTATTTTTTTTTTTCATTTATTTTTATTAGTTGGAGGCTAATTACTTCACAACATTTCAGTGGGTTTTGTCATACATTGACATGAATCAGCCATGGAGTTACATGTATTCCCCATCCCGATCCCCCCTCCCACCTCCCTCTCCACCCGATTCCTCTGGGTCTTCCCAGTGCACCAGGCCCGAGCACTTGTCTCATGCATCCCACCTGGGCTGGTGATCTGTTTCACTATAGATAATATACATGCTGTTCTCTCGAAACATCCCACCCTCGCCTTCTCCCACAGAGTCCAAAAGTCTGTTCTGTACATCTGTGTCTCTTTTTCTGTTTTGCATATAGGGTTATCATTACCATCTTTCTAAATTCCATATATATGTGTTAGTATGCTGTAATGTTCTTTATCTTTCTGGCTTACTTCACTTCACTGGATGGCTCCAGTTTCATCCATCTCATTAGAACTGATTCAAATGAATTCTTTTTAACAGCTGAGTAATATTCCATGGTGTATATGCACCACAGCTTCCTTATCCATTCGTCTGCTGATGGGCATCTAGGTTGCTTCCATGTCCTGGCTATTATAAACAGTGCTGTGATGAACATTGGGGTGCACGTGTCTCTTTCAGATCTGGTTTTCTCGGTGTGTATGCCCAGAAGTGGGATTGCTGGGTCATATGGCAGTTCCATTTCCAGTTTTTTAAGGAATCTCCACACTGTTCTCCATAGTGGCTGTACTAGTTTGCATTCCCACCAACAGTGTAAGAGGGTTCCCTTTTCTCCACACCCTCTCCAGCATTTATTGCTTGTAGACTTTTGGATAGCAGCCATCCTGACTGGCGTGTAATGGTACCTCATTGTGGTTTTGATTTGCATTTCTCTGATAATGAGTGATGTTGAGCATCTTTTCATGTGTTTGTTAGACAATGGCACTCACTTTAAAGGGACCCTCCAAGTTTCCTGTGGGAGTTAAATGAAGACAAGTACGTAACACACACCGTCTGTAATCAGAGCTGCCTGGTCTGTAGTAGGAGTTCAGTGTATTCTAGCTACACACTTGCGAGCTTAAGTTGCTTCAGTCGTGTCCGACTCTTTGTGACCCTATGCGTGTAGCCCACCAGGCTCCTCTGTCCATGAGAGTCTCCAGGCAAGAATACTGGAGTGGGTTTACATGCCCTCCTCCAGGAGATCTTCTCCGCCCAGGGATTGAACCTGCATCTCTTAATGTCTCCTGCATTGGCAAGATGGTTCTTTACCACTAGCACCACTTGGGAAGCCCATTCTAACTACAGTTGCTACTGTTTTTTAGATGACAAACCAGACTTAATGAATGACTGCCTGCTAGTTAGGACCCTTTTGTTTGATCAAAGGTGATAGAAACTAATTCAAACTAGCTTTAACAAAAGCTTAAAAAAAAACTTTTAAACTAGCTTTAACAAAACAGAGAATTTGTTGGCTTCATATAACTGGAAGTCTGGAAACTCCAGGTCTCAACAAATGACATTGTCATCATCAGTGTCATGCTCTGCATTTATCATCCTCATTCTCTTCTGCCCTCCCTGCCTCTCTCTCTCTGCTACTACTTTCTGAACACTTGCTTCACTATTGTCTCAGGCAGATGAGTTTCCGTGATGGTGGCTTGCAACCTCACTCTGGTTGTAAGCAGTCTTAGGCTTACACCATGCCAACTACCCCACCCCACAGTAAAGGGGAAACTTGTCTGTTCTGTTTCCCATATACTAGATCCCAAGGAAGAAGTCTAGGTGACTCCCAATCTTGGGCCAACTGCCATGGCAGGGCATGTGGGTACGCCAGAATTAAAAAGGAACTTTGTCCACGCCTGGGTCAGTTGTCCTTTTCTGTGGCTAGGGGGATAGGGCTCCAACTGGCAGCCCCACTTTCTTTCCAAAGGAAGGTATGATAGACTCAGAGGATCAAAACTCCTTTGGCACACCTCCCACTGAGAGGCAAAGAGTATGTCTTCTCCCCTTGAATCTGGGCTGGTTTGTGACTTTCTTGGACTAATAGAATATAGCCAGTGTGGTGCTATTTCACTACCAAAGGACTTAAGAAAGCTACAATTTCTGTTTTCCTGCACTTGGAATGCTCCCTCCTAGAACCCAGCCACCCTACTGGGAGAAGCCTAAGCCACACAGAGAGGCCTGTGGAAGAAAACAGGGGTGCTCAGTTCAACAGCTCCAGTGAGTCCCAACAGCTGACCAGAACCAACCACCATGTGATTAAGCACTTGGGCACACCAGCCTAATCAAGCCTCAGATGATCACAGCCGGCTAATACCAAGATGAATAGAAGAACAACTCAGTGGAACCCAGTCAATCCATAGAATCATGAGCAATAATATAAAAGGGAAATGTGAAACCACCAAGTTTGGGGAGGATTTGTTATATAGCAATTAATAAGTGAAAAGAAGCAGATTTGGTCATCACAAGAAGGAAAGGCATGCTAAATAGACAAACACAATGGATTCCATTATGTCAGATAAAGAAAGCCAAGGATCCATCCTTCCCAGTCCTATTGCCTACTGAGGTGAGTGCTGGACAGAAAAACAGTGGGGTTATCATATAGGCACGACATTTCTCAAGTACCACAGGAGGCAGAGCGCTGTGCCTGGTTCCCAAGGCAATAAAGAGGCATAGCCTTGCTTCAGAGTCCAGCTCCTTCAGCTCCCAGATCTAGGCTCTTTCTGCCACTGTAGCAGCACAGAAGTGCCACGTACATAAGCCCAAGGGCTATTGACAGCCCTATGGCATGTGTCTGAGCTGTTCTTACCTTATGGTGAATACAAGAAGAAAATGCAGTTTCTAACCTGAAACCCCAAAGAATGGCAAAACCAGGAACTTCCCTGGAGGTTCAGTGGCTAAGACTCTGTGCTCCCAGTGCAGGGGGCCCAGGCTTGATCCTGGGTCAGGGAACTAGATACCACATGCCACAATGAAGATCCTGTATGCCACAACTAAGATCCCATGCTACTAAATAAATTTTTTTTTAAAAAAAAGGTTAAAACTGAAAGACCGTGCAAAGCCTTGAACAAAGCAAAAGCTGAATCTGAAACACAAAGAGAGAGATGGGAGGAGCCACCAACTTCAGGGCTCAAACAGGTGTGAGCACTGGCAGCCAGGGACCAGGATCTGTGATCACAGGTCTGAGAGCAGCCGGGGAGGGGTTCCCGCCTGCCCAGGGTCCCCTTATTGCCGCCGACAAGGCATCCTCCTCCCTGTTTGTCCACTGCCCACCACGCCTGTGGGGAGGTCTCCTGGGAGTTCAGTGCACGTGCTCCAGCTGAGCACCTGACTCCAAAGACACGACACACTTCCACATCAATGTCTTATGAGACCTCGTGTGTTAGAGAGATGAAACGCTTGCACTGGGCTGCTGATTGTCATATTGAGTTAAATTTGATCACCCTAGTAAAAGGATTTGTATTTTTGTACCAGAAAATGGACACCTCCAGAATTAGAAAACAAAAAGATGACTGGAAATAAATTCAACCAACGCAGTCTGTCAAGTTCTAAGCAGGAAGGAGTCTGGGATGACTCCTTCGTGTCATGAGGATATGACATGAGGTAAGTGTTGGCACAGGCTGGGATGGGAGCGGTTGCTGATGCCTGCTAAACCCACAGGGTCACACTGGAATCATCAGCAGGCAGGTCTGCTGCCTTCTTGTCTGGCCCCTCCTGCCCACCATCTTATCTTTGACTCATAATCCTGCAGGCTTCACCCATTCAGGCCCTCAGCAGAGTCCACCCTGACCCGACCCAGCCTGGGTAAAAGCCCCACAAGCAGGTGGATCCAGGGCTAGTCACTCTGCCACCAGCCCAAGGACCCTCAGTGCCTAGGGTGGATTTTGAATCCCAGAACCCGCTTTGGAACTCAAGGAAGGTCATGGAGACTGGAATTTGTTTCCCACAAACAAGAAATGAAAGACACGAAGAGGCATCCATGCCCAGGAGCCCCACCGGGTCCTGCTTGGTTTCTGTGGGATTCAGAATGAGGATGGGTCAGCATGGGCTCAAGGTCAGTGTGGACATTGTCTGCTGGGAACAGGTCATCAGAGGCTGCTGCTGGTCAGAAAAGTGAGGAGCAGGAACCAACAAGATCCTCTGCTCATGGAAGGGTGACCAATGTTTCCCAGTCGGGACTACAGCGGTTCCAGCCACGCCTCTCTCCCGGTTGGTTGCAGACACTGTGTCATACTGGCAACTCCTTCCCCTCTGGTGGGATTGATTAGGTTTTTTTATCCAGTAATCTTTTCCTGTGTTTATTGTGTACCACAAAGATGTGAATCTATTTACTAATCTGTTCAATTTCTACTCAATGCCGCAATCATCCTGGGAGCGGCAGGAAGGCTGGAATCCCTAGGGGAGCACAGTGAGATCCCAGCTGAGTCAACATCAAAAGTAACTTTAACATAATAGGTTTGGGTTTTTTTGTTTGTTTTTTTTTAAAGCAACTGAAATAGAGAAGATAGAATTTTTCATGGAAAGGTGCATTTTCTCCATTTCAATAGCTGTATTATGGGACTTTCGCCTGAATAATCTGGGTAATTGCTCCAGGCTGGGTGAGGAGGGGGCCTCCTGCTGGGTTCTCCAGTGGAGGGGGTCTGATCTTGTTACACTGCAATCAAGAAATAGACAATGAGTCTTAGGACAGTTATCCCCTTCCACATTTCTTGCCTTAGACTTTCTGCAAACTGCCATGTGGGAGTCAGAGTCTATCCAAACACACTGCCGATGCCAACCAGCATGAGATTCAAGCATTTGGGTTCATGAGTTGAGACCGGAAGGTGAGAGGTGTGCTGAGGATGAGGCTACCCAGGAACGTGAACCCATGGCTGCCAGCCAGGCCCAGACAGTGAGTTCTGAGCTTCCTTTTTGTTGTTCAGTCATTCAGTTGAGTCTGACTCTGTGACCGTGTGGACTGCAGCACACCAGGCTTCCCTGTCCATCGCCATCTCCTGGAGCTTGCTCAAACTCATGTCTATTGAGTTGGTGATGCCATCCAACCTTCTCGATCTCTGTTGTCCCCTTATCTTCGTGCCTTCAATCTTTCCCAGCATCAGGGTCTTTTCCAATGAGTTGGCTCTTCGCATCAGGTGGCCAAAGCATTGGAGTTTCAGCTTCAGCATCAGTCCTTCCAATGAATATTCAGGACTGATTTCCTTTAGGATTGACTGGTTTGATCTCCTTGCAGTCCAAGTGTCTTCTCCAACACCACAGTTCAAAAGCATCAATTCTTCAGCATTCAACCTTTTTTAGTGTCCAATTCTCACATCCATGTATGACTACTGGAAAAGCCATAGCTTTTATGGACCTTTGTCAGCAAAGTAATGTCTCTGCTTTTTAATATGCTGTCTAGGTTTGTCATAGCTTTTCTTCCAAGGAGCAAGCATCTTTTAATTTCAAGGCTGCAGTCACCATCCGCAGTGATGTGGGAGCCCAAGAAAATAAAATCTGTCACTGTTTCTATTATTTCCCCATCTAATTTGCCATGAAGTGATGGGGCCAGATGCCATGATCTTTGTTTTTAGAATGTTGAGTTTTAAGCCAGCTTTTTCATTCTCCTCTTTCACCCTCATCAGGAGGCTCTTTAGTTCCTCTTTGCTTTATGCCATAAGGGTTGTGTCATCTGAATATCTGGTTATTGATATTTCCCCCAGGAATCTTGATTCCAGTTTGTGTTTCATCCAGCCCAGCATTTCACATGATGTACTCTGCATATAAGCAGGGTGACAATATAGAGCCTTGACAAACTCCTTTCCTAATTTGGAACCAGTCTGTGGTTCCATGTCCAGTTTTAACTGTTGCTTCTTGACCTGCATACAGGTTTTTCAGGAGACAGGTAAGGTGGTCTGGTATTCCCATCTCTTTAAGAATTTTCCACAGTTTGTTGTGATCCACACAGTCAAAGGCTTTAGTGTAGTCAGTGAAGCAGAAGTAGATGTTTTTCTGGAATTCTCTTGCTTTTACCACGTCTGCACCAGGCCCATGACTCTCAGAACGTCAGCCTATGCTGTGCATGCTGACCTGTCAGATCTTAACCTCCCTGCCATCCCCTTGGCTAGGGCCCCATGAGAAGCCTGACCTTCACGCTGCATCCTGATTTCCATCAGGAGGAATCTAGGGGCCTTGGCTCAGGAGATCAGGGGCCTCTCCTCCAGCCTGGGTCCCCATCATGCCCTCTCTGACCCGTGTCCAAATCAGTGACCAGACCTTTGCCTCACCTGGTGTCTGAGTAGACAGGAGCTGGGAATGCACACATCCCATGAGGCCCATGTTTAGGTGCAGAGCCCTCAAGCCGCTCCACTGGTACCCTCACCCATTCTTTCTTATTTCAGCTCTTTCCCTCTGTCGACTTAAAAAATAGTCACCACCTAAAAGTTGAGAGTTATGTTTTATTTGGTGGGAATTTTTAGGACTTCATGCCTGGGAGACAGCATCTCAAGTAACCCGAGGAGCTGGGGGGAGGAGTCAGATTATATAGAAGTTTTGCAACAAACGGCAGGTAGCCTGAAAATCTAAAGTATTTTATGAATTAAAGAAAACTTGATATTCCAAGTTAGGGAATTTAGCACTTTTCTATGTATGGGAAGATGCAAGAGTCTGGGCTCACTGAAATCATTCTTTCATATGCATCTCTGCTATCTGGGGCCAGTATCCTGCATTTTTCACCCTCTGAGTTCCTCAGTGCTCACCATAAAGAGAGGCTGCAGCCTGATGGATGCCAGATCACACAGGTACTCTTCTTCCTGAGTGCCCTTGGGCTCAGGAATTCACATTTGAAAGGCCAGAATCACTAATGACTGTGAAATCCTTGTTTACTGATATGGCAAGAAATACTCCATTTCTCACCTCTGCTCTTGACAGCCACTTCCAGCACACTTGCCTGCTGACTCATCTGGACATCTGTCTCTAACCTTGGCCCTTTCTTTCAGGGACACCCTTCTGGCACTTATCCCCAGCTCCAAAGCACCTCCTCACCTTGGCCTGAAGGACTGTATGGCTGGGTCTGTTTTCTCTCTGCTTCCCCATTGGGAAAGAAAGCACAGCCTTCTTTCCAAAGAAATTACCCCTTGACCCACTCCTTAATGAGCCTAATGGGTGGTAACCCCATCTATTTTTTGCATCAAGACAATGAAGTCCACTGCCTTGGCTGGGGGGGGTCCCACAGCATGACCACCATCATCCTCACTGACATCAAGGAAAACCTCTGGGGGAGGGAGCTGCTTCTGCTCCTTGATCCAAATAGGAATGTCTTTGGAGGTACTGAGCTCCCTGTTCAGCAAGGGCATCAAAATGTCATCTTAAATCTGATGGAGGCAGCAGAGATGAGAAGGTGCTTGATTCTCCAAGGAAGGGGGGAGGGGCACATGACACTCAAGGGCCGCTGAAGACAGCACTGAGATATACACAGTCCACAGGTGTGAACTCTGAGACATCCATTCACAGAGCTTTCGAATGTGGAAATGCTCCTTATTTCAGTCACAGATCACATCTGCAACAGTTAAAACCAGCTTGCTAAATTGGGTTCCCTACACTATCCTGACGTGTGCCCTGGCATATGAAATCAATCGCTTAAAGGCAAATCAATGAGCCAAATGAGGTCTCCAGGCTCAGGAATTAGGCTCACTGCCTCTGCCTCAAAATTTCAGATTGCAATTCAGCTAACATTTATTGAGCAACTATATTTGCCAGGCAATGAGCTCAGTGCTTCCACATATGTTATTTTATGTGGACAGCTGTAAAAACTCTGCCAGGGAGTAATATTATGGCCAGAGTAAAATGAGGAGGGTAAGTGACGGCCTCAAGGTCATCCAGCTATCTGTGACAGATCTGTGGTTGGAGCTAGGAGTTTTTCCATCATTCTCATTGTGCTTCCTGAGACTGGTTTAAAGGATGGAATATATGCTTCTTATTAAGGCCTCTGGCTTCTGCTGATGCAACAGCTCTGGAGTAAAAAGTACCTAATGCAGTTCAACTCCTTAGGCCAACCTGTCCATACTCACCAGGGGAACGTGTCCAAAAGGCAAACTGCGCCCCTAGTGGTGACCACTGGGAGGCACCCAGCTCCTTGAGAAGGAGCTTTGGAGACAGCTACTGCTAAGTCACTTCAGTCGTGTCCGACACTGTGCGACCCCATCCCTGGGATTCTCCAGGCAAGAACACTAGAGTGGGTTGCCATTTCCTTCTCCAATGCATAAAAGTGAAAAGTGAAAGTGAAGTCGCTCAGTCATGTCTAACTCGTCACGACCCCGTGGACTGCAGCCTACCAGGCTCTTCCGTCCATGGGATTTTCCAGGCAAGAGTACTGGAGTGGGGTGCCATTGCCTTCTCCGACAGACCAGGGTACTAAACCAGCGCTCCTGGTGACTCAATCTCTCTCAGCGTCAGTTTTCCCACATTGAGAATGAAGCTCTCATTCCCATCACCCCAAGGTTGTTAAAGGATAAAACTGTAAAAAGGGCATTTTAACAGCAAAACTAGGAGGACATATTATCAGAGTGAATACAGTTTTTTGTAAGAACAAACAGCTGGCAATATAGATTAACGTATTCCACCACCCCTCCCCCCAAAAAATTGGGCTTTCAATGCTTTTGAACACAGAAAAATTACAATGTAGAATTTTGTTTTATGCTATCACATGGCAATTTTTTTTTGTTGTTGTTAGAAATTTGTCAGCTTGAGGCTCTACATTCAAAACACAGGGACAAGAGTAATTATAGAAAATATTTAATGAGTATTAACTAAAGACTGACATGCTTAGAAATTTTCAAAATTTACCTCCTTAAAATACAACCTGTGAAGTTAAAATATGAGCCCTGACATGGAGATGGGGAAACTGAGGCTCCTGCCTTCTCCTTGGAGGAGATGGAAGCTGCTGCCTATGGTCTCATGAGGGCTGCAGGAAGGGGCTCTCCCAGTTTACACTCAGGGAAGCGTCCCTTGGAGCCCAGATCAGCCAACCCAGAGTAGTCAGGAGTGTATCAGAAAAGTATAACTCACCTGCTGCTGCCACGGAGACTTCATTCCAGCCCCACAAGGACCTACCGAGGGCACCGAGGACCCACTGCTCTAAGCCAGTCCATCCACAGAGCAAGAAACCCAATAGCACTCTCTGAGACCTTCAGAACAAAGTACGTCAAGGCCCAAGTCCCTCACAAGGTTGAAATATCACTCTGAGGTATCCTGAGGTAAAAGATAATATTTATTAAGGAAAAACTGATCTAATCTCTAGGAAAGGTACCACAATGGGCTTATTGATTTTTTTAAAAGTTACATTTTAAAAAGAAAGACATCAATTTCACAAGCAATCTCCAGCCAGATTCTGGGCCCTTGGGATAGCTCACAGTAATTCTGGTTAAAAGAAAGAAGGAGAAAAATCTTGAAAGAAGGGGCTTTTCATACAGACATACAAGAAAGTAAATAAAATCAATGGGAAATACTAACAGAGAGTCATTCATCTTGTTAAGTGTTATAAAAATGCCAAAAAGTTCATCCTTATTCCTAGGTTCTAGGGCTTAGGACATTCCCTTCTCAGAAAACTGACATCTATAAAGAGAAAAGTACAAATAAACAAAAAAAAAAAATGATGAACATTGATTATGAACTGAAGGATCATGAAATGACAAAGATGTAATCACATTAATGCTGTGTATGTGTGTGCTCAGTCATGTCTGACTCTTGCGACCCCATGGATTGTAGCCCACCAGCCTCCTCTGTCCATGGAATTTTCCAGGCTGAGGCAGGTTGCCATTTCCCCCTCCAGGGGATCTTCCCAACCCAGGGATCGAACCAGCATGTCCTGCATCTTGTGCATTGATAGGTGGATTCTTTACCACTGAGCCACCTGGTGCTGTAGTCAGGGTCAAATTTTCTTACAATCTCAGCCACTGGAGACACAGAAGCTGTGACCTTTTTATAAAGAATCTTCTGGAAGAAACAGTGTCCTCACTGGGATTCAAGATTGTGTCCTGTGACTGAGACTGTCAATCAGTTAAAATATCTGGGCTCTGTGTACCAGTTGGGGTCCCAGCAGGTAGTAGGTGCCACGCTCCACCTGGGTGAATGAGGAGAGTTTATAAAGGGTTGGGCAGGGTGTAAGGACACCATAAGGGAATGGGGCTTTGATTTATACAAGGCTTCAGGTTCTACCGTGTGTCATTATTCCATGTTTAAGATGAGAAAACTGAGGCTTGGAGTAACTGAGCAAATCTGATTTCTGTCTCAACTCCTGATTTATGGTTCCAAAGCTCCCATTAAAATCAGAAGAGGAAGACTGACCCCAGTTCCCGCGGCCTCTGTCATTCTGACCTCCCAAACTAGTGAGAAATGGAATACTTCCTGTCACAATCATCAGTGATTGCAGTTTTCCAATGTGAGCTGGTGAGTCATAAGGACACCCAGGAAGGAAAAGAATACCTGCCATCTAGTAGCCATCAGACTGCAGCCACTCCCTGTGGAGAGCCCCAAGGAAGCTCAGGATGTGAAAAACACAGGATACTGGCCCCAGATAGCTGGGGTACCTATGAAAGGAATGATTTCAGTGAGAACAGACTCCTGCATCTTTCCATACATAAAAAGAGCTAAATTCTTTAACTTGGGCTATCTAGTTTTCTTTAATCAACAGTAATCTTCTGATGCTCAGACTACCTGCCCTTTGTTGCAAAACGCCTATATACCCTGACTCCTCCCCTCACTTCCTTTGAGCAGTTCTCTCGGAGCTACTTGAGATGCTGCCTCCCAGGCTTAAGCCCTAAAAATTTCCAAAAAAAAACATAATTCTCAACTTTTAGGTTGTGAATATGCTTTTCAGGTGACATTGAGAACAGTGGGGTCTTCCCTGGTGGCTCAGCTGGTAAGGAATCCGCCTGCAATGCGGGAGACCTGGGTTCCAGCCCTGGGTTGGAAAGAAGTACAGTGGAGGACAGCACAATGTTCTCAGACTGCTGGATGGCAGAGCAGAACCCCTTCACCCTCATCTTTCCACAGCTTTCATGGACCACCTCAATCAGATGTGAACTAGGATTTCTGAGACAAGAGTAAAGGGGGACACTTCTACATGTGTCCTTTGAGGAGTAAAGTGGCATCCCTCTCTGACAGCACAATGTTCCATGGCTCCTTTCAACTCAGGAACAGAGCTGACAGGTCTCCAGGAGCTGTGCCTCCTCCATCCTTCTGCATTCCCAAGAATTTGCCAGGAGAGAAACAGGCCAACCCCAATGGGTGACCTGAGAAGTCCTGATGGGCAGGCTGAGTAATCGCAGATGGATGGGGCTGGGTTCCCCCAGAACCAGACCCTGAGACAAGGATTTGAGAGCAAGGAGTTTACACTAGAGCTGATTACAGACAAAAGAGCAGGGAACCACACAGGGATGGAAAAGGAAGCGATGCGTTTTCCCTTGTGGGTAACCAGGCCTCCGCCCTGCAGGGAACCTCTAGGAGACCGTGTAGAACAAGCCTCTGAGTTGTCACACCTAAGGGCAAAGAGCTGAGGACGTATCTGCCAATCCTTTCCAGTGGCTGGTTGAGGGCTGGTTGAAGGAGGGGTGGTAACTCTCAGGCAGTCCTGCCCTCTGGCTAAGCATCCTCCAGCTAGAGAACGCCTTTGGATGGAGCGAGCAGGGGCTTACAATAGAAGACATTGCCTTTATCATGAAAGAGAATGGTGACTGCCAGGGGATGAGGTGGGGCTTCAGCTGTGTCTGCTACACCAAGGTGTTCCATTCCAGCCTCATTAGTTGCAGGTCTGGGGAAGTGAAGAGAAAGAGAGATACTATGAAGACCAAGGTAGAACTATCTGTCCCTTCGGGCAGGAAGTTCGCCATCTCTGCACCTGTTTCTCACGTGTTAAATAATAGTAAGAACATTCGACATCCTATGAGGCTGGGGTGGGATTACATGAGTTAGTATATGTGAAAGCCCTTAGAACACTGTTTGGCACATAATAGTGTTCAATAAATTCAGCTCTGTCTGGCCCAAGGTTGAGAATATATCAGAAGCCCATCCCCACCCATGATGTCGAGACTGGAATCACTCTTAACCACTTGACCCTGGATCACAAGAATCCCTGGAGACTCCTGTCTCGCTAAACTGGACAAATGTCAAGCCTTTGCAAGGGCCTCACCTACTGAACATCTCCTGGTCACTTTCTCTCCCTTAACACCACTCCAGTGGGCAGTCTTCAGGATCAGCTTCCATCTTGCTGTCTTGCTCAGAGTTTATACCTTGCCCCTGAGGCCAGATTCTTGCCCTGCAGTCCTGCCCCCAGCCCAACTGACAGAACCCTGAGCTCTGCCCGCCCCTCCACTGCGGGATGGACCCTGAATCCTGCTCCAGGGAGATCACACCCATCTACCTTCAGTTTCATGCAATAGTGGTCATCTCATTTGTTCATATCACCCCACCCTGGTCCCACTTGCAGGGGATCCAAAAGGAATAGAAGAACAATAGATTAACTGAATTTAGTGCAAGAATGATTAACATGGATTCACTAGTTCTACGCTTCAGCCCCAAGCCTCGAGCACACAGACAGGATGGGGGAGAAATCAGCAATGAAGACAGGCCTGGATGGCATGGAAAGCCCATGGTGAGGATGCTGGCTGACCCAGTCCTAAGCCAATCCCATGTCACCCAGCTCTGTCCACCTCATGGGGCCCAGGGTAGCTGGGGCAGCCTGTAAGGCAGAAATCATTCACAGCTCTCTGGACAGCAGCACTGAGCCTTGGGAAGCTGTCCTCTTTGCAGAGGTGAGACCTCAAGGGGTCAAGGTCCTGAAGCACCAGTGACAGGGCCAGGATATGCCTTCCTGGGGCACCCACCCTAAGGAGCTGGGAGAGGGGGGCCCAGCATGAGCCTCTGAGCACCAGCTTCATCCTCTGATCCCATGACTAAAACCCCCAACTACAGGAAGTCCACCTGGGCTTTATTTGTGATGCCTTGGGTCCTGTGAGTCATTTTGCAGCACCGGACACTTCCTCCTGTGAGTGAGTCACACTTGACAAGGTCCATCTTTATTCCTGGCATATAAGTCACCTCTACTTTGCCTCCCAAGTTATCACAGCCCTGAGCCTACCTGAGTTGGGCTTCCCTGGGGTTGATCCTCTCCTTAGGACTTGGGCCACCCAAAGCGGCTCTCTCCAGGACCATGGAGGCCGGGAGGCAGGGGGGAAAACCTGGGGCACTGTGACAGAGTACTGCTTCCATCTTAGCGGTCCTTTTCTTACTCATGATTACATGTCTGCTGATGCTAGTCTTCTCTGCAAATACATTCACATTTTCTGGAACATGATAATGGACTGAAATTAGCTGCAAAGTTGACTGTTGGGGAAATGTAAAGGGTGATGGATTCTCTTAGGGGCACATGGCCAACCCATACTGCCTGCATTTAGCATCTTTATTGAGGATCTGGTTGAAGGAACGTGAGCAGTGTGGTTCATCATCTTTTTTTAACTTTTAAAAAATTTCACAAATAATACATGTTTATTATAGAAAAAGCAGACAGGCCAAGGGAAAATTAAGAAAAATTACTCTCCATCCCATTCTGAAATAATCACTTTTTAACATTTTTGTGTCTGTTTTTTACATCTAGGTGAACAGATATAAATAAACATCTAGCCAAAATTCTGGACCTAAGGGTTGTTTTTCTTTTCTTTTTTTTAACCTGGATGGTTAAAGCTTCGATGTAAACAATTTTGCCCTGAAAATGATAGAGACTAGCATCGACCTTAGGAATAGATTGTTTATTTTGGGAAAACTCTTTGAATGGACTTTTTGTTACAAACCGTTAAGCAAATATCTCCCTTCTGCAGCTCTGGGGGGATATTGAACAATTTACTAGGTGCTGTTGTCCACTTGGAGGCCGTTAGGTAGGGCGCCCCCCAGTTCATGCATGCTGTTGGCCATGGCCAGGAAAACGGATGATCCCAGGAAAGCAGGCAAGGCAGGATAGGTGAGCCTGAGGGAGGGAAAAGAAATTCCTGTTGCTCGCCAAGTCCTGTGGCATCTGTGTCAGACCTCAGAGGCCCAGACATCTCTGAATATTTCTGGTGAAGGGTTGGCCTCCAGCTCAATAGAGGTGGCAGCAAGGCAATGAGGGTCCCCAGGTGAACCCCTGCACTGGGCCTGGGATTGGAGACTCCAAAAGCAGTCTTCTCGGGTGGGATTTGTCAGTTTTGCTCTAGGTGGTACTTTCCTTCATTTGTCCTCAACTCAAGTGACAAGGCAGTACTAGTCTCCAAGTCCCCAAGTGAAGATCCTCTTTGGTATTTGAATTAGGATGGTGAAGAGGAGAACCTTAAAGCTAACCTGGAGGTGCCCGTTCCAGCTGACAGAAGGTCACCAGTTCTGGAGCATCATGGGCCACAGAGTCTGCATCCTGACATTTGCTTGGGAGTGGAAGCAGGACAATCAGAGCAGACAGTGCCCTGGAGGACTCTCAGAAATGACCAGACTACCCTCTGAGAGAGGCTTTGTTCCTACACTCAAGCAGCACCAAGATACAGAGCCTTTGTAATTTATGATATTCGTTGAAATATGTTCTCACAGGCTGGTGACATCTGAGACATCCTGGTTACAAATAGACATTTGACAAAAGTAGAAATGTGCTCCATCTGCCGTTTTGAAGTCTGCTTCCCCATCACCACCTCAATAATATATTGTGTGTCTCTTTCTATATCAGTAGAGATGGACACTGTCACTTAAATAAATGAAACATATTCCTCTTTACACAGTATAACATAATTTATTTATACATTCCCTTTTGGTGACTCAACTTGAAAGCAGAGTGGTTTTGGGATAAGTGAGATGTAGAAAGGTGAGCCACAGCCTTGAAGTGCAGTAATTTTGGGGCTCCTGGTCAGTGCCCATTTGGCTTGGTCTCAGAAGCACAATAAAGCACAGAAATGGTATGGACCTAACAGAAGCAGACGATATTAAGATATTAGGAAGAGGTGGCAAAAATGCACAGAAGAACTATACAGAACAGATCTTAATGACCCAGATAACCATGATGGTGTGATCACTCACCTAGAGCCAGACATCCTGGAATGTGAAGTCAAGTGGACCTTAGGAAGCATCACTATGAACAAAGCTAGTGGAGGTAATGGAATTCCAGCTTGGCTATTTCAAATCCTAAATAGCCAAGGATTTGAAAGTGCTGTGAAAGTGCTACACTCAATATGCCAGCAAATTTGGAAAACTCAGCAGTGGCCACAGGACTGGAAAAGCTCAGTTTTCATTCCAATCCCAAAGGAAGGCAATGCCAAAGAATGCTCAAACTACCGCACAGTTGCACTCATCTCACACACTAGTAAAGTAATGCTCAAAATTCTCCAAGCCAGGCTTCAGCAATACGTGAACCGTGAACTTCCAGATGTTCAAGCTGGATTTAGCAAAGGTAGAGGAACCAGAGGTCAAATTGCCAATATCTGTTGGATCATCAAAAAAGCAAGAGAATTCCAGAAAAATATCTACTTCTGCTTTATGGGCTATGCCAATGCTTTTGACTGTGTGGATCAAAACAAACTGTGGAAAATTCTTCAAGATAGGGGAATACCAGGCCACTGACCTGCCTCCTGAGAAATCTGTATGCAGGTCAAGAAGCAACAGTTAGAACTGGTTGCAGACTGGTTCCAAATCAGGAAAGGAGTACATCAAGGCTGTATTTTGTCACCCTGCATATTTAACTTATATGCACAATACATCATGCGAAATGCCAGGCTGGATGAAGCACAAGCTAAAATTAAGATTGCAGGGAGAAATATCAATAACTTCAGATATGCAGATGACACCATGCTTATGGCAGAAAGCGAAGAAGAACTAAAGAGACTCTTGAAAGTAAAAGAAGAGAGTGAAAAGTTGACTTCAAACTCAACATTCAGAAAACTAAGATCATGGCATCCAGTCCCATCACTTCATGGTAAATAGATAGGGAAACAATGGAAACAGTGAGAGACTTTATTTTGGGGGGACTTCAAAATCACTGCAGATGGTGACTGCAGCCATGAAATTAAAAGACGCTTGCTCCTTGGAAGAAAAGTTATGACCAACCTAGGCAGCATATTAAAAAGCAGAGACATTACTTTGCCAACAAAGGTCCATCTAGTCAAAGCTATGGTTTTTCCAGTAGTCATGTATGGATATGAGAGTTGGACTATAAAGAAAGCTGAGCACCGAAAAATTGATGCTTTTGAACTGTGGTGTTAGAGAAGACTCTTGAGAGTCCCTTGGACTGCAAAGAGATCCAACCAGTCCATCCTAAAGGAAAGAGTCCTGAATATTCATTGGAAGGACTGATGCTGAAGCTGAAACTCCAATACTTTGGCCACCTGATGCGAAGAACAGACTCATTTGAAAAGACCCTGATGCAGGGAAAGATGGAAGGTGGGAGAAGAAGGGGACCACAGAGGATGAGATAGCTGTATGGCATCACCACCTCGATGGACATGAGTTTGAGTAAACTCTGGGAGCTCGTGATGGACAGGGAGGCCTGGCATGCTGCAGTCCATGGGGTCGCACAGAGTTGGACATGACTGAGTGACTGAACTGAACTGAACTGAACAGAGTCATGCCCGGGTACCCAGGTGCCCACTTGCAGCCATGCCCCTTCCCCACTCTGATTCTGACCTGCTGGCCTATGGCCAGGTAGTGTGACAAACTCTGCCTGGTTTCTTCTTACAGAGGGGAGATCAGCACATGCCAGCTGCACCTGGCATCCCTGACTGTTTGCCAATTTTAGGGATATCATCTCTTCTGCTCATGGAATAACCCATCCTTCCAACAGGGCAAGCTTCAGACCTTCTCCTGCTCCCCTGGTTCTCACTCGCTCTCTCTTTCTCTCTTTCCATGCCTTCCCCAACCTAACAGAGCCCACCTGCCTCCAATACACACACATTCTCCCTTGCTTTAGTTTAATGAGGAAAATGTGGTGTATCATGGTGTCTCTTTCAACAACATGCATGTTGAATTCTTTCAGCTGAAGATAGTGACTTGATCACCAAGTGTAACACCTCTACTTCCCCTGGCTCCACTAAAATAAGAATAAGGAGTCTTTTTTCAAGGACAGAGGAAACAGAGAGAAAAACAGTGACAGACAAGAATTTGCAAAGAAGATGCAAAGCAGAAGGGGAAGTGTGGTAAGTATTTTATCAAGGAGGAGAAAATTACGCCTTCCAGAATGGATGCTGATGCGATCAGGGAAAAGAAAGACTTTCTAAGCTTCAGAGCCCCTTGAGGGCTCAGAACCCAAAGGCACTAGATTCTGTGGCATGCAGGAGTGCAGCTCAGGACTGCGGAGATTCAAGTCGATAAACTGGATGACCAACCTCTCTAGTGGATTGTGTAGACTGTCCATCTCCCTCCTTCCTAGAAGCACACTGTCTTATTAAAGTGTGAACCCCTCTTCTACATAGTATGTGCTTAGGGGAAGACCCCAGATCAAGCAAGTATATAACAATTCATATGGACTCTAGACTAGGGGCTCATGGCCCAAGTTGATCCAACTGGGTAGAAGAAAAATTCAAGAAGAGGGATTTTCCCTCTCTTTCCTCAGCTGAATATGGATCTCAAAGTGTGTGTAACCTGGTGCTCTTCAAATTTTCATGTGCACGTGACTCTCTTGGGAGGGGGGTCTTATTAAAACACAGATTCTGATCAGTAGTTCTGAGATAGGGCTTGGGATTCTGCATTTATGACAAGCTTTTAGGTGATACTGATGCTGCTGGTCCAAGGACCACACTTTGAGTAGTAAAGGTGTAGCTTCTTTCCTACTGGCACAATTTTGTGGTTGTGAAGGGAACCAGTTTATTTGAATTATATGATGAAAAGGGTAGAGCAAAGAGTCTCTGAACTCTTTATGAACCAAAGAGTTGGGTTCATATTGTTGCTTAAACCACTAAAATTCAAGGCTCTGTCAATTACAGCTATCTCCTGGAGTGCACAAGGATTATCCTTTGGAGAAAGAAAATGGTAGAAGATCAGGATTCAGGACCATCAGGTATAGAAGAAGCTGGGAGCCAAGTAGAAGACCAGAAATAGGAATTAACTGTCTGCATAAGAATGAGGCATGAAGAAATTTTCAAGGTGGTGGAAATATAAAAATTCACTTAATCTAAAATTCTTTTATGTTTTACTATGCACAAATTATACCTCTAATAGAAAATAGTTTTTAAAGCTGCCTATGGAAAGGTGATAGTCCCTGGCTCCCTCCCATGCCCAATGTTCAACTTTTTGGAAGCCGGGATTATGCCAGCCAGGCAAAAGATTGATAAGTTCTTTTCTGGGTGACCAGAATGACCCCAAAGAGAAGATGTCACACATTGTTACTTGAAACCCTTCCATTTGGTACCTGATCACCCTAAAGCAAAACCTACTGCACCAGCCTCCTAGACAGGAATTTCAATCATCTACTTCATGGATGGGCAACAAAGGGTCACTAGATACTTGAGAAAAAAACTCCAACATAACATAGAAAGAATAAAATAAACAAAATAAAATACCAATATCAAAGCAGGAAAAACAAGAACTAAAAAAAAAATAAATAAAGGATAACACAGGACTAAGAAGAAAACCTGAAAATAACATTGAATGAGTCCACTCAAAGCTGTAAGAGAAGATACTGCTTCCATTAACAAAGAATGCTTCATCAGAAAATAAGAAAACAAGAACGGACTATTAGAAAATAAGAATAAGAGAGGAAAAAAACAATAGAATAAAAGATTTGGAGGATGAAGATAATGAAATCTCCTAGAAAGCAGACAAAAAGCTAGAGGTGAAAAATATGGAAGAAAATCCCACAATCTTAGACAACCCACTGAGAAATCCAAAGTCCGACAAATAGGGGAAAAAATAACAGAACAGAAAACAGAGGAAGAAAAAGTCAGAGAACAGATTTAAGGATATTTTCTGGAATAAGACTTCATCTTCTACTTCAGAACTTATATAAACTTTCAGAACATCAGGGATAAAGAAGAGATCTTAAAAGATTCCAAGGAGAAAAATAATATTATGTGCAAAAGAAAAATAATCAGAATGGCATTTAAATTCCCAGGAACAGAATTGGAAGTTAGATGACAATGAAGCAATGAGTTCTGTGACATTTTGAAATAAAATCTTATTTTCAGCCTTGAAATTTATATTCAGCCAAAATGGGAAATTGTACGGGGATAAAATTAAAATATTTTCAAACATAAGGACTCAGAAAAAATGACTTCTTTGTATTCTTCTTTCAAAAGCTACTAGAAGATGTGCTCCAGCAAAATTAGAGGGTAATCCAAGAGAGAGGATGACAAAGGATCAAGAAGCAGTGGATCCACTTCAAGACTGTGCAAGAAAGTCCCTACAAAGAGCTATTAAGGAAGTCTATAGATTAACCAGAAAAATCAGAAGTGAGAGGAAAGAATTCTTCACACCGGAGGTCTCCAGGAGCAAAAAAAGGGGAAAATGGTAAAGTACAAGATATGATGGAATTTATATGAAACTAATGTTAGGATAATGATAGATCTACTTGATTCAAGAAAAACTTTTAAGCCATGTGTGTAGAAAAATATGCAAGTGAAATAACTAGACACATATTAACTCTAAGGGAAAACAAAAACTGCTCAAGAAGGGAAATACAATTATATTTGAAGTGTATTTTAATATATTAAAAACATTAAAATATATTAAATATAAATTAATATAAACATTAATTGTAATTTATGAATTATATTTTATAAATAATATAAAATATATTTATATTAAATATATTTTAATATATTAAAGTATATTTTTACTTCAATATAGTTACATATTGAAGTAAAAATTAGAATAGGACTAAATGGGATGATAGGGTGAGGTGGAGCCAGATGGTGAGGGCTGTTGTAAGAAAGCTACATTCTCCCATTTCACAAATCAAGAAATAGAATATAGTCATATATGTAGAGGTACAGAATTAAAATCAATATGAAAAAAAAACCTAAAATAGTTTAAAATGATCTCCTTTAGGGATATTGTGGGGTAGGTCAAGGACTGCTCTTATTCTTTATAAGCCTTTTGTTATTATTTGATTGTTTTTAACCATATCCATATATTATTAAATTTTCTAGAAAATACCAGGTTATGCACATGGAGATATGGGTTCTGTTTCAGCTCCCCTACTAATCACCAACTGGTCATCAGCAAGGCACTAGATCTCTCTAGGTTTAAGTTCAAGGCAGAAACTCTCTAAGCTTTCCTGTCTCAATGACCTACAGGCCCATGGGAGTCTTGTCTGGACTCTACCCCCAGCCCCATCAGT
The DNA here is from genome assembly GCF_033118175.1 of Dama dama. Lineage (NCBI taxonomy): Eukaryota > Metazoa > Chordata > Mammalia > Artiodactyla > Cervidae > Dama > Dama dama. Next base: position 107,856,232 of record NC_083700.1, on the reverse strand, counting down.
GGGTCATCTTAAACAAATGACCTCACTTTCTCCTCTCCCCACCCCTGCTTCTGCAAAACAGAGGTAGTGATACCATCTTCAAACAGGGCATCAAGGGATCACACGTGGAGTGTGCTCACTCTGGGGTCTTTTAGGTGCTCATTGGATATCAGTGGCTTGAACCACATGCACTAGAGGGAAATCAGATCAAAACAGGCTAGACAGGGTCGGGTTTCAGAAAGCTGAGATGCCGAGACAGCCAGAAGTCGAGCATCTACTGGTTATTACATAGTGGAGGGTTCTTGGGCATTATGACCGTGACCATGCCCAGGAACCCTCCACTGATTGTCCAGGGCAGAGCAGGGGCCTGATGGCAAGACATTCCCTTGGGCTGGACATGTGTAAACCCACTGTAGCTGTTATATGGACCCCAGAACTGCCTAAACTAGGAGGAAATTTTCAGCCACCCCTTCATTTTCATAATCAGCATTTGCTTAACAAGAGCAGAAGGATTTTTCTTTCTAAAACTTTGGTTTGTGCCCCCAGTGGTCTCTGGAATCCCGTTCTGCTCAGGCAAGAGCACTCTTTTCAAGCTGTCAGTAGGGGAAAGATGACAAGGCTTTAATGAAGTCAAGTCATCATTTTTTCATGGCACAGGGCTGCACGCTAGCGGCTGGGCAGGGGAGAGAACACAGGGATGTTTTTTCACCTCGCTCTCCTCTCTGACTCCCCCACCCCACTACAGCCTGTCTGCAAACCTCTGGAGCTGCTTCACACAAACAAGCCCAATGCTGCAGGGTTCCCTGAGGCCACTGGCTGGACCGCTAAAGAGGGTACCAAGGTCTGATGCCATTAATCACCCAGACATGCACTTGCAGATTCTTGGCTCAGCTGGGAGCTCCCTCTCCTCCCTGCCCCCAAGAGAATGAATCTGTCGATTTTCTCCCTGTGATTCAAACTGTTGCTAATATTAACATGGCTTAAATCAAGACTCCCAGAAGTCAGATTTTTGCTGGTTTTCCTACAAATGAGCCACCAAATTTAGCCAGAAATGCTTTCTATTTAAATAAAGACTACGCATCCACTTGGAAAAATATATTTCAAGGACTAGTTAATATCTGATCCCCTGAACTCCTCCCACAGTCTGTATAATTCAAAAGCCCCAGTGAAAGGAGATACTCATCTGCTGATAGGAACTCACATCCCTGAAAGGAGGGGGAAAAGGCTCCTTTCACTCAGAGGATTGTTTTGGATACAGCTGTGAATATCTTTGGAAAATCTGCCACTTGTGCAGCATGAGATGGGGGTGGGAAGAGGAGAAAACACATAATTACATAAAATACCTTGGGGTTATGACCCCAATCCTCCTAGGAGGACCAGTGATGTCCTAGTTGGTGGTCTAGGCCAGTTGTTTGTAAACTTCTGCATGGATCAGAATCACCTGAAGGACATGTTAAACCACAGATTGCTGGGCAGCTCCTCCGGAGTGTCTGATCCAGCCAGTGTGGGTGGGGCCTGAGAATTTACATTTGTTAATAAATTGCCAAGTGATGCTGAGGCTGCCCATCTGGGGAGCACACTTTGTGGAGCAGCACCCTGGACCCCCTGAATGGTCACACCCAGGAGTTCCCACTGAGGCGACACTGTTGCCAGCCTGGCACCTGCCCACACTCTCCCTGCCTACTTGTTTGCAGCAGACTCTTCTAAGCTGGTCTTGAGCACAGCTAGGAACCCACGAGAAACCTCAGCTTCAGCCCCTTCCTTGCAGGCTGAGCTTGCTGCTGAACTTGGCTGGGTACTCGGGGAGTCTGGTGGGGTGAGAAAAGCCCCGTGCATCTGCCTGCCATGAGTCACAGCCTCCCCAGCCCCTGCAGAGGGAATTTGGTCCAAGCACCTGGGTTTAGCCTTGGTTTGCTGATCAGCACTGGTTTTCTTGCCACTGGAGCCCTGTTCCCAGCCCCACAAACTTGGCTGAGGTTCTGACACCTCACCCAGCCCTTGCCTGCTCACTCCCTTACCAAGGGCTTGGACCTTGCATCTGACCTCCTTCACCCTTCAGCCAGGGGCTGGGTAATGCCCCCTCTGGATGAGGAGCCCTGTGCCTGTCTGACTTGGAAGGCTACAATCACACGTATGCCCACCCCATCTCATGATGGACTCTCCCAGGGAATAACAGCTTTATCGCTAGCTCGATCATGACTGAGATGCCACTGAGATTTTTATATTTGGCACCTCTTTAAGGCGTAGCAAACTCCAGATCAGCACTTCTATGCATGACCTCACTCTGCCTGCACACCCCTCCAACTACCTCTGCTTCCCCATGGCTAAGCTCCAACCATGTGTACCCCAGAACCTAACTCCCACGCACTTCTCCCCCACCCCTTGCAACGTCTCAATTATGACACCCATAACTGCTCCTCCTCCCTCCCTTCTAGTGAATTCTCTTGTGACAGTGACCATTCCCCAGGACACTCCACTAAGTAGCCTCAGCCACAATCCCATGATTTCTTAGTCCAGCCTTGCAAAAGCTGCCCGATTCCTTCCTACCTTTGCCATGGCTGATGTTGAGTTGCAGCTGCAAATCATAGAGGTTTGTGGTGAGGAACATGAGATCAAGAGATAAGACTTGAGTTTGATTTCCTGCTACTTGCTAGCTCTGTGACTTTGTGCAAGCCAGTCAGACCTCTGAGCCACAGTTTCCTCACCAATAAATGGAGATCATAAAAAAAAAAAAAAAAAATGGAGATCATAATAGCACCTACTTCATAGGGTGGATGAGGATTAAATAAGCTAAGGTATATAAGGTATATATATTCGCTTCCCATTGCTACCATAACTAATTACCCCAAAATTAGTGCCTTATATCAACAGAAATTCATTGTTTTACAGTCCCGGAGGCCAGAAGCCTGAAGCAAGTCTCTCAGAACTGAGTCAAGGGTGTCATCAAAGTTAGTTCTTGCTGGGAGCTACAGAGGATAATCTAGCCCTTTCCTCTTGTCGCTTCTGGTGGTTGTTACCATTCCTTGGCTTGTGACCACATCACTCCAATCTCTGCTTGTCATACTTCCTCCCCTTCTGTGCCAAACCTCTCTCTGCCTTCCTAAACCTGTGATTGCACTTAGGGATCACCCAGACAATCCAGGATAATATCCCCATCTCAAGATTCATAATTTTGTCACATTTGCAAAGTCACTTTTCCACATAAATTGACATTCACAGGTTCCAGGGATTAGGACCTGGATATCTTAGAACCATGAGTCAGTCTGCACAGGTGTTCAACACAGAGCCTGGCAAACAGAAGCTCCATAAATTACTGCTACTATGCTTATCACTATTGTTATTCATGACAATGGGTCTCCCTGGTGACACAGCAGTAGAGAATATGCCTGCAAAGCAACAGATGCAGATTCGATCCCTGGGTCAAAAAGATCCCCTGGAGAAAGAAATGGCAACCCACTCCAGTATTCTTGCCTGAGAAATTTCATGGGCGGAGGAGCCTGGCAGGCTACAGCCCCTGGCCTGGGATCACAAGAGTCAGACACGACTTAGGGACTAAATAGCAACAACTTTCATGACAAGGTGTGTTTGTCCCCTTCTTCTGCCCAGATATGATTCCTATGATTGCTACTCAGTCAGCATAGGGGTGGGCTTCCCTAGGTCCAAAGAGCACAGTTAGGTGAGGCTTGAATTAACACTTAGAAGGTTCAGCCATTTATACATCTATACAATCCTTCCTTCCCCATGTGCACTCCTAGCAGGAGGTAGGGATTCTCAGTGGGGTGCTATATAAGTCCCTCCAGGTGAACTTTTAACTAGCAATTTATCAGAGCAAGATGATGTTCTAATGAGTCCCCTGGGCTCTCCGGATGCATCCCTGAGCATGGCTTCCTCTGGCTATTACATCTGAGACGCCTTTCAAGAATGTGGCTGAGCTCTGCTCTCCTTCCAACTGGTAAGAGCTGAGCAAGACCCCCGAGGCTCTCACCTGAAGGGACAGCTATGAATAAAAGATCACTGTCCTCACGTATGCCCACATCTGTCCACGCGGCATGTCCAGAGGCTGCGTCTTATTGGCTCGAACTTTGTCCAAGGCACTCTTGGCACCCCCACTGCCTTGCTTCTCTTTGGACGTTGGATACCAATGGGAGTGAGTTTCAAGAGCAATGACCAGTGCAAAATGTGTACAGAGCCACAGCGTGGGTGAACCATGCCCATGTGGGAAGTGGCCAATTCTGAACCAGATTCAGTTTATGAAAACAGAAACGGGTCACAGAGCCACCAAGGCCAACGAGAAGAGATCACTGGAGAGAGAGAGAGATACCAAGAGGGGCACCAACCAAGGCCAGGAACCAGAGACAGTCCCTGGAAAAAGAGCCAAGACAGACTGGCGTGGGACGCAGGAGGGGCAGCCGTGGTCCTCTGACTATTTCTGGGCCTTTCCTGATGTGTCAGCTTTTGCTCCTAAGAGTTTAAAGATTACAAATGTGTCACACTGAGCATTCCTTTTCAGAGTGCCAGGACCCTTCTCATTGGGAAGTCTTGCCCAGGTGGTTCCCTGAGGTTGGAGGTGACAAACGGTCATTTGTGCCAACATAAACATCCCCTCAGTGGCTCCGCTGTTAATGCTCCTGAAGGGTGCTTCCTTCCTGAACTACTAGCCGCCTGTACTCCACAGGGTCTTGTCTTAGTCAACCCAGGCTGCTATAACAAATAGCACAGACTGAATGACTTAAATGATAATTAGTCATTTCTTATAGTTCTGCAGGCTCTGAGTCCAAGATCAGGGCGCCAGGATGGTAGGGTTCTGGTGAGTGCCCTCCTCCTGTCTGCAGGCTACTCATTTCTGGTTGTGGGAAAGATCATCCCTCTAGGGTCATCTTCTTACATGGGCACTAACCTCATTCACAAGGGTTGCATCCTCATGACCTAATTACCTCCCAAAGGCCCCGCCTCCAGATACCATCACATTGGGAGTTAGGACTTCAACATATGCACAGGATGGGGGTGCACAAACATTCAGTCCATAACAGTCTCTTCTTGGTGTGGAGCCGCTTTTACCCATCAGAGGCTCTCAGTGCTAAATTGGGGCCTCCAGGAGGCTCACCAGCTCTCAGGGTCTGAGACTCAGGACCACATGAGCTCCAACTCAGATCCATCATCTTGGTTACGCTTGAAGGGAACTTCAAGCTGTGATAGTTGTCAGGGAAATCTCAATTGGGTCTTCATTTGTTGTGTCCCTCAGCTCTACTCAACTTCCTACAGTGGGGTCTCTATGTCTCATTCACGCTGCTGAATTCTTACCAGCTCCATTCCCCCTTAGCCTATCGCCCCAATCCCATATCTCCAACAGGTTATCTCACCTCCATCTTCAAGGCAACAGAAGGCCACTAGATGGGAGCCCCCCACCTCTGCGCCCATCTTCACACTATGCTCTCCTTTTGAAAACAAAGGGCAATCAGTGAATCTTGGGTCAATGTTGGACTCTGGGTTCTGTCCATCAAAGTCAAGAGCAGGTTCTGCCTCTTACTAGCTATGTGACCTTAGGCAATTCAAGCCATTGCAAAATGGGGTAGCAGGAGTATCCTCCACCTTATAGGGCAACTGAGCAGTGCATGAGCAGTTAGCACACATAGAGTCTAGCCCATTGTATGTGCTGAAAAATATAAGCCATGACGATCACTTTCAGGTAAGAAGCACAACACGTAAACAAGTGTAAAGCAGTGTTGGGAACACAAACTCTGAAGTTACTGGCTGTGTCACTTTTTAGCTCCAGGGCCTTGAGGAGAGTCACTTAACCTCCTTGACATTTGATTTTTTCACTTGGAAAATGAGGACATGACAATGCCTGTCTGAGGCAGGAAAGGGCACAGTCTGTGTGAAGTTCCCAGCGTGGTGTCTGGGGCCCAGTGAGTTCTCCATAAATAGGGCTTTTTATTAGCAGGGAAGGCCTGCCTTCCCTTCTCCTCTGCAGAGCTGGCCTTGAGCATGTGCACCCTGGGCCCCATCCCCCACCATGAGGAAGCTCATGCCTTGATCACCCCCAGCCCCACCTGCGTATCTTCCCTCTCCCCTGAGGGGGACTGAGGGGATGCTGCCCCTCAGTCTCTACACAGGCTCAAGTCTCCCCAAACAAAGAAACCTTCTTTCAATTTATTTGTTAAAACATCACCTTCCTCTCCTCTTCCTCCCACTAAGGAGCTTCTGGAAAGGGTGGTCTACCCTTGACCTTGAGGCTTCCCAGGTGGTTCTGGTGATCAAGAACGCACCTGCCAATGAAGGAGACGTAAGAGATGTGCATTTGATCCCTGAGTTGGGAAGATCCCCTGGAGGAGAGCATGGCAACCCACTCCAGTTCTTGCCTGGAGAATACTGGACAGAGGAGCCTGGCAGGCTACAGTCCATGGGGTCACAAAGAGTTGGACATGACTGAAGCAACTTAAGATATACACACTCCCTTGACTGCAGACTTCTTGTGCTGACAGTGGGGTGATTGCAGTCTTTCACTGTTTGCTCCCAAATGTCATATCTCTCAGGGAGATCTCAAGATAAGGAAACCCTTGAGTGTTTCTGAGCTCTATGAAGATATCTTCTTTCTGTTTGTTTATTTGGGTGATCTAACATCCCATATCTTCCCCATAAGTGGAGGTAGCAATTTAGCACTGGTAGTTAAGGCCACTTTGCTGGGTGACTGAAATCAGCTCTAAGGTTGGGTCAATTTTCTAAGGCTCTTTTGGAGGCCCTCCTGGAAGTCAACCAGGCCATTAATGGGATCTCGGGATGGGGGTGTGGTGGGAGGTGAAACAGAAGTGAACTGACTCATGAAGACAGAAAAAAATGGCCAGGGAAAGGCAAACTCTGCAAATGGGCCAGACTTAAACCAGGAATAGAATGGAGGGGCAAACAGTAGTCATAGTTTTTCCAAAACTTCGGAGAAGAAAAACACAAAAAAAGTCTAAGACCTGAAGCTTCAACAGAGGTGATGAGGAGGAGATAAAGAAAGCCCTTTTCAGGGTTGGGATTGGGAGGGTGAGAGCAAAGACGGAGAAGCACCTGTCTGTATCCCTCGGAAGAAAATCTTGACGAAGAGAGGTGTCCCATACCAGGCTAGCAGAGACCCCCCACACCAGGTGGGCACTGGCTCAGGAGGCTCCATCTCTAAACTCCCACCAGTGACACCAACATCTCTGTGAGATTATCCCCTGTGGCCCCTGCCAGGCGGGATGCCATGTTGCTTGAGGTACCGTGACATACTGGCCGGGGGCGAGGAGGGGCCTGGAGCCCTGGGAACACTGTTTCATGTGTACGCAGCTGAGAGTTGCTTCCCTATCCAGCCCAACCTCCTGTCACAGACCCAGGGAACCCACAACCTTCAAAGATGCCTGGAGGACAGGACATAACTGAGATTTCCCATCACACTCCCTGCAACAGCCCCTTGTGCCACACTCCAGGTGGGCTGGTACACTTGCCCCCATTCACCCGGCTTGCAGACACCCACACTCACCCCTTTGAATTGTCTGAGCCTGCTTGCCTTCATACTGGGAGTTCCAGACATTTCTCATTCATCTTTGACTGCTTCACAGGGCCTGACACATAATAGGTTCTTAAAACCAGTGGAAACAGTGGCTGACTTTTATTTTGGGGGGCTCCAAAATCACTGCAGATGGTGATTGCAGCCATGAAATTAAAAGACACTTACTCCTTGGAAGGAAAGTTATGACCAACCTAGACAGCATATTAAAAAGCAGAGACATTACTTTGCCAACAAAAGTCCATCTAGTCAAGGCTATCGTTTTTCCAGTAGTCATGTACGGATGTGAGAGCTGGACTATAAAGAAAGCTGAGCGCTGAAGAATTTGTGCTTTTGAACCGTGGTGTTGGAGTAGACTCTTGAGAGTCCCTTGGAATGCAAGGAGATCCAACCAGTCCATCCTAAAGGAAATCAGTCCTGAATATTCATTGGAAGGACTGATGCTGAAGCTGAAACTCCAATACTTTGGCCACCTGATGCGAAGAGCTGACTCATTTGAAAAGACCCTGATGCTGGGAAAGATTGAAGGCAGGAGGAGAAGGGGACGACAGAGGATGAGATGGTTGGATGGCATCACTGACTCAATGGACTTGAGCGGGTGAACTCCAGGAGTTGGTGATGGACAGGGAGGCCTGGCATGCTGCGGTTCATGGGTCGCAACGAGTCAGACATAACTGAGCGACTGAACTGAACTGAACTGAATGAATGAATAAACAGTTCTTTACCCATAATCTGTGTATATAGTATAATAGCAAACACTGATGGAGTACTTACTGTGCATCAGATCTTCTTTGTAGCATTTTACGTGTGACTCACTTTATTCTCATAGAAACCCTAAAAGCAGCCACCATTATTGTCACTGTTTTATAGATGTGGAAACCAGTCCCCAGAGAAGTGTACTATCTTCCCCTAGAAAGGTAATGACAACTAGAAAAAGGCAGAGGCAGGATTTGAACCCTAGCACCTGACACCAGAAGTTGAGCTGATAACTAACACATTAACTGCTTCTTAAAATATTTAAAGCAAGTTTTCTCACTGGGCTTGCCAAAAGCACCTGTGAGCAGATTAGTTGAATACATTAGATGTTGGCAGATTGGATTCTTGTCTGAAATGGCTAATGGTGCAGGGAGGTCTGGTCCAAAGCTGCTGTGAGGAGGAGGGAAAATGGATGGCGAGGATGGTTTATGGTCCCAGGATGCTAGAGGGCCAAGGGATTGGGTAGCAGGCTGGCCCCAGACTGAGCAGAAGCAGGAAGGATATCAGACCCTCCCAGGCTCAGAGGGAGGCTCAGGAAGGAGACTAAAGATGAAAGGGGGATGTCCTGAGTTATGTAGGCTCCATACCTAGGTGGGCAAATGCCTCAGTGAGTCACTGACAAAAGGGGAGTAGCTGGACCACAGATAGGGAAGGAGGCTAGTATCTTGGGTGCCTGACTTGGCAGGCAGAGGGTGCCAGTCAGTCCCAATGCTGAGACCTGCAGGAATATGGCAGACTTGGGCTGCAGTGTTAATGTCTGGTGGATCCAATGTGCTGCATAGAGGGCAGGGGCAATGTGGTTCCAGAGGGCTGAGCCAGCAGCTCGAATTATGGAGGAAAGGGTTCAATCCCTGAAAGAGGGAGCTAGGAGGAGCCAGGCAGGGTGAAGATCCTAAAAATGCATGCAGGAATTCAAGGCAAGCCCCAGTCCATGCAGGGGACTGGAAGACATTCAGGAAACTGAGGCAGGCATGAAGTCATACAGAAAAGGGTTGGCTGGAGGAAGCATGTAGAATGGATAAGGAGAGGAGCCGCAGTTCAGGATCCATGGGGACTCCAGACCATCCACTGCTTCCCCCTCCAGACAACCCCACTGGGAGCAGCAGAGCTCACCCTGGATTCCACTGCAGGTGTGACTGGGCTCCTTGCACGCAGCCTGGTTAACTCAGGAGGATGAACCTGTGTGTTTCTGCAGCTGAGCAGGCCTGGGGCCAGCACAGTCAGGCAGGAGGGCAGGGAATATCTCATTCGAATATTCACTCACCCACACTCTCATCCATCCATCCATCCAACCATCCAACATTTACCGAAATCTAAATGTCAGGCACTCTGCTGGGTGCTACGGAAATTAAGATTTTTAAGATCCATTCAGTGCCGTCATGGAGCCCCTGAGCAGCAGACTCCTGACACTGAGTTAAATTGACAACGTGCAGTAAGCTTGAGGGCATGTATCGATGAGTGATGCGGAGAGGCAGATAGCGGTGGTGATGATGGTGTGTGTAACCAATAGGAAATAGTTTAGCAAGCCATCTGCATGGTTATTTGATATGAGTTGTATACAGATCAGGCTGACGGCTGCTTTCTAAAATAAGGCACAAGTCAGGCCCCCTTACCTGCCTCACCTGTGAATGAGTTCAGTGACATAGCTCAATAAGCCATTTCTTTTTACACAGGGAGTATCAAGATAAGCCTTGCCCAGACCCAGCCAGACTTCCATGACCCAGATTGCAGCTGACCAAAGGATAATGTATGTACCCGTTAGTTCAGAGGGACTTGTGTTGGGGGTGAGGGTGATAAATGCTAATCCCAAAGCCCCTATCCACTGCACCCAGGTTCTGCCCAGGGGTTCCTGCCGACTGAGCTCAGCGGAGAACATCAAGGGTGAGTTGAAGCCCCTACTGCCTGCTCCCACGCTGGAAGCCCCTCCCCAAACCCATATTGCCAGCCAAAATTCACAAGCATTTTTTTTTTTTAATTTACCAACTATTGTCTTTCTCTGTCTTGAACTTCAGCTCCTTGAGAGCAGCCCCCTGCTCTGTCTTGTTCATTGCTATGTCATTAGGACTTAGAACAGTGCCAGTAACATAAAAGATATTTACTATATTTTTGTTAAATGTATGTTATGTATGTATGCATGTATATATGAATGAATGAAAGACTATTTTGAGGCCTTGATTGGCTTGCGTTCCAGTCCCAGATCAACTACTTAGTAATTCTACATTATGTTTCCTTGGGTCAGTTACCTAACCTCAGTTTCCCTGCCTGTAAAATGGGGGAAGTTATAGCGTTTTCTGTATAGTCATTGGAAGGATTTGGGAAGACAAGTCCTGTAAAGCAGTTGGGACTGTATCTGGCTTATAACAAGGGATCAGGAAGAGGAGTTTGATCATGAGCATCATTTTAGTTAAAGTTACTAAGTGCTTTCCTCTTGGGCCCTGGATCCCCTGGTGACAGGAGAAAAAAATCATCAAGTTGGCTCAAGAATGGGAGAAGCAGCAGCCTAGAGCAGGGCCCTGGGCCAGCAGCTTCAGCATCACCTGGGAACTTATCAGCAATGCATATTCCCAGGCCCATCCCAAATCTACCAAACCAGAAACTCTGGAGGTGGAATCCAGAAATCTGTATTTTAATGAGCCTTCAAGATGATTCTGATGCACACAAATTTGAGCATTCTGGACCTAGAGCAAGGAGCAGATGGAGAAGGCCAGATTCCCAGTTGGAATGCCAATGGCTTGCTCTGATGCATAGACAAAGGCAGAGAAGGAATGTGGGCAGCTCTAGGCCCAGTGCCAGCAAAGCTCCCCATTTTGCAGCCACCAGCCTGGCCTTGCCCTCACTGTGGCTGGAGGAGAAGTCTGGCCTCCATCCATTGCAAGAAAAGTGCCATTGGCTGCGAGAAGAGCAGTGTTTGCTCAAACACTGTCACTGGGGCGGCTCTCTGCTCAGCATCCCATGCACCTGCACTGCCCAAGGCCAGGGAGGCAGGGGCATGCGGTGACAGGCAAAGCAGAAGCAAAAGGCAGAATACCACAGGACCAAGTTCTCCTGAGCACTTGTGTGCGGAGACACCAGGGCAGGGGTGGAGAGACCTCCGTTTGAAGGTGGTGAGAAAGCCCTCGTGGTCCAGCAGAGGAGTTACAAGCATTGGAAAAGCAGCAGCCACAGGCAATTTGCAACCACCTGCTTAATAAACAGCCCTCAGCTGCTTCCAGAATCTCCAGAATGTCTATGGGAGAGAAATTTGGGGCTGCACCTGGGAGCAAATGATGTCAGAGAGGGGTGTGTTGGCAGACAGACTGCAACATGAGAATCACTAAGGCTCCCCATGGAGGCAAAAGAATATGTGAGACTTTGTTGGGAGGTGGGGCAGCTGCTTGTAAATCACTGTAGAGCTTTAAAAATGACCACTGTGGTGACCCTACCCTGGTGGATTCTGATTCAGTTTTTAGGACCCAGGCAGCAGTGTTTATAAATCTTCCCAGGTGATTCTAACGCCCAGCCAGAGTTAAGAAATGCTCTTCTAGGGACTTCCCTCATGGTCCAGTGGTTAAGAAACCGCCTTGTAATGCAGGGGAGGTGGGTTTGATCCCTGGTGGGAGAACTAAGATTTCACATGCCGCTGAGCAACTAAGCCTGTGCATCACAGCTATTGAGCCCTGGTGCCACAATTACTGAAGCCCAAGTGCCCTGAATCCCTCAAGCCACAACAAATATCCCACGTGACGCAATGAAGATCTTCTACACACTCCAACTAAGACTTGTGGCTTATTTGATGCAGCCAAAAAAAATATTTTTAAGACCCAGAGGAATCGGGTGGAGAGGGAGGTGGAAGGGGGAATCGGGATGGGGAATACGTGTAAATCCATGGCTGATTCATGTCAATGTATGACAAAAACCACTACAATGTTGTACAGTAATTAGCCTCCAACTAATACAAATAAATGGAAAAAAATAAATAAAATCCATCAGGTTTTCAATAAAAAGATTATCATAAACCTCAAAAAAAAAAAAAAAAGAAGTGCTCTTCTAAACACTCTTCACTCAGGAGAGCAAATGTACCATGTCACTTCTGTTCCCATGTTTGTACCTTTGAACATATCTCTGTTTTCTATCAGTGGGAATGTTGGGTATTGGGACTAGGGAAAGCTGATTTTTGAAACCAACTGAGAAATAACACAGAAGGTGGCGATCAGAATGTCAACTCTACAAAGTAAAGTCAAGTGGAGAATGTGGCTTTAGATCTGTAACCAAATGGGTTTGCATTCCTTCACCGTGGCATTATCCAATTGGCCCTGATCATAACAGACAGCTTTCTAGAGGGGAGAAGTCAAGCCTAGGAGGCTATCCAGTCCCAGAGAACTGACAAGAAGGTTTCCCTTCTGAAGGCGGGCAAGTCAGACGGGGAAGCTCTAGAAGGGGCCAAGTTGAGCATGTTCAGCCTTCTCCCAAGCTCATCAATCTGAAAAATCCCTTCTCCTCTGGGGAGAAGTAGGTGAGTAGAAGGACAAAAGCAAGAAGAGCTGCTTCCAAACTCTTCCCTCCTGGATGGTGCAACAGAAATGTCCTCCCCTCCGTGGAAACAAGGATCATGGGATATAAATGTTGCTCCCTAACATCTGGGCATTTACCCGAGCATTTTAGTCTTTCTCTCTGAATATCTGTGAGGTTTGTCTGTGAATGTGGCTGCCTCTGTGGGAGTGCATTTGTATCAAACAGTCTGTGTGCCTCCATGTATCTGTCCGATTCTCTGCGTGACGGAGCTTGAGTCTGGACCCTTCCTGTCACTCCCCCCCTCAGCTCTCGGCTGCTCCACCTGCCTTCCTAATGGCTCCCCACGGGTGTGTACTTCTCCCCACGGGTGTGTACTTCTCCCCACGGGTGTGTACTTCTCCCCACGGGTGTGTACTATGGACCCCAAGCATCTCACGGATGTGCCCAGCAGTCACTGCGCTCTGAGAACATCCTGTCCCAAGTGGGGACGACCATCTTCTAATCAGCTCAGATTAGTCATCATTCCTGTCGGTAACACAGCAAAGTGGCAATGAGATTGCTCTTCGCCCAGATGGACTTGTACGGATGATGCTTATCTCAGGCACCTGGTTCATGAGCTCCTGAAGGGAATGAGAAAAGGCAAGGAGAAACCAGAGTTCCATCCCTCAACCCACAGGGTGTTGCTAACCCTGGGGACAGAGTCAGCCATGTGTTGGTTCTCCCGTGTGCCTGTCCCCTAGCTAAGTTTGGGTGCAGTAATTAGTCCTTATACCCCATGTAGAGTCCCCTGAAGGGCTGGCCCTGGCTCTCCCAGTCAAGGGCTAGACCCTCTGCATCTTTAGGGGGTTATTCTTCTCTCAAGGTTCCCATGGAAACCTGACTTCTCTTCTTTGATGTCTCCTTCTAGGAACCCCCAGGACCTAGGTCTTCCAAATAGTGGTACTCTCAGAGCACTGACTCTGGAGTCAGAACAAAGGTGGAGTCCCTACTCTACTACATATTAACTATGTAATTCTGGGCAATGTGCCACTCTCTAAGCCTCATTCTTTTCATCTGTAAAATGGAGGTATTAATAATAAAGATAGTTAATATCTGTTGAGGGCTCACTAGGCAGTAGATACGGTTCTAAGAATTGTACATCTATTATATTAGCTACCTATTTCTATCTAACAAATTACTCTAAAACTTAATGGCTTAAAACCACAATATTTATTATCTCATAGTCTCTGCAGGTTAGGAATAGTAGCATGAATCAGCTGGTCTTCACTTTAAGGTATCACAGAGGCCACAGTTAAGGTGTCAGGCAGGGCTGCAGTAGTCAGATGGGTTTGCAGAGGTGTCATCTCAACTGGTGGAGGATCTGCTTCCAAGCTCACTCAGGTGGCTGTTGGCAGGATTCAGTTTCTCAGGGGCTGTTGGACTGAGGACCTCGTTCTTACCTGGCTATTCCTTCCCAAGTGAGCATCACTGGGCAGCTCACATGTGCGATTGGCTTCCATCAGAACAAGCAAGAAAGTGAGAGAAGGTAAGCAAGATGGAAGTCATAGTCTCTTGGACCCTAATCTCAAAGTGACACCCTATCAGTTTTGCCATATTCTCTAGAAGCAAGTCACTAGTCCAGCCCACGTCTAAGAGGCTGGTCAACATGTGCACTGTCACTTTACCTTCCCATCAACACTATGTGGAGGTATCAGTAATATTCTCCTTTATCATCATTCTGCAGATGAGGAAACTGATACACAGAGACATCCCCAAGGCCATACAACTGTCATATGAAGAAGCCCGGAAGCTGCCTCCAGAGTCTGTGCTCTTAACCACTAAACCCGAGGTTGTTGGCAGGATCAAATGTGCTGCTATAAATAATGACACCAAGGTCCTTGTGAATACAAGCTCCCTTCTCCAGTGTCTCCCTCCAGCTCTACCTCACTCACTGCCTTGTCCTGGAGAAATGAGTGTAAGCTCCCAGGCAAGTGCAACTTTTCATAGGCTAGGGGAGTTCACTCTCAGATTAACCACACCCTCTGTCATTCCCAATTGGTCACCATGTTTTATTTCTAACTTCTGATTGGCTGCAGGATGAACAGAGCATCCAAGATGAGAGAGGGAAGTGTAAGAGAGCCGCTGGTTTTGCACAATGAATTCAAGTCTCCTGACAGTACAAGCCCCATCTAAGGAGGTGGTGGGCACATGCAGATAAACTCACCCAAACACAGGTGACTTTGTTCTGTTAGAAATTGGTGAAGACTGGGGTTAGCATTTGGGATGGAGATAAGATGTTGCCCATCTGGACTTAGCAGCAAGAGAACTGTTCCAGGCATGCTAGAAATAGCCTGATGGTCCATCTGTAGCAACTGGCATAGAGAGACCTGTGCCTTCTGACTCAAGGATGGCCCCTTCTATGTAGTACCAGTCCCACTTTATGGGTCACTAGAGTCAATCTACCTTTCTCACCTCCGCCTGCTGATCCAAGCAACAGAAGTGGCTTCCCTCTCAGAGGAAGTCGGGAACAGGAGAGATGACATCACCTTTCCTTTCACCCTACACTCCCTCCTTCATGTGGGTGGAGGAGAGATTGGCATGACTTTTAAGACGGCAAGAAGCCTGTACCCATCGATCCATGTTTCTCTAATATGTAAACATACCTCCTAGATGCGGTCTCTCTCCTGGCCATAATTCCCCATTCATCTAGCTTAATGTTGGCTAGGAAGACCCAGAATTACCCTCAGGTGGGCTCCAGAGTTCAAATATAGAGGAAGGTATCAGGCAAACCAGTTTCAGGGCCAAGCTGTCCTCAAATTCAGTTCTGCCAGGTATAAAGTCAAAATTTCTATCCCAGTCAAACTTCCATACATAATTCTAAGTTGGTCCAAAATTCTTTCAGGAGAGAGAGATGTGATTAATTATGGCTCTTACGAACACCAACACTAAGAGGCAATAAAGGACTTGCTAAATCACCTGTCTTGCACACAGCGGAGCCAGGATTCATGGATACATCTACCAAACTGTCCAGGTACTTTTCATTTTACTATATCCTTCCTTCAGTGCTCTTCTGAGGAACACAAGGCACCCAGAGATGTCAAAGAAAAGTTTAGTTCTTCAAGAATCAGCTCTATTGTTATTGCCTCTGATAGATACAAGAGACACAATTCCTAAGAGTTTGGAGATACATAACCCAGTGCCTAAATCAGGGATATGACCACACACCCTCTCTGCTATCACACATGGTTCCTCAAACATTGGCTCTCTTCCTCTTGACCTCCATGGGAGAAATGCACTTTCCCACTCCACAGATCTTGGGCTTTGTCATGAAACTTGTTTTGCTCAATGGAACATGGGTGGATGTAACTGTGTATGATTCAGAGTTTAAGCCTTAAGATGGTCCTATCCTGAAGAACTTGCCCAAGGTAGCCTCCTGGAACCAGAAGAAAGAAAGACATGAAGTTAATATGAAGTAGATCTAACAGCAAAGCTCAGCATACATTGGCCAAACACCAGCTGACATGAAGACTCATGAAGAAGATGCTGCAGGTTATAATGCTTATTGTTATTTGCCATTGAGGGTTTTTTCTGGGGTAGGGGGAGAGTTGTTATGTGGCATGATTGTGACAATAGCTAACTGATTTTCTCCCCAAGATGATCATAGAAAAGTTCCTGATGCCTAAGTGGTCATGGGAGACTTTGGAAGGATAAGACTGCACTGAGTCCCAAATACCAGGATAGACCTAGAGATTAGGAACTTTGAAAGTGGACTTCTGTTAGTCACATATGTGGGTATGTCAGTGAGAGCATGTTGTAGCACACACACGCAGACACAAATGTACTAAAGAGTACAGTACACATGTCTCCAGGACAGAGTGGAGTGCGGTCCAGGAGAAATCCCCTTTTGCAAGTCTCAAGTGTTGAATTCTGTTTAAGCCTAGGCCATTTTTTTTTTTCTGTTTTTCACCCAAGAATTAATCTTTGTATTATTATTAATTATTTGGTTTATCTTGAGTGAAATGTGGATGTGAATATTATCTGTAGCTTGAGACATAATTGTGGGATGAAAAATTCAAACACCGGAAGAAAGCTTTGCTATCAGCACTCCTTGCTGGAAGGGGACACGGAACCCACATGCCACCCAACATACAACGCTTCCTCCGGTGTCCTCTCCTCCAGCCAGCTTATCACCTTGGCCATTCGATTGAGGCTATTTGCCCAATTTAGGAAATCATTGCAAGTTGGCTAAGTGGCTTTTCTGTCACTGAGCTTGACTGGCATAGTCGTTCAACCACAGGGCAAGAAGAAACACAGAGGGTGAGTTCTAGGCCAATCTTCTACTGAAGTTTCCCCCACGTATCTAGTGGAACAGTTTATTGTTCCGTGAAATGTTTAGAAATGTTACTTTTTAAAAAATGCTCAATAGTCAAATAAACATGGGAAACACTGGATTTAAGAAAGTCAAACACTCATTTCTTCTGCAGAACTTAGCTCTGAGTAGTTAACTACCTAATGCATGAATCTTCAAGATGGAAAAGTGCATCCAGATTCTTGAACTATTTGATAGTGGAATTCTCCACCCTGTACTTTTTTTTTCAGATATGTTATAAGTCTAGAATTTCTTGGAACACAATTTTTTAAAAATTTATCCCTAACATCCATTGATTCCATTGTGGACCTGCTTTTATTGTTGGGAAGTTCTCCCAATGAGTTAATGTCCACTAGCTCATGTTTCCTCCCATTTACCAAACATCTGTGGAAACAAACAAACGAACCAAAAACAAACAAGCAGACCAAAAGATTCTTCTTTCTACCCACAGCAACTCTCAAGCATTCAAATGCAAGGATTCTGCCTCTCCAATCAGATTGTCTCAATTTAAATTTCTAATCTATAGTTTGTGTTGTCATTAGCAGAGTAAATGAGAATAATGGAGCAGAAAAATGCATTCCTTTGACTCCATCATGTATTGAGTTGTTTGATATCCAACAAATTACTTAACTTCTCTAAGGCCTCGGTTTCTTCATCTGTAAAGTGGGGATGAGAGGGGCTACATGTTATGGGCCTGGCTGAGAAGTTGGCACATAGAGGCTCTTATTAGGCAGTACTATTATTACTGTTACTCTGGAAACCTATCTTCCTGTCCCTGCCCCTCAATGTCACCCACATGATTTCCAAGAAGAGTCCCCTCTCCTCAGATCCTTGCTAAATTCAGTTCACATCAACATTTACTGGCACCTACTATGTGTCAGGCCCTATCTGGGGTTCTGGGAACACAGTGCTGGATAAAATAGGATAATTATCCTTAAAGCTCTCCCAGTCAGGTAGAGGATACAGAGAGAGGAAACTGCAACTCAGGGTTCTTGGGAAACCTGGGCCCAGGCTTGCCATTGTCTCAGGTTTGGAGGAACAGAGGAGCCCAAGCTTGCAAGGACAATTCAGGAGCATAGATACCTATGCACTGAGACACTTTCATTGTCCCTCTGCAGCCAGTGTTTTGTCTGGAAAGGAAGTGACTCAAGCAGCCTCCAGCATTTGTAACACCCTGTGTGCTATGTCCTTGGAGGTTGAGCTGCCCGGTAGGGCACACGCTCAGGAATCTGTGTTTCCAGCCACTTCAAGAACAGGAAGTAGAAATAGATGCCAAGGACTTAATATGGAGATCCTCTCATTTCCCTTCCAGGCATTGATCCTGGGTAATACTGAAAGCACAATATCTTGTTCAAGAGCAAGAGGACGCTTTCAAGCTGGGTCAAAACATTGGCCCCTGCTTTCTCCTTAACTAGAAATGCGCAGAATTTGTTTTTCCTGGATCATACTTGCTTGACTCTGAAGGGCTGCCTCCTTACACCAGAACCACCATATTTTCTCAAGTGCTATTCTTCGTTTGACCTGGCCCCGAAGACAGAAGCCAACGTGATCCTGCACATTCAGCAGGTTATTTTTCAGAGGACATCAAGAGCCTACTACCAATTGCTCATCTTCCCCAGGAAATTCAAGTCACACAGCAGAAGCAAAGTTCAATGTCCGATATCTGAAAGAGCTTTGCCAATGTCAAGGGCGGGAAACACGTTAAGGTGCACCCGGCGGAGCTCACACGGTTATTCAGCAAATGTTTACTGAGCATCTACGCTGTGCCTGGCGCTGGGCTCGGTCCCCAGGACAATGGCAGCAGCAGCAGGAGGCGCTAACTCTTGTGCATGCTAACCACATGCCTGGTCCTCATTAATCCTTCCATCCTCACCACAGCCCTTGAGGCAGAGACTATTCTTTCTTGATTTTTATGCATAAAGAAACAGAGGCATAGAGAAGTAAAAAATCACTCACCCAAATTCACCCATCTAATAAATGGCAGAGCCAGGACGGGGGCCCTGCAGTCTGACTCCAAAGCTGGTGCACTTAACCACTGTCGTCCACCATCTCTCAGTGTGACTGAGACAGATTGTGCTCCTAAAATGCCCACAGGCTCATAGTAGGGACATTCAAGTAAACAGGCTAACACAGGGGGATAAATGCTGCTTGGAAGGTGCTGCAGGAGTTCACAGGAGGGTACCATCTAGCTGTTGTCTCTAAATCATCTCTGACTCTTTGCAACCCCATGGACTGCAGCACGCCAGGCTTCCTGTGCTTCACTGTCTCCTGGAGTTTGCTCAGATTCGTGTCCACTGAGTCGGTGCTGCTATCTAACCATCTCATCCTCTGCCGTCGCCTTCTCCTTTCGCCTTCTTGGATCCCCTTCACGGATCACAACCTCGCCGTCGACAAAGGGGTTTGCATAACTCAATGAAGCTATGAAATGAGCCTTGCTGTGCTGGGCCACCCAAGACAGACAGGTCGTAGTGTTCTGACAGAACGTGGTCCCCTGGAGAAAGGAATGGCAAACCACTGCAGTATTCTTGGTGCGAGAACCCCATGAACCCTATGAACTCGCATAGCATGTGCCAGAAACTAGGGTGTCCACTCCTTCCCTCTGAGTTTGTCCAGTTCAGTGCTGAGTAAGAGTTAAGGTCCGTTCCGGCACCCAGGGATCTTGCTAAAATGCAGATTCTGATTTTGTAAGTGTGGAGTGGAGCCTGAGAACCCACATTTCTAAAAGCACCCCATTTCTAATAGCCACTTATATAAGGCTCTAGATAAGGGCGGTAAACTTTTTGTTTTTGCTTTTGCCTCTAGAACATTATAATGAGGACATCTGGCCTCTCCCTTCCTGATGCCAAGCCTAGATAATAGCATCTGAGACAATGATTCATGGCTGCTGTTACACCTGCCATCTATCCCGCTGCACCAGGCATGATGCTAGGAGACGACTAGCTTGGCTAAACTCAGGGTTTGCTGAGCGCCAGCCTCTACGCTAAGTGCTCCGCAGACATTTAACCCCGCAAGGACCCCTGGAGAGACGTACTGTATTGCTCTTTTCAACCCCATTTTACAGATGAGAAAACTGAAATCTTAGAGAGTAAGTGGCTTGATGACTTTCCCAAGGTCACACCACTAATAAATGGCAGGAGAGGGGGGACCTCTGCCAGTTTTTGAAGCACCAATACACCAAGCCCTTCTGGCAACTTGCCTCCTTAGCCTCATTTTAACTCCCATTTTTCTAATAAAGAACCTCAGGGTCAGAAAGTTTAAGTTGTTTGGACAAGGCCACTCAGCTCGTGAGGGGGAGAGCCAGGATTCAGGCCAAGTGGGCCTGACCCCAAGTTCATCCTTTTAACTGCTCTTTAGCAAAATAAGAATTTGAATTTCTGCTCACACCCCAGTTCTCAGCTGTAATAAGTTAAGGATCCTTTTATAACCACAAAATAAAGTTCACAGACCTATGGAGGATTTAGGTCACAATACGAACCCCAAGCTCCCGAAACAGGGTATGTCTCTTTCAACCTCTTGCTTGTCCATTTCAAATACCTGAACAAGATTTCATTATCTCTGATCAAAATGTGTCTGTTTTCCCCCATCCATCCTAGGAAAGAGAACAGGAGTCATTTTAGAAACATCATCCAGTGAAGAAAATTGGGGGAACTGAGTCCCCACTGAGGCCATGATGGCCTGAGACTTGGGGACCTAGGAAGCGGGTAGAGGCTGTGCCTGTCCTTCAGATCCCACCCCACTCCCCAGGCCCACGGCCAGCTTCCCAACCTAGCAGCTCTGCAGGCCTCAGCTCTCTTTAGCCTCCTGAGATGAAAAGATGCTTCTTATCCGCTGCCCCTCCTCCTCCTCACCTCTGCCCCCTTGCTGTCTGAGAGCTAGCCCCTCCAAACTCACCGCCAGGCTTCTTGCCATCAGCATGCCTGTCGCAGTATTGATTGCTAATAAAGCAGTACAATTGTTGGTTAGGAATAAAAAAAAAAAAAAAAAAACCCAACACTCAAGCTGACCAGCCAGCGTGTCAGGCCTTGTTTCAAGAATGTCATCTGGAAGCCAAGGGAATAGGAAAAATTGCTGTCAGCTCAGATCCACTCCCAACCACCCACCCCATCTCCACAAACCAGTATCTATCACTTCTTTTCAAAATCCTTTCTCCTTCCAGTGCCAGCCCCCTGTGCCTGCCTCGACGCCTGGACCCCACGCCCACCTCAGCATCCTAGGCAGGTTATACCTGTCACCGTCACTCAGCACCACAAGGAAGAATGTGTGTTTATCCACAGTGAGATCCTACAGGGCCTGAGGTGGGGTGGGGTGGGGTGTGGTGGGGCGGGGAGGAGGAATCTGGAACCATGGGTGTTGGGGGTATGCGGGGATGGGGAAGGGGAGAAAACACAAGATTTCAGGGCACAGCCATGTCTAGCCATGGCTCAATGTGTACAGGAGCATTGGGCAGGGGTCTGGTGACACCCACACAGGCATCCCCATCAGGGGGCACAGTCCCTATGTAGCAATCATATGGCACAGTTCAGGTTCAGGGTCTCAGGTCAGGCCCAGCCCCTGTCCTCTCAGAGCCTGGAGAACTGGGAAAACCCCTGGAAACTCGTTTCGAGGGGGCACCAAACTAAAGCCTGCTTAGACATGATAGTGATAGAGGACCATGTTAACTATGGCAGAGAACTTGGGGTCTCCAAAGCAAGTAACCTGTGACTCTGGAACATTTCAGGGGCTCTGGATGAACACTGTGAGTCAAACTAGAAAGTGACTTAAGAGCGAGAAAAGTGATCATTATCCCCCTACCCTGGCCCCTCACCCAGGGAGTGAGGAGGAGCTGAGTCTTCTTAAATATTCTGTACTTCAGTTTGGACTGCCCTGGACCCTTTGGGAGAGATGGGGATCACACCCTCAGGTGAGGGGACCAGTGGGCTCGGCTCTTGGAGGGGACAGAGGCAGAGGCAGACACACAGAGGAGGAGGAAAAAGACCTCCCCCCTTTGAAATCGATTTTTCCTACTTGGTTTACAAGATGCGTATTATTTCCTCGTGGGTTCATTGCCATCCATTTGAGTAAAATGGTGCTGTCAGTGTTTTCCAGATCATTCCTTCAGAGATTTTGTGATGTACCTGGTGATAAGTAATATTCACTACTATTATAAATATGAGATTTTCTCTGATTAGACCAATTTGGGCCACATATCCATTTTTGAATGACTGTCTTAAAGAATGGGATGTGCAGCTGTAAATGAGATCATGGTATTAGTTTCAGCCAACCAGATCCCACTCCTCAGCTGAGTGTTTGTCCACCACAAATGGACAAATGGGAGTGGTGGGGTCCTTTTAAGAAGAAGGGAGTAAGAAATAGATGCTGGAGAGGGAGCCGCAAAGGCCAGATAGTAAGGGTCTACCATGTGCCAAGGATTGTGTGCTTTAAGTGAGCTCTCACTGGATTATTCACTTCATTGTTTTTTTTCCTTCTTCCTCTCTCTTGCCCATGTTAGATTATTAGCTTTAAAATGGCCTGTAGAGATGATTTGGCCCAGAGATTCTCACGAAGTCAGCACTCCACTTTAGGAAGATAAGCAAGAACCCCTTGGGGGCAGTGAGTGATTTGCATATCTAACAAAAAGGGGCAGGGTGTTTTTAAAGACTGGGAAACACAGCCCTCCTGCATCATGGTGTTGTTGTTTAGTCTCTAAATCGTGTCCGACTCTGCAACCCCATGGACTGCAGCACACCAGGCTTCCCTGTCCTTCACTATCTCTAAGAGTTTGCTCAAACTCAAGTCCATTGAGTTGGTGAGGCCATCCAACCATCTCATCCTCTGTCACCCCCTTCTCCTGCTGCTCTCAGTCTTTTCCAGCATCAGGGTCTTTTCTAATGAGTTGGCTCTTCACATCAAGTGGTCAAAATATCTGGAGCTTCAGATTCAGTGTCAGTCCTTCTAATGAATATTCAGGTTTGATATTGACTGGTTTGATTTTACAATCCAAGGGACTCTCAAGAGTCTTCTCCAGCACCACAATTTGAAAGCATCGATTCTTCGGCCCTCAGCCTTCTTTCTTTTATGGACTTCCCTGTGTCTCAGATGGTAAAGAACCTGCCTGTAATGTAGAAGACCCAGGTTCGATCCCTGGGTCCAGGAAGATCCCCTGGAGAAGGAAAAGGCTACCCACTCCAGTATTCTTGCCCTGAGAATTCCATGGACAGAAGAGCCTGGCAGGCTAAAGTCTATAGGGTCCCAAAGAGTTGGACATGACTGAGTGACTAACACTTTCACTTTCAGCCTTCTTTATGGTCCAAGAAATAACCTCCCAAAGATTTGACCCATCTATCTGGCATAGTGTCAAAACACTTGAGCCTCTGAGAACAAACTTGAGATTTAAGAATTCTATTTGTTACTTAACCACCATCTGACTGCTATGAACTGAAGGTTTGAATCCACCCCCCCAAATTTGTATGTTGAAGCCTAATCCCTAGTGTGATGGTATTCAGCAGTGGGGCCTTTGGGAAGTGATTAGGTCATGAGGGTGGAGCCCTCGTGAATGGGAGAGATATCTGAGAGAGATGATCCCTCTCCACCACGGGAGAATAAATGAGAAGACAGGCAGCCTGAACACCAGGAAGTGGGTCCCCACCAGACACTGAATTTACTGATGCCTTCATCTTGGACTTCTAACCTCCAGAACTGAGAGAAATCAATGCATATTGTTTAAGCCACCCAGGCTATGGTTATAGCAGCCTGAACTGACTTAGACACTGATCTTGGGCTGTTTAATTTGCTGAAGTCTCGGGATTCTCATGTTAAAGTGGAGATGATGACGGATTCTCTCTCTGAAGGTTGCTGTGTTATTAAATGAGTAATGCTCTATTATTAATGTCACCTCGAACAAAGGAAGCACTCAACAAGGGGTAGACCTCTGACTATTATTACGTGAGTATTGAAGATTAGTGTCACATGTGCCACTGGGAAGAAAGAATAGAAAGCCATCAACACAGCCCAATGCCCTCATTTTATTGATGAGAAAACTCCAGCCCAAGTTGGAGAATGGTCTATCTAAGTCCCCACAATGAACGGGTGGTTGAACCAGAACAAAAGTATATACTAGCTCAAGACATGCTTTTGATGTTTAGTCCAGGGCTCATCCCTCCCATCAGGTTGTGTCTGTTCACCTTCATCCATATTCTCCCCACCATGAGCCCAGCATTTTATGTGACACATAACAGAGGTCTACTGCCCTTACTGAGTATCTATAAATTAGAGGTAGGGAGACAGATTTCATGACTCACAAAGACCCTTCCAGGAAATGTGTTTCCAAGAATTCAGCATCAACATCTCACCACCTCTTGTCCACTCTCTTCAGCCAGGTTTTTTTTTCAACTATCATTAATTGCTTTGAGCAGGAGTAAAACTGCTGAAACAACAGCAGACAAGAACTGGTTCTCTGTGCTGGTTAAATGATTTCAACTAAGAGATGAGACTCTCAAAATGATCACCCCTCTGTAGGTATCTTTCTAGTTGGGCTTTCAGACACATGGCAAATGTGCCTTAAAAAACCTCTGCAACTGCCTTAACCTCTCAGCTACATACACGTGTGCTCACACACACATACAAATACACACACATATACCCTACAGATTTCCTGCATGTTTCTATTTCCTTTCAAGATGATCCTCACTGCCTGATAGACAACCCTTCTAGCCTGATGTACTACCATCAGTCCTACTTGATCCTTAGTTATGTGAGTCTCTGCCAAATTGATTATAATAGACACTTCCATGCACCACTTTAGATCTTCCTGGCCTTGCTTGCCTCTGATTCCAGCCCCTGCTCCTGCAATCAGCTGGTACAGGCTTTAGCCAGCTTTATGCAGGTACCTAATGACAGATCAGACCACACCGTGCACCTCTCACCTGCCTCCCTTGAGCTTCTCTAGGACATGTTGGCCTGGGATACAGTGGGGAATACGCTCAGCACTCTTCACAAGCACAAGCTTGAGATGCAGGGAAGTTAATACCCCTTGAGGCAAATTTTTGACCAATGGGTGTCAGAAATCATAAATAAATGTCTCCCTCCCACCCCTCAGAACACTGTCTGGCCACATTTCAGAGGGCTTTACATATGGTTTTCTGGGATAAGCAACCAGTTGCTCATGGCAGTAGCCAGGATAATGCCTCCTCTCCTACACTGCTCCACTCCCCTAGACTTCATTGTCCTTCACTTCTGCTCCCTGGGATCATATTCCCCACAAAGTACTTGTACAAAAGTCTTTGTCTTGGGTTCTGCCTTCAAGGGTCCCAGGCTAAGGTGGTTGTCTCCCACAGTGGCCTGGAATACGGACCCTCAGGTTGGGATGTTAGGGCTGGATCACTCATCAGTCACGTGGCAATAAGGACCCTCATGCTGGTGGTAAATGGAATACTCATACGGAATATCACTTAGCCATAAAAAGGAACAAAATACTGCCAGTTGCAGAGACATGGATAGACCTAGATACTGTCCTACAGGGTACAGTAAGTCAGGAAGAGAAAAACAAATGTCATAACTAATGCATATATGTGGAATCTAGAAGAATGGTACGGATGAACCTATTTGCAAATCAGAAATAAAGACAGACATGGAGAACAAACCTATGGAAACCAGTGGGAGGGTGGGATGAATTGGGAGATCAAGGTTGACATATAAACACTAGGTATAAAATAGATAACTAATGAGGACCTGCTGCATAGCCCAGGGATCTCTACCCAGTGCTCTGTGATAACCTAAATGGGAAGGAAATCTGAAAAAGAAGGGATATATGTATACATATAACTGATTCACTTTTCTGTATAGTAGAAACTAACACAATTGTAAAGGAACTCTACTCTAATAAAAATTTTAAAAGAAAAATAATAGAATAAACATATAGAAGCAAGAAAGGAATACTACAAACAGGAAAATTATTTAAGAAAGAAATCAATAGAGATGATTAATGATCAAAACTTCATTTCTTTGAAGACATACAGTACAAATATCTGATAAAGTTGATCAACCAAGTAAGAGATTATAAATTAAATTTTAACCTGCCCAAAGAGAATTAACTATAACTATAAAAATAATAGAGATTTAAAAATAACAAAAACAATAAATTAAACAACAATAGTAAAAATTCTAAATGAAAAAAATATTTTCAGGAAAAAAAATTAGACTGAAAAGAAATAGAATGCTTGGATAATGCATTAACCATGAAAGAGATTTCTGTTCATTCACCAGGACTCCAGTCTAAGTAAAAGTGATGATCAGGTTCTTAATTTTGATTAAACAAATACACTCTAGCTAGTATACTCTGAAAACGGTTTATTGCTGTTGTTCAGTCGCTCAGTTGTGTCGAACTCTTTGCGACCCCATGGACCGTAGCCTGACAGGCTCCTCTGTCCGTGGGATTTCTCAGGCAATAATACTGGACTGGGGTGCCACCTCCTTCTCCAAAATGGTTTATTAAGGAGTCACAAAATTGTTGGAAAGACTGAAGTAACAGACTGTGGCTGAGCTTTTGAAAATGATCTCTAAAGCTCAGCAGAACTGAGCAACCGAAAGAACTGTAGCCACTATCAAGATCAGGAATTTGCTACCAGCACTGTTGGCTTTAGTCTAACACCACCACTGCCAAAATCTATACCATAAAATTCAATGTACAAAATTACAATTGTAAGATAAAATAAGGACTGGGGATGCAATGTACAAAATGAGAAACATAATTAACACTGCTGTATGTTATATATGAAAATTGTTAACAGAATAAATCTGAAGACTTCTCATCACAAGGAAAATAATTTTCTAAATTTCTTTAATTTTATATCTATGTGATATGATGGGTGTTCACTAAACTTATGTGGTAATCATTTCATGATGTATTTAAGCTGAATCATTATGCTATAAAACTTAAACTTACACAGTGATGTATGCCAATTACACCCCAATAAAGCTGAAAGAAAGGAAGGAAGGAAGAAAATACTGATATACATAAATCCATATATCAAGTGCTAACTCTGGAAAAACCAGACAGGGTCACTGACTTCTCTGGGATAGAGAATAATGAAAGATAACTTTTTTCCTCTTCTGTGACCTTATTTCTTTGATTTGGGGAGAGAAACAAAGGAATCCTGGAGTTGGGAGATCCAATACCACTAGAAGATTCAAAGTGTAACCAGCTCACTAACAGAGAGAAAGAATTTAGATAAAGGCACCTCTTTTTAGGAAGGAGGAAGCAACTTTTACTTTGGAGGTTCCATGAGAGGTGGAGATAGTTACAAACAAGGACTACACATCAGCCTGTTTGTTTGATGCGCAAGCAATCATCTCTATAGTGCAATTTTAGGGACCAGAAGTCTCCCTTTTCTACTGGTGTCTGAAGGGCTTCCCTCGTGGCTCAGATAGTAAAGAATTCGCCTGCAATGCACAGGAGATGTGGCTTCAATCCCTGGGTCGGGAAGATCTGCTGGAGAAGGGAGTGGCAACCGACTCCAGTACTCTTGCCTGAGAAATTCCATGGACACAGGGGCCTGGCAGGCTATGGTCCTTGGGGTCACAAAGGGTCAGACACAACTTGGCAACTAAGCATGCACACACACACTCGTGCCTGAAATGCCCCATATAGTAGTTCTCTTTCTTTGATTAAGCACTGCCCCTTTTAAAATGCACACTTCTCTAAAGCAGACATCACCAACTCAAATGCCTGATGGGTTCAGGCAAGTAACTCAAAAGAGTGCTGGGTTGACCTGGAGCCTGCATGCCCCAGCTACAGGAAGCAACAGCTTGACAGCTCCACCTGATGCTGCCCTAGAGGAATATGGATCCAGATGCCTGCTCCTCTGACTTTTCAAAAGAAATTGAAAATCCAGACATTTCCACGGAACTCCAAATGTTTGAAGTTAGCAGCTAATTAAAAATTTTGGAAACATTATGAAAGCAAAGAAGAAGCATCCATGGGCCCAGGGTAAACCTCTCTGTTTTGAAATATTTGATCTCAAATATTTCCAAACTCTCCTTCCAATCACCCCTGTCAAATTCTACGTGGTTTATTCAAAAGTATTGATAGAGTACTTTCTACAAGTCAGAAACAAAAGTCAAACACCAGTTCTCTGCCTTCTATAGTAGTCAGAGTAGCACATAGACAAGTAAAGAAGCAATTGCAAAACAGTGTGATCAGAGCTATACCATGAAAAGGACAAGTACTGTGGCAGAACCTGCTACCCAGTGCAAGAAATAAGAGATGCAGGTTCAAATCCTGGGTTGGGAAAATGCCTTGGAGAAGGAAATGGCAACCTAGTCCAGTATTCTTGCCTGCAAAATCCCTTGGACAGAGAAGCCTGGTGGGCTACAGTCCATGGGGTTGCAGAGTCGGGCACGACTGAAGTGACTTAGCACACACAGAGAGGTACCCAAGCCAGTCTGGGGAAATCAGGGAAGGTTTCCTGGGGTAGTTAATAGGAACTGAGATTTGATTAATGGAATATGTTTGACTTGGGCTGGCAAAGCTGATCATCCTTCACCATGCTGCCAAATGCAACTCTCTAAAATATAAACATATTCACATCACCCTCATATGTTATTCTCCTTAAGATGTCCATTCCTATAGAAGTCTCCAAACTTCATGATCAACACCCCATCAATAAAAAGGTATTGAGGAAGCAGTTGCACTATAAAGATATTTATTCATTTATTTACAAGTTACATACTTGTAGTATATTAATGTATTGTGGAAATTTTGCAAAGAAGAAACTTTTCAAGGATAAAATACGTGAAGCAGAAAACTATGAAGTATATTTTACATATAAAAATCTCGGACCACAAAATAGAACAATTAGAGCAATGTAATTGTTCATTGTAAATGCTTTGTTGCTTTTTAAAATCTTTGTTTAGCACTTTTTAATATCATTTAAGTTGAAAATGTCATTTAATATCATTTAAGTTTTAATGTCATTTAAGTTGAAAATATGTTTATTTTGTACATAGTTTTAGTGACGACAAATTGAAAGACAGGCATCCCATAGACCTGGCAATCAAAACAGAAGAAGTATATTATTGGCTGCACTTTCTACATATCCACTCCATTTTCCAGTCTCACCTACCAATTATACAGAGGCTATCTTGGGCATTTGGCTGGCAGATTTCCATATTCCACAGAGAAATCAGTTGCTTCTGCAAACAAATCACAAGCTGTGGCATTTTTACATTTTGAAAAAGTGTGTTCATAGCCCTCTAGAATTCTTTATCTGGAAGATTTTTTTTAACATTTTAGAAAATTCTAAGTTTTTATAAAATGCAGATATGACAATTTTTTTGTAAATGACACACTGCCAATATTTTAGGCAATAAGATCACATAATGGTGGAAACACTTCAAACATCCACTTTCACATGTTCTTTCTTTTGTGGAAACCTTTTTCAAAAAGCAGTTCTTTTCTCACTCATTGTTAAAAATGTCGCTTTTGTCTTAAGAGGGCGGATTACAGATGTTTACTTTTTGAACATATCTAATAGCAACCGCTACCTGTCATCCCTGAAAAGGTCAGCAAATTTGGAAAACTTGTTTTTTCGTAAAAGAAAATAATATCTCTCATCGTTAAATTCAATGAGCCAGCAGGAGACCCTCTGGGTGGCACAAGATTGCTCTCTTTCTCCTTACAGAATTCTGAAAGATTCTACCACTTAAGATATTACACTCTGCCAGCCCACGTCAACTGCTCTATGGTTCATCAAACTGAAAGTGGTAAGGGGGCTGCCTTCACAGCCTTCAGCATGGAGAAACTCCCACTCCTTCCTCAGGAGACCTCATGCACCCCAGGAGCCAAACAATTATTTGATGAGTGGATAAGGGAGAAAAATGATGTCACTCCATTTATTAAACTCTAGCGAAGCTTAGTTTCTTTGTCATTTTCAAAATGAGACAAAACAAATCACAGCATGGTTCTGCTATTTTCTTCACACTCTCCAGGGAACATCTGGTGCTTTGCAGACAACTAGCCTACAAGGATGTGGTCCTAACTATTAGTGACCTTCCTCACTTCCCTACTCAATGCTCCATCCATGATAATAATAACCAACATAATGCTGGCTGTGGGCCAGGCACTAATCCATATCCTTGACGTGGATTAATTCATTCCCTCTCCACTGCCATTCTATGGGATAAATCCTATCAAAGTTGAGGCATGAAGGGTGGAAACCCCAGGTTCCAAAGTTAGTAAGTAGCTGAGACAGGATCCAAACCCAGGCAGTTAAGGTTAGGGTGCAGAATTTATACAGCACTGGGTTGTGGTAGCTCCTGTAACATAGAGGTATGCAGAACTCTACACATCTGCCCTCATCTATGATTCTTCCAGGATTTTGCACATACTATTCCCTTTTGCCTGGACCAGTCTTGCAAAGTTTAATGTTAATGGCAGAATCTCCAACAGCCTTCTCCAATCCTGCAGAGAGCAGTAGTTACTGCCTCTCTTCACTTGTGATGGCTGCCTTACAACGATGGTCCTTCCTCTGGGAACTGCTCCAGTATAAAGCGGACAAACCCTGAGTCAAACTAGATCAATCAGATTTCTTCTCTTGGGATTTGAAATTTTAATGGAGTGATGTGGGGATTGGAGGAGGGAGGAGTCATTGGAAGAGAATCCAGACATTGCAGCTCTCTAAAGAGGAGTTCTTTTTTTTTTTTTTTTTAGATTTTCTTTTTGACGTGGACTATTTTAAAAGTCTTTATTGGCTGTGTTATAAAAATTGCTTCTGTTTTATATTTGGGCTTTTTGGTTGCAAGGCATGTGGGATCCTAGCTCCCAACCAGGGATTGATCCTGCACCCCCTGCACTGGAAGGCAAAGTCTTAACCACTGGACTACCAGGGAAGTCCCTAATGAGGAGTTCTTAAACTCCCTTTGTTGAGTTCCTCAGAGCCATTCTGCCCTATGAGCCTGATGATCAAGTTCCTCCTTGATTTCCAAAAGATACCCCAGTATCTTCCACTGACTCCATCCAGCATCGGTTTCATTTCTTTCAATGCATAAAGCCACCTTAGCGAATCCACTGAGCTCTCATAGTGCTTTCCCACATCTGCATCAGTGCATGCATTCATCTACACCGTGGTCTTTGTTTATGTGCAGGTCTGACTGTCCTGGGCAGCCTGCGGTTGTCTTGAGGGTACAGGCAGCTCCCACGTCTCTGGACTTCTGGTGGCTAGCACTGCATGTGACCCAGAGCAGTGTCAGCAAACCCTTGCCCAGTGCATATGCAGATGAGTGTGTTTCCCCAGGATGAGGCACATACCTTCAGATGCCGCCCCTGGTTGTGATCCATTCTCTGTCTGCTGGTATTCACAGCCAGAGTCTTGAAAATACTATCTCCGGAAAGAAAATCCAGGTTGGAGTCATTAAAAGTATTAAAAAATGAACTTTACTGGCTAAAAGCATAATCCATTAATAATGTACCTTGTGCTAGAGAGATAATGGGAGTCTCCCACTGGGGAATTCAAGAAGGACAGGAATTTAGGATCGATACTCCTTCTTTACAATTGCTTTATTCCCTGAGCTGCAAACAGCAGGGTATACATTGCCCTCCCAGGGCTGAGGCTGGGAGGAGGAGCTCCAGAATGAGAGAAGGACTCAAGTCAGCAAGGAAGCCCCGTCCGGGCATCTGACTCACCATGTTTTTTAGGGCAGTCCTGCCGGGGCTCAGGCTCGCCCTTCTTTGCTCTGACCAGGAGTCAGGAATCGTCTGCCTCTGCCCACGGGCAGCGCAGCTAGTTGCTGACAGCAGTGAAGGTTGTGAGTGGAAGTGGGCGTGGAGTGACTCTAGAATTTGGGGTTGTGTCTCTTTGAACGAGACACAGCGGGTACCCATGCCTCAGACACAGCTAAGTCCCCAGCACACCCAAGGACGGAAGGAGGCTACATCATTCTGATTTGTGGAGTCACTGAGTCCCCAACTTGGAAAGACCTTAAAGGTCATCTTATGCTTGAGCACCTTTCATGACAGGAGATTTACTGCTTCCTGAGGCAGCCCACTCCATCTTGGAGAGCTCTGACAGTCAGAACACGCTTCCTTACCCTGAGCCTAAAGTGAGCTCTTCTTTCCATCAGGGGACCCACTCTAATCAGAGTATCTCAGGGGTAGTGTTGGGGGGCAGTTTGCCCCAGGTGCAGACAGTAGAGGGAAGATTGCCTACTGTAAGAAACTGTAAAACAAAACAAACAAACAAAAAAACAGTAAAATACAACAAAATCCAGTAATAAACAGTAAAAAAATAATAATAAAATTGACTAAAAGTTGGTCTGCATTTTATTACCACCATTCACCAGCAAGTCTAAACAATGTAAGTGGTAAAATATACCCCTTTGACAAAGTCTTTATTGGTCAGGCTCTAAACAATTGTTATGCTACAGTTGAGCTTTAATAATAATGATATATATGCAATAAGCTTCCATTTAGCACATTTTTATTACATATACTTTAATAAACATTGTGTTCTACATGGCACTAATTTGGAGAAGCTCTGGTTATACAAATGGCCCCCAATGCAAACAAATTTGGCTCCATGTGTTCATTTCAGGAGTAAATTCTTAGGATTTGAACTCATCCCACTTTTCTTCAAGCACATTTCCTGTCTCCAAGCCCTGAGTTACCTCATAACCCTGTATTTAAATGGTAAATTTTTAGAAATAAGCACAGAAATGGTAAAGATAAAAAAAATAACATTACTTCAATTCTGACATTCTATATGACCACTTGAAGTTTAATTTGCATTTAAAATTTAAAACAGTGAAAGAGAGTGAAAATTGCAAGGTGCAGTAATTTTTGTTTGGTGAGTATAATTTTTACATCATCTGTATTGCATTTGAATAACATCTTTAAAATTGAGATTCATCTTTTCCTTTTAATTGTTAATTGTCTTTGAACTAAAGAATTAATCAGGAAGATAAAACCATAATATTATTATTTGTTACTGCAACATGCTGTAGATATTTGTTTTCCCTTTCTCAAATGCTATGCCAACATCATAAAAATATTCATCTATTACTTTTCTCCTTTTTTATTCTGTTATATTTGTTGTAAATATTTCTTGCTGGTATGGTTATATATATGAAGTTTATATTGAGCCGAGGCAGAAAATTAGGTACATGTTACAGCAAAGCCCATCATCATGGAGGTTCAGCATGCAGAGAAGTACCTCCTTCATTCCAGAAGCTGTACCAATGCTACTTCTCAACACACTAGTTTCATGGGCAGCCCCAGCAGACAGATTTGTCCCGGGAGGATGCTGACCTGAGACATGGGATCCAGCCTGTGATATCTAGAATCCATCAGGTCTGCAAGGGGAGGTGAGAGCCAACACTGAAATGAAAGAAGCGTTCCTCTGTGCTATCCCAGGGAAGGGACCAAAACGCCAAGCCCCAGGAAAAGGGCCACGCACAAATCTTCAACTGCAGAGAAGTTCAGTGTCAAAGAGCACGGACGCAGAGGAGCAGAACCTGGGGCAAGTCAGAGGTGACCAGAGACGAGAAGCAGACCCCTGCCTCTACAGCAAATCTGTATGCGTTAAGGGAGGTCTGGGGAAATGTTGAGAAGCCCTGGAAGAACAGACCAACCCTGCTGAGTCCAGAACAGAACAATAGTTCCACTTCCACCCTGGGGTCAGAGGACTAGGCTGATGGACTCCAGACGCTCATGCCAGCCTGCTCCACCCAGTCCCTTTGGGAAGGCTCAGGGAAATGCAGTCAGATGCCCGCATGAGTCCTTAGGCCCGTGACTCCCTTATAACCTCATTTCTACACCAAAACAGCTGAAAGAGTCTTCTCAAGGCCACTTAGGCTAAAGGACAGAGAGTTTTGGGCAGACTGCTAGGTAGATACTTCCATTTTTCTTGACATAAGGTAGGTAGAGCCTGGAGCTGGTAGATCCATTCCAAGCAGCTAGAAAGACTCAGGTCTGAATCAGCTTGTTCTCTTATCCTGGCCTTGGGTTGACTCCAACCCTACCTTTGTCTTTTGACTCTGAGTCTTTTTATCTTATTCATGAGTATTTGACCTCAGTGCAAGACCTGACATGAATTCTTATTCAAAGCCGCTTCATTCAGCCTAGCCATGGATCCAGGCTATGGAGGCATTTAAGGTCCCAAATAAGTCATGTTCATGCAGTCAGTGGGGCACTGAGAAACAGCTGGATTCACCAGCTTCAGACAACACCAAAATGTGGGCAGATGCCATCTTTTCAGGGCAGACCTGCATCCCATGGCCAGGAACAGAGAACAAGTTCTATCCTCCAAGGAAAGAAAGAGAGCCAGATGGAGAGCCAGATAGGGCCCCTGAACCCACTCTGGAAATCAGAGGCTGATAGGAGCCCCAGCCTTCCACAGGCTTGGGGCACTAGCCAAGTCTCCAGATGGAAGCCAGGGATGAGGAGGGGCAGTTCATGGGCAGGCAGTAACTTGGTGGTTCAGAGATAACTAATCCCCCTACCTCCAGACCCAAGGTCTAGGGCCATGAGACTAGGTTAGACTCACACTAGTGGAGACTAGGCTTTTACTGTGCAGACCTGGGCAGGGTCTTGGGGAACTGAGCCTGGGGGTGAGCACTCCTGGGGATTCTGAACGAGCAAGGAGAGGAAGAGATTGAGAGGTGCATGAACGCTCCCAAGCATCACTCCATTCAGGACACCGACATTCCCTCTACGGAGTCTGGCATAATGCACCAGGCGAACTTGGACTTCCCAGCCCTGACATCGCATCTTTCTGGCAACGTCCCTGCCATTTCCTTTGATTCCATGTGGAGAAATGAGAGCATGATGATAAACACTGATTAACTGTAGCTCTAGCAAGGGAGATACATTTCCCTTTCCTATCTCACTCTTCCTCCCTCCCTTCCTCTCTTCTCTCTCTCTAAGAAGCACTGCTCTTCATCCTAACCCATGGAACAGTGGGTTAATTGGCTTATAGAGCTACTGAATATGGAACAGAGCCTTAATGGAGATTTAATCAAAGGAGACAGTTGTGTCGAGTGAGGTGTAAAAGCCATTGAAGATGAATGGAGACGGATACAATTTTCCCCCCAGAGTTATTCAGAGCAATTTTAATAAAGTGCAAGTTTAACTATGGAATAGATTGTGTGACTAAGTGTCATTTTGCTGTAGGGCACAGCAGGGCAGGTGAGAGAAGGACTTAGAAAGTCACTTAAAGAAGGTGGAGCTTCCCTCTGCCTCAGACAATAGGCATTAGGCCAAAGTTCAGTGCTTCCATCCGAGCCCACCTGTTGTCTAATGGCCCATCTATGCGCTTCATTTTAATGATATTTTCTGCATCCACTGTGGCTAGTGGCCTGTAACCCGGTGTTTAGAGCAGAAGATCTAAGTCATGGCTATGTTTCGAGGCCCATGTGTGAAAAAGTGTTAGTCACTCTCAGTCATGTCTGACTCTTTGTAATCCCACGTGCTGTAGCCTGCCAGGTTCCTCTGTCCATGAGATTCTCCAGGCAAGGATATTGGAATAGTTTGCCATTTACTCCTCCAGGGAGTCTTCCTGACCCAGGAATTGAACCCAGGTCTTCTGCCTTGTAGGTGAATTCTTTACGATCTGAGCTGCCAGGGAAGCCCAAGGATCAAACCATTTACTAAACACCTCTAATTGGGTCTCTGCATCTTCCTCTGAAAACTTCAGTTCCCAGCTTAACAGTCACTGTTTAGGAAGGCTTCCCTGGGCCCCTTAGATGCTCTTTCCTACATTTCTCTAATGACTTATATACCATGAAATCCCATAACTGTCTTTTTTGGGGGTTAGGGGGTATTTCTATCTACCATCCTCCCCTAGACTGGGAGCTTCATGAATAAGTGTGTATATATCTAAAGTCCATTACTGAGATTATCTTAGACAAGCTATTGTGTAAATTGCTTCTTTACTCAGCAATATGGTGTGGACATCTTTCTCTATCAATTCACCTTGCTTTATAACAAGCTGTTTAATGGTTGCCATGCATTCCTTTGTATAAATGTCACATAAATTATTTAACAAATCTCATATCTTTTCCTGCTATCAGTAACATCATTGAAAGAAGCATTCTCTTACATGTATGTGTTGAAATGTTGCCCAATGAACTCCCTGATAAATTCCTAGAAAGAAAATTGTTGAGGTCAAAGTTCCGATACATATTTTCAAGCTGCCCTCCAAAAACGGTGAAAAGTGAAAGTGAAAGTTAAGTTGCTCAGTAGTGTCTGACTCTTTGCGACCCCGTGGACTGTAGCCCACCAGGCTCCTCTGTCCATGGGATTCTCCAAGCAAGAATACTGGAGTGGGTTGTCATTTCCTTCTCCAGGGGATCTTCTCAACCTAGGGATTTAACCCAGGTCTCCTGCATTGCAGGCAGGCGCTTTAACCTCTGAGCTACCAGGGAAGCCCAGTAGAGTTGTGTTAATATTCCCTTCCACAAACGCTGTCTGAAAGTATCTGTTTCCCTACACCCTTTCTGAGCATTGTCAATCATGTTCTTTTTTGCCAATCTGATGAGTAAACCTGATGTCCTTGTTAAATCTGACAATTTAATAGTCCAAGAAAGGCCGTATCTGAGGAGATGAGATTACTATCCATCTTGGCGGGGCCATGAGGAGTTCTAAAAGCCCCTAGGGGTGTGGGAGTGATGGGGGGAGCTGAGACTTTTCTTGGAGAAACCACCCAAGACAAGACAGTTGATTTCCTGAAGGAAGAGGCTATCGGCCCAAATCCAGGAGACATAGTCAGATGTCGTCTGGCTCATGTAATATCACCCAAGGGGTCTGGGTTGGTTTTCTAGGTGGCAACATTTTCTGACATATGACCAGAATCTAAGTTATCGATCTGAAAGGGCCATCTGAGTAAGTGTGAAGGCTCACAGAAGTATTACACAGATCAGAGAGATGGTAGATATAGAATGTGTAAGACACAGCCCTAAGGGCTTGAACAGCCAGATCCAAGGTAAAATCAAGAACCAGAGAGCTGGACAGGAGACAGTTAGATCCAAGGTGCAGGCTAGCGAAGCTGTAGTCTGATGCTGTGCTGGGCACCCAGAGAGCTAAATATCCCTGTGCAATGGGTACACAGTTGCAAGGGCAGCATGGTTTGAAGCTCTACTCACTACTGAGTAAAGGTCGACTGAATGCCTTCTAGGCTGAATCCTCACTGACTCAAAAGCTAAGTAAGTGGGGGAGGAGAAGCAGGTCTGGACTCTGCTCTTAAAAATTGGGTTTACTAAGCGAAGAGCAAGGACATAACTTCCCCAAAAATATGCAGATCACTCCTTCTAATCAAGTCCTTCTCTAGTATGGAGGTGGGAATTGAGGGTGGGTACAACAGTGCTCTCTGCACAAATCAAAGATAAGGAGCCCAGATTCTGAAGGGAATGAAGTTGAGCTAATGTTATTCCCAAATGGACTGTCATGAAGTCTAGGCTGTGTTCCCCAGATTATCAATGATCAGAGGAAACCTCAGTGAAAACCAACAAGGGGACCAGGGTGGAGCAGATTTGGTCTGCCACAGCCAGGTCAGCCCCAGGGGCTTGAGCCAAATTTGCTGATGCTTGATGTTGGATCTAGAAGGTGATTCCAAAACCACATCCGTGAATCAAGTCAAATTAAGTCTAAGCATTTCTTACATATAAGAAGTGAATGTGGGGTTCGGGAATTGAAATCAAAAGGTCAGGAGCTGAGTAAACAAAGATGTATAATAAGAAGCAAGAAATAATTGGTGAGTTGACAACAGTGGGTTAAGAATGTTTGCTTTCAACAAGACAAAGATGACCCTGTTAAAGGTCCTGTGGAGTATGAGAGTGTGGGCTGGCCTAAGTTAAAGACTCAGGCTCAGTGAGAAGTTTCTGTTGTCGCTGTCCAGTCACTAAGTCTTGTATGACTCTTTGTGATCTTGTGGACTACAGCACACCAGGTTCCTGTGTCAACCATTATCTGCCAGAATTTGCTCAAATTCATGTTCATTGAGTCGATGATGCTATTTAACCATCTCATCCTCTCCTGTTCCTTTCTCCTTTTGATTTCAATCTTTCCCAGCATCAGAGTCTTTTCCAATGAGTAGGCTCATCACATCAGCTGGCCCAAGTATTGGATCTTCAGCATCAGTCCTTCCAATGAATATTTAGGCTTGATTTCCTTTAGGATTGACTGGTCAGAAGTTTGTTGTCATGCTTATCATCAGTCACTGGGGATACAAGTGGACAGTCAACTCTTGGTAGAACAGAAGGTGATGAAGAGCTTCACTGGCTGAAGTCCCTCCTGCAGTGTGACCAGCTCTCCCCTTTTGTCGCAGATGTCAAAGCCAACTTGGGCCTGCTGGGATGACAATGTTGTCACCTGTCCTGGGAAAGAGGAGTGAGATATTTGCCAGAGAAATTTTCATCTTACTACCTTTGTATACAGACATGAACAAAATAACCACAATCTTTCTCAGCAAAGAGTGGAATCTCAAAGACCTGCCTTCCAAAAGGCAGCTGATCTACCTGGAAAGCAAAGGCTGGGGCTTCTGAATGGAAGAGAAACAAAGAGACACCCTCCACTCCAAGTAATCTACCTTACTTCCCACCTGGGTTCACACTCCTCTTGAACTGACTAGAGGCTGAATCCCACATATTCAGCATCTTACTTTTGCCCAACCCCCTCCCCCACAACGTCTTTATTTTATATCCAAATTGATATTGAATCCAGATCATTCCCCAACTTTCAGTCCAATAAACTAGGCCTGGCTTAACATCTATAGACACATAGCTTTCAACCCCACCACTACCCTGACCAATCACTGGCTACCAACTAAGCTGACAGACAGAATAGCACAATGGCTAAGAGCAGGGATATTTTCAGCTGAGCTGCCTGGGTTCAAATCCTAGCTCTGCCACATATGTGGCTACAGACAAGCCACCTGTCTAGCTTCCTTCCCTGTGTTTCCATTTGCTTAAATTCTATCATTTTTTAAACAGTACCTTACATGCAGTAAATGTCACACAACTGTTAGCATTAGCTATTACTATAGTTCCCTAACATCCTCTGGCCAAGGACTAAGACCCAGACTGGGTAACTAGGAAAAAGCAGGAGACATTTGGGTATATCTAAGTTATCTATTTTGATAAAAAATAATTTATTCACTTTTCTGTACTGATAATGGTAGTACCTGTGATCTGCTAAATGCCTACCATCTGGCCAAGTGCTGTGTAATCCCGTTTAATCCTCATAACAACCATTCAAAATCCATGTTATTATCCTCATTTGACAGATGCAGAAACTGAGCTCTGAGAGGTTAACCAACTGGCCTGAGGTCACACAGCAGTAAGGCAAGGAATTCAGGTTTCAATTCATGTCTGACTGACTCTGAACCTCCACTAGCTTTGTTCATACTGATGCTTTCTAAGGCCCACTTGACTTCACATTCCAGGATGTCTGGCTCTAGGTGAGTGATCACACCATTGTGATTATCTGGGTCATGAAGATCTTTTTTTGTACAGTTCTTCTGTGTATTCTTGCCACCTCTTCTTAATATCTTCTGCTTCTGATAGGTCCATACCATTTCTGTCCTTTATTGAGCCCATTTTTGCATGAAATGTTCTCTTGGTATCTCTAATTTTCTTGAAGAAATCTCTAGTCTTTCCCATTCTGTTGTTTTCCTCTATTTCTTTGCATTGATTGCTGAGGAAGGCTTTCTTATCTCTCCTTGCTATTTTTTGGAACTCTGCATTCAAATGGGAATATCTTTCCTTTTCTCCTTTGCTTTTCACTTCTCTTCATTTCACAGCTATTTGTAAGGCCTCCTCAGACAACCATTTTGCCTTTTTGCATTTCTTTTCCATGGGGATGGTCTTGATCCCTGTCTCCTGTACAATGTCATGAACCTCTGTCCATAGTTCATCAGGCTCTCTGTCTATCAGATCTAGTCCCTTAAATCTATTTCTCACTTCCACTGTATAGTCATAAGGGATTTGATTTAGGTCATACCTGAATGGTCTAGTGGTCATCCCTACTTTCTTCAGTTTAAGTCTGAATCTGGCAATAAGGAGTTCATGATCTGAGCCACAGTCAGCTCCTGATCTTGTTTTTCCTGACTGTATAGAGCTTCTCCATCTTTGGCTGCAAAGAATATAATCAATCTGATTTTGGTGTTGACCATCTGGTGATGTCCATGTATAGAGTCTTCTCTTGTGTTGTTGGAAGAGGGTGTTTGCTACGACCAGTGTGTTCTCTTGGAAAAACTCTATTAGTCTTTGCCCTACTTCATTCCATACTCCAAGGCCAAACTTGCCTGTTACTCCAGGTGTTTCTTGACTTCCTACTTTTGCATTCCAGTCCCCTATAGTGAAAAGGACATCTTTTGGGGGTGTTAGTTCTAAAAGGTCTTGTAGGTCTTCATAGAACCGTTCAACTTCAGCTTCTTCAGCATTACTAGTTGGGGCATAGGCTTGGATTACCATGATATTGAATGGTTTGCCTTGGAAATGAACAGAGATCATTCTGTCGTTTTTGAGATTGCATCCAAGTACTGCATTTTGGACTCTTTTGTTGACTATGACGGCTACTCCATTTCTGCTAAGGGATCCCTGCCCACAGTAGTAGATATAATGGTCATCTGAGTTAAATTCACCCATTCCAGTCCATTTTAGTTCGCTGATTCCTAGAATGTCGACATTCACTCTTGTCATCTCCTGTTTGACCACTTCCAATTTGTCTTGATTCATGGACCTAACATTCCAGGTTCCTATGCAATATTGCTCTTTACAGCATTGGACCTTGCTTCTATCACCAGTCTCATCCACAACTGGGTATTTTTTTTTTTTTTTTGCTTTGGCTCCATCCCTTCTTTCTTTCTGGAGTTATTTCTCCACTCATCTCCAGTAGCATATTGGGCACCTACCGACCTGGGGAGTTCCTCTTTCAGTATCCCATCATTTTGCCTTCTCATACTGTTCATGGGGTTCTCAAGGCAAGAATACTGAAGTGCTTTGCCATTCCCTTCTCCAGTGGACCACATTCTGCCAGGTGGATGGAATTCCAGTTGAGCTATTTCAAATCCTGAAAGATGATGCTGTGAAAATGCTGCACTCAATATGCCAGCAAACTTGGAAAACTCATCAGTGGCCACAGGACTGGAAAAGGTCAGTTTTCATTCCAATCCCTAAGAAAGGCAATCCCAAAGAATGCACAATTGCACTCATCTCACACACTAGTAAAGTAATGCTCCAAATTCTCCAAACCAGGCTTCAGCAATACGTGAACCATGAACTTCCAGATGTTCAAGCTGGTTTTAGAAAAGGCAGAGTAACCAGAGATCAAATTGCCAATATCCGCTGGATCATCGAAAAAGCAAGAGAGTTCCAGAAAAACATCTATTTCTGCTTTATTGACTACACCAAAGCCTTCAACTGTGTGGATCACAATAAACTGTGGAAAATTCTGAAAGAGATGGGAATACCAGACCACCTGACCTGCCTCTTGAGAAATCTGTATGCAGGTCAGGAAGCAACAGTTAGAACTGGACATGGAACAACAGATTGGTTCCAAATAGGAAAAGGAGTACGTCAAGGCTGTATATTGTCACCCTGCTTATTTAACTTATATGCAGAGTACATCATGAGAAATGCTGGGCTGGAAGAAGCACAAGCTGGAATCAAGATTGCCGGGAGAAATATCAATAACCTCAGATATGCAGATGACACCACCCTTATGGCAGAAAGTGAAGAGGAACTAAAAAGCCTCTTGATGAAAGTGAAAGACAAGAGTGAAAAAGTTGACTTAAAGCTTAACATTCAGAAAATTAAGATCATGGCATCCGGTCCCATCACCTCATGGGAAATAGATGGGGAGACAGTGGAAACAGTGTCAGACTTTATTTCCTGGGGCTCCAAAATCACTGCAGATGGTGACTGCAGCCATGAAATTAAAAGATGCTTACTCCTTGGAAGGAAAGTTATGACCAACCTAGATAGCATATTAAAAAGCAGAGACATTACTTTGCCAACAAAGGTCCATCTGGTCAAGGCTATGGTTTTTCCAGTGGTCATGTACGGATGTGAGAGTTGGACTGTGAAGAAAGCTGAGGGCCGAAGAATTGATGCTTTTGAACTGTGGTGTTGGAGAAGACTCTTGAGAGTCCCTTGGACTGCAAGGAGATCCAACCAGTCCATCCTAAAGGAGATCAGTCCTGGGTGTTCATTGGAAGGACTGATGCTGAAGCTGAAACTCCAGTACTTTGGCCACCTCATGCAAAGAGTTGACTCTTTGGAAAAGACCTTGATGCTGAGAGGGATTGGGGGCAGGAGGAGAAGGGGATGACAGAGGATGAGATGGTTAGATGGCATCACCGACTCGATAGCCATGAGTTTGAGCAAACTCCGGGAGTTTGTGATGGACAGGGAAGCCTGGCATGGTGCGATTCATGGGGTCGCAAAGAGTCGGACTCGACTGAGCGACTGAACTGAACTGACTCTAAACTGGCACCTACTTTTGTTCTTTCAGGCAATAGTTCAATATAATACAAGGAGGGTACAAGCAAAAAGCTAACTCGAGTCTGAGATTGTTTCAACATTGTAGTAGCTTCTATTCTTTATTTTTTTTAAAGATTTTTTGATGTAGACCATTTTTAAAGTCTTTATTGAATTTGTTACAATATGGCTTCTGTTCTATGTTTTGATTTTTTGGCCC
Organism: Dama dama; assembly: GCF_033118175.1. Taxonomy (NCBI): domain Eukaryota; kingdom Metazoa; phylum Chordata; class Mammalia; order Artiodactyla; family Cervidae; genus Dama; species Dama dama. The sequence continues at coordinate 107,813,467 of NC_083700.1, read as the reverse complement.
CAAGGCATGTGGTATCTAAGCTCCCCCACCAGGGATTGAACCCATCCCCTCTGCTTTGGAAGGTGAAGTTTTAACCACTGGACCACCAGGAAGTCTCTATTCTTTGTTTATAATTGTTTCCTCTCTGGCCTTGTTGAGCTTCCCTGTAGGCAGGCCTACTTCTTCTTTGACTTTAGACTGACTCATGTGACTTGCTTTGCCCACTAATGTACCAGCAGATCTGACTTATCCCATATTGGAGCATAACCTTTGCATGGGCTGGCTGGTTCACCTCTTCCTCCCTTGAGCTTCTGCCCTGGGCCATGGAGACACAAGAAATGTGGGTTCAGTCCCTGGGTCGAGAAGACCCCCGGAGTAGGAAATGGCCACCAATTCCAATTTTCTTGCCTGGAAAATTCTACGGGCAAAAAAGCCTGGTAGGCTACAGTCCATGGGGTCGCAAAGAGTTTGGACATGACTGAGCATCTGTGCACACACATGGAGCTGAGCCAAGCCCAGTGGAGCGCCAAAGCATCCAGCATAGCTTCTGGTGACCAGCGGCACTCATATAATGTGAGCAGGGAATGAATGTTTGCTCGTATAAGCCACTGAAATTTGGCAAGAGGGAGTGAAGACTGTTGCCACAGTAAGAACTGGCTGATTCAGACACAGTCCCCAGGGCAGGAGGATAGACCAAGCAAGCTCCATTCTGATGGAATAGGCAAAGGAGAGGAAATTCTAAGCTCCCTGCTTTATAAAATATTAATCCACTTGGTTACAAAAAGGGGTTTTATACCAGCCAGTTGCATTTTTGCCTGTAACTGGTGATTTAAATATGTTCTCCAAATTAAGATCAAAATAAGGAAGTCACAGAGGACTCAGGGACATGAGGGAAGCAGGAGAAAGTGACCAAGGGCTTTTGAATTTCCCATGGGAAAAGACAGTGGTGGCTCCAACAGATGCAGAGAATAAGCCCTGGAGGAAAGTGGGTCCACAGAAAGGGCTTTCCTGCAGGGAGGCTGGAGGAGGAGCAGAAGAGCCCATAGAGTCCGTGGCTCCCACGGTGTCCTAGAAGCTTATGGGGGAAACAGGACTCTCCATGTGACATGTACAGAGTGAAGCTCCTGGTTACCCAGCAAGACTTGGAACAAGCACTGATTTCCTAAATTCTGGCTGGGACCTCTTTCAGTGAGACAAAGAGTTCAGCAAAGAAAGCTTTTGATCACAACTTGGTCCTTAGCTGGGGGCTAGCCCAATCAGGTTTATGGAGATTTCTGTGCACAGTTGGGTGCTGGGGGTAGCGTTTTGGTTTTTGTTGTGTTTTTTTGTTGTTGTTGTTTGCTGTATTGTACCTGAATGTGTTCAGTAGACTGGAGGGTGGGGTTGTGGTGTTAGTGAAGGTGACTGCTGCCCAGTGCCACTCTCAAGCCTGCCCTTGAGCTCTTGATAACCCTTCACCTTCCTGCCCTCAGCCTTTCTAGGGAAAGTTGGTTGGGGCCTTTGAGGATGCAGGGGGGGTTCCAGGGTCTCTGTGAGGAGGAGACAAAGGAAATCCTGGAGCCACTCCATCAATCCTCTCTTGTTGGTCCTAGGCCAGCTGAGAGCCAGGAAAAGGCTGCAACAAGGCTGAGGTGTTCCCATGGCAACAGCAGGCAGCTCTGCTCTTTAGACTTCGAGTTGGTGGAGGAGGAGGTGGAGAAGGAGTAGGAGATGACAGAGGTGATGAAAGAATAGGATGGGGGGGTAGGGAGAGATCACGGGGCGGGGGGACATGGAGGGGAGAGGGGACAGAAGAGGAGAGGGAAGGACAAGTCAGAGGAGGTTATGAAGGGGAGGAGGGGAGAAAAAGAAATGGGTGCGGCGGGGGAAAGAAGAGGAGGCATCTGGAGAAGAAGAGAAGGAATGAAGGGATGGAGGATGAGGAGGTAGAATGAATGGAAGAAAGACCAAAACTGCTGGTACAGCATTCTCTGCTTCATGCCCTGGAGGCACGGCTGCCTGCCACCTCAGACGCCAGGAACCCCCCTCCACACACACACCCTGCTCATCTCATAGGACATGGTGTCAATGGATAGAACACAGCTGCAAAGGACTGGACTTGAGCCCAGTTTTTCCCTCCGAAAGTTGTCAGGTGGGACAGTGAGAGGTTTCCAAAACAGGTTTCAGCATCTCAAAGGCCATGCCTTTGGCCACTTGAGCTTGGGCAAATTATTTACTAATTTCTCTAAATTTCAGTCTTCGTGTCTTAAAAAATAATTGGAAATCATGGCTGCCTTGCAAATTTGTGAAAACTGAGTAACAGCCTCAAGATGGTGCCTGGCACATGGTAGGCATTGAATAAATAAGTTTTTATTATTTTTGTGTGTGACTTGGTCATCATTCAACATCTCTGCACCTTCATTTCCTCATCCATAAACTAGAGATCATACCCACCTCAGAGGGCTTTTTTAATGTATTACTGTAAAGGCTCAATGAGTGCTAGCTATTAAAATTAACTTCTTAATAACAAGAGTAAGCATTATGTAATCCCCAGTCCTTTTTTCAAAGCACTATCTCCATTGTCACTTCATCTAACACTTGAAACGGCTGCATTCAGTAGACACGCCAGTATTATGTCCCTTATTGTACCTGCCGTTTCTCTGTAAGCCCTGTGCAAAGTGCCTTCCAGTTATGACCTCATCGAGTTCCAAAAACAGCCCTTCAACGTAGCATCCTCATTTTACAGTTGAGGAAGCCAAGCCACCAAAGGGTAAAGGAACTTACCTGCCACTTGCTAGTCATTGTCAGAACTTGGAGTTCAATGCAGAATGGCAGGTGGAAGGAACACAACTAATTCGAAACAAACTATTTAACTCAGCATGTTTGCCCCAAACCAACTGCTAATTTGTGCCGTGACTGTACAGAACAGAGTAAGAAATGTTAGATCTGAGACTTAAGGCATCTCAACCACATGAGAAAATTCCTAGGACATACCCGGCAGGACCCGGTCACTGGCAGGCTCCTTTGGGACCTCCGACAGCTTGGTCCAGAACCTGGAGTAGAGTGAGATTCTCCAAAAAGCAGGCACCAAAGTTGCCAGACAAGGCCAGACCAGAGGTCTCCTGGCCCTCAAAGGGCCTCACCCAGGACCACAGAAGGAAGAAGCAAGGATTCTGCCCCACATTAGATTTTTAACAGGGGGCAGGTTAAGAGTATTTCACTTCCATTCTGATAAAATTTAAAATAGCTTTGTGTTTGTTTTAAGAGATGTGTGTGTGTGCGTGTGTGTGTGTGTGTGTGTGTGTGTGTGTGTGATTAAGAGAGAGGAGAGAGGGGAGGAGGAGGGGAGAAGAGGGGAGAAAGGGAAAAGAAAGAGCAGGATAAACAGAAGTAGAGACACAAATAAACCACAGAAAGAAACAGAAAGACAGATGTCAAAAAGACATGACAAGAGAGAAAAACAGTGCCAGAGAAAGAGGAGCAGAAAAGGAGTGGCAGGCAGATAAACAGACCGCAACAAAAAACACCCAAAAGAGATAAGCAGGGCCAGACAAACAGGTAAAAAGGCAGATATTAAAGGAAAGAGAGCAAGTCAGAGAAGAAATCTGCCTTTCCTTCTTGTCAGAAGAGAAGCACATGTGTACCATAACATACATGTGACAAGCAGTTATGAAAATACACTGCTTTTCACAAAGCTGGGAGAAAAGAAACCTCTCTCTCTCTCTCCCCCCTCCCTCCTCTCCTTCCTCCTCTTCTCTCTCTCCCTCCCTCCTCTCCTCCTTCCTCCTCTTATCTCTCTCCTTTTTTCTTTCTCGCTCTCTGTCTCTTGGTCTCACTTTGCATTTACCTCTCTGCCTCTGTCTCTCTCTTCTCTCACTTATCCACTCCTCTTAGGGAGGGAGGGCTGAATCAGCTCTCCACATTCCAAAAAGGCTACACTCAGCAAGAATTTGTGACAAAGGTGTTTTAAATCAGAGCTAAAATTTGGCAGCACAATTGTTCTAGAACTCCTCATATCATTGTGAAAATAAAGAAACCTTAATTTTATATTCTGGGAATAAAGATCATCCCATCTCATCTCTCAAAGAAATAGGTTTTTTTTTATGGTCACGAATCATCGCTATAGTCACTAACCCTTTAAAATATTGGTGTATTTTGACTCTTATGGTCCTGCTTCTGGTAGGGCCCCAGTGTTTGCCCAATAGGCATTAGTTATGTGCCTAGTAGAGCCAGAACCAATGACCTGGGTAAATAGTAAGTCTTGCCTTGGCTATACATTACATATTAATAACTGTATTGCACACAAGAGTTGGATCAACACTCCAGAGCTTCCAGATAATTCACACCAAGGTGATGTTGCTTGTGGCCCTCAACTGTCCCCAAGGTCAGCCTGAGTGGTGAGCTTTCCCACAGTAGGGTGGAGCTTGAACTCAGGGCACCTTTATATCTGTCCATTTGTCTTGATGCCTTTGGTCAACAGTAAAAGCAGGCATAATCTGAACCCGTGGCATAAGCTCTGAAACTGTTCCAAGTTCTGCCAGGGCTAAAGAAACCATGGAAGGTGGGGAGGGGACAGAGTTTGTGGAAGTAGCTTTTCTCTGCATTGGCACTTCACAGAGAGCTTTCTCTCAGTAGTGGTCACTGAGGGAGTCCTACCCACTGTGGAGGTCACCTGCAGATAGGCTTCCTAACCCTTTCTACCTAAGGATGTTCTCTGGAGATTGGAAAATGAGTGCTTGAGAGGTGACGTTCCAGAAGTGAACTTCAAACAATGAGGCAGTAAGTGAATAATCCAACTTCTTCAGCCCTCAGTTGGAAAATTCTGTTATGTTCTACTGAGCTTAAGCTATTTACAATGGTAACCCACTTAAGGTAACTCACCTTTCACTGGTTTTACTCACTGCATTGTTTCACCCTCCCAACTCCTTCACTGTTTTATTAATAATTGGGATCAATGACCAAATACATTTATTGTGTCTAAATTCTTGTTTTGGAGAGGTAAAAACTAAGACACCCTTGTATTGGCTAATGTAGCCCTCATGACAACTGCCTAGAGGTAGTTGTCACACAGTACTAGAGTCCATTGCTCACAGTACTAGAATCCATTCCTCTTTGCCAAAGACTATGCTAGGCACCGGGAATACACGGTCCCTGCCCTCATGGTATGTGTATTCTAGACTGAAAGAAAATGCTAAGCAAATAATCACACAAATAAATGCAAGGTTATGGCTGTGGCAAGTGCTACAAGTGAGAAGTACCTGGGCTCTAAGAATGTAAAATAAGCATATTTGAGCTAGTCAAGGAAGTCATCCTTGAAGAAGTGACATTTCATTTGAGATCAGAAGGAGGAGTAGAATCTAACTACAAAAGATGGAAAGGAAAATTATTTAAAGCAATAAGAACAACTTGAATAAATGATGAAGCTGAGGCAAACAGAAATTGAGGTCACACACACATGAACTGGTTGGCAGAGGGTTTGATTTCAGACCTATCTGACTCCAGCGTTAGAGTCAACAGTTGGAATGGAGTTAGGTGTAGGAGCAGGGGGTGACTTGTTACTCTCATTATTCATATTATGAAAGGATTAACTACAAGCTTCCTTTAAATAGAAAACTCCCATAGGGCATTTAACAATTAACTCAATCACAAAAGAGAGAATTATAAATTTACGTAAATGTACCTGTTGGGTATAAAGGGGAAGTGTCTGAAAGGGTACAAAGTGGATGTTCTGAAATCAGTGAGAGATTAGGGATCTTCCCAAGCTAATTTCATAGCACCTAGCACCACAGTAGCAGCAAACATTGCAGGAAGACCTGGAGAGGGGAGTAGGGTTTTCCTGAGTGACTGACAGATGGGAAGGAAGTGATCTCTAGGTGTCCAGGGTCATAGGCCTCCTTTCCGTTTCAAAGCAGAAACCCAAAGAGTGTTGTACCAAGGAAAAACAGCACTCTAGAATGAGGGAGGTCATTCTTATTTCTGGTTAGTATGTAGATGTATGTAAAAGATCTATAGCTCCATGGTAACAAGGGAAAAAATGAACAAAAAATAAACTATAAAACTATCAAAGAGCAGTAAATGCAAAGAAGTCTTGATGCACAATTCCAGAGAGGAATGAGCCTTTCACAGGTAAGCAGAAAGTAATGGTGGTTCCCATACCTGAAGGCGTGGACCTTGTCTTAATGTAAGTGGATAGAGAATCAAGTCTTCCAGAGACAGACAGAATTTTCAGGGATGACCAAAAGCCAGCCAAGGGTGATAAAGCAGAAAATATTGGAATCTAGGAAGAGACCCATAAACATGAAGATAAATTACTTGGTCCCACTTGGGAATTTTGCTGAGTAACCAGCACAAGAAACACAGCTGAAAAGTAGAGAAGCCTTTGTAGCCTTGCGGTTCTTAAACTTGGAAGACTTGTTGGAATTTAATCAAAAAGTGATTCAAATTTATTTGAACTTGAATCCCAGCTACCTCTCCAGTGAAATTTTGAAATATGGTTCATGGGGTTGCAAAGAGTCAGACATGACTGAGCAACTGAACTGAACTGAGCTGAACTGAAATAGATCAGCCCCATGGGAGGTCAAGGAGACAAATGAAAGGCATATATACATGTTCAAAATTTGAAACAATCTATGGCTGACTCATGTTGAGGTTTGACAGAAAACAACAAAATTCTGTAAAGCAATTATCCTTCAATTAAAAAATAAACAAATTTTTTAAAAGTGAACTCAACCTAATTAAAGTTGTATCCTAGCGCGACCTCAATTCTATTCTTGATGAAATCAGAATTTTACTGACAGAGGAGAAAAACATACATATATATACTTGCACATATACATACATATAAAAATTATACTTCAATATCTCTTTTTGTGTGCAATATTTGGCACAAAATTTTAAAAATTACAAGACATGAAAAAAGGAGGAAAATATGATAAATAATCAAGAGAAAAACTGTCAATAGAAGCAGACTCATAGAAGACCAATATGTTGGAATTAGTAATCAAGGACTTTAAATAACTGTTATAAATATGTTAAAGAATTTTCAAGGAAAAAAAAAAAAAACATAGTGCATGAAGAGAAGCAGAAAATCAAAAAGAAATTGAAATTCTAGAATTTTAAAAAGAACCCAATAGAAAGTACAGACCTGAAATTTTATTTATTTGAAATTAAATGTTAATCTTATGGGTTTAACAGCAGACGGGGTACAAAGAAAGAAAGAAATAGCAAGTTTAGCATCAAGTCAGTATTAAAAAAAATACCACAAACTAGTGAACATAACAAAAAAGAAGCAAAGTCATAGTTATAGAGAACAAACTAATGATTACCAGTGGGAAGAGGGAAAGCAGGTATAGGCAATACAGAGGGAGGGGATAAAGAGGTACAAACCGTTGTGTGTAAAAGAAATTATAAGAACAGATACTACACTTCATCCTAGCCAAAAGGCTGAAAAGTAATTAGCCTCCAATTAAAATAAATAAAGTAATTAAAAAATATAGCTAATATTTTATAATAAATGTAAATAGATATAACCTTTAAAATTGTGAATCTCTATATTGTACATCTGTAACATATAGTATTATACATCAACTGAAAGAGAATAACCTACAACATCGATTACTGTACCCAGCAAGGATCTCATTCAGATATGAAGGAGAATTCAAAAGCTTTACAGATAAGCAAAAGCTGAGAGAATTCAGCACTACCAAACCAGCTCTTCAACAAATACTAAAGGATCTTCTCTAGACGGGAAACACAGAAAGGTTGTATAAACGTGAACCCAAAACAACAAAGTAAATGGCAACGGGACCACACCTATCAATAATTACCTTAAATGTAAATGGGTTGAATGCCCCAACCGAAAGACAAAGATTGGCTGAATGGATACAAAAACAAGACCCCTATATATGCTGTCTACAAGAGACTCACCTCAAAACAAGAGACACATACAGACTAAAAGTGAAGGGCTGGAAAAAAAATATTTCATGCAAACGGAGAACAAAAGAAAGCAGGAGTCGCAATACTCATATCAGATAAAATAGACTTTCAAATAAAGGATGTGAAAAGAGACAAAGAAGGACACTACATAATGATCAAAGGATCAATCCAAGAAGAGGATATAACAATTATAAATATATATGCACCCAACATAGGAGCACCGCAATATGCACGGCAAATGCTAATGACTTTGAAAGAGGAAATTAATAGTAACACAATAATAGTGGGAGACTTTAACACCCCACTCACAACTATGGATAGATCAACTAAACAGAAAATTAACAAGGAAACACAAACCTTAAATGACACAATGGACCAGCTAGACCTAATTGAAATCTATAGGACATTTCACCCCAAAACAATCAACTTCACCTTTTTCTCAAGTGCACACGGAACCTTCTCCAGAATAGATCACATCCTGGGCCATAAATCTGGTCTTGGAAAATTCAAAAAAATTGAACTCATTTCAGTCATCTTTTCTGACCACAGTGCAGTAAGATTAGATCTCAATTACAGGAAAAAAATTGTTAAAAATTCAAACATATGGAGGCTAAATAACACGCTTCTGAATAACCAACAAATCATAGAAGAAATCAAAAAAGAAATCAAAATATGCATAGAAATGAATGAAAATGAAAACACAACAACCCAAAACCTATGGGACACTGTAAAAGCAGTGCTAAGGGGAAGGTTCATAGCGTTACAGGCTTACATCAAGAAACAAGAAAAAAGCCAATTAAATAACCTAACTCTACACCTAAAGCAATTAGAGAAGGAAGAAATTAAGAACCCCAGGGTTAGCAGAAGGAAAGAAATCTTAAAAATCAGGGCAGAAATAAATGCAAAAGAAACTAAAGAGACCATAGCAAAAATCAACAAAGCTAAAAGCTGGTTTTTTGAAAAAATAAACAAAATTGACAAACCATTAGCAAGACTCATTAAGAAAGAAAGAGAGAAGAACCAAATTAACAAAATTAGAAATGAAAATGGAGAGATCACGACAGACAACACTGAAACACAAAGGATCGTAAGAGACTACTACCGGCAGCTCTATGCCAATAAAATGGACAACTTGGATGAAATGGACAAATTCTTAGAAAAGTATAACTTTCCAAAACTGAACCAGGAAGAAATAGAAGATCTTAACAGGCCCATCACAATCAAGGAAATCGAAACTGTAATCAGAAATCTTCCAGCAAACAAAAGCCCAGGACCTGATGGTTTCACAGCTGAATTCTACCAAAAATTAAGAGGAGAGCTAACACCTATCTTACTCAAACTCTTCCAGAAAATTGCAGAAGAAGGTAAACTTCCAAACTCATTCTATGAGGCCACCATCACCCTCATTCCAAAACCAGACAAAGATGCCACAAAAAAAAGAAAACTACAGGTCAATATCACTGATGAACATAGATGCAAAAATCCTTAACAAAATTCTAGCAAACAGAATCTAACAACATATTAAAAAGATGATACACCATGACCAAGTGGGCTTTATCCCAGGAATGCAAGGATTCTTTAATATCCACAAATCAATCAATGTAATACACCACATTAACAAATTGAAAGATAAAAACCATATGATTATCTCAATAGATGCAGAGAAAGCCTTCGACAAAATTCAACATCCATTTATCATTAAAACTCTCCAGAAAGCAGGAATAGAAGGAACATACCTCAACATAATAAAAGCTATATATGACAAACCCACAGCAAGCATCACCCTCAATGGTGAAAAATTGAAAGCATTTCCCCTGAAATCAGGAACAAGACAAGGGTGCCCACTCTCACCACTACTATTCAACATAGTGTTGGAAGTTTTGGCCACAGCAATCAGAGAAGAAAAAGAAGTAAAAGGAATCCAGATAGGAAATGAAGAAGTGAAACTCTCGCTGTTTGCAGATGACATGATCCTCTACATAGAAAACCCTAAAGACTCTACCAAAAATTACTAGAGCTAATCAATGAATATAGTAAAGTTGCAGGATATAAAATTAACACACAGAAATCCCTTGCATTCCTATACACTAACAATGAAAAAACAGAAAGAGAAATTAAGGAAACAATACCATTCACCATTACAACAAAAAGAATAAAATACTTAGGAGTACATCTACCTAAAGAAACAAAAGACCTATACATAGAAAACTATAAAACACTGATGAAAGAAATCAAAGAGGACACAAACAGATGGAGAAACATACCGTGTTCATGGATTGGAAGAATCAATATTGTCAAAATGGCTATTCTACCCAAAGCAATCTATAGATTCAATGCAATCCCTATCAAGCTACCAATAGTTTTTTCGCAGAACTAGAACAAATAATTTCACAATTTCTATGGAAATACAAAAAACCTCGAATAGCCAAAGTAATCTTGAGAAAAAAGAATGGAACTGGAGGAATCAACCTGCCTGACTTCAGACTCTACTACAAAGCCACAGTCATCAAGAGAGTATGGTACTGGCACAAAGACAGAAATATAGATCAATGGAACAGAATAGAAAGCCCAGAGATAAATCCACGAACCTATGGACACCTTATCTTCGACAAAGGAGGCAAGGGTATACAATGGAAAAAAGACAACCTCTTTAACAAGTGGTGCTGGGAAAACTAGTCAGCCACTTGTACAAGAATGAAACTAGAACACTTTCTAACACCATACACAAAAATAAACTCAAAATGGATTAAAGATCTAAATGTAAGACAAGAAACTATAAAACTCCTAGAGGAGAACATAGGCAAAACATTCTCCGACATGAATCACAGCAGGATCCTCTATGACCCACCTCCCAGAATATTGGAAATAAAAGCAAAAATAAACAAATGGGACCTAATGAAACTTAAAAGCTTTTGCACAACAAAGGAAACTATAAGTAAGGTGAAAAGATAGCCCTCAGACTGGGAGAAAATAATAGCAAATGAAGCAACAGACAAAGGATTAATCTCAAAAATATACAAGCAACAGACATTTCTCCAAAGAAGACATACAGATGGCTAACAAACACATGAAAAGATGCTCAACATCACTCATTATCAGAGAAATGCAAATCAAAACCACAATGAGGTACCATCACACTCCAGTCAGGATGGCTGCTATCCAAAAGTCTACAAGCAATAAATGCTTGTAGAGGTGGTGGAGAGGGGTGTGGAGAAAAGGGAACCCTCTTACACTGTTGGTGGGAATGCAAACTAGTACAGCCACTATGGAGAACAGTGTGGAGATTTCTTAAAAAACTGGGAATAGAACTGCCATATGACCCAGCAATCCCACTCCTGGGCATACACACTGAGGAAACCAGATCTGAAAGAGACACGTGCACCCCAATGTTCATCACAGCACTGTTTATAATAGCCAGGACATGGAAGCAACCTAGATGCCCATCAGCAGATGAATGGATAAGGAAGCTGTGGTACATATACACCATGGAATATTACTCAGCCATTAAAAAGAATTCATTTGAATCAGTTCTAATGAGATGGATGAAACTGGAGCCCATTATACAGAGTGAAGTAAGCCAGAAAGATAAAGAACATTACAGCATACTAACACATATATATGGAATTTAGAAAGATGGTAATGATAACCCTATATGCAAAACAGAAAAAGAGACACAGATGTACAGAATAGACTTCTGGACTCTGTGGGAGAAGGCGAGGGTGGGATGTTTTGAGAGAACAGCATGTATATTATCTATAGGGAAACAGATCACCAGCCCAGGTGGGATGCATGAGACAAGTGCTCAGGCCTGGTGCACTGGGAAGACCCAGAGGAATTGGGTAGAGAGGGAGGTGGGAGGGGGGATCGGGATGGGGAACACATGTAACTCCATGGCTGATTCATGTCAATGTATGACAAAACCCACTGCAATGTTGTGAAGTAATTAGCCTCCAACTAATAAAAATAAATGAAAAAAAAAAAAACATAAACTTACAAATAAATAAATAAAAATTAAAAAAATGTTTAGAGATATAAAATCAGGTCCATAGAAATTACCCAAATGGAAACACAGAAAGAAAAAGAATGAACTGAACATCAGTCACCCATGGACTAATATAAAATGATCCAACATACATATAAACGGAGTCCCAGAAGCAGAAGTGAAAAGAGATAAAATAAATATGTAAATACACAATAACTAAATTTTCTTTCAGATTTGATTTAGAAGTCAGCCCAAAGATCCAAAAATCTCAACAAACTCCAAATAGAAGAACTATTTAAAAAGCACATATGTATACCTAAATATATCATAAACCAAAAAGAAAAGAAAAATCATTAGAGCAGCCAGAGAAAATTCACACATACACACATACATTCATGCACGCACTCACAGGACTTCCACACAGCCAGACTGAAATATTGGAAATTGCTCATCTGCACCTGCCTCCCCAAGCTCGCCAGGGCTTTGAATATGCTACCTTCTGTGTTTACCGTATGAAAACCTTGTAACGCTGACACGCTTCTAAACTTGCTGCAAAACTCAGTCACAGGGTCACACTACAATAGAGGTGTGTCATTATTTGGGCTGACAAGGTCACTGAACATCTTTTTTTTTTATGTTTGGAGATTTATTCATCTTCCAAATCCCCTAATAGAAGCCATATTTTTCTCAGCCTTCCTTGCAGCTAGGACACAAGGATATGACCTTGGTTTCACCTGTCAGACTCACCTTCACTAAGTGTTGAGTAAGAAACTTGTGACTTGTAGAATAGAGTATTGTGGAATCTAGCGTCAGCAGTAACATCTGATTTCCAAAGAGGTCAACAGCAAGGAGTCTAACGGTAACGTCTAATGGCTTGCATTGGCAGAGTTGGTCTTGGGCTGCCCTGTCCATACCCAGACAGGCCACCATGATGTCACTACTGAACTAGTTCTGAAGTATGATTTTGAGTGTTGCTCTTGAATGCATAGTCTCCAGGCCCCCCTGGAAGTTCTCCAAGCTTTCTAACATCTTCTCTTGAATTTCTTTTATGTTTAACTGGCCAGGATTGGTTTTTGTTGTTTGCAAGGAAGAGCTCTGACTGACACACCCAGCCTACCCTGAAATCTCCAAAACTTCTTTTTGTTATCTCCCACCAGCCATGCCATCTCTACTCACACAAGCAGAAAAGCTGCTCCCAGTTCTTAGCTCCCATAACACCCTGGGCTATACCACCTCTAGTGATAGACCGCCAGCCGGTGGCGCAACCGGCAGGTCAACCAGCCGGCCGGGGCCCACTTGGGCTCCGGGTCGAGGGACCGGCGGGTCGACCAGCCGGCCGGGGCCCACCTGCACTCTGGATCAAGGCACCTGGCCCTGATTCATTAGAAAAGGTTTTTCTCAGCCTGCACTAAAGAAAGGAAACCAGAGGCTCTAAGTAGTTGAGAGATTTGTCCAAGGTCGTCCTACTAACATCTGACAGTGCTGGAACAAATAGAACTAATGGTTAAAATTGGGGCATGCCTACCACATGTCAGGCACTGTGATCAGTGTTTTGCACAATACAGTGACTACTCACCACAACTCTGTGAACTGGGTTTTATATTACTTCCTTTTTTTCATTTATTTATTTGGATGCACCGTGTCTTAGTTGTGGCATACAGGATCCCTTGTTGTGGCATGTGGGGTCTAGTTCCCTGACTGGGGAACAAATTCTATTTTTTCAGCTGATGACAATAGTAATAATAATAACTCAAGAGAAGTTACATCATTTTCAAGGGCACACAAGCAGGAGCACTGAGGTCAGGATCCAAACTGAGGGAGTCTTAACTCCAAGCTCATGCACTTAACAGTTGTCTCTGTGTGCCTCAGGCTCTCCGACTTAGCATCACACTATTGCCTCTGTCAGTTTCGCACGAAGACTAAAGTACCTACTTACCTTCATAATGTTAACTTTACTCTGTGCCTGTTGCATCACCCCATGCCTTTGGCTAAAAACCTATTAGGATCATGCATTTTTAATTTTCCAATGGAGAGGAGATACTTGTTCCCAATCATCACAATCCATTAGCAATCAAAGACCTCCACTTTCAAAAAGATCAGAACTAGTATCCAGAATGGAACGCACAACCATCAGACAAGCTGCTTCCTTCATGGAACTGGACTCTGTAACACATGATATTTATTCATTATCTGATTTCCTTAATTTATTAATTCATTTATTAAATGTTCATGAAGAACTCATCATGTGCCAGACATGGTGTGGCATTTCTAGGCCTGTATAATCTATTAGACACTATCAGAGCAGTTTCCAAGACCCATGAGCTTTTCAAGCATTCGTGGAAATATTTGAGAGCTGAAAATAATTTATATCATCTCAATAATACAAAGAATGCAAAATTAAATCAACAAGCATCTACTTGAAAGTCTACAAAGTATAACCTTATGTCAACCTGTCAACTGCCTTTCAACACAACTCTTACATGGTTATAAAAATTATATTTAATGTAGCAGTGGCATAATATATTTGATTTTAAACAAAACAGACCTCTAAAACTAACAGTATCTTAAACCTAAGAAGGTCAGGAAACAACTTCAAAGTGCTAGGAAACAAAGATGGGTGAGACTTAATTTCTGGCTTCAAGGGAGACTAACCTTATGTTTTGTTTGTTTACTTGTCTATTTTTGTGTTCTAATCATGAGTTCCCTGAAGACAAGGATTTTGTCCTCTGTTTTCTTGTTAAACTTTATAGTCCCTGAACCTACAACAGGGCTACATTTAGAAAAGCATCTAACATGTTGGCTAGACAAATACAATCAAGTTAGTGCTGTGATCTATACTCTAAATTTTAAACAACCCACAAAGACGTAGAAGTCATTTTCTTGCATCCTCTTGCAAGTCCACAGAAATACACACACACACACAAATGCCCACTAACTTCCATGGGTGGAAGAAAAGGACAAAATCAACATTAGTAAGTAGCTACAAAGCACCAGCTATCCAGCCACTGTGCTAGGTACTTTTATACATCAAATATGCAGCATGTAAATATTCCCCCTGCAGTGGGCATTGCAGATTAACTAGGAATCTGCAAGCAGTTTTTCTTGAACTGCCTATGCTTTTCCCAACTTCTGTTTGTGATCCTTTTTACATATCCTCTTGCATGCCAAGTACAAGATGCATGGTCATAAAGGAGAGTGAGAATTTCAGGCAGATTATAAAACAAGCAGGCAGTAGTCACCAGAAGAGGGGCTAAATTTCTTGAAATTCAATCTGCTGCTCACATAAATGAAATGTTTATCTCTTCCACACTTATCATCAGTTCATTCGGATTCCTGGACCAATCTTTCACTTCAGGGAGCTTTAATGGCTTTCATTTATGCGAGCTCAAGCCTGCCACTTCTGAACTGGCTGTCCACCACCAGGCACCCTTAGCCTTCCTCATTCTCACGGAGCCGAAATATTTCCATGGTCCAGAGAAATCACACTGTGGGGAGCTGCATTCCTCTCATGTCAGCATTCCATGGACTGAAAATGATTATTTCAGAGGGATGGACTTAAAGCTGCTTAATGCCCAGGAGAAGATAAAGAGGAATGTGAAGGTCTCGGGGACATGGAAAAATGGTCTATAAGGCCTGAGTCCATCTGCACCATTCCAGATTTGACCCACATAACACCACAGAATTAGTTCAAGAAATACAGTTTTAAGAAACAGTTGCTTAGCATTACATAAATATGAATTTAAGTGTACTACTGAGGGCTTTTGCTTCCTTGACTTGAAGGTTAATTTTTTAAATTTAGCACTCATCGGCACTAATTATGATGCCAGGCACTGTGTTAAAGAGATTTCTGTTCATTATCTCGATTGAGCCCATCAACACGCCTATGCAGGAGGTAGGAATATCCCCATTTACTAATTAGGAAACTAAGGCTCAGGAAAGCAAGGTGACTTGCCCAAAGTCACACATCTTGTAAATTAAACTGGATGGGAACCCAGTTTGTCTTTTTCCAATGACTTGCTTTTAACACTAAACAAATATTATTGAGCCCCATTATAGGGCCAGAGGGAACAACAGACATGGAAACTCATATGTTCCAGAGAGTGTGTGTAACTCCTGTAGGGGAGATATAAAGAGGGTTCTGAGGGAGAACGAGGGGAGATTGGAGGGAAGGGACAGAGGGACTTCACAGAGGAGGAAGCAGCTGATCTGGACTTAATGCTGGGGCTTGAGTTTTCCAGGCGCAGAAAAAGGGAATGGCATTAAAGGGAGAGGGAAGATAATGCACAGTCAATCTGAACATGGGGAAAGGAACTGGAATGTTTGGAGAGGGATGAGATTGGGCATGAAGATGGCTTAGATCCAAGGTAAGTGAGGAAGTCTCATAGGCAAGAGGCGGGAGAGTTAAACAGAGAAGTAGTTTGGAAATCAAATTGTGGTGATTTAGCATAAGGACAGGTAGTGGGGGAGGGGACTGTGGCTGGTAGAGGAGCGACGGAAGAGGGAGGACCAGTAAGGAAGCCAGAGTCCAGGTGACTAATAGTAAGCCCTGAACTAAGGCACTAAAGTAGCTACTGGGGAGACAGAAGGATGGAAAAGCTTTGGGAAGTGATACTTAAATGTCAGTGTATATACATTTTTTAATTGCCTGGGAAATGATCTAAAATTACAGATTCTGAGACCACCCCAAGGAAATAGAATTCCCTTTATCTGGAGTAGGACCCTGAAACCTGCATTTTAACAAGAATCCCAGGAGATTCTGATGCAAGTGTGTGCGGGTGTGAGCCACTTGTAGCAAGCGTGGTGATGGATTGGGTATGAGGGTGATGGAAAGGAAAGAGTCGAGTTTAAGTCACCCTTTCCTGACATTGTTCCCCGCTTCTCCTGACAACTGCCTGATTGTCTTCTGGTAAGTGCCATTTCCCCACTCTTACCCATGTGGTTTGTGTAGAGCCCCGTGTGACCAGGCCTACGCTAATCAGTTCCTCACTCCTTACTCATTCAGGGATAGGCAGGTGACCTGATCAGAGCCAATTCTGCATCTACTGGGAAAAGAAGCAAGTAATCTTCCTCTGTGGCCTTGAACCTGGCAGATAAGATGCCGCAGCTGCTTCACCCAGGTAGAGCCTGAGAATAACGCCAAGAGAAGGCAGATTCGAGAAACAGAAAAAAACAAAATTCTATTGTCATTGTTTGGGTCCTGAATTCAGCCATGTCTAAAGCCACTCTACCCCTAAACTTTTCATTACACACACCTACCGTTTATTTGCTGTTGTTGTATTCCACTTACACCATACTGTGTTGGGTTTTCTATCACGAACAAAAGAAAAACACTGCTGCTCACTTTAAGAAAATCTGACATATAAAAATCTTACCTTTCAAATCAGATAAATGAAGAGCTGATTACTTCTATTAAAAAGGGATTCACTCACAGCTTCTTTTGAAGAGAGAGACTCCCTAAGGTATGAAGCGTAGAATTTGATTTATTAAATTTGATTTACACATGACCTTTTCAGGAGGACAATCTTAAATGCAAAGTAAGAGCTGCTCTACCAGGATAATTGCTCTCAAAGCCACTCCAGTGTGACTTTCAGGGGCCAGCGATGGTGGCTCCCCCAAGCACTGGCTTTCTGCCTTACCTTTGGGGTCCAAATTGGATTTCACAGCTCCATGGTTCCCACAACTGTCAAATCAAACCTACCTGCATCAGGACCCAATCTAACAGTCACACAAGTCTGATCTGATGTACAAGTTGTTCCCAAATATAACCTGATGGCGTTTGTATTGTTCTTAGGCTCCCAGTAGAAAAACTCAAAACATGGTTCCTTAATGTATTAATTAATATATTCATTATTCTTTATCAGCAGCACAGATGGAGAGGCTTCCTGTTAAGGCATGTGTTTCTCATATTGACAGTGAATGCACCACTGGGGCTTCTAATTCTATAAGCAGATGATCCCCTGCTGTTAGGGAGAGAAGAAATTCTGCACAACCCCAGCTCAGTGTTTAAAGCAAAGTTAAAGATGTTTTCAGCATCTACAGGGGCCACTTCTTAAGCCAGGGATTGGCCTGACTCTTCTCTGCACACTCACTGCCCAGCACACAGTAGAGAATCATTGCACAGCTCTTCATTGGATGATTCAATGATTAGATCACTATCTGGAGACATCTGAAAAGGAGACAGGGTCTGTTTCTGATGGGGGGAACATCATTCCTCTCTGGAAACTCCTTTGTTCTGAAACTCAGAGCGTTAGGATGAACAGCCCATCCCTCACCTGGGTTAGAAGTGACATCCCTGAGTCTGCAGCATAAAACTCCCTTCCAGGTCTAGAAGTGCAATTTTCAGTTTCAGTTTTGAAATTATTCCCACTTTATTTCAGGAATTTTGTAAATGCTTTTATTTCCAACCTAGCAAGCCTTTTCATTTCCTCCTGAAATCCTTTATAGGGAACAAGTAAGCCTGATTTTTCTTTCCACCCCAGGGCAGGTTCCTGGTTCCCTTTCCTGGCTCCCAAGTTCTCATTTTTCACTCTAGCTTGTCCTGCTCCTACTGTCAGTCAGTCAGGTCTCACTCCCCGCCCCCCTCTCTTTTTGCTCTCTTGCTTCACCTTTAGAAAGAGCAGAGGGCTAAGCTAATCATACTCCTCAGTTCACAGCACATACCACCAGCATCTGCCTCTTTCAGGTTCTGTTGTTGCTAAATTTTGTTTCATTACTTTTCCCCTTTAACCTCTTTCATCAATTCCATGTCCCACAACCACTTACTGTACGGTGTTTGGTAAATGCCCTTGACAATAAATGTATCCATGAAAAATCTGTAATAGTGCTTCATGAATTAATTTGTTTTAAGTGTATTCATGCTGTTTCCTTTTTTCTTTCATCACTCTGCTTTATAGTTCTACTCATGTTGCTGTGTATATACCCATTTTGTTGTTCTAACTTCTACACTATATTCCAAAATTGCATCTTCTATGTATTAATTTTTTTAGTGATGAGTATCTTGATTACCTAAAACTCCCTGCCACCACCAACAATATCACTATGAAAATCTTTGTCCATGTTCCAAGACGAACCTGTACCTGAAGTTTTCCAGGTGTATATACAAAAGTGAGATTGCCATGTCACAGGGCATATACACACATACTCTGTTAAAACAACTCTAGAACAGCTGCACCAGAATTAAAATCCTTTCTTTTGTTTCTCTTCCAATCATATACTAATGCTAAGTTTCTTCATATACAATTCTTGCTATTTACATTATTTTGCTTAAGTATTTGTGATATACTTTGAGATAGATAGGGCAACTACATTTGGGGGAAATGAGGCTACAATACTGGGCTTAGTGATGTCTATACTAGACTAAGCTAGAAATTCAGTTCAGTCTATGTCCCAACATAATCATGAGTAGGAAGCTGAGATCAACTCTGAGGTTTGGGGAGCATTAGGAGGTAGAAGGTCCATCTCTAGACCAGTGGTTTGCAATTCTAGGTTGTACATTAGAATTACTTGAGGTGTATTTAAGAAATGCTAATGCTCACAATGGCCAAGACATGGAAGCAACCTAAATGTCCAACAACAGAAGAATGGATAAAGATGTGGCATATGTGTGTGTGTGTATATATATATATACACACACATATATATACACAATGGTCTATTACTCAGTCATAAAAAAGAATGATGAAATAATGTCACTTGCAGCAACTAGATGGACCCAGAGATCATCATGCTAAGTAAAGCAAATCAGAAAGAAAAAGACAAATGGCATACGAGATCACTAATATGTGGAATCTAAAACATTCTATAATTGCTTATTTACAAAACAGAAAGAGACTCACAGACATAGAAAATAAACTTGTAGTTGCTAAAGGGGAAAGAAGGTGGTGGAGAGATAAACTAGGAGTTTGGGGTTAGCAGAATATATAAAATAGATAAACAACAAGATCCTACCGGATAGCACAGGAAACTATTATATCCAATATCCTGTAATAAACCATATGGAAAAGAATATGAAAAAGAACATATATATATATATATATATATATATATATATATATCCCATATATATAACTGAATCACTTTGCTGTACACCAGGAATGAGCACAACATTGTAAGTCAACTACATTTCAACTAAAAAATTTGAAAATTAACTTAAATTTTTAAAAAGAAATGCCTCACTCAAGACCAATTAAATTGTGTTCTCTGGGGTGGGACTTGCATAGGCATTTTAAGAGTTCCTGGGGTGATTTAAGTATGTAGCCAGGACTAACAATCTTACCCTGGACTAATGGCTGGGCTCAGGAGAAGAGCATCTATTTTTTATCACTGGGCACATGGGTGTGATGATTTAGACACCTGATGGCAAAGAGGAAGTCCTGGAGGAAAAATACATAGAGACATGATGAGAAAGGTGACTCTGACTACCACTATCCACTATTCCCATGAAGGATAACCCAACAGGAACCTGAAATCATGAGCTCTCAGCCTAGAGGGAACTGAATTACAAAGAATATTTTAATTCAGGCCTAATAATTAGAAACTCAAAACTTCCAAATGATGGAATAATTACAGGAATATGTGAAGCCCTAAGACCATTAACAAGACTGCTACGGATCATTACCCAGGCCTAGTGAGTGCCCAGCTGACAAGCCTGGGCCCCTTATGCCCTGTCCAAGGTGCTGAAGTCCACCATGTTTATTGCTGGCTCCTCTCTTGTCTGTGGGAAGCAGATTCCCAGGAGCACCCAGCACTGAACCAGCTAGCCCCCTGCAGAGTCAATTTCTCTCTGCAGTCTAGAGGTAAATCCCTTACCACACTGATGTTCTCAAGCCACCAAGGAAGTTTAATCTCTAAACTAGCAGCAATGATACTGACTCTGAAAATGATTCTCTCCTGCAAGCCTGGTTTTCCTTTCAAATACATCTCAAAATAATCATAGTGTCCAATGATAAAAGCTGACTCTATTACAAGGAGGAGAATATTTTAGAAGGGAGATTGTTTTTAATTTATTTTTTTATTGAAGGATAATTGCTTTACAGAAATTTGTTGTTTTCTGTCAAACCTCAACATGAATCAGCCATAAGTATACACATATTCCCTCCCTTTTGAACCTCCCTCCCATCCCCCTCCCCACCCCACCCCTCTAGATTGATACAGAGCCCCTGTTTGAGTTTTCTGAGCCACACAGCAAATTCCCGTTGGCTATCTATTTTACACATGATAATGTAAGTTTCCATGTTACTCTTTCCATACATCTCACCCTCTCCTCCCCTCTCCCCATGTCCATAAGTTTATTCTCTATGTCTGTTTCTAGAAGGGAGATTATTAACATTAGCATATCTACCATGATCGAGATAAGGTTCTAAGGAGTTTATACCTTTTATCATACCTTTTACAAAAGCTCTGATAATCTCTATTTTATGTATATAGTACCAAAAGCTCAGAGAGGTTAAGTGAGTTATCCAAGGCAAATTATCTAAAAGAGAGGCATAGACATTATTCAAACCATATGTTCTCTGATTCCAAATCCCAAACTTAGTCTACATTGAGGAACATATAACCTGTTTCCAATTTTTTCCCAGCCATAATTTCCCTTGTGTTCCCTGAGTACATTCTACAGTTTTTATTGTTCAGTAGATTCTTCTTGGTACCTAATCTAAATCCTTCCCAGGATAATTTCAATATCCCAGGAAGATGGAAATGATCCAATGAGCATTATATATATGAATCTATGAACTGGCCAATTCAATTGAGAAGGGAAACCTCAGTCTACTATAGGTTGATCAAAACATTAAATTCCACTGACTTGGGCTATAAAACCTCATTCATTGAAGGCAGGCCTCCCCAGGAAAAGCAAACGTCTGGCTCTATGTTAAGGTGAATCTCAGAGTCCCCTTGTGAGCAAAGAAGATGTGATTTTTCTCAGGGACTCCTCACAAACCCACGCTGCTGTTTGAATCTCAATAATGAAGAAATTTCGAGGCATTTGTGATTCTTTAAAGCAAAGTGTCCCTGTTTCAGCAGAATCAGCATGACCTGGAATTTGTTAACTATATAAATTTCCAGGCCCCCTTCAGACTTACTGGACCAAAAACTCTTGGGGTGGATCCCTTTAATCTGTATTTTACACACACACACACACACACACACACACACACACACACGTGCGTGTGTCTGGAAAAAAAAAAAAAAACCTGCTTTTAAAACTGCTGTTCAAAAAACAAGTGGTAAGTGTGAATATGTACATATGTTTTAGCTGTGGAAGTTCAGGAAATTAGTTGCTTTGTCTGATTAGAGCCATCTAAAGACAAATAGAAAGCATGCTATCACTCCATTACATTTCTGCTTGAAAACCACACATGGTTAGCCATGTCCCACTGTAGTTAACCTGAATGCTTTGGCCTGGTTTTCCAAGCAGTTTTGCCTGGGTATATACCACCTATCTAGCTTTAACCCTTTCTCCTTCCTTTCAGGTACTGTGTTCTCTAGATTGAGATGTAAATATTTGGGTGGGGAGGGGTTGACAGAGAGAAGTGAAGGCAAAATATTATTTTTCTGAAGATTTTTTGTTTGTCAAGAAATAACACATTTCCTCCAATTTTTTTTACTCCTTTATAAGCGCTTACATCCCTAAATATACAAAACATGATCATTTTCTGAGCAGACCAAGTCATACATAATGCATTTTATTGGCACCTTGAATAAAGATATGGCAGACATGAATATCAAGTGTGCAGATGAAAAAGCTGAGAAGAGCACTCACAATGGGTGAACAGGGAGCAAGAGAGCACCTGGCTGCTCTTGCAAAGCCAAAAAAGATTCAGCTGGAGCAACTGCACGCCACAGTCCTGGGAAGACTTGCAGATGCAGTCACTAAACCACTGTTCATTTTCTATGAGCTATCAAGAAGAATAGGCGAGATGCCGATGACTGCAGATGGAGAAAGGTAGTTGATTTAGAAAAGGAGGAAAAGGTGGATTCTTCAAATGAGCCACTAGCAAGAAGTTTTATGAATATTTTGGAGATATAGCAAAAAGCCTGGAAATCACTGTGGATTTACTAAACATAGGAACCAGCGATGTTTGGCTTGAAAGAGACTTCATGTGTAAGTTGGTCCTTATATACCTGTAGATCTGGTATATGAAGACAAACTTCATGCAGTATGTCTACCTAGGGCAGAAAGTATTAAAGCTGTGGTGACCTCAGAGATCACTAAGTTTTTTCATTCACCCATAGGCAGACATCAAAGCTGACAGAGGTAATGTGACTTCAAACTGAAGTTTAGTGCTCCTGACTCGCATCTCTTTTCACCATACTGAGCCACTCATAAAGAAGTCATGAAAGATGAAACTCGCTTCCTATTTCACCAGGATCTATAAACTGGCTGAAGCTCTATAACCTGTAAATTTTATACAGATGTAAGTTATTATCATTCACAATATCAGGTTGCATTCTTAACTTCTTCCCACTCAACAGCTTTATGAAATGTCTGAAGAATTGCACTGATTTTCTGACAATAAGTCATTGGGACAGACAATCAGTGTATTTGGGTGGATTGAAAAATGAGGCACATCACCTAACATGATGAAATCTAACCATATCAAGGTTAAGTCAGACATTTAACACACAAAGCCAATGGGCTAGCATCCAAAATTATGAGAAAGTGGGTTAAGTTATCTCAGAAGTTAATCTAAGTCAAGAGCTGCCAAAGATTAGTCTTCAGTTGTAAGATTATGAAAATAATCTCAATATAACAAGTGACGCAATTGTCCCACTACTGAGTCCAGTGCTGCCATGCTTCACTGTGGTATTATATTCTGTTCTAGTCAGTACTCTTCATCTAATGGGCATTTCTGCTCCAGGGAAGAGCAGGTGAAGAAACTAGAGCCACTGACTTGAATAAGAGAAGAATACAAAGCGCTCTCACTCTTACCTGAGGAGTACAAAGACTGTGTCTTAATCAGCTCAGCTGCCATTTAAAAAAAAAAAAAAAAAACCCACAGGCTGGGTGGCTTAAATAATGAAAATCTATCTTCTCACAGTTCTGGCCTCTAGAAATCCCAGATGAAGGTGCCAGCAGGCTTGGTGTCTCTGCTCCTCCGTTTGTGGACAGCCATCTCCTTGCTGTCTTCTCACAGGGGCTTTCTGTCTGTGCCTGCACTCCTGGCTTCCCTTCCTGTTTTTATAAGGAGACCAATCCTATCTGATTAAGGTCCTACCCTTCTGATCTTATTTAATGTGAAGAATCTCCTTAAAGACCCTATTGCCAAGTGTACTCATGTTAGTGTTAGAGTTTCAACATATGAATTTGGGGAGGGGACATTATTCAGTTCGTTACTGACTGTCAGGTGGGAAAGAGTTTTAGGCTCATTCTGGGATGTTCCAGAGAGCAAAACAAGGCCCATTAAATAGCCAATTTGGGGCAATTTGTACTCAGTATAAGGAATATATTTCTAGTAACTGGTCTTCTAAAATGTAAATGGCCTTCCTTGTGTGAGAGTGAGTTCTCAGTCACTCAGTATTTTAGAAGGCACCATTCAGTTTCATGGATGCCTTAAATAAATAGTAATAGGAAGGAGAAAAAGTTGCTTCAGAATTTTGGAAGCTGTTAAAAGAAATCAAGTATTGCACATAGCTCACTAACATTACACTTTTCTAAACCCCACACTCAAAACTTTTAAAATCTGATTCAGTGTTTGCAACTATTTCAGGAGTATCCTCACCCTCCCACAGAAATGCCCTACTTTCCCCATTACCACACGTTTGTCAGCACTCGTCCCTCTCGCATCTGTCTATCCTAATCCTGCCGTGGCCCAGCTACAGTCCATGAAAACTGCAAGCAAGGCTAGTATTTCCCCTCTCTGATTACCCACTGCTCTTCCAATACGATTAATGCAGTCAGTTCTAACAGAAGTGAGTACTCTCAGGGATTGTCATGACAAGGAACCAGCATCTCTAAACCTTGCTGACTCTGCCAGGTTTTATTAAGATGAAGCTCCAAATCCTGCAACAGGGACCTAATGCTGCCATAGGTTGGTGAGGGAAGCAAACGAAGGTTAGAAATCACCAAAATCATGGTCTTTGTTAATGACTCTGGACCTCATTGTGACCTTCTGATAAGTTCAGTTGGACCGAGGGCTGCTATAAGAAGCCATTTTTCTTACATAGGAGCAGCCTTTGGGCACCTGTACTAAA
Organism: Dama dama; assembly: GCF_033118175.1. Taxonomy (NCBI): domain Eukaryota; kingdom Metazoa; phylum Chordata; class Mammalia; order Artiodactyla; family Cervidae; genus Dama; species Dama dama. Next base: position 107,788,401 of record NC_083700.1, on the reverse strand, counting down.
ATAAATGAATGGTCTGGTTTCACTAATAGACTCACAGGCACTTACTGTGCCATGAGTGATTCTAAGTACTGAGGTATAGCAGTTAACATGAGAGATAATGTCCCTGCTCTCAAACTTACAATCTAGTAGGAAGAAGACAGTCGGGAAAACAATAGCATGATCTATATCAGATAGTAAAAAAGATGCTATGTAGAAAGGTAAAATAGAATGATGAGATAGAAACCAGATACCTAATTTATATTTGATGGAGCTCTCTAAGTTGTTGACATTTAGACTAAAGTCAGAATGGAAGATGCAACTTGTCATAAGACTGGGGTGAAATCATTCCAGGCAGAGGGAGGAGATAATACAAATGCCCTTAAGTGAGAACCAGTTTGTCAAACTTGAGGAACAGAAATCAGACCAGTATGGAGAAAGCACAATGGAAAAGGAGAGAGCCAAGCCACTCAGAAAGATAAGCAAAGTTCAAGTCACATGAAAATTTTGAAACCAAAATGTCAAATGTTGTTCTCATGCCATGGGAAGACACAGAATTTTTAAAAGAAGGACAGATGTGATCAAATGTGTGCTTTAAAATTTTCAGTCTGACTACCATGGAGACTAGTTATGAGATGCTTGCAGAATCCAGGCAAGAAATGGCAGAGACTTGGAACAATGGGAGATAATGGAGATGGAGAGAAACAGATGAAAAGTAAAGCCTGCAGAACTTGTTTAGTAGTTGGATTTAGGGATAAAAGAAAGAAATTAAGAATAACACTTCAATTTGGGACATGAACAACTGAGAGATATGCTGCCATTTTCTGATACAAGGAAGAAGAGAAAAAGTTTTAGGAGAATAACAGGAGTTCTATCTGAGCAAGTTTTAGTTTGAAATGTCTTCATTAGACAACTATTTGCATAGGCAGGCAGTTGGATGTAGGAGTTTGGAGTTCTAGCAAAAGAACAGCACTCCAAGTAAAGATTTATAGGTCATCAGCATTTACGTAAAATTTAAATCTTAGAACTGAATGGGCTCACCTAAAGAGAGTATGTAAATAGAAAAATGAAGAAGCATATGTCTCTGATATTCCAACATTAAAAAGCAGAATGAAGAACTAATCAAGGAAATCAAGGTATCATGGAAGGCAGCAAAAGAAAGTGATTCAAGGAAGCAAGAGGATCAACTGTGTTAAATGTTGCTTAGAGGAAAAGATAAAAAAAACAAATAATGACCACTGAATTTTATTAATGACCTTTTCAAGTGCCATTGCAGTTGAGTGGGGGGAGGGGGGCAGAATTTTGGGAGGTGCAGGTTGAAAGAAAGAGAAAATGAGGAATGGAGGCAGTGGTCATAATCAGCTCCTTCAAGAAGCTTTCTGTAAAAGGAAATAGATAAATGGAGTATAGTTGGGAGAGACTGAGGTCAAATGATGGTTTTGTAAATAACAGATGAGATGGAGAGGGAGAAAATCTACTCAAAGAGAGGAAAATACTCTGAGTGTTACTTCTCATCCTATATTTGAATCCTAATCTTGACTGTATTCCTCACAGTCTAACTACTTAGGTAGACTCATGGAAAAGAAAGCTTTCTTGGTCTTCCTTGGTGGCTCAGTGGTGAAGAATCCATCTGCCAATGCAGGAGACACAGGTTTGATCCCTGCCGCCACTGAAGCCCACTCACCCTAGAGCCTGCGCTCCACAACAAGAGAAGCCATTGGAATAAGAAGTCCGTGCACTGCAACTAGAAAGTAATCCCTGCTCACTATTAGAGAAAAGACTGTGCAGCAATGAAGACCCAGTACAACTAAAAATTAATGAATAAATTAAAAAAAAAGAAATTTCCCAGTATGGGCACATATTTTTAAACAGGAGTCAGCTCCAAGTCCATTTTAGTATACCATCTCCACAGGAGATAAATACTCAAAGGCAAGCCAAAGGGAGGTTATATACCCATTAGGTATGTGCTATAGATGCAACTGTTTTTAATCTTTATCTACTCTTATGAACATCTACCCATGTGTCCCCCTCCTAAAGGTTCCCAAGCACCTTATTCCACTAAATGTCCTGGCTTTTCTTTGGTTGAGGTGCAGGAACTATAGAAAAGCCTTGAGTTCTCCTTTATAGGTCAAACAATGATTTGCCATCTTATATAGTTGTCACTCCTTCACGTAAATACTCCTTCAGTTCAGTTCAGTTCAGTCGCTCAGTCGAGTCCGACTCTTTGCGACCCCATGAATCGCACCATGCCAGGCCTCCCTGTCCATCACAAACTCCGGGAGTTTGCTCAAACTCATGTCCATTGAGTCAGTGATGCCATCCAGCCACCTCATCCTCTGTCATCCCCTTCTCCTCCTGCCCCCAATCCCTCCCAGCATCAGGGTCTTTTCCAACGAGTCAACTCTTCCCATGAGGTGGCCAAACTATTGGAGTTTCAGCTTCAGCATCAGTCCTTCCAATGAACACCCAGGACTGATCTCCTTTAGGATGGACTGGTTGGATCTCCTTGCAGTCCAAGGGACTCTCAAGAGTCTTCTCCAGCACCACAGTTCAAAAGCATCAATTCTTTGGCACTCAGCTTTCTCCACAGTCCAACTCTCACATCCGTACATGACCACTGGAAAAACCATAGCCTTGGCCAGACAGACCTTTATTGGCAAAGTAACATCTCTGCTTTTTAATATGTTGCCTAGGTTGGTCATAACTTTCCTTCCAAGGAGTAAGCGTCTTTTAATTTCATGGCTGCAGTCACCATCTGCAGTGATTTTGGAGCCCAAAAAAATTAAGTCTGACACTGTTTACACTGTCTCCCCATCTATTTCCCATGAGGTGACGGGACCGGATGCCATGATCTTAGTTTTCTGAATGTTAAGCTTTAAGCCAACTTTTTCACTCTCCTCTTTCACTTTCATCAAGAGGCTCTTTAGTTCCTCTTCACTTTCTGCCATAAGGGTGGTGTCATCTGCATATCTGAGGTTATTGATATTTCTCCTGGCAATCTTGATTCCAGCTTGTGCTTCTTCCAGCCCAGCGTTTCTGATGATGTACTCTGCATATAAGTTAAATAAGCAGGGTGACGATATGCAGCCTTGACATACTCCTTTTCCTATCTGGAACCAGTCTGTTGTTCCATGTCCAGTTCTAACTGTTGCTTCCTGACCTGCATACAGATTTCTCAAGAGGCAGGTCAGGTGGTCTGGTATTCCCATCTCCCTCAGAATTTTTCACAGTCTATTGTGATCCACACAGTCGAAGGCTTTCGAATAGTCAATAAAGCAGAAATAGATATTTTTCTGGAACTCTCTTGCTTTTTCGATGATCCAGCGGATAACGGCAATTTGATCTTTGGTTACTCTGCCTTTTCTAAAACCAGCTTGAACATCTGGAAGTCCTCGGTCCACATATTGCTGAAGCCTGGTTTGGAGAATTTTGAGCATTACCTTACTAGCGTGTGAGATGAATGCAATTGTGCGGTAGTTTGAGCATTCTTTGGAATTGTCTTTTTTAGGGATTGGAATGAAAACTGACCTTTTCCAGTCCTGTGACCACTGCTGAGTTTTCCAAATTTGCTGGCATATTGAGTGCACCACTTTCACAGTATCATCTTTCAGGATTTGAAATAGCTCAACTGGAATTCCATCACACCCACTAGCTTTGTTCATAGTGATGCTTTCTAAGGCCCACTTGACTTCACATTCCAGGATGTCTGGCTCTAGGTGAGTGATCACACCATTGTGATTATCTGGGTCATGAAGATCTTTTTTGTACAGTCCTTCTGTGTATTCTTGCCACCTCTTCTTAATATCTTCTGCTTCTGTTAGGTCCATACCATTTCTGTCCTTTATCGAACCCATCTTTGCATGAAATGTTCCCTTGGTATCTCTAATTTTCTTGAAGAGATCTCTGTCTTTCCCATTCTGTTGTTTTCCTCTATTTCTTTGCATTGATTGCTGAGGAAGGCTTTCTTATCTCTCCTGGCTATTCTTTGGAACTCTGCATTCAAATGGGAATATCTTTCCTTTTCTCCTTTGCTTTTCACTTCTCTTCATTTCACAGCTATTTGCAAGGCCTTCTCAGACAACCATTTTGCCTTTTTGCATTTCTTTTCCATGGGGATGGTCTTGATCCCTGTCTCCTGGACAATGTCACGAACCTCCGTCCATAGTTCCTCAGGCTCTCTGTCTATCAGATCTAGTCCCTTAAATCTATTTCTCACTTCCACTGTATAGTCATAAGGGATTTGATGTAGGTCATACCTGAATGATCTAGTGGTTTCCCCTACTTTCTTCAGTTTAAGTCTGAATCTGGCAATAAGGAGTTCATGATCTGAGCCACAGTCAGCTCCCGATCTTGTTTTTCCTGACTGTATAGAGCTTCTCCATCTTTGGCTGCAAAGAATATAATCAATCTGGTTTCGGTGTTGACCATCTGGTGATGTCCATGTGTAAATACTCTTTAGGAGCTAATGAATGCCAATCAATGTGCAATGGGCTGGGGATATGGCTGTGAGCAAGAAAAATAGCAATTCAGAGCTTCCAGCACTTCTTTCATTCTCATGGGGAATACAACATGGAAACAAACAATTGTGCAAATAAATATTTATTATAATTGAGATAAACTAGAGGAACAAGAACCAGATGTTTTAAAACTATGTAATAGGTAAAAAACAAACTAAACTTTTGTTTAAAATTTTTGATTAAAATAATTTATGGCTGTGTAGTATTAGCTTACAAAGGATTGCCTCTCTTATGGAATTATTAAACCTAAGAATAAAGAGTGGAGAGATGAACAATAACATAGCCCATTTTTATGGACAAGAAATCTAAGTTTCAAAGAGGTCAGGTAAAACAAAACAACTCTTTTTTATTTTTGAATATATGTTTCCCTTTGTCTATTCGCTAAATCTATCAGCCAGGAATCTAAATTACAAGGGATGAAAACTCAAAGTAATGCACATAACTGAAAAAGACCAAGAATAATAACAACATACAGTTCCCCCTTCCTCCATCGTAAGTAATTTTAGCTGGACACATGCTCAACTCTCTTTCTAATTAGATGTTATTGTGTGACTAAGCTCTGACAATCAAATGTTAGCAGAAGTGAGATGGGTAGCTTCTGAGTTCTGCCCGTGAAGGTTTTTTCCCTGGAGTATGTATGCTTCTTTCGTATAAAAATTGCCTCTCACCATAAACAACTAGAAAAACAGACAAAATACATAAGACAATTTTTATAAGACATTTGACAACAGACACCACAGGACTGTGATCTCTGAGAGAAGGGAGATAAGCAAGGTTAGCATAATGGTGGCATTTACTTACTGCCTGGAAGCATTTGCTAGGATATAACACAGGGAGGAGGAATCAGAATGAGCCCAGTGGTCCTGCTGAGCTGAGAAGATGGAACAGAGATTGGGAAAGCTGAATCAGCCAAAACTTTTAAGGCAGAGGACCAGAAAAGAAGTTGGGTTTCCCTGGTGGCTCAACAGTAAAGAATCCGGCTTCAATGCAGGAGATGCAGGTTCTATCTCTGGGTCAGGAAGACTCCCTGAAGAAGGAATGACAGCCCATTCCAGTATTCTTGCCTGAGAAACCCCAAGGACAGAGGAGCTTGGCAGGCTACAGTCCATGGGGTCACAAAAGAGCCGGGCGCAACTTAGAGATTAAACAACAACAACCAAAAAGAAGTAAGTTGCACTCAGAGCTCCAGAGATTGGTAAAAGGGTCCTTTTCAGTTTGGGTCTGAACACTAATCTGGAAATCTATGGACTGATCAAGACCAGGAAAAGAACCACTAGTAATCAACAGGCCAACAAATGGTCAGAACACACACAGGCTTGGGAATAGTTTACATTTCCAAAAGCCAGAGGGGAAAAACCATGGGTGGAATCCTCAGAAGTTTCAGGTCTTCACTGTGAGGGTGAATTTGTCCTAGAGGAAAGCGATTCTGGGCTTTCAACAATAAAGCTTAAAGGCAGACCTCAAAAAAATCAAACAGGTCCTCAATAACTTAAATTTGCATTAGAAAAATTCTAAAAGCTTTTAAAGGAAAATAGCAAAATCTAACACTCAAGAGTAGTATAGCCAACATCCAGAATCCAATCAAGAATTACCAGGCATGTAAATAACAAATAAGTATAACCCATAACAATTAATATAAATTATAGAAGTTATAATAGCACATGCTCAGAGATGTAAAGGGAAAATGCACACAAAAGGAGAAGCAGCCTGGTGCACTGGGAAAACCCAGAGGAACTGGGTGGAGAGGGAGGTGGGAGGGGGGATCGGGATGGGGAATACATGTTAACTCCATGGCTGATTCATGTCAATGTATGACAAAACCCACTGCAATGTTGTGAAATGGTTGGCCACCAACTAATAAAAATAAATGAAAAAAAAAGGAGAAGCAGAAGATATAAAAGAGATTCAAACAGAACTTCCACAGATGAAAAACTTAGTATTTGAAATGAAAAAATAAAATAAATAGGATTAAAAGCAAATTAAACTGCAAAAAAAAAAAAAAAAAAAAAAAAACCATTGGTGAACTTGAAGATACCAGTAAAAAACTATCTCAAAAGAAGCAAAGAAAGAAAAAAAAAAGACTAAAAAAACCCTTAGGTGAGTAGCCTGAGACAACAGCAAACAGCCTAACATTCTAGACTCATTAAAAAAAAAAATGAGGAGGGACAGAAAATACATAAGGAAATAATAGCCTTTTCTTTTTTCAATTTGATAAAAAATTCTATAGATAAAGAAGATTAGTGAACACCAAGAATTATGAAGAAAATAGTACAAAATACATAATAATCAAATTACTTACAAACAGTGAGAAAGAGAAAATCTTATATTCAGCTACAAGAAGAAAAAAGATACTATGTGTATAGGACCAAAGATAAGAATAACAACTGACTTCTCAACAGAAAGACACAAGCTACAAGTCAGTGGAACAACATTTTTAACATACTGAATCAATATGTCACTGTACCCAGTGAAAACAGCTTCCAAAAGTGAAGGTAAAACTAATATTTTTCAGGCATGTTGTTATTGTTTAGTCACTAAGTCACACCCAATTCTTTTGTGACCCCATGGACTATAGCCCACCAGTCTCCTCTGTCCATGAGATTTCTCAGGCAATACTGGAGTAGGTTGCTGTTTCCTTCTCCAGGGGATCTTCCTGACCCATGGATTGAACCTGCATCTCCTGCATTGCAGGCAGATTCTTTATTGTTGAGCCACCAGGGAAGCCTTTTCAGGCAAACACAGCATAAAAATTCACCAACATATGAGCACTACAAAAAATACTAAAGAAAGTGCTTCAGACAGAAGGAAAGTAACAGAAGTAAATCTGGATCTACACAAAGGAATGGAGAGCCCAGAAATGGAAAATATACAGCTAAATATAAAATACTTATTATTTAATACTTATTATTTTTACTTTTTAGTCACTTTAAAAGATAACTGACTGTTTAAAGCAAAAAATAAAAATGAATTTCTGGTTCATAGCACACATAGAATATATAACAACTGTGGCACAAAAGCCAAGAGTTCTTATATCATATATCTTAAGTGACATAATATCTTAAATTAGCTTGTGATCAGTTCAGTTTAGTCATTCAGTTGTGTCCGACTCTTTGCGACCTCTGCAGCACACCAGGCCTCCCTGTCCTTCACCAACTCCCAGAGTTTACTCAAACTCATGTCCATTGAGTCGGTGATGCCATCCAACCATCTCATCCTCTGTTGTCCCCGTCTCCTCCTGCCTTCCATCTTTCCCAGCATCAGGGTCTTTTCAAATGAGTCAGCTCTTCACATCAGGTGGCCAAAGTATTGGAGTTTCAGTTTCAGCATCAGTCCTTCCAATGAATATTCAGCACTGATATCCTTTAGGAAGGGCTGGTTGGATCTCCTTGAGTCCCTTGGACTCTCAAGAGTCTTCTCCAACACCACAGTTCAAAAGCATCAATTCTTCAGTGCTAAGTTTTCTTTGTAGTCCAACTCTCACATCCATACATGACTACTGGAAAAACCATAGCTTTCACTAGACAGACCTTTGTTGGCAAAGTAATGTCTCTGCTTTTTCATATGCTGTCTAGATTGGTCATAACTTTTCTTCCAAGGAGCAAGTGTCTTTTAATTTCATGGCTGCAGTCACCATCTGCAGTGATTTTGAAAACCCAGAAGATAAAGTCTGCCACTGTTTCCACTGTTTCCCCATCTATTTGCCATGAAGTGATGGGACCAGAGACCATGATCTTAGTTTTCTGAATGTTGAGCTTTAAGCCAGCTTTTTCACTCTCTCCTCTTTCACTTTCATCAAGAGGCTCTTTAGTTCTTTGCTTGTGATAGGTAAATATGTACACTCTTGAAGCAATCAGTAAAACAAAATAAAACATAGACATATATTAATAAGTCAAAATTAGAAATAAAATAGAATTATAAAATATTATATCTAAAAGCAAGCAGGAAAAGAATAATGGAAATAAAAAAATAGATGGGATATATAGAAAACAAATAGCAAAATGGCAGGTTTAAATCCAACTATATTGACAATTATATTAAATTTAAATGGCCTAAGCAGAGATTGTCAGCCTAAGTAGAAAAGTAAGACCCAATAATATGTTACCTAAGACAAACTCACTTTAATTATAAAGACAAAGATAGGTTGGAAATTAAAGATGGAAAAAATTAGACTTGAAAACTAATCAGTAGAAAGCTTGGGTGGCTATATTAATAAACATAAAAATAATTCAGAGCAATGAATATTCCAGGGACAAAATGTGACAATTTATAGTAATAAAGGGACCAATTCATTAATACAATATAATAATATTGAATGTTCATGCACCAATTTGTGGTGCTTCAAAACACATGATGCAAACAGATAAAACTGAAAGGAGGAAAAAACAAATCCATAGTTATAGTCAGAGATTTCAGCACACCAAGCTGAGTCATTGAAAGAATGAGACCACAGAAAAGCATAAAGATTTTAACCTCACCATCAACAATTTTGCTTAATTGATGTTTATAGAATACTCAAATAGCTACATACACATTCTTCTCAAATTAACAATGAATATTCAAACTATGGACCACAGACTTCTACTCAAGTGTTCACAGCAGCTTTGTTAATAACAGACAGAAACTGGAAATGGCCCAGATGATCATCAACTGGTAAAAAGGAAAAATAACTTACAGTAGATGTTTACAATGGACTATTGCTCAGCAATAAAAAGAGACAAACAATGAATGATACATGTAATCATACGGCTGAGTCTCAAAAGCGTTATGCTAAATCAAAGAAGCCAAACAAAAAGAATACATATCAGGTGATTCCATTTATATGAAATTCTGGAAAATACAAAATTACAGAGAATGTTTTTGTTTAGTCGCTAAGTCATGTCAGACTTTTTTGCAACCTCATGGACTATAGCCTGCCAGGCTCCTCCATCCATGGGACAGAGAATAGGTTGTTGTTACTCAGGACTGGGGTTGGGGAATGGGATTGACTGTTAAGAATGGAAATGTTCTATATCTTGATTGAACATCAAGATGGTGGCTACATGACAGTGTACATCTGTCATCTTAGATTTGTACACTTAAAACAGGTCAACTGTATTGGGTGTAAATTGAAGACAGGATGAGAAGGGGATAATAGAGGATGAGATGATTGGATGGCATCACTGACTCAATGGACATGAGTTTGAGCAAACTCAGGAGATAGTGAAGGACAGGGGAGCCTGGCATGCTGCAGTCCATGGGGTCACAAAGAATTGGACACAACTGAGCGACTGAACTGAACTGAAACATTTTTAAATGTTCCCCTGCCCCTTTTCCCTTTCCAACCAGGAAGAAGACAAATACTGGAGCAGCTGCCTTGGACCTAGGGAGAGAAACCAGGAATCAAGGATGGCAGAGCCATCCTGTCATCCCTGGATCTCTTATCTCTCAGCCAGGACCTGAGAAGAGAATGTATTTTGTTGACACCATTGCATATGTCAGCCTCTTTATTATAGCAGCTTAGTCTGCATTCTAATGAATATGCCAGCTCAGGTTCAACATAGCTGGTTTCAGAGGCTCCACGATGCCAGAACTTGAGCTCTGTCTCCAGCCTGACTCTGATCTTCCCCATGCATTGGCTCTTTTCTCAGGATCCATCTGGAGGCAAACTGCTCATGCAGCCCCAGAGTCCCACTCCCTCATGGTTCATCAGTCATAAATCCAGTACCTGCTTCTGAGAGGTCCATCCTTGCCTCCTTACATCTCATTGGCTCTGCATGGGTCACGTGACCATCCCCGGGCCAGTCCCTGTGGCCAGTAAACACAGTACAATTAGCCAGGTGTGAGTCAAACCCTCTATCTAGAGTGTCGAGGGATAAAGCACCACAGAGAGTGCCATATGGAGAGGGACGACTGAGTTTTCAAGGAAATCTGGGGTGTAGACATGAAGGAAAGGTAGCCGCTGGAGAGCCAAAGTAACAGATGGTCCTGTCAGAGAGTGAGTAAATGAACAAATGACTTACCCACTGTCACCCAGCAAGAAAGTGACAGGTGTTTGAGACTTGCCTCCTGCAGCAGATCATAAACAAAGGCTACATTTTTGTTTCTTTTATATCACGCCGCAATACCTGGCAGAGCAGGCCCACAGCAGCCATTCCATCAATAACTCCTGACTTGACTTTTTGTCTTGCTTTGTTTGCCCTCAGTTGGAGTCAAAAGCACCACGGCTAAGGAGAGATTACCAAGGAAAACATTTGATAGAAAGACAGACCAAGACTTGACTGTGGATATGTCTGTGGAGGAAGAACACTGCAGTGCAAGTTACTAATAACCTTTTACAAACTACCTAAGGCTGAGACCTTCCTCCAACTTCACCTGCCTAGTGCAAATTAGAGTCTTATTCCTCCAAATTGACATCCTGCTCCAGTAGTTCAAAGCTGTGTGGCCTTGAACAAGTCACTTAACCTCTCTGAGTCTCAGATTTATCACCCATAAAATGTGAATAGAGACTTTCCTGCTGGTCCAGTTAAGACTCTGCACTCCCAATGCAGAGGGCACGGGTTTGATCCCTGGTCAGGGAACTAAGATCCCACATGCCATGCAACACAGCCAAAATATAATTCAAAAAAAGAAAAAAAGTGAACAATGCTGCTTCCAAGGATTGTTGTGAGACTAAAATTTGATGGTGTGTGTAAAAGCACTATATAAGCTACAACTACAGCTTGAGGAACAATTGCTGCCCAGCTGCTCCTGTGGGCACATACCATGCATCTCATTTCATCATTTTCCTCCTCTCCAGACTTTCCATCTGGGATTTCTCAAAGTCTCCTGAGATTTGATCTCTGATGCTCTATCAGATCTATAGAATGGAGAAAATGCCCCTGTTTGGAAAACACTCAGTCTGTTTGCTGTGTCCAGCCTGTTCGCAACATACTAAAATGCTCTAGTACATTGCAAAAAGTTGCAGAGCAAGAGAGTGGTGATGGAGGGACTGGACCCCAGGCTCAGCCTCTGGTGACCAGATTCAGAAGGAATCTACACGGACCATGCTGCCTTGTTTGCTGAGAGCACCAGCTGAGATGTGAGGTGGGCATCCTTCCTAGATGTGCTGTGCACAGCGGCATCCCAGGATGAGAGCCCTGGGGGAGGGCTTCTGAGAGTGCTCTGGTCAAGTTAAGGGCCGGAATTCAGTTGTGCAACCATGGGGCTTGGATTTAAGAAACTGGTGGCCCATCTGTCAGGATCTTTTGCTGAAAGGCCTTGTTGTTTGGGCATCATTGAAATTGTGCCTGGGAGGCTTGGTCGTAAAACACCAGGCTCTGCAAACAGGAGCTGGAGAGACAACCTTAAGTCTGTTTAACCAGGAGGCAGAACACTCCCCTGCTCACTCCCACCATTGCACACACACATAAGCTCACACCTGGGCACACATGGTCCCATAAAGCCTTTCACTGCACATACATGTGCTCCCACTCCCAGAAGCATGTATTTTTACTCTACCCCACTAGTCACGCATGATATACACTCACCTGCACTCATGAAAGCATCCTCATTACACACTCAAACACACCCATGCACACACTCACCCTCCAAAGCTATTTGCCTACTCAGAGGTTCACAATAAGCCTCAGAATTCACCCACCTCACAATACACAAATAGTCATACAATTCACCTGTGGTCACACAGACATATTCCAACACATACCGTCAAGTATGCATTGCACACACTTAAACACACATGCACTGGAAATTCTACATTTGGAGACTGAGGGCTCTTCTGTGCCTATCCCAGTCCTTAGTTCTTTGCTGACTTATGTTTTCAATCGAAATCTTGGTTCAAAATGGGTCCCCACTGAGCATGTTATCTGAGGGTTCCCAGCCATATGCTAGCTACAAAAATTCTGCCCATGTGTCAGATTCTGGCATGAATGAAATGCAACCCACACATGTGTATACATTGCAGCAAGAGCCAGAAGGTAGTTCTCGCTGTGGGATGGATGGGAACCTCAGAGAGAGCCCTGGCACCTGGCCGGGAAGGGCATTCTGGTTAGGCATAGCTTCAGGAGTCCCCCGAGGCTATCCTCTGTGCTTTGCCTGCTAGGAGGCCCGGCATCCAGGCAGAGTGGAGTTCCATCTACTACAGGCAGGAAGGACTCAGCCGGGACCACTGGGGCCTGAGCCCCCACCTCTGGGAAAGGCCCCAGGGCTAAGTTAGCTCCAGGTCAGAAAGGAGATGATTAGAATGGAGCGCAGAAAGTGCAAGGCTTTGGCTTGGGCCATTTGGCCCAGCAACAGGCAGAGCTTTGCTGATAGAATAAAATCAGAACAAGGAAGCATCGAAGCTTTGCTGAGAATACGGAAGGGGCAGAGAGGTGAAATGTGCAAAGGCAATCCTCCTAGGATAAAGACTGAGTCCAACCATGTGAGATAAAGCTTAGAGCAGGACAGCAAATCGAGGCTCTGCCACTTGCTCGCTGTATGATCTTGGGCAAGTGGCTTAACCTCTCTGTGCCTGCGTGTTCTTGTTTGTAAAAAGGACTTAATAACAGTGCGCTCAGAATAGGGTTGTTATAAGGATTAAATAAGCGATAAGAAATAATGGATAGCCTTCTACAGGTAAGGCACTTTTAACAGAGCCTGGCATCTAGCAAGTGCTGAATTTAGTTTCCCATCGCTTCTGTAACAAATGTTCACACTTAGTGGTTTAAAACAACAGAAATTTATTCTCTTTCGATGTTCCGAGGTCTGAAGTATGAAATGAGTCTTACAAGGCTAAGACTAAGGTGTTGCCTGTACTTCTTCACCCTGGAGGCTCCAGGGAAGAATCCATGCCTTCCTCACCAGTTTCTAGAAGCTGTTTGCATTTCTTGCCTCATGCTTCATCACTCCAATTTCTATTTCTGTTGTTACATAACCTTTTCTCTCTCAGATGCTCCTGCCTGCTTCTTATAAAGATTTGCATGAGTAAATTGTGCCCACCCAAATAATCTCCCCACTCAAGGTCCTTAAATTATTCACATCTACCAAATCCCTTTTGCTATAATAAGGTAGCATATTCACAGATTTTGCGGATTGGCAACTGGACATCTTTGATGATGAAGGGGGCATTATTCAGTCTACCACAATCATCAGGAAATGTGAGCAATTAAGACAAAGTCCTTCCAGCTACCTTGCCCAAAGTCACCAGGGTGGTAGCCCAGATCTCCCTGATCTCAAGTCCACTAAGCTAGTGGGCTTTGAACTTGAGTATCATCAGAATCCCTCAGAAGGCATGGTTGTTGGGCCCACCCCCAAAGTCTCTAATTCTGAGGTGGTGCCTGAGAATTTGCATGTCTGACAGATCCCTAGGTGATGCTGAGGCTGCCATACAAAATTGCACATTCCATACTTTGAGAAGCATCACGCTACAGCATGCTGCCCACTGGGAGGAGTGGGTTCCCCATATTTGCAAACATTCAAGCAGATTCAACATAGGAGGCAGATGGGCAGAGTCCACCAAATGCTATCTACAGAGTATTCCCAACAATGGGCTCCCAGAGTCTGGGCGCTTGGTGGGAAGGGTGCCGAGAATCTTATTCGGACAGGTAAGCTAGCTCACCTATTAATTGAACGCCCATTTGAGCTCAGGTCTCTCTACCCACTTTGGAGGCAACCTAATATCACAAAAAGAGCATGGGCTATGGGGTCTGACCAGCCTGGATTCCAGATCCCTTGCTCGCTGACTCACAACAAAATCACTCAACCTTCCAGAACTCAAGTTCTCTCCTCTGTAAGATGAAAACCTCAATGCCTGCTTCCCAGGGTGGTTGTATGGATTAGAAAAAAATAATGATATAATACAGCTTACACAGTATCTGGAACATGGCACCAGCCTTAAAAGAACATTTAGATCCTCTCACCTTGAAAGAAAGAAATGGCATGTCTGGTCATATCATAGTGAATAAGACCCCACATATAGCAGAGCAGAGGATGCAGAACACAGGAAAAAGAATATAGCAAGGTGAACAAAAGGGACATTGACAACAAAAGCCCAAAATCTATTGGAGGAGAAGGTGTTTGAAAAGGGGGACCCACTTAGCCTCTGGTGGCACTTTCAAATTCTTTTCAATTGGCACATTCAAGTGACCAGATCTAACCCAAGGGCTTCTCCTTGGATTTCTCCTTCCTCTCTTGAAAAAGCATCACTGGTTTCATCTTCAACCTTGGGATGGGTGGATGTGGAACTATTACTTATTAACAGTCTGTATGTTCCAGGCTCCATATTAGATGCTTTAGATGTGCTATCTCACGTAAACCACTCACCCAACTATGCTTCAGATGGCTCAGAAAACCTCATCTCCCTTCCCTCCCTGTTCCAGGGATGCCTGCTCATCCCAGCAGCCTTTAACCTTTCAGTTGTGGGACCACTGGGACAAACGTCCTCAGCTTCCTTCCTTTGTGCCCATCTCTCCACGTGCTGCATTTTTTATTGAGATTCTTGCAGGGTTGCAGGAAGCTGGGTATTGGTGATGGTGGTGAGGAGGGTGGAGAGGTGTTAGTGAGTCTATAGTCATTCATCAACCACCTTCAAAGAGCTGTCTCCCCTTTTGCTGTTTATTATCATGATTATTTTCCAGGCTGCCTTGCCCACAATGGTTATTGCCTCCAACTCCAGAGGGCCACATCAGCTGCCACTGACTTTTATTCCCGCCAATAAAAATGTAAGCTCCACAACAAGAAAACCGCGGGCTAAAGAGACAAAGCCCATAAACTTGAATTTTAAATGTGGAAAGATGATGCTAGTAATTCTCTGGGTGCCATCTCCCACATGCCCTCTGCACCCATTGCACTGTGCTCGATTCTCCTCCAGAGAGAGTCCCTCTGAGCTCAGAAGAGACCCTCAGCAGGTGAGTGGGCAGGGTAACAAATTGGGAAGAACTAGGGTGAGCTTGCAGTGGTTTCCTCAGCCCCCTCCCCCAACCAATATACACAGACCTAGGTAAACCTCCTTCTGGTACCAAAAAAAAAAAAAAAATGTCAAATTAAAAACCATCTTGCTCTCTGGATATTATGTCCTTGTGCATTTTCTGTGTGTACAGACGTTTTCAACTAATTTCCTATTTATTGTCCTCCATGGGGAGTCTGGTCCCTTCCTAAAGCAGGATGAGTTCTTCCAGCGGGTGAGAAGAGCAGCTGTCAGGCTGGGAGTCGGGGCTGAAGGGCAGAGACCATCTCCAGACAGGGGGTGACTTCCCTGGAGGCAATTCCTAATGACTCACCCTCTGTATCCCCTAACCCCCAATCCAGCTCCTCCCATTACCCAATATTATTCTCATCGTAGCCTATATCCTCATAACAATATCTTGACTGGCCGCTGCTGCCTATCTCCTTTGCTAGAGTTTAAGCTCCACAAGGACAGAGACCTTGTTTGATTTGTTTAGACTTGATGTTCTTGGCATGTCATAGACGCTATTAAGTGATGTTGGACATCCCAAATGACTCAGACTATAAAGAATCTACCTGCAATGCAGGAGACCTGGGTTGGGAAGATCCCCTGGAGAAGGGAATGGCTATCCACTCCAGTATTCTTGCCTGGAGAATTCTACGGATAGAGGAGCCTGGTGGGCTACAGTCCGTGGGGTCGCTAAGAATCAGACATGACTGAGCCACTAATACTTTTGTTGCTAGTAGTGGTCATAGAAGTATATCCACCTGTCTGTACACCCAGGACACTGCCTGCCCTATAGCAGGTCCTGAAGAAGTACTACTCAGACACTGGAATAAACAGAGAGGGAAGGCCCCCTGAGGTTTGCTGGAGGAAGGGACTAAGCACTTGCACTTCTCTAGGGCCATAGAATGAACCCTGGTGACCTAGAGGAGGAAGAATGACTCAGTGACTTTACCCTTTGGCATGAGAGGACCCAAGCCTCTTTCAAAATCTCATTTCTGAGCCCAAGAGCCATAGTGATTTAGAAATTGGAAGGACTACTAAGTATCAGAGAGTTAAACTCCCCCACCCCAGCCTAACACCCTACCAGTGTGTCCTGATTCACGGCTGCCCAGTCTCCTCTCTCATGCCTGCAGGATGGGGAGATCCCCCTCACACAGAACCTCCCACTCATCTACTTAAGGTCCTAAGAAAGAAAGAAAGAAAGTGAAGTCGCTCAGTCATGTCCGACTCTTTGCGATCCCGTGGACTGCGGCCTACTGGGTTCCTCGGTCCATGGGATTTCCCAGGCAAGAATACTGGAGTGGGTTGCCATTTCCTTCTCCGGGAGATCTTCCCAACCCAGGGATTGAACCCAGATCTCCCGCATTGTAGGCAGACACTTTACCGTCTGAGCCACCAGGGAAGTCCTAAGCCCAGTGCTAAAACCTGGGCTACCCTGGGTGCTCAGAGATGAAATCAGTCAGCCTGTCCTTTCTGGGCTCACTCTCCTATCCAACGATGAAATGGACAGCTCTCTTGAAGAGCCCTCTTGAGTCCTAATATGTTTCTTCTGTGCAGGTTAAATATTTCCGTGCATGTGTGCTCAGTGGCTCAGCCGTGTCCGACTCTGTGACCCTGTGGACTATAGCCCACCAGGCTCCTCCACCCAAGATTCTCCGGGCAAGAACGCTGGAGTGGGTTGCCATGCCCTCCTCTAGGGGTCTACAGGAATATCACCTCCCTTTCTCTATTCACTAGGCTTGTTTTAATGTTCCTCTGAGACTAATTGAAATTATCAAAGGAGACTGATGAGATGAAAAAAAATAAAAGAGCAGTCCTCGGAGAAAACCCCTCATTATGGGATTGGCTTATGAAGAAGGGTTGGAGAAAGAACTGAAAGGGAGCCGTCAGAAGGTGGGTGGAGAGCACACTTTCTCAGATACAAGACAGGAAAACATTCTGAAGCTGCAGGTGGTAAATAACCACATAGATCCTGCAGGGAAGTCAAGAGAATGGGATGAGATCGTGGACTTTGGCTAATGATTATCTCATCATAACCTTCAAGGCAGATTTTCCATGATGTGGAAGGACCAGAGTGGGACTGCAAAGTGCAGAGGAGAAAAATGAGGAGTAGAGACACAGAGGCAAGGGATATAGACAACACCTTTAAACTCCAAGGGCAGCACTTGGTTGCTGGGAGCAGAGGAAGCCAGGGACTAAGGCAAGAGCTCAGCCACTTTGGCACACATCACAGTCTGTGTGTTCAGACTCTTCTTTCTTCTGGGAAACACATACCCTCTTTTTGAGCCCAGAGCCTCTGCTCAGCCAATCAGAACCCTTCTCTGGGGTTTCTCAAGTTAGAACCAAGGGAACAGAGGCTTTTTCTCCCAGTGTTGAAACCTGGGTTTGTGAGTCCAAGAGTGACCAACGGTCCCTGGTGGAGAAAGCCCACGTGGGAGTACTCAGGTGACAATGAGAGAAACAGAAGTCTTGTCCTGGAGCGTGTGAGTGCCTGACACTCAACTCTGCCCGTTTGCTTGGCCTGACATGTGATAACTGGAGTCAATAGAGCCCGTTGGATTCTAGACTAAATCAAATTGGGTTTCTGTCATTTTCTACCAAAAGAATTCTCATCTCATGACTAGAGACCAAAGGGCAGGTTTACAGTGAGTCTGGTACCCAAGATGCTTGAAGCTAAAGTCAATCACATACAGAGCCAGGGCAGCCCTCGGGGGCCACTTGTCCCTCTTGAGTCTGATGTCCCAGCCTGGCAACGAGAGCTGGTCATGCCTAGCATCTGTCCCAGCTCTGATAATGGAGCTGGCCTGGCGGCCTGTGGATAAGGTTATTTATTTGCTTCATAAGCAGGAAGGCCTGAGGCACATCATGGCAGGGCCCGAGCTTGCCTTTCTTTCCTGTTTCACATTATATTTCAACCCTGGCAAGAGTGATTCTTCTTGGCCAGGAAATTGATTTTAAATCACCCTTCTTGCTGCTGACAGCCCCATGAAACCCTCCCTCCCTGGGGCCTTAGTCCTCTCTCTCTCTCTGAAAAGCCCCCTTCTCAGTCCCATCCTCCAGCACCCCCTCCACACACACACACACACACACACACACACACACAGCTCTTCCCCATGATGGGGATTTTATTTTTCCCCAATTCCATTTAGTGATGCACTTTTATAACCAACTCCATCTGTGGCACTGAGACCAGTCTGGAGTGATGGGCCCCTGGGAGAGGAAACCAGGAAGCCGGCTGGAGGAAATGTGAACTCTCATTCTTGGCACCTGCCTAGAGGGAGCGAGCTGGCACCAGGCAAAAGGCGGCAGACTGGTTCTTGCAGAAGGAACTTGAGAAGGGGATGGAAATTCTGATGCTAAAGCCACGAGCTCTATAGACCACATCCTCAGCTAAGACCAGACACCCAGCGGGGAGGAGAAAACAGAAGTGGGAAATGAAGGAGGTGCAATGCTGCTGACAGCACTCCTCCTGGGCCTTTACCGCAGCCTCCCAGCGCATGTTACCTGCGTGTGTTATCTATCCCAGCACTTGGTTGCAGGGGACATGCCTTGGAAATGTCCAAGCACAAGCTTTGGATCCTGAAAGGTTTTCGTCTCCCAGCCAGCTCTGCTACTTCATAGCTGTAAGGGCTTCTCTGATGGGGGTCTGCCAGCCTTTTCTTAAAGAGCCAGATGGTACTAGCAATATTTTAGGGTTTGCAAGCCATGAGGTCTCTCACAATGGCTCACAAGTTCTGCCATTGTAGAACAAGAGCTGCCAGAGACAATATGTGAATGAAGGGGTGTGGCTGTGTCCTAATAAAATTTTATTTACAAAAACAGGCAGCCTACCTTCAGGCCATAACTGGCCCCTTCCTCTCTTTGTCCTCCCAGTCCAGGTGCAACTC
The DNA here is from genome assembly GCF_033118175.1 of Dama dama. Taxonomy (NCBI): domain Eukaryota; kingdom Metazoa; phylum Chordata; class Mammalia; order Artiodactyla; family Cervidae; genus Dama; species Dama dama. Next base: position 107,769,115 of record NC_083700.1, on the reverse strand, counting down.
ACAAAATTCTGATTACTGCCACAGGCGCTCAGCCCAGTTACTCAAAGGAAAACTGCAAAATCGCAAGAAAGCAAGACTGTCTGCTATTCACTTAATACCCATGGTACAGTCTAATGGTCAAAACCATGGGCTAGCTTCAAGCCTGGCTTTGTCGCCTATAATCTTGGAAAAATTGCTTACCTGTTCTGTGCCTCAACATCATCATCTGTAAAATGAAGGTGCTAAACAATGAGCGGGTGTGACAACTTGACTATTCAGCTCATGTGCTAAAACAGTGTCTGGTAGGTAATATGAGTCTTATTATCAAGGAGTCTGGTGAGACTGCTAGATGGGTAACAGAAAGAGATTTCCTTGTGATGGCAGAGGAAGTCTTCTTAATCTAACTTTAGGAGGGCTTCCCAGAGGAGGTGATGCTGAAGCTGAGACGCTGACAACAAGTAGGAGTGACTCCAGAGAAGAAGATGGAAGCATGTTTCAGCATCTCATTGCAGGCAAGAAAAAGTAAGTCATAGTTAAGGACTCATAAGGAGGGTTGGGGGTTTCCTGGTTGCAGAGCAACCAGGGAGAGACCAGGCCAGAGAGATAAGTAGGGGCCAGATCATGCAAGACTGTGAATGCTGTGTGGCAGAATGTGGGTTTTATCTTCATGATACTGGTGGCTATGGAAAGGTTCTAATTGGAGGAGATTTGTACCTAGATGTGTGCACACAGTTGCTACAGTCTAGAGGATGCATTGAGAAGGCTGAGAATAGAGACACAGGGACCACCAGAAAGCCCTTGCCTTAGATTAGGGCAGGGAGGAGGTGGCTGCCCTAAGGCAGGAGCCCTGGGAGGAGTTGTTAAAGAGAGAGAAGCATCCAGATAGGGATCCAGTTGGACATCGGGAATAGTAAAGAGGGAGGAGGCTAGAGTGACTCCCAGGTTTTGACCTAACTAAAATCGTGACCAGCAGAAGCTGCTGACATGACCGCTGCCTGTACAGTTCTGACACAGCAGAGCTTTATCACAGACTGATTTGGAGCCAGAAATCAAAAACCATCATCTCTTCAAGATTCTGACTGCAGTCCTTTTGGACATGTACTAAGAACTGAGATTGCTGGATCATGGGGTAGTTCTATTTTTAGTTGGAAGAAACCTCCATACTCTTTTCATAGCTGCGTACCATTTTGCATGCCCACCAACAGTGCACAAGTGTTCCAATTTCTCCACAGCCTTGCCAACACTGGTTATATTTTGATTTTTTAAATAATAGCGATCCTAATAAGTGTGAGTGATATCTCACTGTGGTTTTCAGTTACATTTCTCTGATGATTACTGATGTTCAGCACCTTTTCATGTACCTGTATTTCGTTTGAATGATTTCTTTGCATTCTTGTGTTCAATGCAGCTTTCTACACAGTAGCCAAGGTGTGGAAAGAACCCGAATGTCCATCACCAGACAAAGAGCTAAAGAAAAGATACATCCAGTGAAATATTATTTAACCTTGAAAAAGGGAAATGGTACCACTTGTGATAACATAAATGGACCTTGCAGACATTATGCTAAGTGGAATAAATCAATCACAGAAAGGAAATATCATAAGCCAGTTTCACATGTATGGGCAACTTAAAGTAGCCAAACTTTCAGAAGCAGAAAATAGATTGGTGGTTGCCAGACTGGGGAGGGGGGGAGGGAAAAATGGGAAGTTGCTCGTTGAGTAGAGTGTTTCAGTTATACAAGATGAAGAAGTTGTAGAGGTCTGCTGTAGAATGTAGAACCCGTAGCTAACAATATGGTATCGTACACTTAAAAAGTAAAAAGGATAGATCTCATGTTAACTGTTCTTATCACAAAAAAAGCAAAGGGGCACAAGGAAGCTTTTGGAGGTAATGGGTGTGATTATCGTGATTTTGGTATCATAGTTATAGGCATATGTCCAAATTTATCAAGTCATGTTACATTAAATATATGCAGTTTTTTTGTATGTCAATTATACTTCAATAAAGTTGCTTTAAAAAAAAAAAAACTTGAGGAACTTCCCCAGTGGTCCAGTGGTTATTCAGGGGACATGAGTTCGATCCCTGGTCCAAGAAGATCCCACATGCAGGGCAACTAAACCCATGTGCCACAGCTACTGAGCCCACTGGCTCTAGAGCCTGTGCTCTGCAACAACAGGAGCCAATGCAATGAGAAGCATGCGCTCTGAAACTGGAGAGCACTCTCACTGCCCGCAACTAGAGACAGCCTGTGAGCAGCAACGAAGAGCCCGTGAGCAACCATGAAGACCTAGTGCAGCCATAAATTAAAGGAAGTAAGGAGCCTGTCAGAGGTCATTTCATCCATGCCTCTGCCTCTGGACCCATCTGCATTCAACCCATCCAAACAGTCAGCCGTGAGCGCAATGATGGACAGATGCTCTGTGAGCACCCAGGTGGGTCCTGCTCTCCAGAAGGAAGCTGCTCTCTCGTGGAGGTGAAGGTCCCAAGAGCCTGGAGAGTCAGAGCTTTTAACTGATAGGCACACTGGCCCTCCTACTTCCTTTTTTTCCTTTTAAATTTAGCCAGCTGGGTCAGTTTCCTTGCTATAGGGGGAGGGAGGGTCTGGCAGATAGCCACCCCAGCTACATCACAGTTAAGGCTCCACAGCCCTAACCACGACAGATGTAATTTATCTACAGCCAAGGCAAAGAGGCAAAGAAATGCCGTTTCTTCCCTTCCTTGCTGTTACAGGCCATTTATCACCTTCATTATTTTTATAGCAGTGTGGAGTGCTCGACTCTCTCCTCTGCCCCCCAGGAAATGTGAACAAATGACGAATCTGGAACCCATGCTATCAAGGAAGGCATCAAAGCACAGAGGGGTAATTAAGAATGGAATGTCAAGTGCCCACCCCTTTGCCCTCTCTTGTTCTTATTTTAACTCCCTCCCATGCCCCAGAATTCCCCAGGAAGGACCTGAGACCTTATCTGAGTTGTGGACTGGAATGCAAGAGTTGATCTAAAGCACCTGAAGCATCAGTGGACTTTTGAAAAGGGAGGTTGTTGTAATGCTTATGCCAGGTGACCTCTGATTTAAGCTAACAGAAAAAGCAAAACTGACTCAGTGAGAAAGTTGGCGTGAGGTCTGTAGGACTTCAAGTTTTGATGAAAAGGTGGGAAGGTGGGGAAAGAAAGTAGAATGTACTCTCATTTGGGTGAAAGTTACTGTTGTTCAACTCAAAGCAGAGGTGAGTGAGTGCAATGAGAGATTCTATTTGCCTTGCTACAGTGGGGAAGGTGTGAAGAAAAAAGTTTTGGTGTTATATGAACCTGAATTTGAATCTCCACTTTTGCAGTACCTCTAGAACTTATAAACTGTAAATAATTGCATCCAATTATATGGTTGTTGTTTTTGTTTTGTTTTTTTTCAATTAAAATACCAGCATTATTTTTCACTGCTCGAATTGTTCCAGCTTTAGCCACTGGGAACTTCATCAGGTTGGCTCCTGTCTTCTTTCAACAAGCCTCCAAATGTTCTAAGTTCATCTTGTATTTTCCATTCCTCACTCCTGGAATCAACCACTTCTTCTAGGACCCCTAGTTCCTTTTAATGGAGAGAGGTGTCTAGAGATCAAGATTTGAGCATTACCTGTGCTTACTGTCACTGAAGTGTCATTGTTTATAGGCCCTCTTATCAGAGCTAGGAAATATATGTACATGCACCAACCCATGAATATATGCACATTGATACTTCTGTATCAATCTATATCATGGCTTTGCAAGAAGAAAATGAGGTAGGAAATTTAAGAGAATGTTTTATCTTTGCAACTTTTCTGTTCACGTGAAATTAAAGATTTTTAAAAAGTATTTAAAGAATCTAGAATGTAATAGGCATGCAATAGCTTCCAATTCCCTTTCCATCCCTCCACTTCCTGGACTCGACTGCTCTTCCTACCTCAAGAATTTGTATGTGGAATAAAAATATCTCCTCCACAGGACTGTTGCAAAACATACTGGATGTGTTTCAGGAGGTGAAACTTACATGTAGCTATGGCAGCAACTAGTAGCAGGAACCCCTCTGGTCAAGTTCTTTGAGCAATTGGCTGGCTCTACCCAAAGTCTGAAGCAGAGTCTTTTATAATATGGAGGGGGATATGGTTTAGGCTCCCCTAGAAGCAGACCCTGAGACAGGATTCAAGTGCTAATAACTTATCCGGGGGCACCAGGAATCCTTTATGGAAATGGGAAATGATCCAGAGAGAGGAAGGCAGCCAAAATGTCTGCATTAATAAGCCAGCTCCCGCAGTGGGGGACCGCAGCTTAATCCCATGAGGAAACTCCAGGGAATGCTGTAAAACACAAGCCTCGGATTTATCCTGACACCCCCAGCAAAGTAACTGGGGGATTTTTACAGAGGAATCCACATTCATCACTGATGGAAGGCTGCTCCCAGGGCTGTTGCTTCCCCAGCACATGCAGTGTGGCCTCCTGCTTCTAAAGACAGCCCCAGGACCAGCACTGCAGATGTTTTATGTGCGTCTTCGCACCGCGCGCCAGACGCCAGTGGCCATGCTCGGCCCAATTCAGTCCGCTCATCTCCATTTCCTCAACCCCTCCAGCTCGCCTGAGCTTCCTTGAGAGAACCCTGTAAAGGGGAAGAGAATTATGACCTCTCCCGAGGTTTTGGCTCAGAATGAGAAAATTTGTCAAGGAAGAGCCAGTTTCATCTAACCAAATATTCAATAAACTGTGACAAGGTAGCCAGGCCTACAAATTTCCTCAAAGTGATATAAAAATGTATTTATATATAGAGCTAAGTGGCATTTCTCTATATATGAATATGTAAATTCCTGGGTTTGTAAGTTTCTGTAGTTGAGAATGAGCATGAGACAGTGAGTACAGAGCCATGAATTCATAAAAATGTTTTAAAGGAGCTCTTTCCAACCTTTTGGTGTGTGATGTTATTAAGGTACAGTAGACTTGCAAAGTATCTTGTAAATTTAAAAGTTTAATGCATCATTTGCAGAAGTTTTCCCCTGAGTTTACTGTAAAAAAAAGGCAGTGATGAGAAAACGATGTCATCTCAACCTTTCCCCTTGAGAAGAGCTGTACGCTTGGCTTCTGCAGCCAGAGCCTCCATCCTTCCCTGCATCCTGAGGACCCAGAGCTTCTTGCATGGGCAGGCTCACCGTGTGCAGATGCAGATTGTACCCAGTGCAAGCACACCCAGCCTAGGGTTGACAGAGCACTGAAATCTCACCCACTTTCCCCTCACCAAGCCAAGCACCCCCATGGAGGGCTGCAAGAAGAGGTATCTTTTATTAATCTGCACAAAAGCCCCATGTGGTCAGCAGCATTCATCTGTGCAATATGTATTATGTGCAAGCACCAGTGACGAGGAGTTATCAATTTAAGCATCACGAGACCAGGACACAAAGAGAAGAAAGACTTGTCCAGAGTCTCCTGTGGTTGCCATAACAAAGTGTCACAGATAGGGTGGCTTCAACAGCATTCATTTATTTCCTCACAGGTCTGGAGGCTGCAAGTTCAAGATCATGGTGCTCACAGACTTAGTTCCTTCTGAGGTTCTCTCATGAGCTTATATATGACTGTCTTCTCCCTGGGCCTTCATATGGTCTTACTTCTGTACACATCTGTGTCTTTGTCTCCTCTTCTTATAAAGACACCAGTCATATGTTTTGGGGCCCACCCTAATGACCTCATTTTAACTTATTCACCCCTTTAAAGACTATCTCCAAATATAATCACATTCTCAGGTCCTGGGAAGTTGGGACTTCAACATATGGATTTCAAGAGAGGGAACACAATTCAGCCCATAACACAGAGCAACATAGAAAGTCATTGATGATGCCAGAAATAGAACTTGATATTTGCTGACTTCCTTTCTATGAAGCACTGGGGCTTATTCCAAAGCCATCGTGTCCCTGTCAACCCTTGTTTTTGACAGAGGTGTAAATGGAATTGCAGACACTAAAAAGAAGAAAAGAAAAAAAAAGCAGTTCTGCCTCACTGCTGTTCTGCTTAGCAAGTCATGCTGCCACCCCTAAACGGAGCCAGGATCTCCTGTGACACCCACATAATACCCACCTCCGCTGGTTCCTTCAGCAGAAGGGAATGTCATTCCAGAGCCAAGAGCTCACAGATGCCTGTTAGACATCCACTCCCCTCCATTGAGCAGTCACCTCCCACCTGATCTACACAAAGAATTTGTTTTTGTTGTTCAGTCACCAAGTCATTTCCAACTCTTTGCAACCCCATGAAACTGCAGCACACCAGGCTTCCCTGTCCTTTACTATCTCCTGGAGTTTGCTCAGATTCGTGTCCATTGAGTCAGTGATGCTATCTAGCCATCTCATCTTCTGCTACCCCCTTCTCCTTTGTCTCCAGTCTTTCCCAGCATCAGGGTCTTTTCCAACGAGTTGGCTCTTCACATCACATGGCCACAGTGTTGAAGCTTCAGCATCAGTCCTTCCAATGAATATTCAGGGTTGATCCCCTTTAGGATTGACTGGTTTGATCTCCTTGCAGTCCAAGTGGCTCTCAAGAGTCTTCTCCAGCACCACAATTCGAAAGCATCCATTCTTTGGCACTCAGCCTTCTTTAGGGTCCAACTCTCACATCTGTACATGACTACTGGAAAAACCATATTTTTGACTATACAGACTTTTGTTGGCAAAGTGATGTCTCTACTTTTTAACATGCTGTCTTGATTTGCCATAGTTTTCCTTCCAAGGAGTAAGCATCTTTTCACTTCATGGCTGCAGTCACTGTCCACAGTGATTTGAGAGCCCAAGAAACTAAAATCTGTCACTGCTTCCACTTTTCCCCCTTTTATTTGCCATGAAGTGATGGGACTGTCACTTCATAGCTTCATTGAGTTATGCAAGCCCCTTCGCCATGACGAGGCTATGGCCCATGAACGGGACACACAGAATGCGTTTCCATGAACCTAGCTTCCAGACACATTTGGGTCATTTCTGCCTGATGAAGACATCACACAATGAAGCCCTTTCCATGTCAAACTTCTGCAGGAAAGAGGCTGTGCTCACCTCCATTCAGGGTTCTGGATGATCTATGTCAATAGAACCTCCTAAAATTGTGCAGTGCACAACCAGTGTAACTGTACTGGGCAGCCATGCCACAGCATTCATACACCTGACTCCGTAAGTTATTTCTATCTGTTCCCTCCTTTCCCCTCTTCTCAACTTCTTGTCCCTTCTCAGTCCTCTGTTATGTTAAAGCTGGTTTCCCCTCAAAATCAATCAGCCAAGGGACCGCATTGTAACCTGTTGCCCAGATTTCCCCCAATTACCACCACATCCTGGTGTTCACACCCTTGCACAGTCACCTCCCACATTGTACCAGGGTGTTTGATAGAATACTGCAGAAATGATGGCACATTACTTTCAAGATCAGGTTATAAAGACACAGTGGCTTCTGTCTTGATCATTTTCTCTCTCTTGTTCTCTTGTATCTCTCGCTCTGGAGGAAGCCATGTCATAAGAAATCTTGCAGTAAGATCCACTCACTAACAAGAAACTGAAGCTTCCTGCCAACATATACATGAGTGAGCTTAGAAACAGACATACTCCCCCCGACCCAGGCAATCTTCAGATGACTGCAACCCTGGCTGACCCACAGCTAAGCTGCTCCTAGATTTCCGACCCACAGAAACCATGAGATAATAAATGTTTGTTGTTTTCAAACTGATAAATTTGGGGTCACTTGATACACAGCAACAGATAATGAAGGTAGGCAAAGCTCATGTTGGGTCAGATCAAGTCAGCCCCTCACAGTCACAGAATTACCTCCACTGAGCTGGGTTTGGATGTTCTTTCCCAAATTTTATCAGAAGGGGTTATAAGAAACAGCCATGTAGAATGTGCCACCAATTTTGCGGCACACCTGCCATTAAGCATATTGCTTAATGCTTCATTAACTTTGCGGTACTCTTTGTAAGGGGCATATGAGAAACATATTAAGAGTTTAAAACAGGATTTTCCTTCATTTAAGTATTCATTATTGGAACTCCTACAGTTATGAGTTTACCTAGAGAAGCAAAAATCTTCCCTTATAATATTAGTCCTCTCTCTTTAATATTCATCCCACATTCACCCAAGGGTCCATCCCTTCCTCTTCTATCAACATCTTTGTTGTTCAACCTTTCCCTGGTTGACAGAGGATCAATACCCTAGGAATACAATGGAAAGTGATTGCAAAGTATAATTGCAAATATTACAGAGAAAGGAGGCAGGATTTCATAAAGTCTACGAGAGTGAGGTTGAGGAACTGCTGGCTTCATGTGCAAAGGGTTTGAGGAATGCGTATTGGGGAGCTTTAGAGCAGTTAACAGCTGAAGAGAGGAAAACAGCCAGGACCATGACACCATGAAGACTTTGAAAAGATTGGTTTGAATATCAAAGGAATAAGAGAGGCTCTCTAGAATTGATAAAGTCCTCAGAGTTTTTGCACAAAAATAACACTTTTATGATCATGCTGCAAAAGTCAAACGTGAATTTGAGAATGTTATTTCATTCTACCATATACTTTCATTGGGAAAATTCCACCAAAAAAGTCAGTCCTTGCTTTACTATTCATTCATCGAGCAGACTGATAGTTGCATGTGCAAAGCCAATTTTGTTAAGTGTACAATAAAATAAACTTGTTTTTAATGATTTTTGCTTTCACTTTTTAAGGAGCAGTGTAACAAAGCTGTGTTACAAATATTAACTGTGAAATGTTTGTCCCATCTTTAAAGCCAGTTGAAAGTAGCCCTTTTCTACTTCCAAGTATATCAGGATATCAAAGCTAGCAGAGCGGGATGGGGTCGGGGGGAGGGGGGCGAACATTCTTCTCCTAAGGAATTGGACTGTGGCTTCTTTCTGATATCTGAGCTTTGTAACTTTGATATTTGACTTTTTGCCCAGACTCCTGGGAAGCTAAGTATGGTCCTGCTCCCAATTCCAGGGTGTGGGTTTTCCCCCCACAACCACGCCATTCTGGAATACCAGCGGTCTGTCCTGCAATTCCAGAGTTTTGACACTATCTATCAAGTAGTAGCAGCAGATTCCTCAGGTTAAGGGCTCAGTCCTACAAAACTGCCCCCAACCCTGATGCCAATCACAAGTCCAGGTTTTTGCCTCTGCTTCCAACTGATGAGTTATAGGTTGGAGGTTTCAACGACCCCCTCGTTGCATGTGAGGTAAGTTCCTTCAGTCATGTCCAACTCTTTATGACCCTATGGACTGTAGCCTGCCAGGTTCTTCTGTCCGTGGGATTCTCAGGGCAAAAATACTGGAGTGAGTTTGCCATGCCCTCGTCCAAGGGATCTTCCCAACTCAGGCATTGAACCCGAGTCTCTTGCATCTCCTGTATTGGCAGGCAGGTTCTTACCACCAGCGCCACCTGGGAAGGCCGACCCCCTTCGCTGGGTTCAATCAATTTGCTAGAGAGGCTCACATAACTCAGAGAAGCATTTTACTTACTAGGTTACTGATTTATTATAAAAGGCTGCTACTGAGGAACAGCCAGATGGAAGAGATCCACAGGGCAAAGTACATGGGAAGGGGCACAAAGTTTCCATGCCCTCTCTGAGCACACCACTCTCGGAGCATCAACACAATTCACCAACCTGGAAGCTCTCCAAACCTGCCCTTTGCGTTTTTACAGAGACTTTATTACAGAGGCATAATTGATTAAATCATCAGTCATTAGCGATTGATTCCACCTCCAGCCCCTCTCCCCTTCCAGAGGTCAGGTGGGTGGGTCTAAAACTTCCAACCTTCTAATCACCTTGTTGATTCTCTAATCAACCAATGAATCCTATCCTTAGATGCAGTCCAACTCACTCATTAACATAACAAAAGAGCACTTTTGTCTCTCTCTCCGCACTTAGGAAATTCCAAAGGTTTTAGGAGCTCTGTGCCAGAAATGGGACAAAGACCAAATATATAGTTCTTATTATAAATCACAATACGACACTAAGTCAAACTTTGCGGCTATCATGTTTTGTTGTTGTTCATTCGCTAAGTTGTGTCTGACTCTTTCCGACCCCGTGGACTGCAGCATGCCAGGCTTCTCTGTCCTTCACTATCTCCTGGAGTTTGCTCAAACTTTATGCTTGGCCCCAAATTTTCTTGGTGTCCATCCTTCACTAAAAAACAGTTGAATATGTATGTTGAAGATAAGTGTCTCAGATCTTTTGTGGAATGAGGCAGCACATTAATTATGAACAAGTTCTGAAGCTGCCCCTTGGAAGATCAGCACAGAGTTTCATCACCCTTCTCAGCCTCTTTATTGTCATTGACCAGGTTAGTTCCAAGCTGCTTCCCCAAGCCTCCTTTCTTATTTTTTCTAACACATGGTACTCTGGTTAATTTTCTTCCTACATTTCTATCCTTTCCTTCTGGCTTCCCTTTTTCCAATATAGAAATTTCCCTTCCTGGAACATTTGCTCTCATTTCATATGTGTCCAGACAGTGTCCAGAAAGCTGCGCCTGCTAAGTCACTTTAGTCATGTCCAACTCTGTGCAACCCTGTAGAGTGTAGCCCCCCAGGCCCCTCCATCCATGGGATTTTCCAGGCAAGAATACTGGAGTGGGTTGCCATGCCCTCCTCAAGGGGATCTTCCCGATGCAGGGATCAAACCCGCATCTCCTGCATTTCAGGAGGATTCTTTACTACTGGGCCACCAGGGAAGTCCTGTCTAGAAAGCTGCGATGGTCTAAAAGCCATATTGTCCAAGTCAATAAAGTTTATCTTAAGACCACTCTAGAGTTACTTATTCTGATATCCACCCTCTCAGCCCACCAGACACACACTTTTTATTTTTTAGCCTATATTTAAGGTAGGCGAAAGGTATAAAGAACAATGCAATGAATACCTGTGTGCCCTATAAAGCTTAAGCAATAAAATGTGGCTACAGAGATAAAGCCTTCTACCTCCAGCTCATTTTCAATTATTAAAAAAAGCAGGCAGAAGGGTTGTATTTGAAGGCAGCCTGGGAATTGTAACAATCACAAATAATGAACATAGGGACCATAATTTCTGATTTACATGTACTCCCATAGGTATTTAATCATCCTTACATTCTGATGAGGTGTCTATTGTTCTTTCCATTTAGGGATGAGTAAAAAGGTTAAGTTGATAAGTTGGTGATGGGCAGGGAAACCTGGCATGCTGCAGTCTCTAGGGTCACAAAGAGTCAGACACAACTGAGCGACTGAACTGAAAAAGGTTTGAGATCATCTGATGTGATAGATGTAACAGGAAGACATGGACCACGGAGCAGATGCTTGGGTTTGAATCCTGACTCCAATATGTGCTAAGAGTGTAATGCAGCCCCAATTACTTAAATGTTCTATGACTCTAGATTTCTCATCTCTAAAATGGGGGTAATAATATTACTTACTTCATGAGGTTTTCCTAAAGATTAAATTGATGCTTAGAAGGAGAGCCTGGCACATTATAAGAGATATGAAGTGCTGCTGCTGTCACTGCTAATATTATTTCTAGGATTATTATTGTTACCTGAATTGCCGAGAAAGGAGAGCTATATTCTCCTACATAATTCTCTATCTCCAAGAGTCTCAAATGCCTATAGCCAATAGGCAGCTATAGCCAATCAGCTTCTACCACAGATTTAGCTGCATCCCAGGCTCAGAACCCAGTCATCTGGTACTTGGGAGAATTTAAGTAGCCCATAGCCTGCTGTTCAAGATTCATCTTGTCAGTCTTGGTGTTTGGCTCCATTCTGATCTTGTGCCCTATGGACACTGGGGATCAGTCCTATGCCTCAGCATCCATTTTCCCAAGGCTACAAGGAATGGAGGTGCCTGCAGTGTCTTGCAACCAGATCTTCCTAAAGCAAAACAGCTGCTGAGACTCCTCTATCTGGCACTCCCTTGCCTGGCTGGTATGACACCCTTGAGCTTCTGATCATACCCCCATCAAGTGAATCCCCTTGCCCAATGAACATGACGGGCCTCTGGAACTGAGACCTCCTTGGTCTTTATCAGCCCACCAATAACTAGGTCTTCTTCCGACTAGAGGCAGTCAGTTTGGGAATGTCACTTCTTCATTTCTACCAACTTCCACTTTCCCTTTTAACTACATAATTCGATTTTTTTAAAATCAATGGCCTCTTGCTAATCAACCTCCTGCCTTGGCATTTGCCCACTAAGCTTATAAAGCAATCCAAAGCACTGGGCTAGGTTAGGCCTTTGCACAAATGCAATTGCACTTTTATTGCTGCCATAATTTTGAGTTGCTGAGTAATGAGATTGATTTCTCAGAGAAGTGAAAGGCAAATATGTGGCCACTCAGCAGCCAACTTCTATTTCTTTATAATTTGGGACTGCCAAGGACTGTGTCTTGTTTTTCCTCCTTTCTGGTCATGGCAACCTCAATAGTCGAGACTCGCTGGGTGGGGTTTCAAGCCAAGCAAGCTATGCCTGGTCCTATTTATTTTACATGGAGGGGTAAGATTTCCTGAAATGTGAAGAAGGAGATTGGTAGACTCTCTGTCCAGCAAAATAACTATTTAACTGGTGAAAAATATTCATAAAAAAGTATTTAAAGTCTCTAGAAAGTGTTCTCAGGGTGTACAGCAATGGGAGAAACATTCATTCCAGATAATCTACTGCACCTCAGTAGGAACAGTGAGAGCCTCTGGCATCTGAGACACACTTCACCCATTGCTCCCTACCCCCAGCCGCACGTCACAGAAGTGCTGCCCCAAGTCACTATGGCCAAGAAGAAGGTTCTCTCTCCTTCCAGCTGTCAGTGGAACTTCTGTTTCATCTTCACAGGGGCAGGCTACCGGTTTTTCTTATCCCTCTCCCCAGCCCCAGGTTGCAGAAATTCTATTCTGGTTGATTCTGCAGAGAGGACAGGTCACAGAAATAGAAGAAGAAAATAGAAGACTTGGACAATGCTATAAACCAACTAGGACTGAAAGACATCTATAAACCACTTGGCCTAATGGCGGCAGAATACACATTCTATTTACATACACATGGAACGTTCTCTAGGATAGGCCTTATTCTATGCACAAAACAAGTCTAAATAAGGAATTAAATTAGAAATCAATATCAGAAGGAAACATGGGAATTTTCCAAATATGTGGAGGTTAAACAAAATACTACTATTTAACTAATGGGGCAAAGAAGGAATTATAAGGAAATTTAGAAAATACTTTGAGATGAATGAAAACAAATACACAATATATCAAAACTTATGGAATGTATGAAAATAGTGCTCTGGGGGAAATTTACAGCTGTAAACACCTATTTTTTAAAAAATTAAGAAAGAATGCAAATCAATAACCTAGCCTTTCAACTAGGAAAATAAGAGTAAGCTAAACCCCTTTCTAAAAACAGAAGGAAAGAAATAATAAAGATTAGAGCAGAAAAAAAGTGAAATGAATAGAAAAACAGTATAGAAAATAAAAACCAAAATTTGGTTCGCTAAAAAGACTAACAAAATTGGCAAACCTTTAGCTAGAGTAACCAAGAAAAAAGGAGAGGATACTTAATACCAAAATGAGAATATCACTACTGACCTTACAGAAATAGAAAGAATTATAAAGGAATACTATGGGGGAGGAGCCAAGATGGCGGAGGAGTAGGACGGGGAGACCACTTTCTCTCCTACAAATTCATCAAAAGAATAACTGAACGCAGAGCAAACTTCGCAAAACAACTTCTGATCGCTAGCTGAGGTCATCAGGCACCCAGAAAAGCAGCCCATTGTCTTCGAAAGGAGGGCTGTATAGTTGGAGAAGTCCTGAGACTAAAGGAAGAATAAAACTGAAATCCAGAGGCAGGAGACTTAAGCCCAAAACCTGAGAACACCAGAAAACTCCTGACTACAAGGAACTTTAAGTAATAAGTGACTGTCCAAAAGCCTCCATACCTACACTGAAACCAACCACCACACAAGAGCCAATAAGTTTTAGAGCAAGACATACTACGCAAATTCTCCAGCAACACAGGAACATAGCCCTGAACATCAACATACAGGCTGCCCAAGGTCACACCTAACACATAGACCCATCTCAAAACTCATTAGTGGGCACTCCATTGCTCTCCAAAGAGAAGAAATCAAGCTCCACGCACCAGAACACTGACGCAAGCTTCCCTAACCAGGAAATCTCAACAAGCCAATCGTCTAACCCCACCCACTGGGTTAATCCTCCACAACGAAAAGGAACCACAGACCTCCAGAATACAGAAAGCCCACTCCAGATACAGCAATCTAAACAAGATGAAAAGGCAAAGAAATACCCAACAGGTAAAGGAACATGAAAAATGCCCACCAAGTCAAACAAAAGAGGAGGAGATAGGGAATCTACCTGAAAAAGAATTTAGAATAATGATAATAAAAATGATCCAAAATCTTGAAAACAAAATGGAGTTACAGATAAATAGCCTGGAAACAAAGATTGAAAAGATTCAAGAACTGTTTAATAAAGACCTAGAAGAAATAAAAAAGAGTCAATTACAAATGAATAATGCAATGAATGAGATCAAAAACACTTTGGAGGGAACCAAGAGTAGAATAACGGAGGCAGAAGATAGGATAAGTGAGGTAGAAGATAAAATGGTGGAAATAAATGAAGCAGAGAGGAAAAAAGAAAAAAGGATCAAAAGAAATGAGGACAACCTCAGGGACCTCTGGGACACTGTGAAGCGCCCCAACATTCGAATCATAGGAGTTCCAGAAGAAGAAGACAAAAAGAAAGGCCATGAGAAAATACTCGAGGAGATAATAGCTGAAAACTTCCCTAAAATGGGGAAGGAAATAGCCACCCAAATCCAAGAAACCCAGAGAGTCCCAAACAGGATAAACCCAAGGCGAAACACCCCAAGACACATATTAATCAAATTAACAAAGATCAAACACAAAGAACAAATATTAAAAGCAGCAAGGGAAAAACAACAAATAACAGACAAAGGGATTCCCATAAGGATAACAGCTGATCTATCAATAGAAACCCTCCAGGCCAGAAGGGAATGGCAGGACGTACTGAAAGTAATGAAAGAGAATAACCTACAACCTAGATTACTATATCCAGCAAGGATCTCATTCAGATATGAAGGAGAATTCAAAAGCTTTACAGATAAGCAAAAGCTGAGAGAATTCAGCACCACCAAACCAGCTCTTCAACAAATGCTAAAGGATCTTCTCTAGACAGGAAATGCAGAAAGGCTGTATAAACGTGAACCCAAAACAACAAAGTAAATGGCAACGGGACCACACCTATCAATAATTACCCTAAATGTAAATGGGTTGAATGCCCCAACCAAAAGACAAAAACTGGCTGAATGGATGCAAAAACAAGACCCCTATATATGCTGTCTACAAGAGACCCACCTCAAAACAAGAGACACATACAGACTAAAAGTGAAGGGCTGGAAAAAAATATTTCATGCAAACGGAGACCAAAAGAAAGCAGGAGTCGCAATACTCATATCAGATAAAATAGACTTTCAAATAAAGGAAGTGAAAAGAGACAAAGAAGGACACTACATAATGATCAAAGGATCAATCAAAAAAGAAGATATAACAATTATAAATATATATGCACCCAACATAGGAGCACCGCAATATGTACGGCAAACGCTAACGAGTATGAAAGAGGAAATTAATAGTAACACAATAATAGTGGGGGACTTTAATACCCCACTCACAACTATGGATAGATCAACTAAACAGAAAATTAACAAGGAAACACAAACCTTAAATGACACAATGGACCAGCTAGACCTAATTGATATCTATAGGACATTTCACCCCAAAACAATCAACTTCACCTTTTTCTCAAGTGCACACGGAACATTCTCCAGAATAGATCACATCCTGGGCCATAAATCTGGTCTTGGAAAATTCAAAAAAATTGAAATCATTCCAGTCATCTTTTCTGACCACAGTGCAGTAAGATTAGATCTCAATTACAGGGAAAAAATTGTTAAAACTTCAAACATATGGAGGCGAAATAACACGCTTCTGAATAACCAACAAATCATAGAAGAAATCAAAAAAGAAATCAAAATATGTATAGAAATGAATGAAAATGAAAACACAACAACCCAAAACCTATGGGACACTGTAAAAGCAGTGCTAAGGGGAAGGTTCATAGCATTACAGGCTTACATCAAGAAACAGGAAGAAAACCAATTAAATAACCTAACTCTACACCTAAAGCAATTAGAGAAGGAAGAAATGAAGAACCCCAGAGTTAGCAGAAGGAAAGAAATCTTAAAAATCAGGGCAGAAATAAATGCAAAAGAAACTAAAGAGACCATAGCAAAAATCAACAAAGCTAAAAGCTGGTTTTTTGAAAAAATAAACAAAATTGACAAACCATTAGCAAGACTCATTAAGAAAGAAAGAGAGAAGAACCAAATTAACAAAATTAGAAATGAAAATGGAGAGATCACAACAGACAACACTGAAATACAAAGGATCATAAGAGACTACTACCAGCAGCTCTATGCCAATAAAATGGACAACTTGGATGAAATGGACAAATTCTTAGAAAAGTATAACTTTCCAAAACTGAACCAGGAAGAAATAGAAGATCTTAACAGACCCATCACAAGCAAGGAAATCGAAACTGTCATCAAAAATCTTCCAGCAAACAAAAGCCCAGGACCAGATGGCTTCACAGCTGAATTCTACCAAAAATTTAGAGAAGAGCTAACACCTATCTTACTCAAACTCTTCCAGAAAATTGCAGAAGAAGGTAAGCTTCCAAACTCATTCTATGAGGCCACCATCACCCTCATTCCAAAACCAGACAAAGATGCCACAAAAAAAGAAAACTACAGGCCAATATCACTGATGAACATAGATGCAAAAATCCTTAACAAAATTCTAGCAAACAGAATCCAACAACATATTAAAAAAATCATACACCATGACCAAGTGGGCTTTATCCCAGGAATGCAAGGATTCTTTAATATCCGCAAATCAATCAATGTAATACACCACATTAACAAATTGAAAGATAAAAACCATATGATTATCTCAATAGATGCAGAGAAAGCCTTTGACAAAATTCAACACTCATTTATGATTAAAACTCTCCAAAAAGCAGGAATAGAAGGAACATACCTCAACATAATAAAAGCTATATATGACAAACCCACAGCAAGCATCACCCTCAATGGTGAAAAATTGAAAGCATTTCCCCTGAAATCAGGAACAAGACAAGGGTGCCCACTCTCACCACTACTATTCAACGTAGTGTTGGAAGTTCTGGCCACAGCAATCAGAGCAGAAAAAGAAGTAAAAGGAATCCAGATAGGAAATGAAGAAGTAAAACTCTCACTGTTTGCAGATGACATGATCCTCTACATAGAAAACCCTAAAGACTCTACCAGAAAATTACTAGAGCTAATCAATGAAAATAGTAAAGTTGCAGGATATAAAATTAACACACAGAAATCCCTTGCATTCCTATATACTAACAATGAAAAAACAGACAGAGAAATTAAGGAAACAATACCATTCACCATTGCAACAAAAAGAATAAAATACTTAGGAGTATATCTACCTAAAGAAACAAAGGACCTATACATAGAAAACTATAAAACACTGATGAAAGAAATCAAAGAGGACACAAACAGATGGAGAAACATACCGTGTTCATGGATTGGAAGAATTAATATTGTCAAAATGGCTATTCTACCCAAAGCAGTCTATAGATTCAGTGCAATCCCTATCAAGCTACCAACGGTATTTTTCACAGAACTAGACCAAAGAATTTCACAATTTGTATGGAAATACAAAAAACCTCGAAAAGCCAAAGTAATCTTGAGAAAGAAGAATGGAGCTGGAGGAATCAACCTGCCTGACTTCAGACTCTACTACAAAGCCACAGTCATCAAGACAGTATGGTACTGACACAAAGACAGAAATATAGATCAATGGAACAGAATAGAAAGCCCAGAGATAAATCCACGAACCTATGGACACCTTATCTTTGACAAAGGAGGCAAGGATATACAATGGAAAAAAGACAACCTCTTTAACAAGTGGTGCTGGGAAAACTGGTCAACCACTTGTAAAAGAATGAAACTAGAACACTTTCTAACACCATACACAAAAATAAACTCAAAATGGATTAAAGATCTAAATGTAAGACCAGAAACTATAAAACTCCTAGAGGAGAACATAGGCAAAACACTCTCCGACATAAATCAAAGCAAGATCCTCTATGACCCACCTCCCAGAATATTGGAAATAAAAGCAAAACTAAACAAATGGGACCTAATGAAACTTAAAAGCTTTTGCACTACAAAGGAAACTATAAGTAAGGTGAAAAGACAGCCCTCAGATTGGGAGAAAATAATAGCAAATGAAGAAACAGACAAAGGATTAATCTCAAAAATATACAAGCAACTCCTGCAGCTCAATTCCAGAAAAATAAATGACCCAATCAAAAAATGGGCCAAAGAACTAAACAGACATTTCTCCAAAGAAGACATACAGATGGCTAACAAACACATGAAAAGATGCTCAACATCACTCATTATTAGAGAAATGCAAATCAAAACCACAATGAGGTACCATTACACGCCAGTCAGGATGGCTGCTATCCAAAAGTCTACAAGCAATAAATGCTGGAGAGGGTGTGGAGAAAAGGGAACCCTCTTACACTGTTGGTGGGAATGCAAACTAATACAACCGCTATGGAAAACAGTGTGGAGATTTCTTAAAAAACTGGAAATAATACTGCCATATGACCCAGCAATCCCACTTCTGGGCATACACACTGAGGAAACCAGATCTGAAAGAGACACGTGCACCCCAATGTTCATTGCAGCACTGTTTATAATAGCCAGGACATGGAAGCAACCTAGATGCCCATCAGCAGATGAATGGATAAGGAAGCTGTGGTACATATACACCATGGAATATTACTCAGCCATTAAAAAGAATTCATTTGAACCAGTCCTAATGAGATGGATGAAGCTGGAGCCCCTTATACAGAGTGAAGTAAGCCAGAAAGATAAAGAACATTACAGCATACTGACACATGTATATGGAATTTAGAAAGGTGATAACGATAACCCTATATGTAGAACAGAAAAAGAGACACAGAAGTACAGAACAGACTTTTGAACTTTGTGGGAGAATGTGAGGGTGGGATATTTCAAAAGAACAGCATGTATACTATCTATGGTGAAACAGATCACCAGCCCAGGTGGGATGCACGAGACAAGTGCTCCGGCCTGGTGCACTGGGAAGACCCAGAGGAATCGGGTGGAGAGGGAGGTGGGAGGGGGGATCGGGATTGGGAATACATGTAAATCCATGGCTGATTCATATCAATGTATGACAAAACCCACTGGAAAAAATAATAATAATAATTTTAAAAAAAAAGGAATACTATGAATAACTGTGTACTAACATATCAGATAAAATAGATGAAATAGGAACTTCTTAGAAAAACACAAATTACCAAAACTGACCCAAGAAAATATAAAAAATCTGAATATACTTGCAACAAGTAAAGAAATTGCATAAGTAATTTTAAAACTCCACACAAGCAAAAGCCCAGGCCAAAATAATCCACCAGTAAATTCTACCAGAACTCAAAGAATCAATACCAATCCTTCATAAAAATTTCAAAAAAAAGAAGAACATTTTTCAATTCCTTCTATGTGATCATTACTACTCTGATACCAAAACAAAACAAAAACACCACAAGAAAACTATATACCAATATAACTTAAACAATATATTTGTACAAATAGGTAACAAAATACTAGCAAACTTATTACAACAACATATGAAAGGTATTATATGCAATAAACAAATTAAATTTTCCCAGGTAAACAAATTGGTTTAATATCTGAAAATCAATTCATAATGATTTGAATAATGTACCACATTAACAAAATAAATGGCAAAAAAGATCATTTCAAAAGATGCAGAAAAATCATTTGACAGAATCCAATACCTTTTCAATAAGGTATTGAAACAACCGCATAACTGCACTCATATAACCGCTAGCAAAGTAATGCTCAAAATTCTCCAAGCCAGGCTTCAACAGTATGTGAACCAAGAACTTCCAGATGTTCAAGCTGGATTTAGAAAAGGCAGAGGAGCCAGAGATCAAAATGCCAACATCTGCTTTTTCTCCTGAAAAAGCAAGAGAGTTCCAGAAAAACATCTTCTTCTGCTTTATTGACTATGCCAAAGCCTTTGACTGTGTGGATCACAACAAACTTTGGAAAATTCTTAAAGAGATGGGAATACCAGACTGCCTGACCTGCCTCCTGAGAAATCTGTCTGCAGGTCAAGAAGCAACAGTTAGAACTGGACATGGAACAACAGATCGGTTCCAAATAGGGAAATGAGTACATCAAGGCTGTATATTGTCACCCTGCTTATCTAACTTACATTCAGAGTACATCATGAGGAATGCTGGGTTGGATGAAGCATAAGCTGGAATCAAGATTGCTGGGAGAAATATCAATAACCTCAGATATGCAGATGACACCACCGTTATGGCAGTAAGTGAAGAACTAAAGAGCCTCTTGATGAAAGTGAAAGAAGAGAGTGAAAAAGCTGGCTTAAAACTCAACATTCAGAAAACTAAGAACATGGCATCTGGTCCCATCGCTTCATGGTGAATCGATGGGGAAACAATGGAAACAGTGACAGACTTCAATTTTCTCGGCAACAAAATCACTGCAGGTGGTGACTGCAGCCATGAAATTAAAAGAGGCTTACTTCTTAGAAGAAAAGTTATGGCCAACCTAGACAGCATATTAAAAAGCAGAGACATTACTTTGCCAACAAAGGTCCATCTAGTCAAAGCTGTCATTTTTCCAGTAGTCAAGTAAGAGTGTGAGAGTTGGACTCTAAAGAAAGCTGAGCACCGAAAACTTGATGCCTTTGAACTGTGGTGTTGGAGAAGACTGTTGAGAGTCCTTTGTACAGCAAGGAGATCCAACCAGTCCATCCTGAGGAAAATCAGTCCTGAATGTTCATTGGAAGGACTGATGCTAAAGCTGAAGCTCCAATACTTTGGCCACCTGATGCAAAGAACTGACTCATTTGAAAAGACCCTGATGCTGGGAAGGATTGAAGGCAGGAAGAGAAGAGGATGACAGAGGATAAGGTAGTTAGATGGCATCACTGACTTGATGGACATGAGTTTGAGTAGGCCTTGGGAGTTGGTGATGGACAGGGGAGCCTGGTGTGCTGCAGTCCATGGGGTCACAAAGAGTCAGACATGACTGAGCAACTGAACTGAACTGAATACCTTTTCATAATAAGATAAAAAAAACTCAAGACACTCTAAATAGAAGGAAAATTTTTCAAATTGCTGAAAGGATCTAACAGAATCCGCAGCATCATACTTAATACTAAAAGTCTGAGTGCTTTTCTCCTAATATCAGGATGTCTACTCTTGCCACTTCTATTCAGTATTGCATGGGGGAGAAGGGAGTTCCTAAGATTTCAGCCAGTATTATTAGACAAGAAAAGAAATAAAGGCATCCATATTGGAAAGGAAGAAGTTAAAATATCTCTTTTTTTGAGTGCCATGGTTTTATACGTAGAAAGTCCCAACAACCCACTAAAAATACCATGAAAATAATAATTAAGCTCAGCCAAATTGCAACACAGATGATTAATTTATAAGAATGCTTTATTTATACACATTGGCAATAAACACTATGAAGCATTTAACAAATCAATTCCATTTACAATAGCACTGCTATTTCATACTATAATAACATGAAAAAATATTTAGGGAAAAAGGTACAAGACTTGTACACTTAAAACTACAAAACATGGTTGAAAGAAATTAAAGATCTAAATGAATGTGAAGGTATTCCATGTTCATGAATCAGAAGGATTAGTATTAAGATAGCAATACCCACAAAATTAATCTACAGCTTTAATGCAACCCCTGTCAAAATCATAACTTCCTTTTTTTGAAGAAATAGAAATGCTGACCTTCAAATTCATATGGACATTAAAGGGACCCAGAATGCCAAAAGAATCTTGCAAAAAAAGAAAAAGAAGAGTTGGAAAACTCATGCTCCTCAACTTCAAAACTTGCTGCAAAATTGAACTGCAATCAAGACACTGTTGTACTAGTATAAGGATAGATCAATAGAATTAAATTGAGAATCTAGAAATAAACTTTTACATTTATAATCAGTTGATTTTTAACAAGACTTACAAGACAATTCAATAGAGAAAGAACACTCAACAAATGAAGCTGGGAAACTGGATATCCACATCGTATGTTACCAATTCAAGTATAGACAAATGCTTGATTCTTGAGATTAAGTTCTTGTTCTTATCTCTTTCCACAAGAAAACAAGTAAATAAAGTATAAACCAATAATAATAATTTGAACCAGAGATCAAATTGTCAACATCCATTGGCTCATAGAAAGAGGACGAGAATTCCAGAAAAATATCTGCTTCTGTTTTATCAGCTATACTAAAGCCTTTACCTATGTGGATCACAACAAATTGTGGAAAATTCTTAATGAGATGGGAATACCAGACCACCTTACCTGCCTCCTGAGAAATCTGTTTGCAGGTCAAGAAACAACAGTTAGAACCAGACATGGAACAACACACTGGTCCAAAATTGGAAAAGGAGTATATCAAGGCTGTATATTGTCACCCTGCTTATTTAACTTATATGCAGAGTACATCATGAGAAATGCCAGACTGGATGAAGCACAAGCTGGAATCAAGATTGCTGGGAGAAATATCAATAACTTCAGATACATGGATGACACCACCCTTAAGGCAGAAAGTGAAGAGGAACTAAAGGGTCACTTGTTGAAAGTGAAAGAGGAGTGAAAAAGCTGGCTTAAAACTCAACATTCAGAAAACTAAGATCATGGTATCTGGTCCCATCACTTCATGGCAAATAGATTGGGAAACAATGGAAACAGTGACAGACTTTATTTTTTTGGGCTCCAAAATCACTGCAGATGGTGAGTGCAGCCATGAAATTAAAAGACGCTTGCTCCTTGTGAGAAAAGCTATGACCAACCTAGACAGCATACTAAAAAAGCAGAGACATTACTTTGCTGACAAAGGTCCCTCTAGTCAAAACTATGGTTTTTCCATTAGTCATGTATGGATGTGAGATTTGGACCATAAAGAAAGCTGAGTGCTGAAGAATTGATGCTTTTGAACTGTGGTGTTGAAGAAGACTCTTGAGAGTCACTTGGACAGCAAGAAGATCAAACCAGTCCATCCTAAAGGAAATCAGTCCTGAATGTTGATTGGAAGGACTGAAGCTGAATCTCCAATACTTTAGCCACCTGACACGAAGGATTGACTCATTAGAAAAGACCCTGATGCTGGGAAGGATTGAAGGCAGGAGGAGAAGGGGATGACAGAGGATGAGGTGGTTGGATGGCATCACTGACTTGATGGGCATGAGTTTGAGCAAGCTCTGGGAATTGGTGATGGACAGGGAAGCCTGGCATGCTGCAGTCCATGGGGTCACAAAGAGTCAGACACAACTGAGTGACTGAACTGAATTGATCTGAATAATTTGTCACATAATATTTTTAATACATGTTATCTATGGGTGAGCCATATAGCATAAATACCTACCTAAAAACTAGAATATCATCAGTATTGCTATGTCCACCTACATGTTCCTCCTTATCCTGTCTCCTTCCTTGCATCAAAGGGAATAATGCTTTTCCTGAGTTCTGTCTTTACCATTCTTTGGCATCTTGTGAAACAGCTTGGAGTTAAGCAGGCAGCCCTGGAACTTCATTGCCTAGATCATTGTCATGGTGGTAGGCAGCTTCTAAAATGACTGCCAGTGATTCCAGCCAGCTGGCATATTTACTCCTTTGTGTAATCTCCTTCTCTTGGGCAATGACTGGACTTAGAGCCTAGATTCTCTTCTAAGGAGACTGTGGCAACCATGATGAGACGCCATTTCCAAAACTGGATTACAGAAAGATTCTAGCAGGCGTCTTGTCCACTCTCTCCTGCTTTTTCTATTGCTGGCCCTGATAGAAGCCAAGTGCCATGTTTTGAGCTTGTGCTGTGGTAAGGCTCATATACCCTCAGTTCAACAAGCCCAAGGACCTGAATCCTGCCAACAGCCATACAAGTGAGCTTGAGAACAGATCCTCCTCTAGTTGAGCCTTGAGATGGCTGGCATCCCCAGTGGACAATGTGAGTGGAAACTTCTGAGGAACCCTGAGAAAAGGACCCAGCAAAGAAACACCTAGATTTCTGACCCACAGAAACTGTGAAATAATTTTGTTGTCTTAAGCTGCTAGATTTTGGATTGCAGTAGTCTCCCCTTATCCACAGAGGATACATACTAAGACCATCAGTGGTTGCCTGAAACCATGAATGGCACCAAACCCTATATATACTAAGTTTTTTCCTGTATATGATGCCTATGATAAAATTTAATATATAAATTAAGCACAGTAAGAAAATAATAGTTGCTAATAATAAAACAGAACAATTATACTGTAAAAAAATGTTTGTGAATGTGGGCTCTCTCTCTCCCTCCTTCTCTCTCTCTCTGTCTAAATATCTTATTTATGCTGGACAAACAGATGATTCACATCCTAGGCAGGACAGACAGAATAGTGACAGATTTCATTACACTACTCAGAATGACAGGTAACTTACAACTTATGAATTGTTTATTTCTGGAACTTTCCATTTAGTATTTTTGGACCACAGTTGACCATGAGTACCTGAAGCCACAGAAGATGAAACTGCAAATAAGGGGCTACTACTGGTAATTTGTTATGCAGCAAAAGATAACTAATATGGGCATTTTATTAGTGATCTGGGACAAGTAACAATTTCTGTGCCTCAGTTTCATTGTTATAAAATAAGATTATCTTCCCATTGTGTCTAGAGAGGATAACATAAGTTAATACATAAAAGGCTTAAAATAGCTTGTGGTGCATAATAAGTGCTCAGTAAGTGTTAGCTGTTGGTTGTATATGTACAGATTCTTCACTGGTGCAGCCAAGACCTAACCCCTCCTCACTTCAGCATGAACATACTCTGCTGGCGTTGGAATATTGGAAAGGAGCTATAGGCCTACAACATCTACACCTGTTATAGGAGTTCTTCCTTTTTCTTTTTTTCCTGAAGTAGAGGACTGCTTTCAGGAACTGATCTCCCACTGATAAGATGCAATTTATCAAAGTGCAAGACAGGCATTCTGCTAGTTTGTGGGGTTCAACACCACATAAGTTAAGGGATTTTGGCTGGGATTTGAAGATTCATGCAGATCCCTCATCTAAATGTAAGGGTTTGTAGTCTTGTCTGCTTGGACTCCCTCTAGGACTGGGGTCTGTTATCCTCTATCATCCTGCATTTCCTCCTCTGTTAAGCAGGAATTCCCAGAAACCACCCTCCCTTAGAACAGTGTCTCCAGACTAGACTGATGGTATTAGCCCCATGAGTGTTTAGTAAGTACAGATACCCAGTCCTCACTCTAGACCACTTGAATCCCAACCTCCTGGGGAAGAGTCTGGAATCTATTTTTAACAAGCACCTCCAGGTAATTCTTCTCATCAGCCAACTTTGGGAAACACTGTCTCAGAACATTTTGCTTTCATCTTTCCCCTGGTTCTGGGCTGGTAAGTAACTGCCCGTGGCAGACATCACTAATTGATCACAAGACTCTTTCATACCAAACCTGGTTAAGACCTCAGAATCCTTAACAAGCACTTCAGGCACCCTCTATTCATCAGATCATACTGGAGATGAAATGCAATTGTTGTCTCCACCCTGGTTAATGTAAACTCATATGATGTTGACATTTTCCCGATCTGCTGATAATGGATCTGCAAGAAGTCCAGGTGTAAAGACTCTAGGAGAACGCAACTCTATCTGGGACTTCATGTTCACAACTGAGTGACACCTCTACAGACAGAACCTTCTGAGAGAGGTCAAAAGTGCTCATGCTGGACCTTATTCTGTTTCTCCAGATAATATGTCCACTATGGCTGTGAGGTGTGGTAGATAAATAGTGATGTATATCTGCTCGCCATCCTAAGAGGACATTAGGAAAGTGTTGGGAGGTTTTGTAGGCTTTTGAAAGTGAAGGCTTTTATAAGTCTTAGTCAAATATAGCCCTTTGAATTCAGCTTAGCTGCCTGTGATGGTAACAGGTCCACAAAACTTCCTTGATTTCTGAGAAGTGTCTCTATTTTCTTTATGTTATCCCAAGATGCCAAGGTATCACTCTTGCTAAAGAAACTGACTGGACCGGGATCAGGTAACAGAGTAAGAGGGTGCCTGTCCTCGATATACACTGAGGCTAGTGGAGGAGACAAACAAGGAATCATGATATTGGAGCAATGGATTCCAACTGTGAACCTCTGGGAACTGTTATGGCAGGGAAACGCTAACGCTGTCCTGGAATGGGGAGTGGGGAATGAGTTGCAGAGATGGAAAAGGGGAATGTGAAAAGGCATTCCAAACAAACACTTCGACATCAACTCCTATGACTGTTGTCTTCTGAGAGCCAATGGGGAGTGCTGGTATGGCTGGAGAATAGTCTCTGCTCAGGTGGGGAAGGGATGAGGAGAGCAGGATATGGCTGCCCATGGAGCTGGAGAGGGCAGCAACTGATTGATCCAGAAGAGATTTTATGATATTGGGATTTATGCGTTCTTAATTGAACAACCATGTCCTGCTTGACTGTCCTAGGAAAAGTCACCAGTCCATAAACCCACACACATGGAACTTTCATTGAACATTTTGGTGCCTCTCTTTTAAATATGAAGGGCAATCGGACTCATCAGATGTTTGAGGAACCACTCTGTCATGAAAGAAAGACTAATATAAGCAAATAGGAAAAAAAAAAAAATCAGAGGAAATAGAAACAATGTAGAGAGAAAAAAGCCCTATGTATAATTAATATCCTCTGAGATATAGGGGAAGATACTGTATCCTTAAAACAAGAAAATATAATTATTGAAGAAGAAATATTAAAAGAGCTCTTGAAAATTAAAAAATGTATAACAAGCGAACAACTCATTAGAATGGTATTAAGAATAAGTTAAGGGAACTCCAAAGAGAAGCCCAGGATGCCAAAGAAATGGAAAATAAGATAAAGTATAATAAGATTATAACACCAATGAGGAGAGTCAATATTTGACTAACAGAAGCTCCAGAAAGAGAGAAACAAAGAGCGGAAATTATTGAAGCAATTAACCAGGACATGAATTTCCAGGTTGAAAGGGCCACCAAGTACCAGAACAAAAATGGAAAATATCACCCACCCACTGATATTCAAAAATATTAGGAACAAGATAGCATCAAATTTCTCAAAATCAACATTCACACAAGCTGGAAACAATGGAGAAATACCTTGAAAATTTTGAGTCAGGGAGAGATGATTTCCACTCTATAACTTTATATTCTGCCAAACTATTAACCAAGTGTGAGTATACAATAGAAAATCACCTCCCACACACAAGATCTCAAAAATATTGCCTCCCTTAAAACCTTCCTAACAAAACTGCTGAAGGATGTTCTCCACCAAGATGAGAGACAAAATCAAAAAGAGAAAGACCAGGATCCAGGAAATAAAGAATTTAATACAGGAGAGAGTCAAGGGAATTCCCAGTTTGATGATGAAAGGAAGGAAGTTCCAGGATGACAGATGAGTGAGAAACCAAGATGAAGCAGGAGAACCAAGAAAAGAATTAAACCAATATATAATCTTTAGTATATTCTTTTTATGTGTCAACATATTTAAGAAAAAAATTATAATTCTGCCAGGGACCTTGGGGATAAAACAGTGATGGGTACATAAAAACCAAGTAAATGACAAATCAAGGCAATTATAACCCAAGGAAAACAATAAACTATGTACAGGAAAAGACACATAATCGTGACACAGCATGCAATTCAAGCTGAGATTAATATAATCAGAACAATATAAACATTGAATACTAATATTACCAAAAAATGATAATATAATCATGTTAGGAGGGTAGAAAGAAATGTGTTTGGGAGGATAAGAGAGATAAATCCTCTTCTTACACAAAAAGAACTTAATAAATGGTAAGTCGATTTTAAAAAAACAGAATAAGAATATTATTTAGAAATATGGAGTTAATACTAGAAGAAAACAGCTAAAAGATTTGGAAATGGTTGTCTTGAGGGGAAAAAAAATTCAGGAGAAAGGAAAAATGCTGACTTCCCTTCAAAGACTTATATGGATATTTGTTCTTTTAAACTAAGTACATGAAATTTAAATATGGACTGCATATTAGATAATAGCACAGAATTAACATTAAATTTCCTAGTTATTATTATGGTGTTATTTTTATATAGAATTCCTTTAATTCTTAGGAGATGCATAGTGACGTATATAGGTATAAACGACACAATGTAACATGTGAAGTGAAATGTTACTGTCCTGTCCAACTCTTTGTGACCCCATGGACTGCAACCGACCAGACTCCTCTGTCCATGGGATTCTCCAGGCAAGAAGACTGAAGTGGGTTGCCATTCCCTTCTCCAGGGGATCTTCCCAACCCATAGATCAAACCTGAGTCTCCTGCATTGCAGGCAGATTCTTTACCGTCTGCGCCACCAGGGAAGCTACCACAGTGTAATATACTTTTAAATTTTTCAGCAAAGAATAAGATAGGTAGATGATAGACACTAAGTAGGTAGAGATGAAAGACAGATATAGATAGATAGATAATAGATTATAAAGATAAGAAAATAAAGATGTGACAAAATGTAGTCGATGAGACTAGATAAAGGTTATGTAGTTGTTCACTGTACTTTTCTTTCAACTTTTCAATCATTGTTTAGATTTTTCAAAATGTGTGGTGGAAAATCAGATACATTGTTACTCTAATGAAAATAAAACACTTGGTCCAATGCCTGATTATGTATATTATATATAATACATAACATGCATGCTAGCTATCATTAATATTTTTATCATTATCATTATTTCTCACCAAGTGATCCCATTTAACAGAAATGGTAGTGATAGATCACTGATTGTTACGCTTGGATAATAAGAAAAAAATCTTAACCAAAGACAATCTTTACTTCACCATTCACCCACCCACCCATCTACCCAGGGTCTAGGGCTAATATGTAGCACTTCAGTTCAGTTCAGTTGCTCAGTCATGTCCGACTCTTTGTGACCCCATGAACCACAGCATGTCAGGCCTCCCTGTCCATCACCAACTCCCGGAGTCCACCCAAACCCATGTCCATTGAGTCGGTGATGCCATCCAACCATCTCATCCTCTGTCGTCCCCTTCTCCTCCTGCCCTCAACCTTTCCCAGCATCAGGGTCTTTTCCAATGAGTCAGCTCTTCGCATCAGCTGGCCAAAGTATTGGAGTTTCAGCTTCAACATCAGTCCTTCCAATGACCACCCAGGACTGATCTCCTTTAGGATGGACTGGTTGGATCTCCTTGCAGTCCAAGAGACTCTCAAGAGTCTTCAGCAAATATGCTCTTTCCTCCTATGTAATGTTCATGGGCCATACCTCAATGATATTGAGTGATAATTGTGGTCATTTCTGGTTTGTGATGGTCCAAAGAATGACCGATGGCCTGGGTAAAGAGATATGAAGGAAGTAGAATCACAGATCTTGAAAGGAGAGGTAGTTTAAGGTGCTTCTCAGCTGTTCAACTTGGTGGATCTGGGTGAACAACAGTGTGTTGCCTAGAATGAGAGCAGCCACCTGGACCTTTATAGTACCTTGCTCAGAATTGTTTTACACTGACTCCCAGCCCCAAGAGCCACCCCAAGATCTGGAGCCTGTTGGGTCATAACTATTCATTTCTAAATATATTACATTCATACCCACCCATGTTTCCTGTTACCATTTTCTGTTCACTTGAGAAGAGTTGTAAGGTCTTCCCAGAGTCTACCCTAACAACTTAATGACCATGTCCTAACAAGCATAGCTAAACTGCAGATTTAGAAACTCCAGCATGCACCTCCCCACCCTGGTCACTTACAGCTGCTTAGAAATCCACTATAATAATGAGCCAACCTCAAAGGAACTCATCCTCACGTGTCTCTGTTCCGAAGCTTAAAGTCATTTCCAGCTGGTGTTTTCTGCCTCTAGTTTGAGTCTCTAGCCTCTGAATAACATGCGGTGTGTGTGTGTGTGTGTGTGTGTGTGTGTGTGTGTGTGTGTGTGTGTGTGATTTATAGACACACAAGTATATACAGTTGATCCTCTCTATTCATAGATTCATGTCCATGAATTTGCCTGCTTGGTAAAATTTATTTGTAACACCAAAATCAATACTTTCACAGTCGTTTATGAACATGTTCAGAGAAGCTAAAAAAAATCAAGTGGCCTGATGTGCACATTCCCAGCTAAGGTTGAACAAGGCCACACTCTAGTTTCAGCTATCATACTATAAACAAGCGTCTTATCTGAAGTCTATTTAATGCCTTGCCCCATTTCTATTTATTTATTTTGCATTCTTGTGCTTTTTCTGATGGTTTTGTTATTTTAAAATGGCCCCCCAAGGATAGTGCTAGCTGGTGTTTTCAAGCCCAAGAAGGTTGTGACAGGCCTTGGGGAGAAAATACATGAGTTAGATGAGCTTCAATCAGGCGTGAGTTCAGTGCTGTTGGCCATGAGTTCAATGTTAGTGAATCAGCAATATATATTAGATAAGTTTCTTTAAAGAGAAACACATAAAACAAGGCTATGCATTGATTGGCTGACAGAAATGTTTCAGCCTGAGGCTTGAAAGAACCTAACCCTACTAGGTTATTAAAAGATACTGAGTTTAGTTTCCTGTGCTATACAGTAGGTCCTTGTTGGTTATCTATTTTATATACAGCAGTGTGTATATTTTAACTGCAAACTCCTAATTTATCCCTCTCTCTGCCTCCCCTTTGATAACCATAAGTTTATTTTCTATGTCTGTGAGTCTATTTCTGTTTTGTAAATAAATTCATTTGTATCCTTTTTTTAGATTCCACATATAAGAAATATAATATGATATGTGTCTTTCCCTGGCTTACTTGGTATGATAATAATAATCTCTACATTGTTTTGTAGACCACAGCCACCATAAATAATAAGCATCAACTATCTAATATGTGTTTGAGTATCCATAGGTTAATGTACATATGAAAGTGAAAGTCACTCAGTCGTGTCTAACTCTTTGCGACACCATGGACTATACAGTCCGTGGAATTCTCCAGGCCAGAATACTGGAATGGGTGGCCTTTCCCTTCTCCAGGGGAATCTTCCCAACACAGGGATCGAACCCAGGTCTCCTGCAGATTCTTTACCAGCTGAGCCACAAGGGAAGCCCAAGAGTACTGGAGTGGGTAGCCTATCCCTTCTCCAGTGGATCTTCCTGACCCAGGAATTGAACCAGTGTCTCCTGCATTGCAGGTGGATTCTTTACCAACTGAGCTATCAGGGAAGCCCATGTACACATATATGTGTATATGTAGCTGTCTTTCCAATGATCCTATGAAAAGTAATATGAACAGGTCCTAATTTTTTTACTTTTTTCAAAACAACCACCAAATATACTTCCCCCAGGGTCACATGGTAAAATTCTAGGATGTAGCTGAAAAGCAGCAGGAATACAAAGCACGCAGCTGACAAGGATTTAATCACCAATGTATACAAACAGCTTATACAGTTTTTTAAAAAATCAAAAAATAGGCAGAAGATCTAAAAAGACATTTCTCCAAAGAAGACACAAAGATGGCCAATAGGCACATAAAAAGATGCTCATCATCACTAATTATTATAGAAACATAAATCAAAACTATCAGGAAGTTATCACCTTATACCATCAGAGTGGCCATCATCAAAAAGTCTACAAATAATAAATGCTGGAGAAGGTGTGGAGAAAAAGGAATCCTCCTTCACTGTTGGGAATGTAAACCCTCCTACACTGTTAATGTGTTAGTCACTTAGTCGTGTCTGACTCTTTGCAATTCCATAGACTATAGCCTGCCAGGCCATTAGTCCATGGCATTCTCCAGACAAGAATACTGGAGTGGGTAGCCATTCCCTTCTCCAGGGATTTTCTCAACCCAGGGGTCAAACGCAGGTCTCCTGCATTGCAGGCAGATTCTTTACTTTCTGAGCCACCAAGGAAGCCACGCTGTTAAAAGGAATTCCTTAAAAACCTGCAATCCCACTCCTGGGCATGTATCCAGAGAAAAACATAATTCAGAAAGACACATACACCCCAATACTCATTGCAGCACTATTTACAGTAGTTAAGACACAGAAATAACCTAAATGTCCATCAACAGATGAACGGATAAAGAAGATGTGGCATACACACACACACACACACACACACACACACACACACACACACATATATATATATTGCCCTCCCACGTGGCACTAGTGGTAAAGAACCTGCCTGCCAATGCAGGAGATGCAAGAGACATATTTCATCAATCCCTAGGTTGGGAAGACTCCCTGGAGTAGGAAATATCAACCTACTCTGGTATTCTTGCCTGGAAAATTTCAAGGACAGAAGAGCCTGGTGAGCTACAGTCTATGGGGCCACAAAGAGTCAGATATGACTGAGCACACATACACACACACACACACACACACACACACACACACACACACAGATCCCCTCCATGCGATCCTCATGGAGCTGCAGCCCTTATAACCAGCACCTCGAAGAACCCCATGGCTCTGATCTGAAATCACTGTATTAATACCTACTGTGGTCCTTCACCTGCCTTGCAGTCTGGGCCCCTGTGGGTTAGGGTGAAGATTGTTTCCCATGAGAAGAGAGGTCAAGGGAGAACTTTCCCTACCCTTCTGGCCTTAGCCTTGGAACATTCACTTACAGCAGGTAGTAAGTACACAAACAACCCCAGGTCATCTTGACCCCTGTTCATCTCTTTTAAGTATGATTATTTATACAATGTCTGGCACATAGTAGGCATTCAACAAATATGAACAAATAAACCTCTTGGCATAAATATTCTTTCCCGTTAAAATATGATTCCAAAAGTTCTGGCCCGTTCCTAATGATGGTTTTATTATTCTTAAGGACATTTTCTTTTCTTCACACCAGAGAAACACATCTTCAATTCTGCAACAAAGGCGCTGGGTGAAGACTGTTTGATTCAATGACCTTGATTTATTGAAATTGCTTGAGGAGAACATCAGGGTGATAAACAGCAACACATGCAGTAAGCAAGCAGCCGAGACACTGTCCAGTCTCAACCTGGCCTGTGCTGGCCCCCGGTCCACACAGCTGGCCCCCGGTCCACACAGCTGGCTGGCATCCCAGTCCACATAGTGAGCACCCATGTTTACACAGTTGGCTGGTAATCCTGTCCACACCTGGCTGGCACCCCAATGCACACAACTGGCATTCCAGCCCATACACCTGGCTGGCACTTAGATCCTCACAGTTGGCACCCCAGCCCACTCAGATGTTGACCCAGTCCACCAACCTGACTGCAGTCCAGTTCCTCCCAGCTGGCACTCACTCCATAAACTGGTGCCTCAGAATGGTTGCTGCACGTCTGAGAAGCTTCCTCTCACTCTTCCTTGCCCTTGACAACAGAGTTTTCACTGGCCCCTGAACACAACTCCGGTGACTACAGAGACATCGCTGTGCCAACAGTATAGTCAAAGCTGTGGTTTTTCCAATAGTTGTGTACGGATGTCAGAGCTGGACCATAAAGAAGGCTGAGCACCAAAGAATGGATGCTTCCGAATTGTGGTGCTGGAGCAGACTCTTGAAAGTCCCTTGGACAGCAAGCAGATCAAGCCAGTCAATCCTGAAGGAAATCAGCCCTGAATATTCACTGGAAGGGCTGATGCTGAAGCTGAAGCTCCAATACTCTGGCCACCCGAGGCAAAGAGCTGACTCACTGGAAAAGACCCTGATGCTGGGAAAGATTGAGGGCAGGATGAGAAGGGAGTGACAGAGGATGAGATGGTTGAATGGCATCATCAACTCGATGGACATGGGATGTGTGGACTCCGGGAGTTGGTGATGGACAGGGAAGCCTGGCGTGCTGTCGTCCATAGAGTCACAGAGAGTTGGACACGACTGAGCAACTGAACAACAACAGGTGACTACTCTGTCCTCATTAAACAAAATAAGCTTCAGTGATACTGAAAGGGGGTTAGTTAGTAAGACACTTGGTTGATTTTCCCAGCCAGAAGAGTATA
Source organism: Dama dama (assembly GCF_033118175.1). Taxonomy (NCBI): domain Eukaryota; kingdom Metazoa; phylum Chordata; class Mammalia; order Artiodactyla; family Cervidae; genus Dama; species Dama dama. The sequence continues at coordinate 107,734,943 of NC_083700.1, read as the reverse complement.
ATATACAACCACAAGGAAACTTTTTTTCTTTTTTTTTTTGAGGATTCCCAGAAAGGAAAGCACTTACAGGTTTCTCAGATGGCATGAGTGCAATCCTAGTCTGGGGCCTCTTGCAGCCCCTCTGACCTGTGCTGGAAAGGAGGTTATTCTCTTCAAGTTGTCAATGCCACTCCAGGCACAGCAGTCAAAAGCACAGCTCAGGCCTGCATCAAGAGCAAAGGCCCTGTGAAGTCAGGCCCTGACACTCATGGAGGTACAGTGACATGCTATGAGGACTCCATGTTGTCCAAAATCCCTCCAGGCAGGCCTAGCACGGGTGAACACTGGAGTCAGATGCAGGTGGAGAAGAGCATCATGGGAGTCTGGGATGCTGGACCAGACATTGCAGAGTGGGTCTGGAGCAGTGCTCTTAGATGGAACACACTTTGAGTTTTTTTGTTTGTTTGTTTGTTTTGGGGTGTAAATTTTTTATTAAAATATCATGGTTTATAATATTTTATTAGATTTAAGTGATGACATAGTGATTCAATATTTTTATTGATTATATTCCTCTTAAAGTTATTATAAAGTGAAGTGAAAGTGAAGTTGCTCAGTCGTCTCTGACTCTTTGCAACCCCATGGACTGTAGCCTAACAGGCTTCTCCGTCCATGGGATTTTCCAGGCAAGAGTACTGGGGTGGGTTGCCATTTCCTTCTCCAGGGGATCTTCCTGACTCAGGGGTCGAACCCAGGTCTCCTGCATTGTAGGCAGACGCTTTACCCTCTAAGCCACGAGGGAAGCCCATTATTATAAAGTATTAGTGATATTTCCCTGTGCTGTACATTATATCTTTGCAGTTTATTTATTTTATATATATAGTGGTTTGTAGCTCTTAATCCTATATCCGTATCTTGCTCCTCCTCCTTTTTCTCTCTTCACTGGCAACCACTAGTTTGTTCTCTACATCCATGAGTCTTTCTGTTTTGTTACAGTCCTTCATTTTAATTTTTTTAGATTCTACAGGTAAGTAATAACACAGTGTTTGTCCTTCTCTGACTTCTTTCACTAAGCATGATACTATCCAAGTCCATCCATGTTGTTGCTAATGACAAAAGTTTTCATTCTTTTTTATGGCTGACTAATATTCCATTATAGATATATACATCTTTATCCATTCATCAGATGGAACATACTTTGAGGGGCACATGTACAGCCATACCCAACTCTTGATGATCTTTAAAGTGACACCTGAATACAGCACCTGTTGGAAACACATAGAGGGGGAAATGCAGAAAGTGCATCCCTAAGCCTAGGCCAGGAATATTGCCAAGAGAATATCTAGGGAGGGCAGCTCCTTTGAAATCACTGGCATGGCCACTCATCATCTATGCTACCTCAGGCCTGCATCTTCCCCTCTATCAACCTTAGTTTGTTCAACTTGGACATGAGGTTGATGGTGTACATCTGTCAGAAGCTCCTTCTACCTTTACCTCAGTCTCAGCTGATCAGCCTGATTCTGTTTCTTGGGCGTTTGAAAGTGACATGAAGAGACCACTCCATGTAGGTAAATAATTGAAGCTGAAACTCCAATACTTCGGCCACCTGATGTGAAGAGCTGACTCATTGGAAAAGACCCTGATGCTGGGAAAGATTGAGGGCAGGAGGAGAAGGGGATGACAGAGGATGAAATTGTTGGATGGCATCACCAACTCAGTGGATATGAGTTTGGGTGGACTCTGGGAGTTGTTGATGTACAGGGAGGCCTGGCATGCCACAGTTCATGGGGTCACAAAGAGTCGGAGATGACTGAGTGACTAAACTGAACTGACTAAGCCATGGATATTCTCCATTTGCCCCTCCAGATCCACTCTCCGTCCTTCTCTGCACTGCTGTGTGTCCTGGGAGGCTGACCTCTGTCTGCATTGTATCTATTGGCCTCCCAGACCTCCTGCATTCTAGTCTGCTCTGGCCAGTGCCACCTGGAGATAGAAGAGTGGATGGAGAGAAAGATAGAGGGATTTATTCTCACAGCTCCTTCTCTTCCAGGCTATGGTTTGGCAGTGGCTGAATTCCTCCACCGAAGGCCATGGCTCTTGTCAGGCAGCCCTTCTCCCAGTGCTGCAGGCTTTGCCAGGTTCAGGGACACACTTCCTCCCCTTGGCCCTTCTGACCTACCAGAGGAAATGGTTTCCTACCATGCCAGCCACAAGGTGCTTGATGGTCCGTTGATGGTTTCCCTGAATGCTACCCTGGCAGGTAATCTCTGCCCTAAGCTCTCTTTGACCACCCCTTTCAAGCAGGCCATCTGTGTCCTGCTGGACCCTTGACAGTATAGGAAGCCAAGCTGGAAAGGCTTAAAGATTTAATGCCCTGAGGTCACAACTCGGGGGCAGTTCTGATGGCCCTTGTAGAAGCAGGATCATGTAACTGTAGAGAGCATCCAAGGGGCAGATGGCTGCTTGGTGATTTTCCAGGACCCACAGGGCCTGACTGCATAGCCCACATTTCAGAGTCCCTTCCAACAACCTCTGTGGCCAAGCTAGCTTGAACAGACTTCTGATTCTTGTGCTTATTGATGTGTGATTGAAACATAGGCCTATCTTTCTCTCCTCTAGGAGAGCTGCCTGCTATTTCTCGGTAGGACTGGAATTCCTACTGACAAGAAGGCCCGTCTCTTCTTAGATACGAAGTGCCAGATGGGTGGGTTCTGTGTCTGGTCTTGAGCAGTCTGGGTGATCAGCAGCCAGCCTAGCAGCTGGCAGAGTAGACACTCAATAATGTATCATATTGAATGAATGAAAAATAATCTCCAAGCAAAAGTATTTGTTGGATGCACAAGTACAAGATCGTTTGAGAGAAGCTGAGAAAGACTGCTGGGCATTTTGCTAATTGGCTGAATACACACCAGAGTCCACTTTTCTCTTCCACCCAAACTGCCTCTGTTTTATCCATATTCAAAAAAATCAGCTGCCATGGCTGACTAGGAATGCCCTCCCAGGCATGAAGGGACGCTGAAAGAGAAAAAACTTGCCCCCACGTACACAAGAACTAAGCATTTTGCTTTCTAGTCTTCAAAGATGAACAGAGACAACAAAGGGTTGGAGGAAGAAATTTTGGCTGAACGTACAGGGTAAATAGTCCTAGGACTGTGGGTTTTCAGAATTGGAAAGAATGTTCAAGGTTGGCAAGTTGAATCTTTCACAAATGATAAGATAACCCTCAGCCAAAGCTGGGGGCCCCTCTTGGCCAGCTCAGAGAGCTGCTGTACCTCCTCAGAGTCCTGTGTCTCCCAGCAGAGACCTGGGATTCTAAAGGAGGCAGACAGGGGGCATCCAAGTCTCACCTGCAGGTGTGGATGAAAGGGTGATGGCATTCTCACTGTGGGTCCCACGGGGCACAGGAACACGTGAAAGCAGCAGGGACACGGTGAGAGATGACTGTCACAGTTGTGCTCTGTCCACACCCCCATATGCATGGGGTCTCACAGGGCAGGGGCTTTGGTCAAGCAGTCCCAGTCTTGGGTGCCCACACCACCTTAGGCAGGTCCTCCTCTTAGAACCCAAGTGCTCGACAGGAGGAGCTAAGATGGCGGAGGAATAGGATGGGGAGCCCACTTTCTCCCCTACAAATTCATCAAAAGAACATTTGAACACTGAGCAAACGCCACAAAACAACTTCTGACCGCTAGCAGAGGACATCAGGCACCCAGAAAAGCAGCCCATTGTCTTCGAAAGGAGGTAGGACAAAATATAAAAGATAAAAAGAGAGACAAAAGAGTTAGGGATGGAGACCTGTCCTGGGAAGGGAGTCGTGATAGAGGAAGTTTCCAAACACCAGGAAACCCTCTCACTGGGAGGTCTGGAGGAAGCTTTCAAATCTCAGAGGGCAACCTAACCAGGAGGAAAAATAAATAAAACCTGCAGATTACATGCCTAAAAGCAACTTCCAGCAGAAAAGTACCCCAGATGCTCGCATCCACCACCAGCAAGTGGGGGTGGAACAGAGAGGAGCGGGAGGCATTGCTTAGGGTGAGGACTGGGCCTGAATGCCCTGAGGGCAATTGGAGGGAGCTAACATGAGATAGCAACTTAAACTGTGGGATAGCAAGAGAGAGAGAGAAAATTAACCTGCGAAAAGTGCTAACCGAACACACTGCCGGCCTGTTTGCAGAACAAAGGAAGGACTGAGCAATTCCAGAGAAGAGCTAGCCGGCGGTGGACTGGCCCATCCCCCGCCGGAGTCAGGAGGCAGAGGGGAGGGGAAAGGGGCAAACTCGGCCCCAGAGACAGCACCCCCTACCACACTGCAAACAGGCTCCCAGCTTCTAACCAAAGACTTCCTGAGATTCTGGATGGTCAACATCTGCCATGAGGATCGCGACTAGAGACCAGCTCCCCAGAACAGACACAAGGCGCACCAAACCAGCGCATGCGGAAACTGAGGCTGGGACTGCGGAGGGGAGAAGGCGCACCGCACCCAGGGAGAGTGCGCCCGTCAAGCTCCTGGCTGCCTGAGCTGCTCCGGTGGGGGGAAGGCACAAAACGCAGGCCCAACTGAGTCTGCGCTTTTGTGGAGGACCCGAAAACTGGAACCGCACGCATCGCAGGGCCCACTCCCTGTAGAGCAGCCTGGAGCCTGAGCAGTGTAGACGGGGAGAGCACACACCCGTGAGCGGGCCAACCCAGTGTGGCCGGAACATTGCAAGTGCTCCCCACACAGGCCGGTGAGATTTGCCTGCAGTGCTCCTCCCCTCCCCACAGCAGGACTGAATAAGCGAACCTAAACAAGAGACCACCTCCGCCCACTTGTGTCAGGGCAGAAATTAGACACTGAAAAGACCTGCAAACAGAAGCCAAATAAACAAAGGGAACCGCTTCAGAAGTGGCAGGTGCAACAGATTAAAATCCCTGTAGTTAACACCGACTACACTGGAAGGGGCCTATAGGTATCGAGAAATGTAAGCTGGAACAGGAGCTATCTGAAACTGAACCAAACCCACACTGCCCGCAACAGGTCCAGAGAAATTCCTAGATATATTTTTACTATTTTTTATAATTTAAAATTTTTTTTCTTTTTCTTTTATTTTCAAGTCCTCTATTACTCCTCTATTACTCCTTAATTTTCATTTTCATTTTCATATAGTTTTACTATTTTTTTTAATTAAAAGAAAAAAATTTTTTTTCTTTTTTTTCTTTTTATTCTTCTATTTTCTTTTAAAGTCCTCTATTACTCCTTAATTTTCATTTTATTTTCATATATCTTTACTATTTTTTTAATTAAAAAAATATTTTTCTTTTATTTTCTTTTAAAGTCCTCTATTACTCCTCTATTACTCCTTAATTTTCATTTTCATTTCACTAAAACCTTGCAAAAAAAAGACCCTATTTTTAAAGCAAACTTCATATATATTTCTTAAATTTTTTGAGTTTTTGTTTTTAATATTGTATTTTTAAGAGTCTAACCTCTACTCTAGATTTTTAATCTTTGTTTTTCAGTATTTGATATCAATTTTGGACATTTAAGAATCCAATATTCAGTACCCATTTTTACACAGGAGTGTGTTGATTACTCTCTCCCCCTTTTGACTCTCCTTTTTCTCCACCAGATCACATTTATTTCCTTCCTCACCCTTCTCTTCTCAATCCAATTCTGTGAATCTCTGTGGGTGTTCTGGCTATGGAGAACACTTAAGTAACAGAGTACTGTATAGATCTGTCTCTCTCCTCTTGAGTCCCCCCTTTTCTCCTCCTGCTCACCTCTATCTCCTTCCTCCCTCTCCTCTTCTTCATGTAACTCTGTGAACCTCTCTGGGTGTCCCTCACTGTGGAGAATCTTTTCACCATTAACCTAGAAGTTTTATTATCAGTGCTGTATAGTTGGAGAACTCTTGAGGCTACTGGAAGAATAAGACTGAAATCCAGAGGCAGGAGACAAGCCCAAAACCTGAGAACACCAGAGAACTCCTGACTACAGGGAACATTAAGTAATAAGAGATCATCCAAAAGCCTCCATACCTACACTGAAACCAACCACCACCCACGAGCCAATAAGTTCCAGAGCAAGACATACCATGCAAATTCTCCAGCAAAGCAGGAACATAGCCCTGAGCATCAACATACAGGCTGCCCCAAGTCACACCAAACACATAAACCCATCTCAAAACTCACTACTGGACACTCCATTGCACTCCAGAGAGAAGAAATCCAGTTTCACACACCAGAACACCGATGCAAGCTTCCCTAACCAGGAAACCTTGACAAGCCAATTGTCCAACCCCACCCACGGGGAGAAACCTCCACAATAAAAAGGAACCACAGACCACCAGAACACAGAAAGGCCATTCCAAACACAGCAATCTAAACAAGATGAAAAGGCAAAGAAATACCCAGCAGGTAAAGGAACATGAAGAATGCTCACCAAGCCAAACAAAAAAGGAGGAGGTAGGGAATCTACCTGAAAAAGAATTTATAATAATGATAATAAAAATGATCCAAAACCTTGAAAACCAAATGGAGTTACCAATAAATAGCCTGGAGACAAGGATTGAGAAGATGCAAGAAATGTTTAACCTAGAAGACCTAGAAGAAATAAAAAAGAGTCAATTAAAAATGAATAAGGCAATAAATGAGACCAAAACACTCTGGAGGGAACCAACAGTAGAATAACAGAGGCAGAAGATAGGATAAGTGAGGTAGAAGATAAAAGGGTGGAAATAAATAAAGCAGAGAGCAAAAAAGAAAAAAGAATAAAAAGAAATGAGGACAACCTCAGGGACCTCTGGGACAATGTGAAATGTCCCAACATTTGAATCATAGAAGTCCCAGAGGAAGAAGACAAAAAGAAAGACCATGAGAAAATACTCGAGGAGATAATAGCTAAAAACTTCCCTAAAATGGGGAAGGAAATAGTTACACAAGTCCAAGAAACCCAGAGAGTCCCAAACAGGATAAACCCAAGGCGAAACACCCCAAGACACATATTAATCAAATTAACAAAGATCAAACACAAAGAACAAATATTAAAAGCAGCAAGGGAGAAAAAACAAATAACAGACAAAGGGATTCCCATAAGGATAACAGCTGATCTTTCAATGGAAACTCTTCAGGCCAGAAGGGAATGGCAGGACATACTTAAAGTAATGAAAGAGAATAACCTACAACCCAGATTACTGTACCCAGCAAGGATCTCATTCAGATATGAAGGAGAATTCAAAAGCTTTACAGACAAGCAAAAGCTGAGAGAATTCAGCACCACCAAACCAGTTCTTCAACACATGCTAAAGGATCTTCTCTAGAAAGGAAACACAGAAAGGTTGTATAAATGCGAACCCAAAACAACAAAGTAAATGGCAATGGGACCATACCTATCAATAAATACCTTAAAGGTAAATGGGTTGAATGCCCCAACCAAAAGACAAAAACTGGCTGAATGGATACAAAAACAAGACCCCTATATATGCTGTCTACAAAAGACCCACCTCAAAACAAGGGACACATACAGACTGAAAGTGAAGGGCTGGGAAAAAATGTTTCACACAAATGGAGACCAAAAGAAAGTAGGAGTCACAATACTCATATCAGATAAAATAGACTTTCAAATAAAGGCTGTGAAAAGAGACAAAGAAGGACAATACATAATGATCAAAGGATCAATCCAAGAAGATATAACAGTTATAAATATATGTGCACCCAACACAGGAGCACTGCAATATGTACGGCAAATGCTAATGAGTATGAAAGGGAAATTAACAATAACACAATAAGAGTGGGAGACTTTAATACCCCACTCACAACTATGGATAGATCAACTAAACAGAAAATTAACAAGGAAACACAAACTTTAAATGACAATGGACCAGCTAGACCTAATTGATATCTATAGGACATTTCACCCCAAAACAATCAATTTCACCTTTTTCTCAAGTGCACAAGGAACCTTCTCCAGAAGAGATCACATCCTGGGCCATAAATCTAGCCTTGGTAAATTCAAAAAATTGAAATCATCCCAGTCATCTTTTCTGACCACAATGCAGTAAGATTAGATCTCAATTACAGGGGAAAAAAAAAAACTATTAAAAATTCAAACATGTGGAGGCTAAATAACACGCTTCTGAATAACCAAAAAATCATAGAAGAAATCAATATGCATAAAAATGCATAAAAATGAATGAAAATGAAAACACAACAACCCAAAACCTATGGGACACTGTAAAAGCAGTGCTAAGGGGAAGGCTCATAGCATTACAGGCTTACCTCAAGAAACAAGAAAAAAGTCAAATAAATAACCTAACTCTACACCTAAAGCAATTAGAGAAGGAAGAAATGAAGAACCCCAGGATTAGTAGAAGGAAAGAAATCTTAAAAATTAGGGCAGAAATAAATGCAAAAGAAACAAAAGAGACCATAGCAAAAATCAACAAAGCTAAAAGCTGGTTTTTTGAAAAGATAAACAAAATTGACAAATCGTTAGCAAGACTCATTGAGAAACAAAGGGAGAAGAACCAAATCAACAAAATTAGAGATGAAAATGGAGAGATCACAACAGACAACACTGAAATACAAAGGATCATAAGAGACTACTACCAGCAGGTCTATGCCAATAAAATGGGCAACTTGGAAGAAATGGACAAATTCTTAGAAAAGGACAACTTTCCAAAACTGAACCAGGAAGAAATAGAAGATCTTAACAGACCCATCACAAGCAAGGAAATCGAAACTGTGATCAGAAATCTTCCAGCAAACAAAAGCCCAGGACCAGATGGCTTCACAGCTGAATTCTACCAAAAATTAAGAGGAGAGCTAACACTGATCTTACTCAAACTCTTCTAGAAAATTGCAGAAGAAGGTAAACTTCCAAACTCATTCTATGAGGCCACCATCACCCTCATTCCAAAACCAGACAAAGATGCCACAAAAAAAAGAAAACTACAGGTCAATATCACTGATGAACATAGATGCAAAAATCCTTAACAAAATTCTAGCAAACAGAATCCAACAAAATATTAAAAAGATCATACATCATGACCAAGTGGGCTTTATCCCAGGAATGCAAGGATTGTTCAATATCCACAAATCAATCAATGCAGTACACCACATTAACAAATTGAAAGATAAAAACAATATGATTATCTCAATAGATGCAGAAAAAGCCTTTGACAAAATTCAACATCCATTTATGATAAAAACTCTTCAGAAAGCAGGCATAGAAGGAACATACCTCAACATAATAAAAGCTATATATGACAAACCCACAGCAAACATTATCCTCAATGGTGAAAAATTGAAAGCATTTCCCCTAAAATCAGGAGCAAGACAAGGGTGCCCACTCTCACCACTACTATTCAACATAGTTTTGGAAGTTTTGGCCACAGCAATCAGAGCAGAAAAAGAAATAAAAGGAATCCAGATAGGAAAAGAAGTGAAACTCTCACTGTTTGCAGATGACATGATCCTCTACATAGAAAACCCCAAAGACTCTACCAGAAAATTACTAGAGCTAATCAACGAATATAGTAAAGTTGCAGGATACAAAATTAACACACAGAAGTCCCTTGCATTCCTATATACTAACAATGAAAAAACAGAAAGAGAAATTAAGGAAACAATACCATTCACCATTACAACAAAAAGAATAGAATACTCAGGAGTATTTCTACCTAAAGAAACAAAAGGCCTATATATACAAAACTATAAAACATTGATGAAAGAAATCAAAGAGGACACAAATAGATGGAGAAATAAACCGTGTTCATTGATTGGAAGAATTAATATTGGGAAAATGAGTATATGACTCAAAGCAATCTATAGATTCAATGCAATCCCTATCAAGCTGCCAATGGTATTCTTCACAGAACTAGAACAAATAATTTCACAATTTGTATAGAAATACAAAAAACTTCGAATAGCCAAAACAATCTCGAGAAAAAAGAATGGAACTGGAGGAATCAACCTGCCTGACTTCAGACTCTACTACAAAGCCACAGTCATCAAGACAGTATGGTACTGACACAAAGACAGAAATATAGATCAATGGAACAGAATAGAAAGCCCAGAGATAAATCCACGAACCTATGGACACCTTATCTTTGACAAATGAGGCAAGAATATACAAAGGAAAAAAGACAACCTCTTTAACAAGTGGTGCTTGGAAAACTGGTCAACCACTTGTAAAAGAATGAAACTAGAACACTTTCTAACACCATACACAAAAATAAACTCAAAATGGATTAAAGATCTAAATGTAAGGCGAGAAACTATAAAACTCCTAAAGGAGAACATAGGCAAAACACTCTCCAACATAAATCAAAGCAAGATCCTCTATGACCCACCTCCCAGAATATTGGAAATAAAAGCAAAAATAAACAAATGGGACCTAATGAAACTTAAAAACTTTTACACAACAAAGGAAACTATAAGCAAGTTAAAAAGACAGCCTTCAGAATAGGAGAAAATAATAGCAAATGAAGAAACAGACAAAGGATTAATCTCAAAAATATACAAGCAACTCCTGAAGCTCAATTCCAGAAAAATAAATGACCCAATCAAAAAATGGGCCAAAGAACTAAACAGACATTTCTCCAAAGAAGACATACAGATGGCTAACAAACACATGAAAAGATGCTCAACATCACTCATTATCAGAGAAATGCAAATCAAAACCTCAATAAGGTACCATTACACGCCAATCAGAATGGCTGCTATCCAAAAGTCTACAAGCAATAAATGCTGGAGAGGGTGTGGAGAAAAGGGAACCCTCTTACACTGTTGGTGGGAATGCAAACTAGTACAGCCACTATGGAGAACAGTGTGGAGGTTCCTTAAAAAACTGGAAATAATACTGCCATATGACCCAGCAATCCCACTCCTGGGCATACACACCAAGGAAACCAGATCTGAAAGAGACACGTGTACCCCAATGTTCATCGCAGCACTGTTTATAATAGCCAGGACATGGAAGCAACCTAGATGCCCATCAGCAGGGCAATGGATAAGAAAGCTGTGGTACATATACACAATGGAATGTTACTCAGCCATTAAAAAGAATTCATTTGAATCAGTTCTAATGAGATGGATGAAACTGGAGCCCATTATACAGAGTGAAGTAAGCCAGAAAGATAAAGACCAATACAGTATACTAACACATATATATGGAATTTAGAAAGATGGTAATGATAACCCTATATGCAAGACAGAAAAAGAGATACAGATGTATAGAACAGACTTTGAAACTCTATGGGAGAAGGCGAGGGTGGGATGATCTGAGAGAACAGCACTGAAACATCTATATTATCAAGTGTGAAACAGATCACCAGTCCAGGTTGGATGCATGAGACAAGTGCTCGGGTCTGGTGCACTGGGATGACCCCGAGGGATGGGATGGGGAGGGAGGTGGGAGGGGGGTTCAGGATGGGGAACACATGTAAATCCATGGCTGATTCATGTCAACGTATGGCAAAAAACACTACAATATTGTAAAGTAATTAGCCTCCAACTAATAAAAATAAATGAAGAAAAAAAAAAAAAGTACTCAAGTGCTCATCAGATGTTGCCAAGTCTCTGTCTCTCAGTTTGCAGTGGACCTGCACAGCCTCCACCACCCCCAGGAGCCTCATCTGTTTATGGGATATACCTCCCCAGGCATCCAGGGACCAGAATGATCTGTGACTATGGTTTCCACTGCCCTCTCCCCGTGATCTAAGTCTTTTTATGTCTCAGTAAAAAGAACCTCAAGCAAAAGCTAAGGGGCAGCTGGCTGGGAAGCCAGAGCAGACAGCACAAAGAAGGGGCAGGACAAATAGCGGACTGAGGGGGTGCCCTCTGGGGAGCGAGGCAGACAATTCCCACAGCCTCTGGACATGATGCCTGGGCCAGGAGGAAGGAGTGGGGAAGAGAGTGAGGAGGAGGCTGAGTCAGCTTCTTCAGTTATCTTGCCTGGGGCAGGAGCCCTACTCAGGAAACCAGTGTTGAGGAGGGTCTCACCTGGAAAGTTAGCACTCCTCCCCTCCCCAGGCCAAACCAGAAGGAGGGAGCATGGTCCATCAAAGATAGGGCCACCAGAGAAGCTGCTCAGAGACTCCCACCAAGGCCCAGACTCTACAAATGCACCCTGCCTTCACCCATGTCTACCCCAGGCCCCTCCCCTGCCTGTCCACAGGGGCTGCAGCTTCTAAAAGCCACCAACCCCACTCCAGCCCTGGGATGGGTGATAGGGCTGACATTTCCAGAGGCAAGGAGCTCTGATTTTTAAAGATACCCACCCCCCCCACCCCGCAAGGCATGGGGCTTGGCAAGAAGAGGAGGATCTCCCAACAAAAGTCAAGGATGCATAGCTTGTATTATATCCCCCCGTCCCCCTCACTCCCCTTAGCTCTCCAGTAGAGAAACTAAAGACCTGAGTCCTGCACAGAGAGCCAAGACACACAGAGAAACCGGAGAGATAGAGCAGAGAGGTTGAGAACTAGCACGACAGAGACAGGGGGAGGCTGCAAAGGGGAGAGAGACACAGAGGCAGAGAAAGATGAAAAACAGAGAGACAGCCAGACAGAAATAGAGGGGAGGACAGATGAAAGTGTAGGGGAAAGCAATGAGATGGAAACAGGGAGACAGGGGAAAAAAAATCAGCAAATTCAAGGCTTCAGCAAGAGAACAAATAATAGCTGTCCCTGCCATGGGAAACCCCTCATTTATTTGTAGAGACCACAGAGGACATAGGATAAAGGTACCCCCCACCTAAGACTTCCAGTAAGACCTCTCACCCTTAGGGTGTGAGTTCTCACCCGAAACAGCCTTTGTGTCCCTTTAAATCCAGGCGGATCACACCTCCTGCCCACTCCCAAACCGCAAGTGGGTCCCCCCACCCACACAAGCTCTGGGCTCACTCCTCCTGCCAGTGGGTACCTAGAGCAGGGCGGTGGGGGAGAATCACCCCAATGCAGGCGATACAGGCATACATTGTCTGTACAGATGCTTGAAACAGTAATAAAACCAACTACAAGTCTCTCTCTTTTTATTATCAACAGGAACTGACAATTCTAAATGCAGTGATAAAAATACTTTTCCCTGAAAAATTCTTTTGCTGGTCAAATGCTAACAACTGCCGTGGTTACTGTTGAATTTTAACACATGCGTTTAATACACATACAATATATACTCAAATAATCTGTTTTTATTACTCATCCTTTAATGAACATTGTATTCTTCATGGATGGTAATCCATAGCTCTGGCCACCATATGGGGGACCTCAGTTACATGTCTATTTCCAGAGTGTTCCAACATTCAGAATCACTCAAACCCACTTCAGGTGCACTTTATGGCTCTAACTCCCACGATGCTACATATTCCTGTGTTTAAACAGAAACTTCTAAATAAACAACGGTATCACAGTGAAGGTAAAGACAGACTTTGGAAAACAAAGAAACTGAACCTGAGTTACTTCCATTCTGTCTTTCTATATGACCACATGGAATTTTTATTCCTGTATAAATTTTTAAAGCAGTGAAGCAGAATGCAAACTGCAAGGGTACTATCTTTTGTTTGCGAAGTACAAATTTTAGCTCAGGAACTACTTTACCGAATTGGGATCATGTCTTTAACACTGAAATGAATTCTTTTGAAATTGCTGCCTATTTTAAAACAAAAAAGTGAATCCAGAAAACAGAAATGGTAATGTTATCCTTTGTTATTGCCACAGACCAATAAGGAGGCCTAAATTTCCCCCTTTTTTTCAAAATATGCTATTATAACTTAAAAGCATTAATCCATTACTTCTTAAAGTTTTTGTACTGTAATATTTGACTAATTTTACTTCTATACTGGTATAATAATATGAAGATCAACACAAGGTAATTTTTACTGAGTTTCTTTTCTAGCTATTGTTATTACTGTTATTATAGGTTTTATTTCATAATTGGTACTAAAAATAGTTTTACTGAATAAAAGATGGAGACTGTTAAAAAGACTTATCTACCTCAGATGTCAAGTTACACCATTCAGTTCAGTTCAGTCCCGCAGTCATGTCCGACTCTTTGTGACCCCACGGACTGCAGCACGCCAGGCTTTCCTATCCATCACCAACTCCTGGAGCCTACTCAAACTCATGTCCATCGAGTCAGTAATGCCATCCAACCATTTCACCCACTGTTGTCCTTTTCTCCTTCTGCCTTCAATCTTTCCCAGCATCAGGGTCTTTTCCAATGAGTCAGTTCTTTGTATCAGGTGGCCAAAGTATTGGCACTTCAGCTTCAGCATCAATTCTTCCAGTGAATATTCAGGACTGATTTCCTTTAGAGTTGACTGACTTGATCTCCTTGCTGTCCAAGGGACTCTCAAGAGTCTTCAGCACCACAGTTCAAAAGCATCAATTCTTCGGTGCTCAGCTTTCTTTATGGTCCAACTCTCACATCCATACATGACTACTGGAAAAACCATAGCTTTGACTATATGAACTTTGTTGGCAATGTCTCTGCTTTTTAATATGCTGTCTAGGTTGGTCATGGGTTTCCCTTGTGGCTCAGCTGGTAAAGAATCTGCCTGCGATCTGGGAGACCCAGGTTGGATCCCTGGGTTGGAAAGATTCCCTGGAGAAGGGAAAGGCTACCCCCTCCAGTATTCTGGCCTGGAAAATTCCGTGGACTGTATAGTCCTTGGGGTCTCAAAGAGTCAGACACGACTGAACGACTTTCACTTTCACTTTTCTAGGTTGGTCATAGCTTTTCTTCCAAGGAGTAAGTATCTTTTAATTTTATGGCTGCAGTCACCATCTGCAGTGATTTGGAGCCCATAAAAATAAAGTCTGTCACTGTTTCCCCATCTATCTGCCATGAAGTGATGGGACTGGATGCCATTATCTTCGTTTTTTGAATGTGAAGTTTTAAGCCAGCTTTTTCACTCTCCTCTTTCAGGCTGGATGAAGCACAAGCTGGAATCAAGATTGCTGGGAGAAATATCAATAACTTCAGATATGCAGATGACACCACACTTATGGCAGAAAGCAAAGAACTAAAGAACCTCTTGATGAAACTGAAAGAGGAGAGTGAAAAAAATTGGCTTAAAACTCAACATTCAGAAAACTAAGATCATGGCATCTGATCCCATCACTTTATGGCAAATAGATGGGGAAACCATGGAAACAGGGAGTGACTTTATTTTGGGGGGACTCTAAAATCCCTGCAGATGGTGACTGCAGCCATGAAATTAAAAGATGCTTGCTGCTTGGGAGAAAAGCTATGACCAACCTAGACAGCATATGAAAAAGCAGAGACATTACTTTGCCAACAAAGGTCCATCTAGTCAAAGCTATGGTTTTTCCAGTAGTCATGTATGGATGTGAGAATTAGACTATAAAGAAAGCTGAGCACTGAAGAATTGATGCTTTTGAACTGTGGTGTTGGAGAAGACTCTTCAGAATCCCTTGGACTGCAAAGAGATCCAATCAGTCCATCCTAAAGGAAATCAATCCTGAATATTCGGAAGGACTGATGCTGAAGCTGAAACTCCAATACTTTGTCCACCTGATACAAAAAACTGGCTCATTCGAAAAGGCCCTGATGTTGGGAAAGATTGAAGACAGGAGGAGAAGGGGATGACAGAGGATGAGATGGTTGGATGGCATCACCGACTTGACGGACATGAGTTTGAGTAGGCTCCGGGAGTTGGTGACGGACAGGGAGGCCTGGGTGTGCTGCCATCAACGGGGTCACAAAGTATTGGACACGACTGTGCAAGTGAACTCTCGAACTCTCAAAATTCCATTTTCATCCAAAGACCCTCATCCATTAATTTCAAAAATCAGAAACTTGGGAATGCTCCTTGACCTCTTCCCCCTTCCCACCCTCTATGGCATGTGTACTCAGTCATGTCTGACTCTTTGCAGCCCCATGGACTGCAGCCCACCAGGCTCCTCTGTCCCTGGAGTTTTCCAGGCAAGAATGCTGGAGTGGGTTGCCATTTCTACCTCCAGGGGATTTTCCTACCCTCTATGTTCAAATCCATTTCCATACCCTGCCAATTCTACCTCACACACATCATTTGAATTCATCTACTTCTTTCCACTATCACCAGCCCAGTCCAAGGCACTTAATCTCCAGCCTGGAACACAATAACCTTCTAACTAGTCTACATCCCTCTGCATTCCCCTACCCCCAAAAAGCTATTCATACCATAAAACCCAGAAAATTCTTTTTAAATGAAATTTTCATCACAATACTCCCACTCTTCAAAACTTTCAATGAGTTTCCATTATCCCTAGAAGGAAGATGAAACTCTTGAACAGAGTCCATATAATCCAACAGTGCCCTGGCCTCCACCTTCCTCTTACCTTTTCTCTTACCATCCACCAGCTCTTTAAAATTCAGCCACACTTTTCTCCCTTCTATTACTATATGTACCTTGCTCCTTTTAATTCAATCATTATATTCACTGAGGAAAACTATATATTGGACACTGGGGTTGATATACAGTGGTGAGCCAAAGAGGTGAAAATTGCTGCCCTCATGAAACATATTCTAGTGAGGGAAGACAGATGGTAGACAAATCTCTATTAACATTAAAGAATGGGGAGTTTTCCAGGTGGTCCAATGGTTAAAAATTCACCTTGCAATGCAGAGGACACAAGTTCCATCCCTGGTCAGGGAACTAAGATCCCACATACGGTGGAGTATCTAAGCTCTCACACTGTAACTAGAGAGTCTCTGCGCTGAAACAAACAAACAAAAAAGAGATCCCATGTGCCACAAGTAAGACCCGAGGCAGCCAAAATAAATTAGTTAGTTACTTAATCAATTTTTTAAAACAGAATGGGATGAATAAGTGCAACGAAGAAGCACAAAGCAGGAAAAGTGAACGGCGAATGTCCAGGGATGCTGTGCTAGTCGGAAAACCAGGAAAGGCATTGCTGTACAGATGAACTTATTTCAAAATTTTTATTTTTAATTGGAGGAAAATTGCTTCACAATTCTGTGTTGGTTTCTGCCATACATCAACATGAGTCAGCAGCCATAGGTATATATATATATTCCCTCCCTCTTGAATTTCCCTCCCACCTCCCACCTCCCACCCCATCCCACCCCTCTAGGTTGTCACAGAGCACCAGGTTGAACTCCCTGTGTTATATAGCAACTTCCCACTAGCTATCTATCTTACATATGGCAATATGTATATTTCAATGCTACTCTCTCAATCCATCTCACCCTCTCCTGCCCCCTGTGGAAGATGTGATATTTGAGCAAAGAGTGAGCCATCAGATTATCTGAAGAGAGGGTTTTCTAGGCCGAAGAAACAGCAAAGACCTAAAGCAGAAAAGTGATGAACACATACATCTAGAGAACAGCAAGAAATGCCAAGGCATTTGCAAGGGTCTGAAACACTTTTCCCAGACCCAGATTTTCCTTTTTAAACCTCCAAATGGCATTTAGATGTCCAATCAAAGGTCATTTCTTCAGGCAGCCTTTTTCTGACCTCCTCGTCCAGATCAAATCCACTGTCCCAAGCTCCCAGGTTTCTCTAGTCTCTTCTGTAGTTACCTTAAGCATCATTTAGCTTATATATGTGGGAAATTAAATAAGGTCTGTCTGTCTACTTGGCTAAACCCTCTGGCTCACACTTAATATCATGCCACCCTGTGCATTGGCCTCTTTTCCCTGGCCAGGGCGAAAGAGAGTCTGTCACTTGTTGCTCTCTGATTGACCACTTGCTATTTCATCCCTGCTAGTTAAAACATTCTATTTTCAAACATGGTTCAATATAATTGATCAGACTACAGCTTGCTTCACCATAATCACATCTTCCTGGGATTACTGCCTCATTCCCTTGATTGGACTCAGATATTTTGTCATCACTCAAGATGGATCCCTACTGTCTCAAGATGCTGAT
This sequence comes from Dama dama, assembly GCF_033118175.1. NCBI lineage: Eukaryota > Metazoa > Chordata > Mammalia > Artiodactyla > Cervidae > Dama > Dama dama. Next base: position 107,717,095 of record NC_083700.1, on the reverse strand, counting down.
TTAGTCCATCAAATGTTGAGTCTTCATACTTTCACTCTCAGATATTGTATTGAATTTAGCAATATCCTTATTTGCCCACCCATACTTCCTTCCAAAGTAGATTCCCTCTATATTCCTGCTACCCAATTTCCATGTTTTATTTTACCTGACTGTTTTCTTGACCTGCCATATTCAAGTGGGTCAGAGAGTGGAAACACGACCAAAAGCCAGAACCATCTTAGATTCAGAAGTATCCACTCCTTCCAAGCCTTGTAGAGCCCAATCCACTATCTTCCTATGCTTGGTGGCCTTGAGTGTTCCCACCTCTGCATTTATTCTTTTTTTTTTTTTTTTAAGGATAATTGCTATACAGAATTTTGCTATTTTCTGTCAAATCTCAACATGAATCAGCCATAGTCTACAAGCTAGCCAGAGACTGTGTGGCCCAGCTTTAAAAAGAGAAAAAAAAAATCTGGATCAATTTAATCCTTTCTTGAGACTTTGACCCAAGGAAAAAAAGAAAATTTTCAGTTAGTGTCTAAGAAAGAATTTGAAAGGATGCCTTGAGTGGGAACAATGGAAAACCAAGGCCAAATGCAATGGAAAATTATAAGGAAAGAAAGGAACAAGACATTGGCTGAAGGTAGCTGGTACATATTAAAGAAAGAAAGGAATGGGAGGGGAGGGATTTAGCTGATAGAAGAATCCAGAACCAGGTGAAATCCAAAAGCAGTCATCACATTCCACCCTTATGGTATGGAAAATAAAGGAGACATCAAGGTCAAGGTCCAGTTCAAATATAACTTTAATAGAAGATAACTGATCTCCAAAGAGATATTGATCTGAGACTTGGTCTCTTTAGAGATCAGTTGCCTTCTATACAAGGCTCCCTGACTGGACAGTCTCTATGCTGACTGAAGAATTATAATCAACTTTAGGAATGCATGGGGTGTGCATGCCAAGGCTATGGGCTGTTCCCTTATCCCTCACCTCCTTCCAAGCTGGGCTCTGAGAACTTCAGCATTCCTGAAGTGACCTGAAAATACTTGGAGTAGGATGTGCATGCTCAGATGTGCACTTCAGTCGTGTCTGACTCTCTGCAACCCTATGGACTGTAACCCACCAGGCTCCTCGGTTCACGTGTTTCTCCAGGCAAGAATACTGGAATGGGTTGCCATGCCCTTCTCCAAAGGGCTCTGCAACCCAATTACAGCCTGAGCAGACCTCACCCTTCACTATCCTCTGTGATCAGGGCCGGGGAGCTCGGCTCAAAAGACATGTGCAACTGACAAAACAAAGTAATACAGAGACACAGCTATCTGGGGAGAGGAATAATTGTATTATTTCATGGCTCTACTAGCAGCCCAGGGTGAAGGCAGAGAGAGGGCGAGGAGCAGCAAACACAATCTAAGCTGATCTCTGAAGGATTGACAAAGCAGAGGACCAGCCTGGAAATTTTTCAGCAAATATTTGCAGTTGGTGAAAACACCTAGCAACTGCTCTTACACAGATCCAGAGAAAGGGAAATGGAAGCAGACACAGGATAGGACTCCTCACATGTACCGGGCTGTTGGTCATCACTAGGCTGGGTGCTCTGTACACGTTTTGTCATTTATTAATAATTCCCACCAAGGATATTAATACCCTCATCTTACAGATGTGGCTCATAAGTGATGTGTTGTCAGTAACTGGTCACATCTATTGAGGATTTAGAACACGCAGATTCCAGGCTATTACACTGTATTATTTCATTAACCCACATAGCAATTCTGTCAGTTAAGTACTATAATCTCCACATTATAGGCGAGGACATGGAGACACAAAAAGGCTGGCCCAAGGTCACATGGGGAAAGAAGGTGCTTCCAGGTGACCTGGTATAGTGCAGAGTCTCTGTGGCTCCTAAAGAGCAGAACCTGGACTTAAACCCAGAGATCTGACTCTGAAACTCAGGCCCTTTTGACAAAACTGTGCTGCTTCCTGATGTTTATCCCTGTTCATCTGTATCTTCCCAAAAGCTGACCCCAAGAGAGGTCGTGTGATGACTGAGTATGTGAGCCTGTGACCATCAGAGCTCGTGACTCCTGCTTCCTGCAGCTCTGAGTCCATCCCTGTGGGGGCTCCAGAAGGGTGTGGGAGGCTGTGGCAGACCCCTGGAGCTGGAGGGCTCACCTCCCTGTCTGCCAGCACAGGGGTGCTCAGGTCTCTGCAACTGCCCTTGTTGTCTCCAGGGTCATCCACAAGTTGCACCTGGGGCCTGAGCTGACTCTCCTTGGCAAGAGCAGAGTTTCTCTGAAGTTTTCTGAAACAACCTAGCATCACAAACTTGACTTGCAGCCCAGTAATTGGGGGTGGGGGGAAATCCCAGTTGTACCACTCACTTGGTGTTCTTGGAAGAACGGCTTCATCTCCAAGGTTAGCATCTTCATCTTAAAATGAAAATCACAGTCCCTATCTCCTAGATGATCACATGGATTAACTGCCCGCAGCTCTGCACCTGGAATGCAGAAGGGGCTCCACAATGTCAATGCCTGCCTCTTGCTCTCCCCCACTTGACTCTAAAGTGAGAGGTTTTTTTTTTTTTTTTTTTTGCGTGCCTCATAAGGTCACTGTGAGCATGAAATGACATAATCCAGCCTGACCAATTTTAGGCACTTGGTAAATGTTAATTAAAACTGAATATTCTAAAATGATTGACTTGAGGCTGTCCCCAGGAAGCCTCAGCATTTGCACAGTGAGCCAAAGTGGCTGGAAGGAAAGTCCAGCCCATTTTGCCCGGGCCTGTGATCCTAGCTGCACTTTGCTGTCTTTCAACATCACCACAAAGGCTCTGAACAGGCCCTGGCTCTAAGGGAAGGACTCAGCAAGCCAGAATGATCTTTCTGAAGGGCAAAATGAAGCATGCCCCTCCCGAAAGCTAAAAACTCTTCAATGGCTCCCTGTGGCCCTCAGGATCAAGCTCAAACCCTCGAACCTGTTTTCAAGCCCTGTGTGATCTGGCCTGTGTCCATTTCCAGCCTGATCTGGCACTCTCTCCCTCCTTCTCTACAACTCCAAACACCCTGAGTTTCTTTCAGGTCCTTCAAGGGCTGGGCTCCTCCCTCTATCACACACTCCCAGAGCATCCCAAATGTCCCCTTTCATGACGTGCATCCCATGTACCGGGTCTGTTTTATGTCTGTTGACACCGTAAGCACATCAAGTGCACAAGGGCAGAAGGGTGGAATCCACACTTGCTTTGCTCATAGTTATATTCCCAGTGCCTAGCACAGAGCCTGGCGCCTGGTAAGGACCAAGCATGTTACTTTCATAAGCAGAAAAAAATATGTCCTTATTCAGGTGAGTGAGAAATGTCACTTTTCTCTGTGTACCCCACCATCTTGTTCAGTCTGGTAAGTCGATGCAGCATTCTGATCTCCACTTCTGCAAATGGAGTAATGTGATCCATCAGAATCTCAAAGTATGGGGAGGGGAGCTAGAAGCAGGGAGAATTAATACGGATTATGTGTCCATAGGGCTTCCCAGGTGACCCAGTGGTAAAGAATCCACCTGCCAATGCAGGAGCCACAGGAGCTACAGGTTCAATCCCTGGGTCAGGAAGATCCCCTGGAGAAGGGAATGGCAATCCACTCCAGTATTCTTGCCTGGGAAATTCCATGGACAGAGGAGCATGGCAGGCTTTAGTCCTTGGGGTCACAAAGAGTCGGACATGACTGAGCGACTGAGCACACACATGTCCATAAGGCTTAGAGAGCAGCTGTCTCATGCACACCAGACACACACACACAGATCCACTTACATACATCCAGATAACTCCAGGCCTGAAGGTGAAGATGTACATCTCAGTGTAATATCTCTAATACAAGGCAGCATCTCTGTGCATGTATGTTTATGTGAGTAGCCCAACCACTTTTTTCAAGTCCCTCTGAAGTGCTTCCATATTTTCCCCAAAGTCTCTTCTCTCTTGGGCCACCACTTGATTTTCTTCTCCCTCATAGCCCGCCCCCCCCCCCATGAATGTCCTTCTCCTCTTACTGTTCAGGGTAATTCAGCTCTGCTCCCAGGATCACACACCTCTCTTAATCTCTGCTCAGCAAGACAGAAGTCCTGCAATTAACAGGACCTGCCCTCTTTAGAAGGCAGTTTAGCTAAAATCTGTTTTACTTAAGGATAATCCCAAAGGTCTCACCCAATCCCCAGCCCACGCCATTTATCAAAGCAGCTCTTCCAAACACATCTATCACTGGGTCCAAGAATCTTTCATTCCAGCTGCTTAGAGGATAACATGAAAGATAACACTTCCTCTGTAGAAATACAAACTCATACATAAAATCAAGGTGGGCTCCTCCCTCCTCCATCTAGCAGCACTGTAGGTGTTTGCAGTTTATGTAGTGTCTGAGCATAGGAAGAGGAAGGAAATTCATGCTGGGCATGCACCTGTTTCTCCAGCCTGTTCCTTAAAGATTTGTGACTCTGATTTCATCCTTACATCATTATCCCAAGGTTTAAATAAAGAGACTGAGGGTCAGAAAGGTAATTTGCCCAAGGTCCAGTGAGCAAAGGGCAGAACCAGAACTTGAACCCAGGCTTGTTCTGACTGCTGGGTCCATATATTTTACACTATACCAGGATGCCTCCTCTCAGTATATCAGAATACACTGACACCAACGTTGTAATAAGGGGTCTTCAATGTGTATAAAATATGTAAGTCATTTTTGGAGAGAGGGATAAAGAGAGGGAAGGTTTGGAGCATGATCTATAAGGAGGCACAGATCCCAGCACATTGGAAGTAGGCAGAATTACTTTGTGTAACCACCCCATTTAACAGATAGGGAAACTGAGACCCAGAGAAGAAAAGTAACTTGCTTGCTAATCATTACACAGTAAACTAGCGCCAAGTCAGATGAGTTCTCAAGTCTAAGAGCAGCCTGGCCAAGCTCTTTCAACTCCATCCCCTTGGTGTTCTTCAAGTAAGTTATATCTTGTTCTGATGTTGACTTGAGTAAAAGTCTCCAGGGTCATCCTGATCTTAAGATAAAAAATGTATCAATCCCACCCAGAAAAAAAAAAAAAAAAAACTCCTGAAAGAGCTCTTCCTTGGAAATCGCCACATTTCCCGCCTCCTGAGTTCCTCATTCAAGGGCTGGAAGCCCCATCTGAAAAGTCACATCTTGCACAACCTTTGGATGGTCCAATAGTTGATGAGGGTCATGGTTGATGCTGTGGATGATAAGTCTTGGTCAGCATCCTGTCTGGAGATGCAGGTACCATGCTTTGCTTTCCCATGGAAAAGGCTGGAGTGTTTCCTATCCCAACAGTCAAATCTTTCCTACCTTCATGGGGCAGACTTAAGACTTCTTGTGGGAGGGCTGGTGGTGGGATGGAGGTTTCTATCCCGCAGGCCAGCTTTGGAGGCATCCCAGATCTCTCCATCTCTGGTGCACTGCGGCACTCCTGAAAGACTAGACTGAGTGTAAAAGATATGCCTTTGGCTCAATATGTAAAAACTCTTCAGCAATAAATTTAAGCAATTCCATTTGGGGCTCTCACAATTTCCTCCACTCAGACAAACTGCTTTTTATTTCAAATGTTGCTGAAGGAAATTGGCCAATTGCTTACTTCAACTGTCAATGCCATTATGCTGAGCCTGGAGGCTAGACATAAATACAACCTGGGGATTTCTCTGAGTTGAATCCTTGCAAAACTGGTCACTAAAATACAGGTCAACCCAGAGGGTCTGTGGACCTTGACCCCCTAGAAACTTCTCAGAGAAATAGAACAAAGGTGACTGGGGCCAGGGCAGAGCTCTGGAGAATTAGGGACATAGCATCCAAATTGGCTTTTCAGATTGATAATCACATCTGGAATCCAAGGGGGTGAGGTGATCTCTGGCCATCCTGGGATGGCATTAGCAGTCAAGGAGACCAGTTGGAGGAGGCAGGGGGTGGCGTTAGTGTCTGAGGAGCCTGAAATTAACAACAGCAGTTCCAGTATTGATCAGTCCCACATGCCAGGTGCTGTGCTAGGCATTTCACACGTATAACTGCAGTAAATCCAAACTCCTTACCATGTTCCCTGGAACAGTGCCTGCTATCTAGTGTTATACAGGTGTTAGTAAATGTTGTGGCTGTTAACAGGAAACTCCCAGTGAGCCTCCAAGCCAACCATCTCTGGCTTGGAGTAGGCAAGCTGACCTTAGGAGCTCCTAAGTCACTGTACCATCAGAGCTGAACTTGACTGACAGCACTGATCATGTGGGCTATCCCCAGTTTGGGCCAGGGCCCGATTTGTTAACTGTGTGATCCCCTGGCTTCCTAACCCTGGTGGGCGATGTGTCTGGGCCCTTCTCCCCATGGGCGCCCTAGAAGGCTGGCTCAGCAGCGGCGCATGTCCCGTCACCTGCACCAAGAGTTGTGCCTCCCCCACCCTCACTCTGCAGCAGGAAAGGTTTCACCTGACGCTTCAGGAAAAAGGAAGGAGGAGTTTACTTTTAAACAGTCAAAACAGAGTCCTGAGGAGCGAATCCTGACTCCAGCACTGCCATGACAACACCTGGAAAACATCCCTGGCTGAGAGCTGAGGTCTGTGAAGCTGAGTGGCTGTCTCAGATGAACAGGTTCTGGGAAGGCGTCTCCAGACTAAGGCAAGGGGGCAAACAGGGACTTCGTGCGTTAACTATGCCTGCTTCATAGGGCTGGCTGGGGACGCTGGATGTTACTGGCAGGTCTCCTAGTAACCATTCCCTTTTTAAAAATAGATATATTTATTTGGCTATGCTGGGTTTTAGTTGCAGCATGTGGGATCTAGTTCCCTGACCAGGAATTGAACCCGGGCCCCTTGCAGTAAGAGCAAGGAGTCTTAGCCACTGGATCACCAGGGAAGACCCCATTATTCCCTTTTGAACTATGCCATACACAGGCCTTCCGAGTTCCACGTCCCCTTCCCTCCCAGAAGGTACCCGTTCTTGCTTTCTTTCCATTCCTTCCAACCTTCAGAATGGGTCTTGCATGACTGATCTGACACCCCACCCCAATACCAAAGCTGGTTCAAAATCACAAGAATACCCCGAGCACCTGCTATTTTCTGACACTAGGCCAGACGCTAGGAAGACAGTGATTTTTTTTTTTTAATGGACATGTCTGGGTTCTCTAGAAAACAGAGCTTGAGGCCAAAACAAACACCAGAGACTCCATCAATGTCAAGGTCCAAGAAATGAAGGGAGAAGAGTAAATGAAAAGTGGGCAGGCTTATCAAATCCAGCCCAATGCATTAGAGACTTGGACACATTGTTAGATATGCAATGACATGGAGAAAATTATATTCCCAAAACTCCTCTTGGGGAGAATATTCTCTGCTTAGAGAAGACCCAGTTGTGGGGTGGAGCCTCAAGGCACATGCCCAAGCAATTATATTAATAAGTGCCTGAGCACCTTCTCAGGAGGCTGGATCTGTGAACTGTAGGACTTTTGTTGTGCTGAGTGGAATATGTGAGTTTGGGTAAGAGCTAAACTGCTCAGGACAGAAGAGGTGGGAAGGGAACCATCCCACCATCCACCTTCCCTGGCCTCCTCCCTATAGATATGAGCAGAAGGTAAAGAGTGCTGATTTGAAGGGGGCACCAAATTTCCATCCTTTCTGGGGTACCCACAGTTGGACTCCATGGTGGGGAGCCACCCAAATGCTGGGAGACAAAGTAGTTCGAAGGCAGGTACCTAAAGGGTGATCAGCTAGCTGATCAGTGTCCTGAGGACGGAGGAGGCCTGGGGCTTCACCTGGACTGCTCAGATGGGCCAAGTGGCCAGTGATGCCTCAGACTTTCGAGGGGACCTCACCCAGTGGCTAAGCATGCAGGGTCCGCTCCAGGCCCAGGAGCCACCCACGCTGAAGGCCACAGCAGGGACCACAGGCGCTGCCCTTGCCAGCATAATGGGCACACATTATGGGTTCACAAGGCAGGTAGCACTGCTTCACCTTCTAAAGCACAGAGGTGTGGACGCCCCTGCCCCTGAGGTGCTCAGAATAACTGAGGGAAACAGTTCTAGAAACAGAAAAAGGACCCTACACCCGTACCCCAGGAGGAACAGGAGCTCTGGTTACAGGGCGCTTGGTGCTGCCAGAGCACAGAGGAGCCACTTCTGGGAAGGTAAAGCTCAGCAGAGGTGAGGCGGTGGGGGTAGGGGTGGGCGCGGGGGAGGAGAGGGGAGGGGTGGATGAGTGAGGGTGAAGCTGTCCCAAACCAAAGGAGCTGGATGAGCAAAGGGACAAAGACACGTAATACCATAATACAGACAAGGAACAAGTCCTTTTGAATGTTGAATCAGAAAGTCTGCTCCCATGAGTGATGGAAGATGATTCTGCCAAGGGGAGAAAGATGGGGCCAGATCATGAAGGGGCTTCGATATCATGTGATACCTGGACTGTTATCTTGAAAGATGATAGAAGCCATTGAAGGATTTTCAACTTGGGGATAACAGAGCCCCATTTCTAAGCCTTATCTCTCAAATTTCCTGACCCTAATGCCCTATTTCCTTCTTTCACTTGCCTGAATCTTGGCTTATTCTCCAAGGCTTCCTTGAAACCCCACTTTCCTCACAAGCCTTCAGGACATATACAGGACTCTTATCATCTTCCATTTGACTTTTAATGGGTCTTAGTGGACTCATTCCTGGATCTGGCCCTCTCACTAGACTGTGGGGCTCCTAAAAGACAGAGTTTTGCCATCATCATTCCTGCGTTTCAGTTCCTTTGTGTGGCTGGAAAAAGGCACTCTGAAATGCAAAGCATTGCATAAATATCTACTACTGTCACTACTATTAAGACAACTGTTGCTATTGTCAGTATTATTTGCATTACTGGAGTTCTTTAAATATTCATAATCCTTTAACTATGGGGACCCCAACTTCTGCCAGTGAAGCCTTATTGGAGTTGATTCACCTGAATGGAAAGAGTTTAGGATTTGTTGTCTGGAGGTGAATTAAAATCCTGACTCCACCACTAAACAAAGGAGGAGACCCCAAATTACAAAGGTCTGTTGAAGGAGAACAAGAGGGTTAAGAAGACGCTGCAGTTCAGATTCTGCAAGAATAACACCGAGGAAAAGCCTGGCCCCTTATTACCAGCTGGTCAACAAGATGTTCACATATCAGCAGCATCTGGGGAAGCAAGTTCCCAACTCCAGCCAAATGAGACAGACTCCACACCCAGCACCTTGCAAATGAAGTCAAGAGGCTGCCCCACTGCACCGCCTTGGAAGCCTCCATGCATGTAAAATGGGCCTTATGGCAGCCCAGGTGTGGGTTCCCCAAGAAGGTACTAGGATGGGTCAGGTCAGAAGAGCCCATATGATCAGAAGAGGCCCAGAAGTCAAGGAATCCCTGATCCCTTGTGTCTTCTTCAGCCTCTCAGAAACTGTGCAACTGGAAGAACTCAGCACCATGGAAGTGCTGAGTCTTGAAGCTCCAAAGGAGCAGGTGCGAGCTTGCTGACCAGGCCTTCCTGCAGCTCCCCATCATCACCCATACAGGGAGCTCACGGTTTCTGTAAGAGACAAGGTCACCCCAGCTTGGATGGAAATTGTCAGTCAAGGCCTGACCTCCCTCTTCCTCCCAAAGCCACTGACCAGTCAGAATCTGTGGCTTTCTCTGATAGAAGAGGGTGCCCACTACACCATTAAAACAAAAACAGGTACATTCAAGGGACTTCCCTGGCGATCCAGCAATTAAGACTTCAAGCTTCCACTGCAGAGGGTGCAGGTTCAATCCCTGGTCAGAGGAGCCTGACGGGCTACAGTCCATGGGTTTGCAGAGAGTCGGACATGACTGAAGTGAGTTAGCAAGCAAGCAGGGAACTAAGATCCCGCATGCCCTGTGGTGCAGGAAAAAAAATAAGTACATGCAATATGGACTGAGAGTTGGGGGGCAAGCACATAATAAGAGATGGAGGCATTATGGCCCATCACACGACCCAGGATGGCCAGAATAATACCCCTTTCTGGTTCTCCTCCTACTTCTCCACCATTTCTAATGAACACTTGCTTAATTACAAGGAGCCTTATCAGACTGCCAGTGAATTTGAATCTTTGTGTGGTCTTTTTGATTTTTATATGAAAGGTTTCAGAAAAAGTCTAAATTTTTTTTTTTTCTGAATTGGGGTGGTCCTGATTTGGTGCCTGGTTCTCATACTGTCTCCAGTATGTTTGGGCTCGAAGCTGGTACAAGGACTCAGCTGCAGAGGGACCTGATGAACTGATTGGTGCCAACCTGGAAGAAATCACACACTCCTACATGAAACGCCTTTCTAAGCGTCAGAACTGCCTGAAGAAAGTACATGCTGACTTCACCAGCAGTGATCTCCACATCACTGGGAAGATACAAGGCAAAGCTGGGTAAATACCTGGTGGAGAAGTTGTAGAAGAAAGGCATGCATCTGAGGGGGTCTTCCCCAGCCCCGAGCCCATGCCTCTTACAGCCTCTCTACTGAAGATGTGCTCCTCTGCTCAAGTTCTGTGAGCCCTTGCCACTCTCAGGATCCATTTCTTTGGCAGAGAAGATCGTGCCAAACGGCAGCAGGAGTCTGCTTTCTGCATGTGGGGGACTCCTCCCCATGGTAGGCAACACTTCCCTTATTCTTCTCCCTGATCTAAACACAGCTAGGGTTTAGTCCAAGGAAGGGTGTTTTATTTTTATTTTTAAGCCTTGTTATCCTCCAAGAAATAAATAAAGAGGGTATGAGTAAGCAGAAAAGGCAGGGATCCAGGTAATCTTCAGCATTCCCCCAGGATTTCACTTCCTAGGGAGATACCCAGTTGGATCACTCTAGGCTGGCCCTAAATATGTCATGTTCCACTGAGAGAAGAGGGGTCATATGACTCCGCCTGGCAGCAAAAGCAGACCTGCTGCTAGGGTAAGAGGCCTTTCTGACTGAGGACAGAAAGAGTACAGTCCAGCCACCAGCTACCAAGCTGCTGACTCCAAAATCAGTAGTCATCCACCCCACCCTACTACCATAAAGGATTTAGACAATTCTAGAATATGTGCAACTTCTCAAAAGTTGGTTAGAATTTTTTTTTAACCTCTTCCAAGTTCCTGGTAGGAATTAGCAGTAAAACCTTAAAATGTAAAAGCCCTACTTATCTGCTTTAAGAGACGGGAAGACAATGGCCCACTTGAAGGCTAATTTTAGTCGGGAGAATTCCAAGGGATAGAGTGGAGCTTAAAGACAAACACTACAGGAGGCTCTCCAGAGCTCCAGACTCAGACGCCCGGCTGCACTCGTTGAAAGGAGTGGGATCACAGATACCTCCATCCACCAAGTCCTACTTATCTCTGAATGGTTCCTGATGCACTAGAATGGCCCTCAGATAGCCACTGTACCATGTGCTATGTGGCTCCACCCTCTGGCCATCAATGACTGGAAAAGAAGGACACGTGACCAACACGAGCCAATCCATTTTCCACTCAAAAATGTGAACTGAGGGTCAGAGCTGAGAGTGGAAAGCCGAGTCAGGCTAAGAGTGGTGAGGTGCTCTCGGGTCAAGGGCATTATCACCTGGGACCAGGTGAGAAGTGCAAATTCTTGCTGGGCATTGGGCCCAACAAGTGTACCAGGTGATTCTGATGCTGACTAAAGCTAGAGAATCTTTGCCCTAGAGGAAAGGAAGCCCAAGAATTCTTACTGCTAAATCCCTCTCTCAACTGACTTCTGTGAGACCTTTGAATATATTTCCAATAAGCTACTTCAAATTGGTTTCTTTTACTTCCAACCAAGAGAACCTTAGCTAACACAGCTGCTTGAGCCTGAGATAAAAGAGGTAGACCCTCCATCCCCCAAGTCATCATCACCACCTCCCAGTCTGGTATCCCATCCCCAATCCCACTCCACCTCATGTTCTGTGAGTGAATCATCCCAACCTCACTCCTTTCCCACCTCATAGTTCTTTCTTGTTGTTCAGTCGCTCAGTCATGTCCGACTCTTTTGTGACCCCATGGACTATAGCCCACCAGGCTCCTCCACCCCATGGGATTTCCCAGGCAAGAACACCAGAGTGGGTTACCATTCCCTTCTCCAGCGGACCCTCCTGACCAAGGATTGAACCCAAGTCCCCTGCATTAGCAGGCAGACTCATTACCACTGAGCCACCTGGAAATCCCACCATAGTTCTTTAGATTTGCTTTTTAAATCACTTGATTTTTTCAGTTCACATTTTTTTTTATTCTTTACCATCTCAACCTAGAATCTGAGATGTTACTGTAACACCTTTGTTGCAGGAAGAGGGACCCCTTCCAGGGCCCAAAAGAGGGCTCTTACCTAACACTCAGAAATGAATTGTCTGAGGAGATACACATGCTGATAAAGCAAGAGACTTTATTAGGAAGGGGCTTCCAGGCAGAGAGCAGGAGGAAACCAGAAGAACCGCTCTGCCACGTGGCCCAAAGTCTAAGGTTTTACGGTGCTGGGATTAGCTTCCAGGTTGTCCCTGGCCAATCATTCTGACTCTGGGTCCTTCCTGGAAGTGCATGCATTGTTCAGGCAAGATGGATTCTAGAGAGGATGATTCTGGGAGGTGGTGGGACACGTCGCCTCTCCTTTCCTGAATTCTTCCAGTTGGTGATGGCTTATTAGTTCCATGTTCCTTACTGGGACCTCCTGTCATAAAATAACTCATGCAAATGGTTACTAGGGTGCCTGGCCAGGGTGGGCAGTCTCAATCAGTGTGTTTCCCCTAATAACTTGAGTTCTCCTCTTTTCAGTTCAGTTCAGTCGCTCAGTTGTGTCTGATTCTTTGCGACCCCATGGACTGCAGCACGCCAGGGCTCCCTGTCCATCACCAACTCCCGTAGCCTAGTCAAACTCATGTCCATCATGTCAGTGATGCCATCCAACCATCTCATCCTCTGTCATCCCCTTCTTCCACCTTCAATCTTTCCCAGCATCCGGGTCTTTTCCAGTGAGTCGGTTCTTCACATCATTAGTCAATACAATGAGGGCTAGGCTCTTCACAGATTCTCCCTCTGCTTTTTAAAGCACGGGCATCCTCTATTTTTCCCCAGGAATTCATTTATCTTTCATTGCCTTTAAGGAGAGGGAAGCTTCTCTCACAGTGGCACCCAGGTTCACACAGTAAGTAAGGGGCACATTCAGACACCAAACCAAGTCTGTTGCTGCTGCTGCTAAGTCGCTTCAGTCGTGTCCGACTGTGTGTGACCCCATAGACGGCAGCCCACCAGGTTCTGCTGTCCCTGGGATTCTCCAGGCAAGAATACTGGAGTGGGTTGCCATTTCCTTCTCCAGTGGATGAAAGTGAAAAGTGAAAGTGAAGTCCCAAACCAAGTCTAGCAGACTGCAAAACTCCATTCATTCCACTCTATCATGGCTTTCCATCTGCAAATTTTCTCCTTAATCCTCCTTCCTTCCCCTGAATGAGGAGCAGGGACTGAACTGAGAGCCTCCCCATCCCTCTCCCAATCTAAAGACTGTGTTCTGCAAAGCAACAGATTCTGTCCATTTCCCCACCCTCTTTTATGGCTGTGTGTGTGTCTGTGTGTGTGTGTGTGTGTGTGCACACACGCCAGCATGTGTGTATGTGATTACCAATAATAAGTTCCTTTCCAAACAGCTGTTGGTAAGGCCATTTGTTTGTACATCCAAAGAACCTAGGGAAGGTTAAGCTTGTAATCCCGAGGCACATTTTCCATAAAACGGAAGAGTGAGTTGACACTTCACACAATCTTCTCTTTTGCTCTACGTGCGTTCTTTTTCCAAATCATCCCTAGTTCCCCCGCTTTGAAAATCTGTTGAAGCAGGCAAAGACCTCCTGCAAGATCTTTACAAGAGAAGCCCTTAGCAACTATAGTATCAACATCATTTTTGGCCCTAGGGAGACATTAGGGGCTCTGAACCTATGCAATCATCCATGGTTCACACCAGTGGAAGGACTTTTACTGGGACCAAGTTCTCAAACAGACTCCTGGGCATCTCCTGGACTCACATTAGGCTAATGAGCCTCCCTTGATGCCACTTCTCTCTAGCCAGATGCTCCCAGATTTTTCCTCCTTTTTGATTTTTGTCAGTTGCTTCTCATATTTTACCAATTGTTGTCAATGGCATGGGCACAGCATTTTTTTTTTTTTTTTTTTTTTTGCCAGTTTCCTGATTCACTCTTGGTTCCTTCACAATCATGTTACTGTCAAAACAATATATATCCCATTTTCACTTGCAACATCCATTTTCTCACCACTTTCAATTTTTGAAATTATTATTCCACTTTGGTTTCCATCGTAACCATATGTCTCTACTAACTAACATTTTCAATGCATTCTCACTCACCGCTTCTCCACTTATCGGTCATGATGATAGCAACGTTTATAAAACACCTTCATTCAAAGAACAAACACAGTAAACAAGCCCTAACAAATCAAGTGACAAGCAAGTACAACTGCAGTCGCCATCTGTTGGTGGCAGGAAGAGCTGAAGTGCTTTTGCTGTGGAGCAAGTGTCAACAAACCTTATTTGTAAATTAAGTTTTATTGGAACACAACTCTGCCCAGATATTTATTATTGTATTTGTTAGTTTCTGAGCTACAACGGCAGAATTGGATAGCTAGTGACAGAAACCATGTGGTCCTCAAAATCTAATTTATTTATGATCTTTATAGAAAAACTTTGCCAGCCCCTGCTTTGAGCACTTGTGGGAATTAATAAATTTAAAGTTTGCAAGGAAGGAATGCACAGCTTGAGTTTACACATGACTCAAGTAGACGGTCTTCATGAAGTTCATTTACATGACAGCCTTTAAGAGTGGTTGTTCACTCAGTCTTGTCAGACTATTTGCAAGCCTATGGAATGCAGCACACGAGCCTTCTATGTCCTCCACTATCTCTCAAGAGTTTGCTCAGACTCATGTTGATTGAGTCAGTGATGCCATCCAACCATCTCATTCTCTGTCGTCTCCTCCTTGTGCCCTCAATCTTTCTCAGCATCAGGGTCCTTTCCAATGAGTCAGCTCTTCACAACAGGTAACCAAAATATTGGAGCTTCAGCATCAGTCCTTCCAATGAGTATTCAGGGTTGATTTCTTTTAGGATTGACTAGTTTGATCTCCCTGCTATCCAAGAGACCCTCAAGAGTCTTCTCCAGCATCATGGTCCAAAAGCATCAATTCTTTGGCAGTCAGCCTTCTTTATGGTCCAACTCTCACATCCATACATGACTACTGGGAAAACCATCGCTTTGACTATACAGACCTTTGTGGGCAAATGATGTCTCTGCTTTTTAATACGCTGTCTACACTGTCTAGACCTTTAAGAGAATTCGCCCTAAGAAAAGAAGGGACCAAACCCAAATAGCCTGACCCAGTCAGAAAGTTTAAGTCAGTGCCCAGAAGAGAATTTGTCATTACTAGGTATTGCTTATAACTCCAACCCATCCTGAGCTCATTTCCATGGATGTCTTGCGGGGAAGAGGGCTTGTCTTAGTCCAATATAGTCTAATTAATGCTGTGTTACAAATCATCTCAAAACTGAGCAGTACACAGTCATAAGCATTTATTGCTCAATCCAGCATCTGCAGATCAACTAGGGAGGCTCTAGTTGACCTAAAGCCACAGGTGCCTCAGCCACAGGTCTGTTCTGTCTGGTTCTGTCTCCCATGTTTCTCATTCTTCCGGGACAGTGATCTATTTAGGAGGGTATGTTCTTTTCCTGACAATGGCAACAGCCCAGGAAGGCAAGTCCAAATGCACAGCCTCAGCCACAGGTCTGTTCTGTCTGGTTCTGTCTCCCATGTTTCTCATTCTTCCGGGACAGTGATCTATTTAGGAGGGTATGTTCTTTTCCTGACAATGGCAACAGCCCAGGAAGGCAAGTCCAAATGCACAGACACACTTCAAGCCCTTCCTTGTTGTATATATGCTAACATCCCCTTATCCAAAGCATGTTACATGGTCAAGCCCAACATGAATGATTGGGAAATACACACTTCTCACAGAGGTTTGGAAGAAGGAAGTAAATATGTGCTGAACAATAAGATACCTAAGTAAAGACTGCAAGGACTGCTTCATCAGACTCTGCAGAATTTGGAGATGTTTCCAAGACAGGACAGCAGAAAGGATGAAGAGGCTTTCTCCTTTTCTCTCCACCTTCACTACAGACCAGCGTTCAGCTTTGGCACTCAGGCTGTGTCCCTTGAAAGATGGTAGCGATGAAAGAGCCCTATGAGGCCATGAGGGTGCATGGTGGCCTCTGCTCGGCCTGGCAGACCAGCAGCAGAGCTTGACAGACCGCCCA
The DNA here is from genome assembly GCF_033118175.1 of Dama dama. NCBI lineage: Eukaryota > Metazoa > Chordata > Mammalia > Artiodactyla > Cervidae > Dama > Dama dama. The sequence goes on along the minus strand of NC_083700.1, from coordinate 107,700,836 downwards.
GGACTACAGAGCGAGAGGTTGCAGTGCCTGAAGTTTCCAGCACCTACAGAGCCGCTGTGGCGTCTGCAGGGGTTGGCCATGCCCAGTGGAGCAGCAGCGCCCCCTAGAGGAGAACATGGGACTCGGCGAAACAACCGCATGCCGGTCCAGAAGCAGCAGTAACGCAGCGGGGGATTCTCAGCAAACAGTGAGATCTTTTTATAGGAGGCTAAGGTGGGGTCGGAGAAGGCAATGGCACCCCACTCCAGTACTCTTGCCTGGAAACTCCCATGGACGGAGGAGCCTACTAGGCTGCAGTCCATGGGGTCGCGAAGAGTCGGACACGACTGAGCGACTTCACTTTCACTTTTCACTTTCATCCACTGGAGAAGGAAATGGCAACCCACTCCAGGGTTCCTGCCTGGAGAATCCCAGGGATGGGGGAGCCTGGTGGGCTGCCGTCTATGGGGTCGCACAGAGTCGGACACGACTGAGGCGACTTAGCAGCAGCAGCAGCAAGGTGGGGGGTGGGGGTGGGAGGGGGTGCGGTACAAGACAGTGAAATCTGACTCACATTGATACCCACAGGCAGATGGAGGCTAGAGAAATTTATATTATACAAACTAGGATATCTAACCCTAAATCCCAGGCCCCTCAGAGCAGAGAACAGATTCCCTTAAACACACACACACACACCCTTAGGTCCCACCCATTAGAAAGAAAAATGAAAGTGAAGTCGCTCAGCAACCCCATGGACTGTAGCCTACCAGGCTCCTCCATCCTTGGAATTTTCCTGGCAAGAGTACAGGAGTGGTTGGCCATTTCCTTCTCCAGGGGATCTTCCCAACCCAGGGATGGAACCTGGGTCTCCCACATTGCAGGCAGACACTTTACCCTCTGAGCCGCGAGGGAAGCCCATTAGAAAGAAGCAGGAACATTAGATTCTCATAGAATTTCCTTCCTTCAGCAGACTCATCAAACATAGATTCCTACCTATTCTAACTAAGACAAGCCAGTGAGCTGTGATAAGCCTGTGCCTGAAGGCAGAGCAGCCTTCATCCTGGAGTGTCTGAAGAAGGCGCTGGAATGCCTCTTTATGGCAGAAGCTCCTCGTCACTCTCCATCTGTCCAGCCCCACCAGGCCTTGGAGCTGGTGATCATTAAGCAGTAAGCACCGTCCTAATGGTGGCTAATGGTGGGTTTAAGTACTCGTTACCAAAGGAACTCCCAGGGTTGGCTGACTTACATGTATCAATTGGTCCTGCAAACCCATAGAACTACTCCTCCTAATGAGAAGATTGACTAAATGCTGAATCTGAGCCTAGGAAATGGCTGGGGAGAGGGAGGGGATCCCACTCGTGCCCTCTGTGAGGGCCCAGTGTGAAAGCACAGCCAACTCTGCCAGGATTTCAGTTAGACTAGCAGCCCTGTAGGAGTTGAAGAGTTAAGGTGTCATCATAGTTAATACTCGGGACTTTCCTGGTGATCCAGTGTTTGACGCCATGCTTCCTCTGCAGGGGGCACAGGTTCAATCCCTGGTCAGGGAGCTAAGATCCCCACATGCTGCACGACCAAAAACATAAAAAATAAAAACTCCATGCCTGTGGGGATAGCTACACAACTCTGTAAATATACCAAAAATCATTGAATTGTGCAAGTAAAGGAAGTGAATTGTGTGGTATATAGATTATAACTCAACAAAAAAAAATTTTTCAATAAGGAAAAAAGAAAATTTTCAAAAATTCAAAAAGTTTTCAAAATTTTCAAAAAGATTTAATAATAAGGCTGCCAGGCTGGTCTTGATCTTCACCTCTGCTGCATCTCCATCATCATCCCCAGGACACCCCACTGTTCGTGCTTACCCAGAACTGCCCTGCCTGCCTTAGAAATTCCTTCTGCTCATGGTCCCCTGCCCTCTGGCTCTCTCCCACATGCCTCCCACCACTCCTCCCACCACTCCTTGGACATTCTCTGTCCCAATAAGGACCACACATTTCACCCAGGTATTTAAGCCAGAAAGCCAGAATCCTAAGAGCCATTCTAAGTACCTTCCTCTCCCTTGAACCCTTGTCAATCCATCACCAAGTCCTACTGATTCTCCCTCCTAGATGTTTCTTCAATCTGCCCACCCCTCTTCATCTTCCTTATCCAACTTCCCATCATCTCTTGCTTGGACTACTTTAGCGGGCCTCAATGTCAGGGACTCTGTTGTATCCATTTTTGTATCTCAAGTGTTGCACCCGCATCTGGCACAAGATGAGAACATGAGAAAAGGTTTGTTGAATGAATGAATGAATGAATGATTGAATAAAAGGGCCCAAATGTATACATGAGTAATTATTCTCAGCTTTTCTTTCCTTCTCAGTACTAGCTGTATGCATTTGGACTAGTCATTACTCTGAGCTTATTCCCTCATCTGTTAAACACCATCTCAGGGAGAGGCGGTATAAAGATGAAAAGAAATAATACTAAAGGAATTTTTGCTGCTAAAAGTAATCTGAGAAACAATGAGCAAGCAGGCTTTTTCTTCCTTCTCTGGTGAGAAACTTAGAAGAGGCTGTTGTTGGCATTGGCCCAGAGGCTCAAGACATCTGGGCCGAGACCTGTGTAATATCTTGGCCTTTTCCTTGCGATTAGCTCGTGGTTACAAAATGGCAGCTGCACCTCCAACATCAGCCCACATTCCAAGTAAAAAGAAGAAGAAATGCCGAAGGCAAACAGCAGAAAAGATAAATGCCAACTCCATCCACTCCTTGAAAGAGCTCCACACACTTTCAATTTGGTTAAAAAGTAGAGCTTTGGACCAGAGAGCAAACATTTGCTTGAATGGCGGTATCAGTCAGGGTTCTTGGTTGCAAACACTGGAAACACCTTTGGCTCTATGAATTGTTTTAAAAGAATTTCTTAGAACTCTATTGAAGTCTCACAATTAGGAAACTAGAGGCTGGGGTTGGAAAATAAGTCAAAACCAAGGGCTCCCCCAAGGGCCCAACATGGGAAATGATCCGGCCAGGATGCTGTGGCCACCACAGCAGGACAGCGCTGACACTAGCCACAACTGCTGCCCCCTTTAGACACCACCGTGGCTGAAACAAATCAATCCCCCACCGTGGTTCTCTTTGCATAATTTGCTCCGTTTTCAAAATCCTGGGCAGAGCAACCAACTAGCCAAGCACATAGTATCAGTAAAGGGTCTTGGTAGGAACTGGGAGATTTAAGAATTTACTAAAGAGCCTATTTGCAAAGAGGAGGGGAGGATATAGGGAAACCACAGGAATGGTTCAGCATTCTGTTTGTCATGGCGTGGTACCATGATAGACCTGAGCAGGCAGAGGAAGAGAGTGGCTACTGAAACCCAGAAGCTTCTCAGAGAGATGGAGGGCCATCTGCAGGGGCTCTGACCTTAGGGAGAGGAACACAGTCCATCAGCCCAAGTGATCCAGCAGAGAGGGGTATAGAAAAATAAATACTCCAACCTCACTCTCTTCTCTAGCTCTCTCTCTCCTTCTCCCACGTGTATGAACGTGTGCCTTCTGCAACACCAGGCACACTCAACCAGAGCCCAGAGAGCAGCGGGCTCATTGATGTAGTTGAGGGAGGTCAGCCTCTGGGAGCTCAGAGCAGAGCAGGGCAGGGTGGCAAAAAGATCTGAAGAAGCAAAGATATCCGGAAAGAGCCACTCTTTTCACCCCCTACCATCCACTCTTGCCATTCTTCTGGGTCAAAAGTTCAAAAGTTCTTGTATTCAGTACAGGAAACAACCAAAGTCCAACTCCCCTATATTGTTGCGGGGTGATGTCAATTCATTCAAACTCTCTACTGAAACCTAAAATTTAGCCACAAGTGTTCTTCATGTGGGGTAGTACAAGAGAAAGAAGAAAAGTGTGGGGGGGGGGGGTTAACATAAAATTTAGCTGCTACTATTCAAGCTTTTATAGATGGAGACCTAAGTCAGTAATCACAGTGGCCCACTTCCATAGCTAATCCATGTTCCCTTGGCCTCTAAGAACACCCTGAATGGTTGCGGTTTATTGCCCAGTAGGATTACCCCATCCTCATTCCTTTTAAATCTGAGCCTCTGGTAGTCTTGTCTTTACTGAGTTGCCATAGTTTCACATTGATCAAGACTATTGGTCAAGACCAGACAGTAAATACTTCAGGCTTTGAAGGCAAAAGGCTGTCTGTTGAAACGGCTCAGTTCTGCCTTTGTAGTGTAAAAGCAGCTATAGACAACAAAATCAAATAAGTATAGCTGTGTTTCAATGAATCTCTACCTGCAGATATCTTAATTTGAATTTCATAGAATTTTTACATATAACAAAATATTCTTCTTTTGAATTTTTCAACTATTTTAAAATGTAAAAGTCATTCTTGGCCTCATGGTCATACACTTCCCTCATGGTTCATACGGTAAAGAATCTGCCTGCAATGTGGGAAACCTGGGTTCAGTCTCTGGGCTCAGAAGATCATCTGGAGAAGGGAAAGGCTACCCACTCCAGCATTCTTGCCTAGAGAATTCCATGAACAGAAGAGACTGACGGGCTACAGTCCATGAATTTGCAAAAAGCTGGATACGATTGAGCAACTAACACTAACAGATTAACACATACAAAAACATACAGTGGGCTAGATGTGACTGACCAGTGTAGTTTGCTGATCCCTGGAGTAGACTATTAACACCATTCACAGTGCTCAAGCTGGAGCATTCAACTCCAAATTCCCAGAGAACACCCCCATGTGGATGAATTTTGCCTGAAGAAACTGTTCAAACCTTATACTCCTCCCTGTCCCACATCTCCTGCTAGTGGTCCCCAGTGGCCAAACTACTTCCTGAGACACAGACAGGGTGGGAAGCAGATTAAGGAAGGGTTGAGGGTAGCTTAAAGTCAGGAGACAGGAAAGTGGAGCTCCCTAGAGGGGGCACTGCCTCACGAAAGGAGGAGATGGAATATTGCAAAAATTTTAATGTCAAATATCTGCTACAGTGGTTATTTTCATCAAGCATCAGTTGAGCTTCAAAATGGCATATTGATGCAACCCAAATTTCACATAGACTGAATCTACAAATGCTTGCTGCCATCGCAGAGTCAAGATAGAAAGATAGTCCCCTATGTGCCCAGGGAGTGTTCACAAATGCCTGGTCCCTGCAGAACCCCCAGGCCATCAGTACTGCTGGCTCAGTGGACTTCAGACATGGGCCTTAGCACTAATGCACATGCATGCACGTGTGAGCCTTTGTCCCACCTCAGCGGGAGGAGTAGTCCAAGGTTCAGCAAAGCCAAAATGCCACCACCTCCCAGTGTGAACTGGGCACCATTTCATTTTCCCTGGGCACTCAACGAAGCCAAAGTCCTAACATCGATGGCAGTGCTTTCCACCAGAGGGGACTCCTTGACAAGCAGTTCACTAGGAATGTTGATCAGCCATCTGAGGCTAGTGCTAGACCCAAGGGCACAGTGGAGAACCCTAGCTGTGGGCAACTTTGTATACACCTACCTCACACTCAGCACACAGTCACCGTGATCACACCTGTACGTCTCAGAGGTCCCCCAGATAGCCCACCACGAGCAATTCTGCACACACACTCATACACAAATGCAGATGTGTGTATCTTTCTTTAAAATAGAACTGAGCTGCAGAAAACTCCTCTATCTATGTGGAAAGCTCAGGGGTCTGCGTGGGGGCCAGGCTGGGTGAGAACAGGAATCTTGAAACCGGCCATAAACGGAGTGGAGGCAGGCAGGTTTAGCCTAAAGCTGTTTTATGCTTCTCACAACAGCTATTGACATCTCAGAAGTTAGGAAGTGAAGAAAGGAGCAGCTTGTACTATCCACTTAGCAGAATGGCTATCTGGAAGTGAGTTTCCCAAAAAAGAGAGAGATATATATAAAGGAGTGTCCTCAGAGATGGGCTACAAGGAGCTGTCTGGAATAAAGACATCTCTGATGCTGGACACACCCAAATCTGAGATCCAGCACTGCTCTGATAAGCTGTGTGACCTTGGGCTCACCTCTCTGAGTTCAGTTTCCCAGGTTTACAAACAGGGTTCAATGAGCTAGCCTACAGAAAGTAGCTGGCACAATGCCTGGCATAGAGTAGGCACTTGACAAGTGCTGTTTCTCTTCTCTTCCCGTGAAACCGCTTCTCCCAGAAATACTGAGCCTTATCTCCCACACTGTGACCACACCCTGGCCATTCCATCATAATTTCATTTCTGTTCCTGAGTTGATTCATCTTGGGATAGCGGATCTGCCTTCGCCCCTGGTATTTTGGGTCCCTGGCTAATTTTTGGTTCCAGGCTGGAATTTAATTTTCTGTCTGTATCTCCTCCCATGAGCCTCTTTGGCTCACCCCACCTCCTGACTTAAGTCCATCCTACCTTTTTCCTGTTTGTTTCTCCCTCCCCTCTTCCATGCCTCCATCCTTCCTTCCTTCCCTCCTGCTTACAATAGCTATAGAAAATCTGCCTCTTGTCCAGTACTGTGCCAGGCAGGCAGCCTGAAGGGTCATCCTAGAAACAAGACAAATGCAGCCTCTGATCTTAAGGGCCTTCGGTCAGGTAGGAGAGACAGACAATGGGTAAATACACAACAGGATGTTTAAATGGAAGTGTTAGCCGGGGCATCAAGAGACAATAGCTCTCATATTTCAAGAAAGAAAGGAAAAAAGAGAAGTCACTCAGTCGTGTCCAATTCTTTGCAACCCCGTGGACTATAGCCTACCAGGCTCCTCTGTCCATGGAAAGTTCCAGGCAAGAATACTGGAGTGGGTTGCCATTTCCTTCTCCAGATCTTCCCGACCCAGGGATTGAACCTGGGTCTCCCGCATTGAAGGCAGACACTTTACTGTCTAAGCCAGCAGGGAAGTATTTCACATTTCAAAGGAGGTTCTAAACCATGTACAGAATTTACAAAGGGGGTTGTCAAAGCCAGTTTCACATTCAAGTGTATGTACAGGTCAGAAGTTGGATTGGGGGGAAACACTTGAGCAAGGAATTTTTTGAGATAAGCTAAAGGCAACATAAGAAAAGAGGTGAACCCCGCTCCTTCCCTGGGGTAGGAGTGGGAGGCTATGTTCAGTTCAATTCAGTTCAGTCACTCAGTCATGTCTGACTCTTTGTGACCCCATGGACTGCAGCATGCCAGGCTTCCCTGTCCATCACCAACTCCCGGAGCTTAATCAAGCTCATGTCCATTGAGTTGGTGATGCCACCCAACCATCTCATCCTCTGTCATCCCCTTCTCCTCCCAGCTTCAATTTTTCCCAGCATCAGGGTCTTTGCAAATGAGTCAGCTCTTCGCATCAGGTGACCAAAGTATTCGAGTTTCAGCTTCAGCATCAGTCCTTCCAATGAATATTCAGGACTGATTTCCTTTAGGATTGACTGGTTTGATCTCTTTGTAGTCCAAGGGACTCTCATTTTAGGAATCGGTGAACTAAAATGGACTGGAATGAGTGAATTTAACTCAGATGACCATTATATCTACTACTGTGGGCAAGAATTCCTTAGAAGAAATGGAGTAGCCCTCATAGTCAACAAAAGAGTCTGAAATGCAGTACTTGGATGTGATCTCAAAAATGACAGAATGATCTCTGTTCATTTCCAAGGCAAATCATTCAATATCACAGTAATCCAAGTCTATGCCCCAACCAGTAATGCTGAAGAAGCTGAAGTTGAATGGTTCTATGAAGATCTACAAGACCTTGTAGAACTAACACCCAAAAAAGATGTCATTTTCATTATAGGGGACTGGAATGCAAAAGTAGGAAGTCAGGAAACACCTGGAGTAACAGGCAAATTTGGCCTTGGAATACAAAACAAAGCAGGGCAAAGGATAACAGAATTTTCCCAAGAGAACACACTGGTCATAGCAAACACCCTCTTCCAACAACACAAGAGAAGACTCTACACATGGACATCATCAGATGATCAATACTGAAATCAGATTGATTATATTCTTTACAATCAAAGATGGAGAAGCTCTTATACAGTCAGCAAAAACAAGACTGGGAGCTGACTGTGGCTCAGATCATGAACTCCTTATTGGCAAATTCAGACTTAAATTGAAGAAAGTAGGGAAAACCACTAGACCATTCAGGTATGACCTAAATCAAAATCCCTTATGATTATACAGTGGAAGTGACAAACAGATTTAAGGGATTAGGTCTGATAGACAGAGTGCCTGAAGAACTATGGACGCAGGCAGTGATCAAGACCATGCCCAAGAAAAAGAAATGCAAAAAGGCAAAATAATTGTCTGAGGAGGCCTTACAAATAGCTGAGAAAAGAAGAGACACAAAAGGCAAAGGAAAAAAGAAAAGATACACCCATTGGAATGCAGAGTTCCAAAGAATAGCCAGGAGAGATAAGAAAGCCTTCCTCAGTGATCAATGCAAAGAAATAGAGGAAAACAATAGAATGGGAAAGACTAGAGATCTCTTCAAGAAAATCTAACAGAAGCAGAAGATATTAAGAAGAGGTGACAACAATACACAGAAGATCTTCATGACCCAGATAATCACAATGATGTGATCACTCACCTAAAGCCAGACATCCTGGAATGTGAAGTCAAGTGGGCCTTAGGAAGCATCACTACGAACAAAGCTAGGGGAGGTGATGGAATTCCAGTTGAGCTATTTCAAATACTAAAAGGTGATGCTGTGAAAGTGCTGCACTCAATATGCCAGCAAATCTGGAAAACTCAGCAGTGGCCACAGGACTGGAAAAGGTCAGTTTTCATTCCAGTCCCAAAGAAAGGCAATGCCAAAGAATGCTCAAACTACTGCACAGTTTGCACTCATCTCAGATGCTAGCAAAGTAATGCTCAAAATTCTCCAAGCCAGGCTTCAACAGTACATGAACCATGAACTTGCAGATGTTCAAGCTGGATTTAGAAAAGGCAGAGGAACCAGCGATGTCACTACTACTATTAACTGGTGTGTGTTTTTTTTTTCTTCTTCTGGGCACCAGAGATATTGTACCCCATCCACACCCTTGAAATTAAGGATGCCCTTGTAATTTGCCTTGGCCAATGAATTTCACGGCACTGCACATCCTTCTAGCCCTCTCGTCCCTTACTGTAGTAATTGTAGAAGCATTTGTTCTTATTATCTAATTCTATTAAAGTTATTCAAACCATCAATTTACACCAAGTGCTGAGAGAGAAAATATTGATAATACCTGAATGAATATCTAACATCTAGTTAAGGTAAAAAATATTTTCTCATATGAAGCAAAGATTAAGTTCACCGAAAATAACTTTTTTCTCCATGCAACATTTTTTAATTGCTGTAATTTAAATACAACATGACATTCACCATTTTAACCATTTGTAAATGTACAGCTCAGTGATATTGAGTGTATTCACCTTGTTGTGTGACCATCACTACCCTTCATCTTCAGAATTTTTTGTAGAAGTTTTTTTTTTTTTTTTTAATATGAAGATGCCATATCTCAAAGCAGCCTGAAATACTGAATCAACATTGGGAGGACAGCTGGCCATAAGGGTTGTTGGATCCACAGGGCCTGAGAGCAGAAAACAAAGTTGTATGGCAGTAAGCCACTTTGGTTGGATGGTGTTAACCCAGCCTAGTCTGATTAGCACATGGATGCTACCTCCTACACCCCAGGTAACAAGAGAATGGCTTTGAGAGACCACTTGCAGAACTTAAGTGGGACCCTTGCAGTTTCACTGGAGATATCCAAATGTCAAGAAGCTGACTGCAGCAGCCTATAGAACAAAGGAGAGGGCTCCAGTTTGGGAAGTAACTTACTCCCAGAGTTCATCGAGCAAAGAAATGACAAAGGCTTAACCAGAATCTGATCTAAGTCAAGAGCAAGAGTGAGCCAGTGTTGGAGGTCATCTTATGTCCTATCAAAGAAAGAAACCAGAGGCACTGTTGGGTTCCCAGGAGAAAACAAATAACCAAAATAGAGATGCATGTGTTCTAGAACAGAGGCTGTAAGTAAAAGATCCCCAGTGATGACATAGGCATCTCCAATGGCCCACAAAACATACAGGAGAGAAAGCGTTTGCTTTTAACCAGTCCAAAGAGTGTTGAAACTGATCACTACCATGAAAATGGTCCCTGGTCCCCTTACTTCTTCTAGCACACCTCCATCCCACCCTGGAGGTGTCATACATGGCTAGCAAAATGAGAGAGGAGTGGAAGTACTAGGTGAAGAAAGAGAGAAAATACAATCTTACATCTCCCTTCCCTAACGGCTTCCAGCCTGCAATGGGGCTCAGTGAGGTAGGGAGGAATTTGCATCTTTAAGGCAAAATTGCAGAGTGGCATATTTTAATCACTAAATTAGAAATATAGTAGAAACAGAGAGAATACACAAGATTTTTCTTACCTAATAGCAACCACGGCTGTCACGGGTCCTGCTGAGTTTTCATTCAGAAGCAGGAGAGCTAGCCCCACAGGATGGATCTGAACTGGGACAGTGGGAGACAAAAATGAAGCTGCTTTATGATGACATCCCACAAGTCATGCTTATTCAACATAATGATACACATAAATCTACAAATATTTTCTGAGCTCAGCAAAGTCAGGTAAGAGATTTGCCAGGGATGCTGTGACTAAAGAAACTCTATGTGGATCAAAATTAGGAGTGGTCAGCCACAGGCACAGAACGAGAAGAGAACCATGGCATATCCATCTAAGCACCGATGGTTCCATGGCCTTGATCCTTCAGTTTCCAGCGGTTCATTGGTGGCAAAGGTAGAGGTTAATTCTTTAGTATGTGTCAGTTCATACCATGCAGCTTTCAAATCACATAATTAAATCCTATTATTTTAATTCCACATGTGTCAGATGCAATGGAAGTGGTCAGCTGGTTCTCGACAGCCACCCCCATTTCCTTTTACTGGGCATACCTCTACAGGAGAGGCTGAAAAGATTTTTTAGGTATACCTATATTTCCCACCCTCCCATGAAGATTGACTCTGGGTAAGAAATAGGTTTCGCCAATCAGGTGCACTTAGGCAAGATAGTTTCAGGTGAAAGTAAAGCAAATACTGTCTTCCTGTGACAAGCAGGGAAGAAACACCAGTAGCTTTTTTTCAAACTATATCTGAAACTAAGCCCATGCTCCACAACTATTGAGCCTGTGCTCTAGGGCCCAGGAGCCACAACTACTGAGCTCACATGCTACAATTCATGAAGCCTGTGTGCCCTAGATCCCATGTTCTGCAACAAGAGGAGCCACCACAATAAGAAGCAGCACAGCTAGAGAGTAGCCCCCACTCGGCACAACGAGAGAAAAGTCCATGCAGCAACGAAGACCCAGCACAGTCAGAAATAAATAAAGAAATAAAATCATTTTAAAGGACAAAGACCTTGGGGGAGGAGACCACCCAGATCTCCCTGGTGGCACATCAGCTTCATAAATACTTCCACATTCAAACACCCCATAAGTCCTTGGCTCCCTCTGTGTTTCCATATGGCCAGTCCACTCCTGGTAAGACCAGCCCTACCAGGCTCCATTGCCCATGCAGCAGTTCTGGAGAAGCTAATCACGATGCTAAAGCTGAAGCTCCAATACTTCGGCCACCTGATGCGAAGACCCGACTCATTAGAAAAGACCCTGATGCTGGGAAAGATTGAAGGCAGGAGGAGAAGGGGACAACAGAGGATGAAATGGTTGGATGGCATCACTGACTCAATGGACATGGGTTTGAGCAAGCTCTAGGAGATGGTGAAGGACAGGGAAGCCTGGAGTGTCGCAGTTCATGGGGTCCAAAACAGTTGGACACGACTGAGCGAGTGAACAACGATAATCATGTTCTCCATTCCTGTCCTCCTCCTCCTCGTCCTACTTCTCCCTCCTATGAATAACTCACTACACAGTTAGTGGCTTATCAGGAAACCGTTTCATTTTAGCTGGAAAAGCCCAGTTTTAAGGCATTTCCACCCAGGCATAAGGCTCTCCAAGAAATAGGCGTAACACACCCCAAGGTTGTGCTTTCCTCAGCCACAGCAGAGAGCCATGCATCAAAGTCAGAGAGTTGGCAGAGACCACCTGGACAATGTCCTCTTAACACTTCCCTTGCTGTCTCCATTTAAGGCCCCTGGAGAGCAGATGATTTTGAAGGCAGAACCTGTCCTGTTTATCTTTACATGCCCAACACCCAGCTCTGGACCATGCAGAGCAGATGCTTAGGGATGCTTTGCTGAGTGAACAGATGAACAGACAACACTTCCATTTTCCTGCCTCTTTCCTCCACTCTCCTCTTGCCCTTTACATACCAGCCACACAGAATAGCTTTCATTTCATGCTCTCTCTTACCCTCTGCCTTCACATACCCTTTTCTGACTATACTACGTACACATCCATCTTCAAGTCACTGCTTAAACTTCCACATTTTCCAGGAAACTTCCCCAACTGCCTAGACCAGTTTCTCCCAGTAGACAATCCACAGCTCCCTGTACTTTCCACCTCAGCGCATTCATCACCCCGAGTGTCGTACTTGTCTGCTATAAAGTAAGCTGCAAGGAGGCAGGAGACCCCATGCTCTGTAATTATTTGTTGAATGAATGAATAAATGTCTTTTTCAAAGGCATGCATTAGGAGTAGGACCTTCCTCCCAAGAACTCTCTACCAGATTCTCTAATCACAGAGAGGCTACATTTCTGCCCGTCTAAAGGATAGTCCACCTTGGACATGCCACCAAGTCTGTCATGCTTAATTCACCCACTGGCTCCCCCTGGTCTCTTGGAGGCTAATATTTGTATCATTCTACACTATTAATATGTTTACTACAGCAGTTTCCTTTTGCTCTTTCTCTATTTTCCTTGTATTCTGTTATTTTCAGCCTTTTCACCCCCTTATGTTTTCTCTGTTTGTTTTATTACTATTTAAAAGGAAGCTCCTTTGCAAAAAGGCCCAGCCTTGAGCAGCTGATTTATTCCAGGTCAGGAGCACTCAATGTCACTCCCATCTCTACCCATCCTCCCCCAACAGCTAATGCTATAGAGCCATTTCCTACGTCCAAAGAAGAACTTCTGGTCCAACCCTGGGACAGTCTGTAGACTATAAACATATAGGATACTGAAAAGTTTACCACCCAAAGTCATTACATCTGATCACAAAAGAGAGCAAAAGTTCAGGATTTTCTGGTCCCAGAGTATTGAATAAGTCCAGCCTCGAAGTACAACCCCACTGCCTGTACATTCATCTGTGTTTCCCAAGAATCAGGCTCAGGAGCCTTCACCTCTAGTGTCAGAAAATGTCTGAAAAGTGGATAAATCAGCAAAGAATGAAAGAATGAGCAAATGACTCAAAAGGGAATAAATAGATGGATGAATGGATGAAGTGATAAGCAACTGAATAAATAAAATGAATGAATCAATGAGTAAATAAATGGATAAATACACAGATGGTGCAGGCAGAAGAATGAATGAGTGAAAGAATGAATAAGTGAATTGGAGGATGAGTGATTGAGTGAACAAATAAACGAGTGAATTAATAAATAAATTTGAGTGAGGTTTGTAAGTCAGGCATAAACCAGGCATGAATTTCTAGCAGTAACAATAAACCAGTCAGTTCCAGAAAATGAAACTGGATACTAAAAATACAATAAAGAAATTAAAAACAAAAACCCATGACAATATGGGAGACATTGATCAGTGCCCAGGATCAATATTCTCTTGGACAAATCTTCAACATGACCTCAGCCCCACTCACTGACTGTCACTGGAGCTGTAGACATTCTGAAAAAGACAGACTGAGACAGACAGCCTGTGGGTAATGAGAATCTGTACGCTCGATCAAGGCAGTGGTTCTGTACCCTGACTGTGCTTTCAACAAATCATAATGCTTGGTCCCCACGCCCTAAGATTCTGATTTACCTGGACTGAGGACAGACGGCAAGGATCAGGAGACAGAAAAGGGAAGATGCTGCTTTATTTGGTTTTCTAAAACTCCCACAGGAATCTAAAGTGCAACCAGGATTGAGAACCACTGCTTCCACAGTAAATGAAATTTTAATGTGGGCACTTGGATGCGATCATTTAGAAGCCAGTGACATCCTCGTGTGACAAAAAAAAAAAAAAAAAAAGCCTTTCTGCTTTTTTTTTAACCAAGTAATATGTGAAACTTACACCCTCCACTCTACAAGAGTTACCTCATTGCCTATCCTACCCACAATTCCTGGGAGGGGACGCTTTGCCACATTGCTCAGCTTCCTGCACCCACAATAGGCTGATTTCATGGGGATGGACCCTTGGCCTGGAGGCAGAGATCTGGGGATAGAGCTCAGAGTAAGACTTGGGAATAGAGCACAGTTCCAGGAAGGGAGAGGGTCGGGGCAGAGAGGCTCAACGCTATCCGGAATTCATACTACAGCAGCAGCAGTCAATAACAATATCTCTTTACATTTTGATGTAGCCACATTGACATAGTAACATCAATATGGATGAACAAGATATCACCTCTGTCAAAATGTCTTGCTTGGAGACAAGAAGGCAGACGAGCTTTTGCAACACAAGGAGACAGCAAGATCCCTGGCAACCACCTGGCCGAAGGACAGCAAAAAATCAGGTAGAAATCCTCAAGCCAACTACTTGGGAAATGAATGCAGTGTTTTTGGTGCCTGGAGCCAGAGGCTGGGGAGGTGCTTCTCTGCTTCAATCCGGGGTGCGTTGGAGGCTTCGGCACTGTACCCACTTGCTTCTTTCCTAACTCGGGTTGCCTTCATTTTTAGGAAAGTTCTTTTAAGAAGGCCATTCTACTATCTCCATCATGCTAAAGAGGGGAAGATTAGTAGGAAAACTGAGCACGGAAACTCTCCAGATATCTTAGGCTGAACACTAGGGGGTTGACGCAAGGCAGGGGTAGCATGTAGGAAATTGCTCATCTATCCCCGGGTTCTCATTTCAGCAGAAGATGAAGGAATGGGGAGGGGAGGAATCTTAGAACTTGAAATTCGCAGGAGGTAAATTTAGGATCAATAAAAGAAAGTGCTCCTTCATGCAGCAGGGAGTAAGTTTATAGAGCTCATCATCCCAAAAGGAGATGCAGCTGGAACATAAAAGCATTCCTCAAACTTGCAAATATATTTTGGGTTATTGAAAGAAGAGGGTGATGTTAAGTTGACATCTAGGAGAACAACCCTGTTTTCTCCTAATTTTCCCTTTAGTGTCCTGGACTCAAACAAGATTCTGCTCTGCAAGCACTGTGGAGATAACCTAGAGTGGTGATCCAACAACCTCCTGTTTGATCTGGGGTTAACAATTGCCTAGGAAACTAACTTCCTTCCTTTATGCTTCCTTCTTATAAGTGCCAGTGACAGACACCATCTGTTAAACACCTTCTATTTTCTAGCCACTATTACTTTACACCCATTGTTTAATTTAAATCAAGCATCCAAAAGGCACTTATTGAATTTTTTTCATGCTCAATACATTTATTGAGTATTTTTTCTACCCATAGAACCACTTTTTAAGGTTCTATGGGTAGTGGAGAAATGAAAAGATTCCATCTAGGTCTTTAAAGTATCCATGATACATTTGAGAAGGCAGAATAAATATGCATGTCTTATTAAACAATTGACAGATACAGGAAACCACTAGAAATAATGGATAGATACCGAAAATCACTACACGTTTGAGGCACGTAAGATAAGGGATCAATGGGGGCTGAGAACTTAACAATGGTGAGTGTTAACAGTTATAGCCAAGTGACTAAGAGCAAAGGCTGGTTCTAGGTGGGGTGCTTTCAAATCCAGCTGCTGCATTTACTAGCTGTGGCATTTGGGTAAGTGACGCCATCTCTCTGAACCTCAGTTTCTTTGCCTGTATAATGTGGATGCTAACAATACATTCCCAACAGAGTTGTTGATTAAATGAATCAATGCCTTGAAACCCTTAGAGCAATGCCTGGAATATACTGAGTGTTTAGTAAATGTTCATTTTCACTCTTTTTATCTCTAGTAAGGACCACCATGAGGAGACCTCCTCACCTGTCTGGTGGTGGTCAAGGTGAAATTCAGATTCCTTAAGCAGTCTGTGAAGTGCCCGGCGCTGTGCACTCAGTCTAGTCTTAAACCTCATCTCGTGCCTTTCTCCCCGGCTCATTTTGCTCTAGACACTCTGCCCTTCTCTTTCCTCTGTTCCTTGAGTGCAAGAACGAGCTCTTTTCCACCTCAGAGTTTCACATGCGACTTCCTTCTGCCTGGAGCCTCACTCCCCCCGCCCCCCGCCCCCCCATTCTTCACATGGCTGGCTCCTTCTCATCCTACAAGTCTAGCTTAAATGTCACTTCCTCGGAAAGGCTTTCTGTTGCCATCTGTATCCGTCAGGGTCCTGGCGGGAAACAATGGCACATCACAGAAGGATGATTCGAGGAGGTTTAATAAAAAGGAGTGTTTATAAAGGCATGGAGCAAGAGAAAAGGCGACCACAGGGACAGAGCAGAAACAACCTTGGCCGGAAGGATGAAGTAAGAGGGACAGGGGCTGCAGCCGGCCCGGGGTGATGCTGCACAGAGAGGCTAGGAGACTCACTATCCCAACCTCATCCTCCTCTCTGATCTCCTGCTGGAGATTTCCTCTGGCAGAACCCACTAGAAGCAGAGAACAAGAGAGCCCTTTTTTTTCTAAGGGGGCATTAGCTTTATTTATTTATTTTTTTTTATTGTACTGGGTCTTCATTGTTCTCTAGTTGTGGCGAGCAGGGACTACTCTGTTGCTGGGCACAGGCTTCTCATTGTGGTGGCTTCTCGTGTTGCAGAACACCGGTTCTAGGAGCACTGGCTACACTAGTTGTAGCACATTGGCTCAGAAGTTATGGCTCTCAGGCCCTAGAATATGGAGCCAGTAGCTATGGCACCCAGGCTTGGTTGCTCTGCAGCATGTGGAATCTCCCGGACAAGGCATCGAACCATGTCCCCTGCATCTTATCGAATTTACCACCAGGGAAGTCCCAAGAGAACTCATTGATGTGGTCCATTCAGGTCAGCCTACCAAGGCAAAGACCAGGGTGAAAAGGGTGGAGAGAAGGGAGGGCCTAGAGGAGCACGAAGAAGACACCAGGCAAGTTCCTCTTGTTATCTTTGAAGTTAGAACCTTAATCTTTTCT
This sequence comes from Dama dama, assembly GCF_033118175.1. Lineage (NCBI taxonomy): Eukaryota > Metazoa > Chordata > Mammalia > Artiodactyla > Cervidae > Dama > Dama dama. Next base: position 107,683,772 of record NC_083700.1, on the reverse strand, counting down.
ATATCACAGAACAGTTTATATTTAAGAGTCATCTCTAGAACCATGTTGGCTTGATGCACATAGGTAGTAATAATGTCCTAGACTGCATTATGAAGTGCTTATTTTACATCAAGCTCTGTGCTAACAGCTTTATGTATTTTATTTCATGTAAGTGACAGAGGCAGGATATGAACCCAACAGGTTTAATTTGAGGGCTACACACTTAATGAATATACTACAAAGTCTCTCCAAGCTTGGGTAGAAGGAAATAGGAAGATATTCCAAAGAGAGACAGCTAACAAAGACAAAAGATAGCAATAAAGAAGTCTCAGACAAGGTCTGGCAGAGTGTCAGCCCTGGCAGGTGTAGAGAGCAGAAGGCAAAAGACAAGGGAAAGATTGATTCATAAAACCATCAGGCTAAAGACTTTAGTGTTGGACCCACAGGCAACAGGATGTTGGTTGGAATCATAATTACCTGGGGCTTGAGACAGAATGTTCCAGGGGGTGGTGTGCAGGATAGTTCATAAGGGAAGGAAAGCCAGAGGACCACTTAGGAGACTTCAGGGTGACCCAGGTGACAGGTGACAAGTAACAGAACTTGGAAGATGGCCTGGGGAAATAAAGGACCCCAAGCAGAAGAACGCAAGGGAGGAGGTGGTGTGAGGAGTGGTAGTGGGCAGCCCCATTCGGCCCTGTATTTCTGTTTTTACTCTCAAAGCAAACTAAAGTATTGACTCGATTCTGCTCTTGCCCCGAACCCAAAAGCTGCTTCTTTTTTCATTTGTCAACTTAAGTGGAACAAAAGTCATCAACATCAGTTAATTACCTTGCTGCAGCCTGAAAGGGTCCGTGGACCTGAAAGTCATTAGCCAGGTCTGGTTTTTGGAGTCATTGACCTCCAGTCTCTCTAGGATACGGAGAGGGAACCTTGATTTAATTGACCTGACTGAAACAACAATTTCTGTGATGACTTTCATGGAAATAGGCCACTAGCAGAGAGATCTTGGTGACACATTAAAAATTCAAGTGCCTAAAGAGCTTCGGCAGTCATCAGGTCCACCACTGGGAGTCTGGCTTCCCCAGAAGCTTGGCAGGCTCCCAGGGCTGCCAGATGTACTGCCCTTGACCAAGTGGGAACAGCCCGCCCAGGTCACCCTGGAGTTAGAGGTAAAGGGCAGAGCTTGACGGGGGCACGCGGGAATGTGAAAGACAAGAAGATTCAAGCCTTCCCCAGTATTCTCCATCAGAGTGGAGGGAAACAGCATCCACCCCAGTGCAAAGCCAGAAATCAGACTCCTCTCCCACCCTCGCCCATCACACCCCAAGTCACCAAGTTCTCAGCACCTCTCAGAGTACACTCTTTCTCCATCTGTTCTATCATATCTCCCTTGGTTACTACAAAACATCTTCCTCCCTGTATAATCTTATATTCTGTGCTCACTCACAGTGAATGACCTTTGAGTGTCCCCAAGGCACCCTTTACACTCTGTCATTGCAACTGGAGGCCACACGTGCACCAGGCACCCAGACAGTGGGGGAGAGCGGAGGGAGCCCCAGTGACTTCACACTTCACTACTGGGGCCCTTCTTCATTTCCGGGAGCTGCTGTAACTAATTACCACAAATTTAGTGGCTTGAAACAATAGACATTTATTCTGTCACAATTATGGAGGCCACAAGCTCAAAGTCAAGGTGTTGGCAGGGCCACAGACCCTCCAAAGGCTTGAGGGGAGAAGCTGTCCCTGCTGCTTCCAGCTTCGGGCAGCTGTCAGCATTCCTTGGCGTGTGGCTGCATTGTTCCAGCCTCTGCCTCCATCTTCACTTGGCCTTCTCCTTGTCTGTCCCCATGTCTTCCCTTTTCTGTCTCTTATATAAGCACTTGTCCTTGGATCATGGCCCACCCAGATTGGCCAGGATGAGCTCATCTCAGGATCTTTTATTACATCTGCAAAGACACTTTTTTCAAATAAGGTCACATTCACAGGTTTGGGGATTTGGACATAGACCTATATTTGGTGGCTTAACCAGAAGAGCAAAAGAATGACTACAGATAGAATGTCTGGGTCAACTCAAAATTCATATGTGGAATCTGAATCTTCAGTGTGATAATATTTGGATTTGGGGTGATAATTTGGATGAGGTCATGAGGGCAGAGCCCTCATATATGGGATTAGTATCCTTATGAAGGTCTTCCCAGGTGGCACTAGTGGTGAAGAACCCACCTGCCAATGCAGGAGACATAAGAGATGCAGGTTCCATCCCTGGGTTGGGAAGATCCCCTGGAGGAGGGCATGGCAATCCACTCCAGTATTCTTGCCTAGAGACTCCTATGGACAGAGGAGCCTGGCGGGCTACTATCCATAAGGTCGCAAAGAGTCGAACACGACGGAAGCGACTTAGCACACACACATGCCCTTATGAAAGAGACCTCAGAGAGCGCTCAGCCCGCTGCTTTGTGAGGACACACTGAAAAGACCACCACCATGAAGCAGAACCAGATCTGCTGGCGCCTTAATCTTGGACTTCCCAGCCTCCAGAACTGTGGGAAATACATTTCTGTGGTTTCTGAACCACTCAGTCTATGGTAGTTTGTTCAAGAAGCCCAAATGGACTGAGACAAGGACCCTTCTGGAAATATAAGTAGCCGATGAGGTATGGGAGTATGACCCACAGAACTGCCAATAAGTGCAATGGTATCAGCCAAATTGTCCTTTAAAATGTACCCCAGTTTTGCACCAAAACCCTGATCCCCATGGAACTCTGGAAATGACCAGATGTTGACCAGAGCCTGGAGCCTGAGCCTCTCCTTTGCTTCCCCTGGATCTGGGATCCCATGACACCATCTGCCCATCATCAGCCCCTGTCCTGAAAGCTCTGAGATTCATATCCTTAAGCCTATCTTATAAGCATAGGAAAGGAGCTGAAAGAGGGGGAAGACCATAAACTTGGGAGTCAGCAGACAGGATTTGAATCCTAGTTCAGCCTCACTAGTTGCTTCCATTTCCTTTGCCATAGAAGAAGATAATGACAGCTCCCTCTCGGGGCTGTTAGAGCACGTGAAGCTTGAGCCCTGTGCCCGGCACGTGGCAGAGGTTCTAATAACTGTCTCCCCAAAACCTTCAAAGGTCACTGGTAGCTTACGGTGAGTGACGTCAGATTCGTGATCTCCAAAGAAGATTTAGCTTCAGGACCAGGGACCAGGCTTGATCACGCAAAAGCTTTTGTGTGGCAGAGTTTTATTAAAGTGAAAAAGGGACAGGGAAAGTTTCTGACACAGACATCAGAAGGGGGATAGAGAATGCCCCCCTCGCTGGTTTCAGCAAGGGAACCATGTACTTTTTTAATTGGTTAGTACAATAAATCAAAAGAATGTCTCAAGGTTGTAAAGGTCTTACCAGATCCACTCCCAAAATGTACATTTTAAGATAACAGGATTAGAACTAACAATAGAAAGATCTTACCAGACCCACTCCCATAATATACATTTTAAGATGACAGGATTAGTCAGAAGGTTCTCAAGGAGAAACATGTCCTCAAGCAGGATGCATTGTTGTCATTGGTACAGAGGTTAAGGGAAAACATATCTTTGAGCAAAATGAGTTGTTTTGTTGTGCAATGAGCAGTTCTGGGCTTTAAAAAAAAAAAAAAAGTTTGCCTTTTTCTCCTCCTTAAGAATCCCAGACCCCTTTCTCTTTCTCAAGGGCTCTGGACCCCTTCCTCCCCCTCCTCCTCCTCCTCCTCAGGTACCCTGGTCTTCTTATCACCCTACACAGAAATTGACTCTCTCGGTCACCTATTCCTTCTGTCCATCTCTAGGAAGGATGGTCTTACACCTCCCCTATCCTGCAAGCATCCAGTCTAATGGAGAGGCTTAAAAAGATAGATAATCAATGAGAAGTGGGGAGTTATAATAGACTCCACTTAAGCAGTACCAAACAAGCTTGGGTGAAAACTCCTCCTCCTTTGTGCTTTATGAGCAGGCAATGCTGCAGCCCTTGCCATCCTGCATTAAGCAATGTTTCAACTCTCTGTTTTCTTTATCTAATAAACAAGGCCACTGGGTGAAAGCTTGCACTCCCTTGGTAACTTAACATGCTTTTCTCTTCCCTTGTGGTTCTTATATAGGATATGATTTCATTCACTTAATTTACTTGCTGGACCAAGAAGGGACTGTCCAGGTCATACCTTGGTGTCAAAAAAAAGTCTAGCAAAGCTCATATCTTTCAGGTGTACATGTGCCCCAAATCCCAAGATCACATGAGACGTTTGTAAGCAAACACAGAAGGGGACCGCTGAGAACCAACATCAGCAAATTAGGCATGAAAGTCCCCTAATGTTCCACCTCCACAACCCCACCACCCCCTATCCACTGCTGAGTATTGGGCAATATCACAGTATTGGAAGATGACCGATATTAGGGAGAGTGTGCAGTTCTTGGCAATGAATATAAAATAATTGCCAATGGGAGAGATTCCCTGCATCTTATTTCAGTCTTAATGGGAATCAGCCCTCTTTAGACTCAAGGAACCACATTGCCAGCCTCCATGCAACTGTCTCTTGTACCTCATCCAAATAAGAGAATTTCCCAAGTGACTGCAAGTCAGAGGTCATCATTTAGCTTCCCTAGTGCCCCCTGGGGCCCCAGTGACTGAGAAATGTTCTTGTTCGCCTGACACAATGCACGTTTACTGACAGGAACTCTAACTGGACCGGTGGGTCTCAACAGGGGGGAGTTTTGCTCTCCCTGCCGCACTCCAGACTTTTGATAATGTTTAGAGATATCCTTGGTTTTCACAGCCAGGGAGGTGCAAGCGGCATCTAGTAGGTAGAGCACCCTACAATACACAACACAGCCCCCACCACAAAGAGGCGTCCAACCCCAAATATCCGTAGCCTGCAAGGCTGAGAATCCAGTCTGGGCTCTTCACCCATAACAACGCAGAAGTTCTGTGAGTCGGACCCAACTCTCTCCATCAGCACTGGCCATGCCCTGGCAATTCAAGCTTGCTGGGTGAACTGGTTTCCCTCGAAGCACTGGTCCCACCCCTCTCTGCTGCCCGCAGCCCCACCCCTCGGGGACAGGACTCATGTGGCTAAGATGAAAGACTGGTGCCGCAGGCCGCCACGCCAACTCACCACTTGATTGCTTTTAATTAATTCTGCTTGATTACAGCACATGGGAGTCGCATCGGAGAGATAAGACAGGCTCTTTATATTCTGTCTTCATTAAAAAGTTTGGATCTGGAAGCCTTTTCAAAGAGCTATGTGTCTCCTTTACTTTTGTGTCATTTTTAATTGAGGAGGGCACAGGGAGATATGCGGAGCTATGCTGGAGCAGACTTTGAAAATGAAAGATGAAATGTCTGAGGCCCCTTCTGGGGCAAAAACAGCCAGGATTGGGATCCAATTGAGATAGCCAGGAGAGGGCCAGCCCACTGTGGCTGAAGAGAGATGTGAGGAAAGAAGTATCCTTCTTAGTCCATCACCAGTGGCACATTAGCCCAGATCTATGGAATGGCACGGCCCAGGCACTTTGTCAAGTGAGAAGAACTCTCAGGGAGGAGCTGGGAGACTGTGCAGTAGTGATAAAAGAGAGAGGTCGGGAAGGATGGATCACCACCAGTTATCTGCACCCGTCTTCTCCAGCCGGAGGATCACTCTCTCCACAGGGGAACCTCGCCCAACACCTCCATGTGGAGTTAATCACTTCTCCGTCTGTACTCCTGCAATACATGCTTTATCTCTTGAGCAAAGCATCAAGTTGTATTAGTTATCTATTGCTGCATAACAAATTACCCCCAAACTTGGTGGCTTAAAACTGCGAACAGCATTCCTTATCTCACAGCGTCTATGCACCAGGAGCGTGGGTACAGCATTCGTTATCTTACAGCGTCTATGCATCAGGAGCATGGGTGTGAACTAGCTTGCTGCGACTGTCTAAGTGCCTTGGGATGCTGCAGTTGAGAAAGGAAAGATCCACCTCCAAGCCCACTCAAATGGTGTTAGTAGATTTCAGAATATCCACTTCCAAGCTCATTCCTGCAGCCGTTGGCAAGCCTCAGGTCCTCACTGTCTATTGGCTGGAGATATCAGTTCCTTCCACATGAGTCTATTCATAGAAGTGGCCTCCCTCAGAGCAAGAGAGGGAGGAGAGCAACTCAAGACAAAAGCCAGAGCCTTTCAGTAACCTGGTCAGAGAAGCAACATCCCATCTCTGTTCCTATATCTGTTAAAATCAGAGAAATGCAAATTAAAACCACAATGAGGTACCATCTCATGCCAGTCAGAATGGTTGCTATCAAAAAGTCTACAAACAATAAATGCTGGAGAGGATGCAGAGAAAAGGGAAGCCTCTTATACTTGGTGGGAATGCAAACTAGTACAGCCACTATGGAGAACAGTGTGGAGATTCCTTAGTAAACTGGAAATAGAACTCCCATATGACCCAGCAATCCCACTGCTGGCATACACACTGAGGAAACCAGAACTGAAAGAGACACGTGTACCCTAATGTCCATCGAAACACTGTTTGCAATAGCTAGGACATGGAAGCAACCTAGATGTCCATCAGCAGACGAATGGATAAGAAAGCTGTGGTACATATACACAATGGAATATTACTCAGTCATTAAAAGGAATGCATTTAAATCAGTTCTAATGAGGTGGATGAAACTGGAGCCTATTATACAGAGTGAAGTAAGTCAGGAAGAAAAACACCAATACAGTATATTAATGCATATATATGGAATTTAGAAAGAGGGTAACAATGACCTTATATGCGAGATAGCAAAAGAGACACAGATATAAAGAATAGGCTTTTGGACTCTGTGGGAGAAGGCGAGGGTGGGATGATTTGAGAGAATTGAAACATGTATATCATCATATGTGAAATAGATCGCCAGTGCAGGTTCGATGCAGGAGACAGGGCGCTCAGGGCTGGTGCACTGGGGTGACCCTGAGGGATGGGATGGGGAGGGAGGTGGGAGAGGGGTTCAGGATGGGGACACATGTACACCCATGGCTGATTCACGTCAGTGTATGGCAAAACCCACCACAATATTGTAAAGTAATTAGCCTCCAATTAGATAATTTTTTTTAAAGTGAGTCACTGGGTCCAGACCACAGACAAGAGAAGGGAGTACAGTAAGTCCCCTACATATGAATGTTCAAGTTGTGAGTTTTCAAAGAAGTGAACATCCATTTGCAGGTCCAGTCACGTGAGTTCACATGTCTGGCGTACGTTGCCGTGTGCGTGCACCCTCTACAGGCAGTTGTGCTTTTGTGCCCTTTACCACACAGGACTGTGTAGAATAGAGGAGTAGAGTATCTCTACTTCAAGCCCAGGATGTCCAGAAGCAAGCGACTTTCTTTTTTTGAGGAGGCACTGCTAGTATTTAAAGCACAGGACCTGAAAGGAGAACAGCACACAAAGGTTGCCTCGGTCGTTCAGAAGACAGCCCAGTGCTACCATGTCATCTATGATAAGAAAAGGAAGAGCTACTATCCAGACATCACTGGACTGTTTTTTTAGGAAGGCAGATAGATTTGAATCCAGCAAGGAATCAGAACCAGTGTCAGCATCAGGCATGAGTGAAATTGTTCTCCGTCTCCTATTGCTGAGGATCCTTCAGCTCCACCATCCCGCTCCCTCCTCCCGCTGCTTGTTCACTCAGTGTCAGCCCCGTATGCCGGCCGTTGTTCTGTCCTACTGTACTTTTCAAGGTGTTGTGCTGTAAGATTAAAACTGTTTTCTTTCCTTTTTGAGCTTGCCTGCTTTTTACGTATTATCCGTGTGCTGTGCGGCTGTGCTGTGCTCAGTCGTGTCCGACTCTTGGCAGCCCCAAAACTGTAACCTGCCAGGCTCCTCTGTCCATGGGGATTCTCCAGGCCAGAATACTGGAGTGAGTTGCCATTTCCTCCTCCAAGGAATCTTCCCAACCCAGGGATCAAACCCAGCTCTGTGGCATTGCAGGCGGATTCTTTACCCTCTGAGCCACTAGGGAAGCCCATTATCTGTGTGAAAAGTACTATAAACCTATTACATAAAGTACTACATAGCTGATTGTGTTAGTTGCCTACCTAGGCTAAATTTGTTGGGCTTAACAAACAAATTGGACTTAGGAATGCATTCTCATAATGGGACTCAAATCTGTAGGTGACTTACTATACAGGAGGGCATAAACACAAGAGGCAGAGACCACAAGGGCCATCAGAGAGGCTGCCTCCCATAATCCCATGCACTGTAATAACCTGCCTCTTTTTCTGAAACTGTCCGTCTTTGAGGTTGGCACCCCTACCTCCAAATCTCCAACAACTAGTCCAGTGTCTGAGACATTCTGGGCACTCCAGGGGTGTGTGGTAGAATGACAAATGCATGCATGCATGAATTAATAAATGAATGAATGAATACACAAATAAACAAAATCATCCTTTCTTAAAACTTATTTATACTTGTCAAACCAGTCCTCAGCAAAGAAAACTTGTTTACCTCCAAAACTACCATAGCAGGAGTAGATAGATCCAAGTCATCTAGAAACTCAATCATAAACTCAATTATGTTATTTATACATTAAATTGAAATCACAGAGTGCAATTATATTTTATCCTATTAAACATGGTGCCAGTACTATATCTTCTCCTATGATGGTTTAATCTGCATGTGGGTGTGTGCTAAATCGCTTCAGTTGTGTCCTACTCTTTGTGGCCTTATGGACTGTAGCCCATCAGGCTCCTCTGTCCATGTGGATTCTCCAGGCAAGAATACTAAAATGGGCAGCCATGCCCTCCCCCAGGGGAACCTCCTGAGCCAAAGATCGAACCTGTATCTCATGACTCCTTTATTAGCCGGAGAGTTCTTTACCACTGGGGTTTGTTTCCCTGGCAGCTCAGCTGATAAAAAATCCACCTGCAATTCAGGAGACCTCAATTCAATTCCTCGGTCAGGAAGATCCCCTAGAGAAGGGATAGGATGCCCACTCCAGTATACTTGCCTAGAGAATCCCCATGGACAGAGGAGCCTAGTGCCATCTAGGAAGCCCATGGTTTAATCTTTATCCACTCTTAAATATTTTCTCTTTGGGAACTAATGACTGATAGTAAATTAACAATGCTGAAAAGAAAAAAAAAAAAAAACAGCCTTTCATTATTTTAAGCTGTTATGTGGGACTCTAAACAGTACTACAATGATCAAGAATGAAGAAATTCTATCTAGACCTAGTTAGTCTTCATGCAAGATCAACCAGCGGAGGAGCTGGAAACTCAGGAGCAGAGGTTTGCATGGAGCCAGGAGAGGCTGGTGCCTGAAGACCCAGGAGATCAGCTGGAATGTGGCCATGGCAAGAAGCTGAGCCCAGCTGAAACTTACTGAAACAAGTCAACTCATGCCAGCGGCGCCCCAGGGTCCAGAGACAGGCTAACAAGTGATCAACAGATGAACAGTTTCCCAAGCAAGTTCAGCTGCAAAAGGATTTAGGCAAAAAATAAGTTCTTCAAAGGTGAGTGGAACAGGCCAATGTAAAGAATCTGGCATGAAGTAAGGAAGGTTAAGGTCCTAGGGCCCTGGGCTCAGAGACAGGATCCCATCCCACAAAGATGGTCTGAACAAAGTAAGACCTCAGTGCTGGTAGGACTGGGGTACAAAACCAAAACATTAGGTGATGAGTGAGGTGCCTGCAGATTAAGTTCCAGATACTAGGGGTACAAAGGAAGGCTTTGGTTTCAGGATTAAGCAGTAGGCTTCTCTCCAAGATGAGATTGAGTCCTTTAATACCAAAACCTAAATGAGAGCTCCTTCAAGTCCCCATCCCCAGAACCAAATTGTGCCCAGAGCTTGGAGGTGGTGGGAAGGAAGATGCTGGGATCTAGGGAGAGATCAAAGAACTTGTACCTTCCCAACCACCTGGTCCCCCACCTCTTGGAGGAGAGGTGCCCTTCTTCAGAGCTCAAATTCAGGGCTGGCATATTGGGCCACAGTACCAATGAATGGGGCTTCAAAGAAGTCATGCAAACATGGGTGTGGCCATTTTATGGATGGTCTCTCCTCCTGTGAGAGTAGGTAAGAGGGGTACAGAGGAAACATGCCCAGGGAAAAAAACCTTGGTGGATGATCAGCTCTAAGCACCAATGTAAATCCTTTCTCAAACCTTCCTCTGGTTCCACTCACTGACACTGAAGCTTCGGACTAATCTGTCCTCACCCTAAAAAGGTGGGAGCTGAGATTGGGATCCAAGCTTTGGCTGGAAGAAGATGAAGCAGACCAAACTTTCTTCTTTTACGTTGGCTGCATTGAATCTTAGTCCCTGCAAGCAGGATTTTTAGTTGCAGCATGTGGGATCTAGTTCCCTGACCAGGGATCGAACCCAGACCCCCTGCACTGGGAGCAGGGAGTCTTAGGACCACTGGACCACCAAGGAAGTCCCAGACCAAACGTTTTAGGTCACTGCTTTCAACATAGCTGAAGCAGAGATGGCCCCTTACAGCCAGGCTGCTGACTTGGGCACCACATTGGGTTTGGAGCCAAGGCTCCAGAGTTAAAAATCCTTCCTTGCATTGTCCTGAGTTCCTAGCCTATGACCATCACACTATCATATTTCAGTCACAATGCAGTATCACTTCTGGAGTCAGTGAGACCAAACCTCCCTCCCAGACATCAAGCTGGGAGTACAGGAGGGTTCTTAGGTTGCAGAGTCTAGTCGGGTTATTACAGTTCAGGATGGAGAGACCTGTACAGGTTGTTTCTGGAGACCAATGACATAGAATCTGAAATGACCATGATTCAGTGTAGGTGTAGATAAAGCATACACCTTTTAGAAGACGGGAGAAACCACATATTGAATCCATCCTGAGGGAACTGCTTCCAAGGAGTTAATTAGGATAAATCGTTCAGTGTGGGTTATTTATTTGTTTATTTATTTAACAACCCTTTATTGATGCCTGCCTGCAATGTGGCAGGCGCTGTGGGGAATACAAACCTGCCCAACCTACGGTCTCTGGCCTCAAAGGAGCCTGTAATCTGGCAGGAGAGACAGATGCCTACACAGATAACACAGGGAGAGAGGAAGCAGGAGAAGGGGGTGAGCGTGCAACTAATCAGCCTTCCCATTCCAATTAGAACCCTTGGGCTCAGATGCCAGAGACCAAGGTAGAATTCCAACTCAGTGCAAAGTTGATAAGACACACAAACCCTCCCAGGTCTGGGAGTAGGAAACCTCCTGAATTATGAAGAGTTCAAAGCAAAATGCATGTGATTTTAATGTGAATCTGATCATTCCTGGTAGATTTCTAAGTTTTGTTGTCTGGTTTTGAATAGCATGGCTAGGCTTATTCTAGACAGGAATGTTACGGGTAAATTGAATTATTGAGTTGCCTTAAATACTGGCTATGGGATCGGCATGCAGGAATAGGGAGGAAGAAAAAGAATATTCATTCATCCATTCAAAAGTTATTTCTTGTTTTGCAGAATGAAAAAAAGTTCTGGAGACGGATGGTGGTGATGGTCACATGACAATATGAATGTACTATACATTTAACAATGGTTAAGATGGTTAATTTTATGTTGTGTGTGTTTTACCACGATAAGAAAAAGTGAAAAAGAATTATTGAGTTAATTAACATGTATAAAGCACAGTGTTACATGCTGGCCCAGATAAAAAAGTGAATGGTACAGAATCCTTGTCCTTAGGAAGCTCACAATCTGAGGGGAAATGTCAAGAAACAAGTAAATCTCAGCTCAGACATCACCTCTCCCGGGAAGCCTTCCCTGATCCTTCCACACTGAGTTAGGTCTACTCCAATTCTCTCTCAATAGTCTGTGCTGGTTTGTTTCATAATTATCGTCATTTATTCAGCAAACATTTATTAAGCTAGGCATTAAGGATATAAAAGCAAATGAGGCTCTCAATGTAAAGGAAGAAACAAACATGCCAATGATTAAGTATTAAAAAAAAAATAATACTGCACCTCTCTAAACCATAGACTGATCTTCTAAATGTTGGGTTGAGTAAATATTTGCTAGATGGATGGATGGATGCATACATTGATAAATGAGTATGTGTGATATGGAGAAATGAATAATAAACTACGTGCCTGTGACTATAAATAGGGATTATTTAAAGGAGTTTCAAGGGACTTTCCTGTGCTCTAGTTGTTAAGACTTCGCTTTCCAATGCAGGGGGTGCAGGTTCGATCCCTGATTGGGAAGATAAGATCCCACATGCCTCATGGCCAAAAACCTGAAACATAAAACAGAGGCAGTATTGTAAAAATTCAATAAAGACTTTTAAAATGGTCCATATCAAAAACAATTTTTTAAGTAAATAAAATGGGTTTCAGTTCAGTTCAGTCAGTCGCTCAGTCATGTCGAACTCTTCACGACCCCATGGACCACAGCACGCCAGGCCTCCCAGTCCATCACCAACTCCCGGAGTCTACTCAAACTCAACTCCATTGAGTCGGTGATGCCATCCAACCATCTCATCCTCTGTCATCCCCTTCTCCTCCTGCCCCCAATCCTTCCTAGCATCAAGGTCTTTTCAAATGAGTCAGCTCTTCGCATCATGTGGCCAAAGTATTGGAGTTTCAGCTTCAACATCAGTCCTTCCAATGAACATTCAGGACTGATCTCCTTCAGGATAGACTGATTGGATCTCCTTGTAGTCCAAGGGACTCTCAAGAGTCTTCTCCAACACCACAGTTCAAAAGCATCAATACTTCGGCACTCAACTTTCTTTTTAGTCCAACTCTCACATCCATACCTGACTACTGGAAAAACCATAGCCTTGACAAGACAGACCTTTGATGGTAAAGTAATGTCTCTGCTTTTTAATTTGCTGTCTAGGTTGGTCATAACTTTTCTTCCAAGGAGCAAGTGTCTTTTAATTTCACAGCTGCAGTTACCATCTGCAGTGATTTTGAAGCCCAAAAAAATAAAGTCATCCACTCTTTCCCCATCTATTTGCCACAAAGTGATGGGACCGGATGCCATGATCTTAGTTTTCTGAATGTTGAGCTTTAAGTCAGCTTTTTCACTCTCCTCCTTCACTTTCATCAAGAGGCTCTTTAGTTCTTCTTCACTTTCATGGGTACCTTATTTTTTACAAAGGAGGCAAGAATATACAATGGGGCAAAGATAGCCTCTTCAATAAATGGTGCTGGGAAAACTGGACAGCTACATGTACAAGAATGAAATTAGAACACTTCCTAACACCATACACAAAGATAAACTCAAAATGGATTAAAGACCTACATGTAAGATCAGAAACTATAAAATTCTTAGAGCAAAATATAGGCAGAACACTCAATGACATAAATCAAAGCAAGATCCTCTATGACCCACCTCCTAGAGTAATGAAAATAAAAACAAAAGTAAACAAGTGGAACCTGATTAAACTTAAAAGCTTTTGCATAGCAAAGGAAACTTTAAGCAAGGTGAAAAGACAACTCTCAGAATGGGAGAAAATAATAGCAAATGAAACAACTGACAAAGGATTAATTCCCAAATATACAAGCAGCTCATACAACTCAGTATCAGAAAAACAAACAACCCAATCAAAAAGCGGGGAAAAGACCTAAACAGACATTTCTCCAAAGAAGACATATGGATGGCTAACTAACACATGAAAAGATGCTCAACATTGCTCATTATTAGAGAAATGCAAATCAAAACTACAATGAGATATCACCTCACACCAGTCAGAATGGCCATCATCAAAAAGTCTACAAACAATAAATGCTGGATAAGGTGTGGAAAAAATGGAATGCTCTTGCACTGTTGGTAGGAATGTAAATTGATACAGGCACTATGGAAGACGTTATGGAGATTCCCTTAAAAACTAGGAATAAAACCACCATATGACCCAGCAATCCCACTCCTAGGCATATACCCTGAGGAAACCAAAATTGAAAAAGACACATGTATCCTACTGTTCATTGCAGCAATATTTACAAAAGCTAGAACACAGAAGCAACCTGCTGCTACTGCTGCTGCTGCTGCTAAGTCACTTCAGTCGTGTCTGACTCTGTGCAACCCCATAGACGGCAGCCCACCAGGCTCCCCCGTCCCTGGGATTCTCCAGGCAAGAACACTGGAGTGGGTTGCCATTTCCTTCTCCAATGCATGAAAGTGAAAAGTGAAAGTGAAGTCGCTCAGTCGTGTCCGACTCTTAGTGACCCCATGGACCACAGCCTACCAGGCTCCTCCGTCCATGGGATTTTCCAGGCAAGAGTACTGGAGTGGGGTGCCATTGCCTTCTCCATGGAAACAACATAGATGCCCATCAACAGATATATGAATAAAGAAGCTGTGGTACATATACACAATGGAATATTACTCAGCCATAAAAAATAACGCATTTGAGTCAGTTCTAATGAGGTGAATGGACCTAGAACCTATTATACAGAGTGAAGTGAGTCAGAATGAGAAAGCTAAATATCGTATTCTAATGCATATATACGGAATCTAGAAAAATGGTACTGAAGAATTTACTTGAAGGGCAACAGTGGAGAAACGGACATAGAGAATAGACTTGTGGACATGGGGAGAAGGAACGAAAGGGTGAGATGTATGGAAAGAGTAACATGGAAGCTTACATCACCATGTGTAAAATAGATAGCCAACGGGAATTTGCTGTAGGTCTTAGGAAACTCAGACAGGGGCTCTGTATCAACCTGGAGGGGTAGGATGAGAGGGAGTTGGGAGGGAGGCTCAAAGGGGAGGGAATTATACGCATACCTATGGCTGATTCATGTAGAGGTTTGACAGAAAACAACAAAATTCTGTAAAGCAATTGTGCTTCAACAAAACAATAAATTAATTTTGAAAAATAAAATGGGTTTCAAAAGATAAATAGGAGTCTGCCTGGAGAGAGGACAGGCACCCCACACAAGGGCATGGGTGTGGGAAGAAGTCTGCAAGTTTGGGAAGCAGTGGAGAGCTTGGTTTTAGAAATTCTGGAAGAAAAGCAGAGGGAGCCTGGTCAGGAAGGCCCGCTGTAGGCTGTTCTAAGGAGTTTGCAGTTTGTTGTGATGATAATCAGAGGCTGTGAGAGGTTTTTAAGCAGAAGACTGGAGCCGCACTTTTTATTTCAGCTTGCTCACTCTGCAGTGGGTTGGAGGAAGTGAAATTCAGTCAACATAAGTTGATCCAAGGGACCAAGTAAGAAGTAAGTCCAAAAGAGAAAAATAAATATTATATATTAATGCATATGTGTGAAATCTAGAAAAATGGTACAGATGATGACATCTGCAAAGCAGAAATAGAGACAGACATAGAGACGAAATGTATGGAAAATAAGGTGGGGGGAGCCGAGGGTGGGATGAATTGGGAGTTTGAGATTAACATATACACATTACTGATACTATGTATAGAAGAGATAAGCAGTGAGAGCCTACTGTGAGCACAGGGAGCTCTACTCAATGCTCTGTGGTGACCTAGATGGAAAGGAAATCCAAAACACAGGGCACATCTATATACACAGCCGATTCACTTTGCTGTACAAGAGACACGAATACAACATTGTAAGGCAACTATAGGCCAGTAAAAATTTCTTCTTTAAAAAAAAAAGGGACCAAGCAAGAGATTATCCTTACTTATGTGGTAGAAATATAGATAGAAAAGCCCGAAATTAAAAACTGTTTAGGAAGTATGATAGATTTGGCAATAAGTTGGACTGGAAGACTGATTCAATTATTCAATAAGCATTTATGGAACACCTACTATGTAGTAGACACCATTCTAGATAATGGGAATTTAACACTGAACAGGGGAGCCAAAGTCTTATCCCTGTGAAACTTAGGTTACAGTGTGGTAAAAAAAAAAAAAAAATATATATATATATATATAACAAACTAAAGAAGCAAACAAAAACAAACATGATTAAAAACGTGTGAGCTTGAACAAGTCACTTAATTTTTCTGTGCCTTGGTTTCCCCAGCTGCAAAACGGAGATGTTAATAGTATCTACCTCACAGGGTGGTTATGAGGATGCAGAGATTCAATATCATAAAAGACTTTGAACAGGCCTGGCCCATAGTAACCACTATGTAAGTATCAGTCATTGTAATTAAGAAAAATAATACAGGGCCATACATTAGAGAGGGACTCTCATGGTAGAGGTAAGAAAAGATTATTTTGGCTGGAAGGTTAAGAAATTCTTTTCTGGGCTGCTATTTTTGAGCTGCAGCTTCCCAGGTGGCTGAGTGGTAAAGAATCTGCCTGCCAATGCAAGAGACTTGAGATTGTTCACTGGATCGGGATGATCCTCCGGAGAAGGGAATGGCAACCCACTCCAGTATTCTTGCCTGGAAAATCCCATGGACAGAGGAGCCTGGTGGGCTACAGTCCAGGGGGTCACAGAGTCAGACACAACTGAGCAACAGCATGCACATTCTTGATCTGAGATTTAAAAAAATGGATGCAGAAGCCAAAATGGTTAAGTTCTATAGAATAACATTCCAGAAGAAAAGCTCCTGAGGCTGGAATGAGCTAGGAGCATCCAAGAGGTAGACAGAAGCCCAGGGTGATCAGAACACGGTGAATGAAGGGTAGGGGTGAGGAATAACACTAAAGAGGTTGGCAGGGACCAGATCATGGAGGGCTGCAGGACTACGGGTTTTTATTTCAGTAGCAGCATGAAGGAGGCCATCAGAGGGTTTTACCCAGGAGAGCAATATTCTCTGATTCTCACTTTTACAACATCATTCTAGCTGCCTGTAAAAGGTTCCAAAATATGGCTCCAATTTCCTCCAGTCCCTGTATGCACATCCTTTGCCGTTAGAGTTACCACTCCCTCACCAAGAGGAGAAGCCTGTTTCCCCACCCACCTTGAATCTGAGCTGACCTTGTGACTTACTTCAATCAATGAAGCGAAATGCTTGGCAGCTCAAAAGCTAAACCTCAACAGAGACACTGTTCACTTTCCTTCCACACTGACCATCTTGCTACCCTGTGTGCTTACTTTGTGTGAAATATTAATGTGTCAGTCGCTCAGTCATGTCCAACTCTTTTCAAGCTTGTGGACTGTAGCCCACCAGTCTCCTCTGTCCACAGAATTCTCCAGGCAGGAATAATGGAGTGGGTAGCCATTCCCTTTTCCTGAGCATCTTCCCAACCAGTAATCGAACCCATGAACCCAGATCTCCTGCATTGCAGGCAGATTCTTTACCATATGTGGTAATCATATTTATTATTTTCTATGTTTTATGATGTCTAGGTATCTTTAGAGGGTCTTGTTGACTGGAGAGAGACTGCCCCTCCCAGTGCTGGCTAATTTCTAGACAATAAACAATTTTTCAGTAAGCCCACCTTTCATATATATACCAGCCAGTTCCCAGACCATAACCCCAATTACCTCTTTTATCTAACTCAAACACCAGGCCAATATTTCCCCCACCCTAAATCAACCAGGGCCTGCTACCAGACAAGTAGAGACAGCTCCTATGTCTCAGATCCTGCCAGAATTATTCAAACCAGCCAGTTCTAAGCTGGTTACCCTGCCCGGCCTTGCTTCCCACAGATATTCCAATAAAGACTGTGGCCAGCGCCTTGCCCTTACTCCTTTCTGCCTCCTCACTGACACTGGTGATTTAGGGACCCTGCATGGAGTTCTATGCATCTCACTTCTAATGGGACTGTGAGTAACATTAAATCATTATTTCAATGGCATTGACTTCTCTGTGTTGTCACCTGTAAAGCTGTTCAACTTTACAGATGAAGAGCAGACACAGGTCATCCTACCATGTGAAGAAACCCAGACTAGCCTACCGGAAGGTGAAACCATATAGAGCAGAGACAAGATCCCACAGCTGAGGGGCCCTACACCCACCAGCCCCAGATAATCTGTCAGCTGACTGCAGTGGAATGAGTAGCCCAGGTCAGACCAGCAGAAAAGCCACCCAGCTTGAGCCTGACCCAAACTGCTGACCCACAGAACTGTAAAGAAATAAAGATAGGGGATGACTTGTTACACAGCAGTGGGTAACTGATACACTGCTCTATGGGGAGAGGGCTCTACAGGAATCAGAATAGAGGTCAATGTTATGAGGCATTGATCCAGGCAGGAATGAACATGACTTGGCCTGGAATGGTGGCAGTGGAGATGGAGGGGAGTGACCAGAATCAAGATATGGTTCGAAAGTAACACTTGCTGCTCAGATATGAGTGGAAGAGGGGCAGCAGACTCAAGTAAGATGCCATGTTTTTAGCTGAGTACTTGGGCAACAAAGGGGGCATTTACTGAGATGTGAAGAACTTGGGGAGGAATGGGTTTGAATTAGGCATGGAGGGAGATCAGCAGTTTGCTCTGGGATGGATTCAGTTAGAACTGTCTATTAAATATTCACGTGGAAATGTGGAATTCCAAGTTGGACATTCACACTGGAACTCAAGGGAAAGTTTTAGGCTGGTGATATGAACGTGTGAGTCAGTCAGCTTCGAGGAGACATTGAAAGCCATGGTGTTGAAGCCAAGTCTTATGAGATCACCAAGAGAGTATAGAAGGAGAAAAGAATGGATAGGATCCCGAGGTTTTCGATCTGGAATGAGGAGAAACAAGCAAGGCAGGCTGAAACAGAGCAGAGAGCATAGTAGGAGGAGAACCAGGCCAGTGTTTCAGGGAGAAACGGGTGATCCTGTTGAGAGCCTGGGTAAGAGGAGAAAGAGAAAGAGTCATTAAACTGGGAAACAAGTGAATTGTTGGCTGAGATGAGAGCAATTTCAGTCGCCTAGAGAAGAAGGAAGCCAAGTTCAAGTATGTGGAGGAAAAAACTGAGCGTGTGGATGTGAAGACAATGAATCTAAACAACTCCTTTGAGAAAGTTTGCTGTAAAGGATGGTAGAAAAATGGGCAATACAGGGATAGGATGTGAGGTTAAGGGAAGGAACTTTGGTTTTACTTTCTATGATTTAAAGTGCATTCGACCTTCAAAAGAATAACTATAGCATCTATGTGCTGTTTGAAGGGAGTTTTCTCTTTTTTTTTTTAAGATGAGAAGTACTACAGCATTTTGTATGCTAATGGGAATGATCCAGTTGAGAGGGGAGAAACTGATGATGCAGGAAAGAGAGAGGATATTTACAGGAACAAAGTCCTTGAGAAGGTGAGAAAGAATGGGATCCAGGACAGCGTGGAGGGGTCGGCCGCTGTTAAGAGTAGGGACACGTCTTCCATTGTAATAGGAGGTTTGTCAATTTAGTGATGGGAAGATGCAGGAGTTCTTGTCTGATTGCTTCTACATCTCATTGAAGTGTAAGACAAGGTCGTGAGCTGACAGTGAGGATGTGGGGGAGGGGTGGGGGTTTGAGCAGAGAGAAGCTGCAGTCTCTGAGTGGGAAAGGGAACACGGGGAGGCGGTGTCATGGCATTGCTGGGCACTGTCCAGCTCATATCTGAGGTCTGTGGTCATGAATTCTGAGCGAGACCCGTCAGCGGGGTTATAGGGTTTCCGTAGCAGTGCTCAGAGGTGCCGATAATAACAGGACCAATGAGTACGGCTGGGGCTTCCCTTGTGGCTCAGCAGTAAAGAATCCGCCTGCAGCGCAGGAGCTTAGGAGTCATGGGTTCGATTCCTGGGTCAGGAAGATCCCTGAAGGAATGCATGGCAACTCACTCCAGTATTCTTGCCTGGAGAATCTGAGGAGCCTGGCGGGCTATAGTCCATAGGGTCGCAAAGAGTTGGATACAACTGAAGCAACTTAGCACGCATGCGCACATGAGTAGCTTTGGCAAGGTTAGGTCTCTTGCCAAGATGGAAGTTTAGCTTGGAAGACAGTCAAGGACATTTATAAGGAAATAATTATAATAGATCCTGAGGAGGCTAAGGAAGGGGTGAGGGAGATGGAGGGTGACTCGTAGGCTTTTGCAGTGGACCTCCGGGTAGGTGCCATCTGCCAAGACGCCATTCCCATCCAGAAAGAAGCCCACGTTTAGGGAAGGGAAGCCTCAGGGTGATGACGCGTAGTGGTGTCTATGAGAATGCGGGCAAGCAGGACACCACCTTCCCTTCCTTCGCCCTCTCACCCGCCCCGGGCCCCAACCTGGGAAGGTAGGACACGACCTCAGTGGCCCCAGTGCCCACTGCGCTGCACAGCCAGCTGCAGCATCCCTCCTTCTTTGGGAACCTGTCAACGCCTGTTTCCAGGTCTTTTTAGTTGAATACATTTTAATCAGAAAATTAATCAGGAAACACCAGTTCAGCAGATAATTGAACAATGAGGAAACACGATAATTGCTGTTTAGTCTAATTAACTTTGTTAAGTCTTTATTGGTAACAGAGACTTCCTGAGTGAAATTTATTAAATGTCCTCCCCTGAAAAACTCAATTCCTATTCAAAGGAAAATCATAGGTTCCGGATTTTTGTCTGCATTATTTCCAGAAAAACGACCTCAGCCCCACAGCAGTCCAGAACATCTCTCCTCTGCTTTGGGGGCAGAGGAGACCTGTCAGTCTCTCCAAGGGCTCTGCCCAGCTTCCTTCCCCTGAAATCACAAGCATTCCAGCTCCAAGGCGAAGGGCTCACTGCCTCCATCTTCCACTCCCCTTTGCCAACTTTTTCCTTCCTTAGTCTCCTTTCCATGTTGACTGCACATCTCCTGTATTCTCTACCTTGATTTTTCATTTTGCTGCTCCATCTTTGAACCTTCTCACTTGCCCCATTCTCCCTCTGCCATGCACTGAAGGGGCTTTTGGGGTGAGCTCTGGATTTCGGGGTCTCTACCATCCCTCAACTACCCTGGATCTCTACCCAGCTCCTCCTCAGATCCCCCGCTGCAGGGGTCATAGCCTTCATCTGGGACTGTGTGTGGAGGGAGAGGGCCGGTCTCCACCCCTTCCTCACTTTGTGCTCCCTACACATCATAAAAATCTTCCCAACATCCTCTTCTCCCTTCTTTATTATTATTTTTTTATTTGTACAGCTTGTAACTAGGTGTTTATGAAGTAAAGGAAAATGGGGGGAAAAAGAGAGAGCCCCTGCTGTAGGTCACTAGGCTCTCTCCAAACCACGTGACTCACAGCCCGTTTGTCCTGTCCTCCTTTTACGCTTTGAGGATCTTCTTAAATATAGTCATGGAAAGAGAATCAAGCCCTCCACCCAGGGGCAGGGACCACCCATACAAATCACCTATAGGTAGGACCTGGCAGATATTATACTAATACAAAAACAGTCATCTGGCTCCAAGCCACTCAAAAGCAAGCTGTTGGCCTGAGGTTTCCAAATAAAGTACTGCTTAATCCATATGGTTCCTTTGCAAAGGAGACTGTGCCTTCAGGGCCCCAAAGGTGTGCAAGGAGGTTGATTCATGCACTAAATGTTTTCCTCCTTACAATTTCTTCTCGCTCTTCCCTCTGCAATCATTTCTTATGTGGGTCCTCTCAGGGGGCACTTGCTTGTAATCTGCTGGCTTGCTACACACAGCTAGTTCCAGCCCCCAGCTCCCATTTCCCCCATGGAGAACCATCCTGATACCAGCACCAGCAGACACAGTCAGGACATCTAGCTCATGGAAGCTCTGGAGATTTTACTAAATGATAGGAACTAGGAAATAAGTGTTGGGGCTTCCCTGGTGCTCAGTGGTAAAGAATCCACCTGCCAATGCAGGAGACACAGCTTCAATCCCTGGTCCAGGAAGATTCCCACATGCCATGGAGCAATTATCCTGTGCGCCCCAACTACTGAGCCTGTGCTCTAGAGCCAAGGAGACACAACTACTGAGCCCACGTGCCACAACGACTGAAGCCTGTGTGCCTAGAGCTTGTGTTTCATAACAAAAGAAGCCACTGCAATGAGAAGCCCAACCACTGCAACTAAAGAATAGTCCCCACTTGCCGCAACTAGGGGATAGTCCATGCAGTAACAAAGACCCAGAAGAGCCAGACATAAGTAAATAAATTAAATTATTGTTTAAAAAGTAAGTGTTACCTGTCAAGCTCAAAAAGCAGGACACTCAGAAGATGCTTCAGTAAGACAGAGAAAGCCATTCTCTCCAGTTGCAACTCTGCATGGTCACCTTTGTTTTCAACCCCCTCTCACCACCATGGCAATTAGCAAGAGGGCCACTGGTCATCATGACCGCAGCCTGTATTGCAGGGATGCTTGTCCTAAGAGGTCCCCTCCTCCCTCTGCCTTGTGAAATCTTGACACCTGACCTTTAGCGCCTGTTCACATGTGCTGAAGGGTCTGGCTGCTCCAGACAGTCTGTCACAGGTGGCTTTATTTATCACAAGGGCTCTGTCATGTCTAACATTAATAGGCCAAATAGGTATTAAATGTATTTAGATCTTGCATGTCAACCAGGGGAAAGGTGACAGTGAAATATGCCAGGGAAAAAGGAAGTACAGACCATTACCAGTGGTTTGGTTTAGCAGGCAAAAAGTGAAGGGAGACAGGCTGCCATTTCTGCCTTGTCTGGGAGAACGTCTCCCTCACTGCTGGAAATGGACCCCTCAACCTGTCTCCAGCTCCTTCTGAGAGTCTCCCCAGGTTCAGTGCGGGGTGTTCTAGAAGGAGCTGCTGCCATGGCCTCGGGTGAGGTCAAGAGGCTGCTGAGCCCAGGGGACCCCACCTGATGCCCCCAGATGGCTGCCTCTGATGCCCTGGCTCGGGATGAGGCTGCTCTTATGAACCTGTGTCATCTCCGCCCCCAGTTTGCTAATCCCTATATTATTTATATCAGTGCTGAGAACAAGCTAGAACTTTAGGGAGGATTATTGAAGATTTCAGACTAAAGAAAAGGAAATACAGCATAAGGCACAATTTAGAACTACTCCTAGGAGTGGTCACCCGTGGAACAGCCAGCCCCAAACCTGACCTCAAAATCTCTTCCTGGGCTGACTCCCTGCTTAGATGCTGGGCAATTCTTCCCCTCCAAGCACAGATCTGCCTCCCAAGTCCTCAAATCCTATCCCAAAATGCTGGACAATGGGGTCCCCACTGAAACTGACCCCACCCACCCACAGGGTCTGGCACCAGGTCCCCAGTAAGACAACCCTCGAGAATCTCATGGCACATTTCCCAAAATCTGGGTCCCTGGTGGAGCCAGGTTGTGCAGGCTGAGGCCAGTCCAGAACTTTCCCCAGTCTTTCCCCTGCCGTGCCCTGGGGTTCAGGCTGCACACCCCTTCTGTGCTCCCCACTTTCCCAGTCCCTCCTTCCCTTCCAACAAGGGCTCAAAGAAAACTCTCACCATCTTGGTACAAATGCGACAATTTACAGGCTGCTTGGGGCAGTCTGGATCCAGAATTAGAAAGGAAAGATTTCTCTAAAGGAAACATAATTTGCAGAGGCATGGCTCTGCTAAAATACCCTCCTGATTTACATTACTAAGCAGTACACCTAACATTGCATTTAGGTCTTCTCCAAGTACCAAGGAGAGCACTTGCTTCTCATTTGCATAACCACAAGGACCCACTCAAGAGGTCTGGCCGAGAATAAAGGGACAGGCTCCACCTTAAAAGACAGAAATTGCATTATTTTTAAAATAAGTTTTTCCACTTCAAAAATGGTAAGGTCCGAGCTACCAGGTGCCCTGTTATATAAGGAGCGGAAGGAGGGGGTAAATCTGAAGGCAGGGATGATGTCATATTTATCTCTAGAAGTGTGAATACCCTGCTTAGGAGTCTCTGCGCACATATAGGTTCTCAATAAATAGGAGTCAAATGAAATGGCGTGGACAGGGGCAGGTGTGAGATCCACATCTGGGGCAGCCTGGAAATGAAAACTAGAGGGACACCAGACCTATTTATGCAAGCCGGAAGGAGCCAGAGAAGGTCTTCTCAGGCTGGAAGATGCTGTGGGCTTAGAGAGGCTAAAGTCCCCCATCAAGGCTGTGTGCTCTGGCCTTGGGCCCTAACTACACCTCCAGCTGAGAGCACATGGCTCTGAGTCCATGGAGTTTGGTTCCAGTTTGTGCAATAATAATATTCATGTAATAATAATATTCATAGCCTAAGCAGCATGATATATATTAGCTCATTCAATAATCACAACAACTCCATTTTAACAGGGGGCAGATACCAAGAGGAAGGTTTCATTACCACTTCCAATTAATAAATTGCAAAGTGAGGCACAAGAGGTTAAGATACTTGCTTTTTCTCATAACAAGCCAGATAGTATATAAGTATTTAGCTTTGCAAGCCATGTGGTCTCCATTGTTACGTCCACAACTGTGCATTTGTAAAGCAAAAGCAGCCATAGGCAATATGTTAATAAATGAATGTGGCTGTGTCCCAATAGCGTTAGTTGTTCAGTCCTGTTCAACTCTATGCAATCCCATGGACTGCAGCTCTCCAGGCTCCTCTGTCCATGAGATTCTTGAGATAAGAATACTGGAGTGGGTAGCCATTCCATTCTCCAGGGGATCTTCCCAACCCAGGGATCCAACCTGGATCTCTTGCATTGCGGGCAGATTCTTTACCCTCTGAACCACCACTATATGTCCCAATAAAACTTTACTTACAAAACCAGGCAGTGGGACAGATATGGCCCACAGGCTGTAGTTTGCCAGTCCTTGAGCTGGGAGGTAATTGGCTTTAGGGTCCACATTCTAAATCATTACCCATATCCTTTTCTAGCAGCTGAAGTGAGCAGGTCCCAGAGTGCAGATCATCAGAGATGGGGAGGCAGACTTTACTTATTGGCCAGGAACTAGGATCAGTCTAGCAGCCAGGAACTATGGTCCACATACTGGATGATCTCAACATTCCACATCATGCACAGGTGACACTTTCTGTATTAGGGATGACAGTTGAACCCTCAAGTCAGATAGAGGTTAGGGTGGCAATGAATTGGGGAAGAAGCATTGGGGAACAGGCAGGATATTGAGCCTAACATGGAGCATGAGACGGGGAACATAGGTTAGGGACTGTGGCAGTGACAAGGATGATGATTTACCACATGCTTAGTCTGTACTATCTAACTCCATACTATTTAAGAGTCTTAATTGCATTATCTGTTATGAACCAAATCTTGTGCCTCTCCTAAAATATATAAATTGAAGCCCTAACCTCAAGTACCTCAGAACATGACCATTTTGGAAGATAGGGTCTTTCCAGAAGTAAGCATGTTAAAGTGAGACCACTAGGGTGGGCCCTAACCTGTATGATTGATGTTCTTATAAAAAGGGGTCATTTGGAGACAGACATGCCTGAAGAGAGAATGCCACATGAACATGAAGATGGCCATCTACAAGAGGCCTGGGGAGAGGCATGGAACAGATTCTCGCTCACAGCTCTCGGAAGGAACCAGCACTGCTGACACCTCAATTTAGGCTTCTAGCCTCCAGAACTGCAAGACAATACATTTCTGCTGTTTAAGCCTCCCAGTTTGTGGTACTTTACTATGGCAGCCCCAGCAAATGTATACAGTCTCATCAAGTCGTTGCTATCATTATGGGAAATCAGCTCAGTTATTATCCCCATTTTACCTAAACCAAAACTCATAGGCTTTGAGTAACTTGCCTACAAGAAGTGGAGCTAGAATTTGAATCAAGGTTTGCCAGATTTCAGACACATTTCCAAATAGATGTCTCCAAACAGAATATGCCACCCCCAGAGAATGCTTCTTGAGCATAAGCATTATTTTGAGCTGAAGGCAACAGCAAAGAAGCAGATACAAGAAAAACTCTCTACCCTCCCTTATTTGCCTAAAAGCAGGACATAAATTTACAAATGTGTCCCTCTTCCTCTCTGGACCAGGAAGAACAAAGGTTAATCCACAGAGACAACTTTAGAATCCTACTAGTGAAGAAGGCACCAACTTAAATCTGTGTTACAAATTTTATTCTTATTTACTATGCTATTCCTGGTCACTACCCCTGAACTGGCCTCCCCGACACCTTTCTTTCTTTTGCCTTTAGCTGAAGATAGCATTTAAGCTTGAGTTCCAAGCCACCTCCTAGAGTTACTCATTTTTCTCTAGGTCTCTCCCATGTAGATATGTGAATACAGGTTAATAAACTTCTGTTTTTTTCTCTTGTTAGTGTGTCTTTTATGCCGGGAGTCTCAGCCAAGCACTCAGAAGAGTAGCAGAAGCACGCTATACATATTTTAACCACTAATCTACATCACACTGCATGCCGTATGGAGTGCAGGGGAGGCTGAATGGCTCTTATCATCTCTCCCTGTGCAGACATATGTCTGCTCCCTGCGCCCTGTCCCTTGAAGGACAAGCCCTGACCTTTTACATCTCTTGAAGGCCTCACTCTTGCTCCTCAACTCTCAGTGCTCTGTCCCGGGGGAAGGCTCAGCTCTGAACTCAGCAGAGATGGTGAGGAGCCTGGTGACTGTGCTGCAGTATGCTCCATCCCCGCAAGCAGAAGGTAATTTCCCCTCCAGTGTTAAAAGGCCTGTGGGGCTGTCAGCCTGCCCAGGGAAGGATCCACATGGTCCGCACAGACACCCCGACCCCCATCCAGCAGACACTGGTTGGCCTGTCTCTTCTCATTAGGTCTCAGGGGGCAGGAAGCAGCTCAGCCAGCAGCTTGCTGCAGCATCTTCTGCCCGGAGACCAAGATTCTGCTGTGGAAAAGCAGTGGCTGCCAGCCCTGAGTCACATTGTCTGCTGCAGGAGCTTCGGCCTTCCTGGCTGAGTATCCCCGGACCAGCAACATTCAGAGGCCCTCTTCACAGAGACAACCACATGCCTGGCCTTTCACAGACAGGAGAAGCCTGCTGAGGCTGTTATAAGTGAGCAGATTTGTCGGAGTCCGCGAGGAAATTCCTATTTAAGAAGCGCAAGTTGTCGAGGTTAAAGGCTAAGAAATAAACACACACACTCTCTCTCTCATGGACAGTTTCAAATGATTCTTAAAAACTAAACAGGCAGATATGGCACATATATGGAAACCTATTAAAGAAAGGTAGGATTTCACACCAAAGAAGACCAGGGCCCCTCTTAGGCATCACTGCTTGGGACAACAGTTCAGCTGGGCACCTTAAGGGCTGCAGAAGTCTGTCTTCTTCCTCCTCCTTCCTTGTCTCTGCTAATGGCTCTACCATCTTGCCTGCCCATGACCAACATTCCCCCACCACACTGTGCACTCACAACCCACGTTCCAGGGATGTGCCCTTGCCCATGAAGACTCTTGAGAGTCCCTTGAATAGCAAGGAGATCCAACCAGTTCATCCTAAAGGAAATCAATCCTGAATATTCAATGAAAGGTCTGATGCTGAAGCTGAAACTCCAATACTTTGGCCACCTGATGCGAAGAACTGACTCATTGGAAAAGACCCTGATGCTGAGAAAGATTGAAGCCAGAAGGGGATGACAGAGGATGAGATGGTTGAATGGCATCACCGACTCGATGAACATGAGTTTGAGTAAACTCCAGGAGTTGATGATGGGCAGGGAAGCCTGGCGTGCTGCAGTCCCTGGGGTCACAAAGACTCAGACACGACTGAGCAACAGAACTGAACTGAACTGAATGAAGTTCATATCACAGCCCCCTCTCCAGGCTGGCAGACTCTGCCCGCACTCTGGTCTCACCCCTGGCATGGACCACTATAAGTTCTCCTGTCTGGTCACTCTCTCATTCAATCCATCTTCCATAAAGAATTCAATCATGTTGCCCTCCTACTTCAAATGTTTTCATGGCACCCCCCCTCTCCCCCCCCGCCCCGCCCCAGCCACTACCACCAAGATGCCCCATGCGATAGTGCACTCCCCCTTAATCTCCAGCACTGGATTTCAACTGAAGCTCTCCCTGGTTTCCATATGGCTTTGAACAAGTTATTAAATCTCTCCAAACTCAGCTTCCTCATCTGTAAAAGGGAGGGTTAAAATCTTACTTACCTCAAAGGACCATTATCAGTGGTTAAAGTAATCAGAGACTTGAAGAGGTAAATGACTCAATAAGGCGTGTCTTTTATGATTATCAATCCAGGAAGGATAAGGAGCTTGTCCAAGATTGCCAGGAGGATTTGTAGCAAGTCCAGGTCTTCCAGCTCCCATGGCCTTGCAACTATTTTTTGGATAAATTATCATCAATCAATCCCAGCCTCCTGTGCTACCCCTCTAGGGATTAGGTCCCATGAATCTGTTAAAAACCATTCAAGACAAAGTTAAGGAAGCCCACCCTTATTTTTTGACCCAGGCATCTCACGTGTCTCTGTGGTAAAGAATCCACCTCCAACGCAGGAGACTTGGGTTCGACCCTTGGGTCAGGAAGAACCCCTGGAGAAAGCAATGGCAACCCACTCTAGTATTCTTGCCTGGAAAATTCCATGAACAGAGGAGATTGGCAGGCTGCAGTTCATGGGATCACAGTCAAACATGATTGAGCACAAAGTCTCCTTCAAGACTCAAGAAAGCCCCCTGGTGCTCTCATCTGGGATTGTGTGAACAAGCCCAGATTGGTTCAGACCTCCTAAACCCTGCTCTGATTCAGCTAGTCCAGCTGATAGACTGAGCAGGCACTCTTCCTCTGGTTTCCACGTAAGGGTGCCTTGCTCTGTACTGCAGCTCAGCAGATTCCCTGAGCTCCTGTAGCTGACTCAGGCGGGACATCAGGTGGTCGACAGAGGCACTAGAGCTGCTGTCTATAATGGGATGACATCTAGCTGTGGAGAGTGGAGCCCCTGAGCCCTTGAACATGAGTCTTATCAGGGGCGCAGCTCAGAGCACTCCTCTGAGATGTGTGGGAGGTCAAGAGCCCTGAGATCTTCACCCACCATAGCCCAGACCCACCACGCCTCTTGCTCAAACCCTCAGCCCTTTGATGCCTGGGGCTACAGACATGAGCATCTTCCTCAACCCCTTTTCTCAACTCAGCCCCACACCAAGTCCTATATTCTAACTCCCAAATGTGTCCACTTGCCTCCATCACTACTGCCACTGACCTATTCTAAGCCACCCTCACCCCTCTCCTGGGATGGTGCCACAGACTCCTTCCTGGTCTCCCTGCCTCCAGCCTCACCGCCCGCTATAACCAGAACAATCTTGCTAAAACACAATTCCTACCTCATCATTCCTCTGCTTGCAAAAGTTTCTCACAACACCTGGGAGAAACTGGGTTGACAATGTCTGAACCATCTGCTCCTTGCCTTTGGCCCAGTCTGCTCAGACCCTTGACCTGCCTGCTTTCAGAGTGTCAGATTCCTTCTCTCCTCTGGCCCTTGGTATGTGTCATTCCTTCTGCCTGAAATGTCTTTCCATCTCTTCCTCACCTGCTGAGTTTATTCACTGAGCATCTATGGAGTGTCACGGATATGCTAGGCATTGTCCTTTCGAGGCTTTGAGTCTCATGGAGGAGTCATAAGTTAATTAGATAACCACGCAGTGTGTAATTTAAAACTGTGATCAGTGCAATGGAGGAGAATGACATGGGGACCTAACCTGGCAATCTGGGAGGAAGCCCTGAGGAGGGGATCTTTGAGCTGAAGATGGGCAGTAGTTCTAGAACTGGCAGGATGGCACATGGGACTGTGAGTGGTCCCATTCCCCACTAAGTGGGAAAAGCCACCTGCTGTGAGAACAAAGGAAGCAAGAAATAAGAGGAAAAAAGGATCCTGAAGGTCAGTGTGGCTCTAGTTCCTGGCTTGAGGCTCCTGAAGCTTCTGCCTCTTCTTTTCTGAGGCTCCCCTGTCTTTCTTTCATAGACTAGTACTGAGCAAACCCTAAACAATAAAGCGATAAGTCTCCTGGCAGACAGTGGCCTGGTTTTGAGATCATAGAGGCTTGGATTCAAATTTTAGTGTGTTCACTCTTTACTATGTGTCCCTGGGCCAGTTACTTCCCCTGTGTGAGCTTCACACATTTTATCTGTAAAATGGGGCCACAGTCCTCTCTTTGCAGAGTTCTCATGAGAATGAAATGAGACCGAAGGTATGTGCCTTTCATAACGAACTGTAAAGGCGTGGCCAGGCATGGGTATTTTGCAGTCTGAGTGAGGGTGAAAGAGTGAGAGGACCCTCATGTTCCAGGCCAGATCCAGAACCTGTGTGAATTCAAAGAGGCAAAATTAGAGGACTCAAAATTTCTCGTCATGGAGAAAAGTCAGCAATGCCGTTTAAATTGTTGATGTATTCCATTAAAATTGGTTCACTTTCTGGTGGAAAAAAGTGTACTTGAATCCCTGGACCACTCAATATTAAAAAGGCTCCTGGACTCCTTTCCTGCACTGCCAACTCTCCAGCTATGAAGAAAAGACAGGTATATATGGAAACTATCTGCAACTTGGCACTTGACCAGCCCTTCAAACTGAGAAACAGTGGACTCTGGGCCAGACAATGAAGGAAGAGGAGTGGCTGATAAGATCTTGCAAGTGACACATGTTTCTGATCCTGCTTGAATACAGAACTTAAGGAGGCCTGCAGGTGGAGAGTGAAGTCCCCGCTGTACTATCATGAGTGATGGGAACTCACTGGGAACTCAGATGGCAACACTGGGTTCCTGAGTCTTCCCTAAACATCAAACAGCCTCCCATCTCCAGCCACGGGGAGCAGTAGGACTGCGGGCTCCACCTCACAGGGGCAGAAGATCCATAAAGGAGACCCGAGGGTAGCTGAACCCTTACCCGCTCCTCCCAAACTCACTAGTCAGAATTCTCAATTATCCTCTCAGGGAGGAAAGAAGAAATGAGGCAGAAAGAGGCTGGGAAACACTGAGTGTAGGAAATAATCACGTCCCCCAGCATCATTCATCCCATTCTATGCCCTCTCTGCTGATCTTTCTTTTGGCTCTGCAAAAATGCATGCTTCTTCCCACCCAGGACCTTTGCACAGGCCTTTCTGAGCAGGTATCCTTGAAACACTCTCCTCTTTTCTCCCTTTGTCTATTTACCCCTTACTCATCTTTCGGGTGTGAGCTTAAACATCACTTCCCAGAAAACCCTTTCTGGTCCCCCATACAAGTTCACATCCTCCTAGTATATGCTCTCCTAGCTGTCGAACGTCCTCTTCACAGCATCTGTCATGACTTTATGTACATAATTGTTTCTATGATTATCTGACTAATGAC
The DNA here is from genome assembly GCF_033118175.1 of Dama dama. Classification (NCBI taxonomy): domain Eukaryota; kingdom Metazoa; phylum Chordata; class Mammalia; order Artiodactyla; family Cervidae; genus Dama; species Dama dama. The sequence goes on along the minus strand of NC_083700.1, from coordinate 107,652,847 downwards.
TGTTTTCTGGAGAAGGCTGAGTGCATTGAAGGCAGAGGCCGTGTGCATGAGGGTGTCTGCTGTATCCCCAGCAACAGTTCCAGCAATGGCACATGGTGGGTGCTCAAAATAGTGATTTTACTGTTTGTTTGTTTGCTTGTTTTAATGATGTTTTCCTACTGTGTTGAGTTTTGCTCAGTTGCTCAGTCACATACGACTCTTTGCGACCCACAAACTGCAGCCCACCAGTCTCTTCTGTCCATGGGATTTTCCAGGCAAGAATACTACAGTGGGTTGCCATTTCCTTCTCCAGGGAAGTGTTGAGTTTTATTTCTTTTTTAACAGCTTTATTGAGATATAATTGATATACAAAAATTGCATGTAATTAATTTAATGTATACAATCTGATGAGTTTGGGCAAATACATATACTCCTGGATCTGCCCTCAATGCAGGAGATACAAGAGACACCAGTTCAATCCCTGGGTTGTAAAGATCCCTGGAGAAGGAAATGGCAACCCACTCCAGTTTTCTTGCCTGGAGAATTCCATGGACAGAGGAGCCTGGTGGGCTATAGTCCATGGGTCACAGAGTAGGACATAATTGAGTGACTAAGCATGAATACCCTCATAAAATCACTACCAACCTACTGAACATATCCATCACCTCCAAAAGTTTCCTCATGCATTTTTTTTTACCTTTTTAGGATTTTGTTTTTGTTTTCGTGGCAAGAACACTTAATATGAGATCTACCCTCTTAACAAAAATTTTAAGTGCATAATACAGTATATTAAAAAGCAGAGACATTACTTTGCCAACAAAGGTCCACCAGTCAGAGCTATGGTTTTTCCAGTAGTCATGTATGGATGTGAGAGTTGGACTATAAAAAAAGCTGAGAGTCGAAGAATTGATGCTTTTGAATTGTGGTGTTGGAGAGTCCCTTGGACTGCAAGGAGATCCAACCAGTCCATCCTAAAGGAAATCAGTCCTGAATATTCATTGGAAGGACTGATGCTGAAGCTGAAACTCCAATACTTTGGCCACCTGATGCGAAGAGCTGACTCATTTGAAAAGACCCTGATGCTGGGAAAGATTGAAGGCAGGAGAAGGGGATGACAGAGGCTGAGATGGTTGGATGGCATCACCAACTTGATGGACATGAGTTTGAGTAAACTCCGGGAGTTGGTGATGGACAGGGAAGCCTGGCGTGCTGCAGTCCATGGGGTCGCAAAGAGTCGGACATGACTGAGTGACTGAACTGAACTGAACTGAACACAGTATTGTTAACTATAGGCACGATGCTGTATAGCAGATCTCTGGACCTGACTCCCCTTTTGCAGAACTGACATTTTATAGCCACTGGGTAGCAGCTCCCCCCTTCCCCCTCCCTCCAGCCCAGACAACCACTATTCTACTCTCTGCTTCCATGAATCTGACTATTTTTAGATACTTCACGGAAGTGGGATCATGCAGTGTTTGTCCTTCTGTAACTGGCTTATTTCACTTAGGAGAACGTCCTCCAGTTTCCTCCATACTGTAGCATGTTGCAGAATTTCCTTCTTTTTGAAGTCTAAACAATATTCCATTGTATGTAATATTCCATTTCTTCATTCATCCATCCATCAATGGACATTTAGGTTTTTCCCACATCATGGCTATTGTGAATAATACTGCAGTCAACATGAGAAGGCAGATAGCTCTTTGAGATCTTGATTTCAATTCTTTTGGCTATATCCCTAGAAGTGAGATGGCTGATCACATGAGTGTTCAATTTTTAATTTTTTGAGGAACTCCCACCCCATTTTCCATAGCTGCTACACCATTTTACAATCTGTGAGTGCTCAAAATGTTAATGAAGAAAAACTAGTTAACATTAAAGTCATTTCCAGCACGTTACACACATTAACTTCTTGAAGGTTTATCATAACCCTGCGTGCGTTCATGCCCAATCGCTCAGTCACGTCCAACTCTTTGTGACCCTGTGGACCGTAGCCCACCAGACGCCTCTGTCTGTGGAACTTTCCAAGCAAGAATACTGGAGTGGGGTGCCATTTCCTACTCCAGAGGATCTACCCAATCCAGGGATCAAACCGGCATTTCCTGCACTGCCAGGCAGATTCTTCACCACTGCGTAACCTGGAAAGCCAAAGTCATCACCACCTATCTACAATTTCTTTTAATAAAATGTGTATTATAATCCTGAGATGAATACTTTTAGTACCTCCATCTTACAAGTGTAGAAGCCAAGGCACAGAAAAGTTAGATAATTTGCTCAAGGTCACCCAGCTAACAAGTGGAGCTGGAACCAGGAGACAGGCAGTCAATCTCCACTTGGACGTTATTCACCACTACACTATTCTGGCCCTTGAGGAAGAGGGCATTGGAGAATGGTGTTCCTAGGAATAGAGAGGTGGAGGAGGGCTGTGATGCAGAGGGTGTTTGGTGCCCAAGAGACTAGCAGAGGGAAATAAAGACTATGAGAAAAGGCATAAAATAACATCCCAGCGGCCACACTAGGGTAATGAGTCAGGATTCACCTATGATTTGGGGATCAAATGTGAGCCATAGACAGCCCCGGTACTCACTTCTGCCTCTGGAATCTTAAGCCTGGCCATCAACTCCTGCCCTTGGAGTAGGTACATGGACATGGCTATCTGGTTGCCATGGCAACTGGCTCTCTTAGCCCTTTGGAGTGGTCTGGCTTTGGGGACCACTGCCTCCTGGATATTCTCAGCACACCTGAGAGATCATGCCTGCCTCGTATCAGTTGTCATGAGATAATACACACAAAATAGCACAGCACCTGATGCAGTAAAAGTTTGATAAAGTCTTTTAAATCCTTTTAGAAGGGCCCATGTGGGAGGCACAGCCCTGACCAAGGCCTAATAGATGCCAGGGGATGACTGTCCCTGGAAGGAAATCTCCCTGGGGGACTAATCTTTCATTAACTCTGCCAATGAAGCCCAGTAGAGATGGAATGCCACCGCCTCCCCATGCCCACACCTGCATGGCCAGGATTTGGCAGGCTCATTGTTTTAAGTGATGAGCAATTGTCATTTTCTGTCACCTCCATGATAAATCACTTTAAGAGCTCCCTTCTCTCGACAGCATAAGTAATTACAGCCCTGGTGTCTGGGGCCCTGGCACCGATTAGAAGGGAAGCAAACTACGCTGGAGCTGATGCTGACTCATTTTTCTTTTTCACAAGGGCCTAGAGGCCATGAGGGTCAGAACCAGCTGGCTGGACCCTTCCTGAGTTGAAAGATGACCCTCCCTTCCCACAGGAGCCCCTCAGCACCTCCAGAGCTAAAGCCTGGAGACTGAGCCCTCCACTACGCAGCCCACAAAGCCTCCCACCCTTTGTTCCTGTCTTCAAGACACTGTTCCCAAATGGACCAGTGATTAGCAGGAAAATGTATTATAATAGGGAGAAATAATTAGGCTAGATAATAAGAAAGGGAAGTGTACCTTGTAAGAGATTCTGCATGTGGTAATGCAAGCTTGGTATATCCTGTTTTCTTGGTAGACAGGAGTGTATTGAATTAGTAGAATTAATAAACATCTTGGTCTGCAAGAGCAATACGTCTCAGTCGGGAAGAATCTTGGCGACCTGGAAATGACTATGGGGAAATGATTAAATGATCTGGACACTCTTGGAACCTGTGAAGGAGATCCTGGAATCGAACTGGGCAATGTTTGCGTATAGGATAAAGAATTAAAGCCCAAGGGACAGGCTTAAGTGATCTAAAGGATAAACAAAACCCAAACGCTCAGCAAGGTCATGGGCTCGGTGCCCATGGGCATTTCTTCTCCTGCCATATTGCTACCAGCCTAAATAAACCCAGAGAAGAACCCACATCTTACACCTGCGTGCCTACCTCTGTCCACGAGTTAAGGAAGGTCATTCTCTTGGCAGCTTCTGTGAGTCCACTTGGGTGCTAGCTATCATGACAGCCTCCTGTCTTGATTACTCTCCTTGCCCCTTATCAAGAGCCAGGGAGGTGTGAGCTTTCCCAGAAGTGATTAGCTTAGAGAGTCAGCAAACAGTGCTGGGCAATGATGCCAAAAATAAAAAGATGGAGAGATGCACACGATTAAATAAATGTGGGGATGCTGTGTACTTTAACCTTTTTTAAGAGAGTCACAATACTCATTAGCATCATAAAAGCTCTGAGAAGTCCTGCGGTAAATAACCTACTTAGCATTGTTTAACCCATTGCTTCCCAAACTGCTTTGATTAAGACCTTTTTCACAGATAGAAGACCCTCTTTGAGAAAATGTTCCCAGAGCCACTAAGACCTTTGACTGAAGGTCAAGGGACCAGAGCCTGACTCAACCCAAGACCACAGTGACCTAATCTAACAGCAAATGTTGAAATCAGCTGTGTTCATCTGAAAAAAAACACAGTAGCTCACACTTGCTGGGCACTTACTCTGAGTTCATGGGTTTCCAGCTGCAGAAACTAAGATTAGAGAAGCTAAAAGTGATGTACCCTATGACATATAAGACGTGGTCAGGTCAAGACTGAACCTTGGCCTTCCTGACTTGGGTCTGTCTCATAAACTCTCTGGGCCTTCGTTTCCTTATGTATGACATGATCGGTGTACCTACACTTGCAAAGTTGCAGTGAGGCATGAACAAGACAAGAAGGACTTAATGCAGGGCTTAGCACATAGTAAGCTTTTAAGAAGCAGTATCAGGACAACAGACCCCACAGAAGGCCAGCCTTACCCTCTACAGTGCGGGTGATGGGGAACTTGTTATCTTACAAAGCCCTTTGGGGCAGCTCTAGACATTAGAATAGTCACCCTGTTACAGAGCCAGCTACCTGTCTCCCCTTCCCCCTAAGTCCTAAGTCTTCCCTGGAAGAACCCCGGAACTCCCGGCCCCCTGCAGCTCCGAAGGGACCTCAGACCAGGATGGCACCCCTGCATTTAACCCTTTAAGTGGAACATGCCATGTCCCACCACTGTTCCATGTGCTTTATGTACAGATTAACTCTTCTCCCCCACTCATCACCTCCCCCAGTGCACTGAGATTGGAGGACAAGATGCTCTGCCATCAGCTTAGGACCTTTGAGCATTTCTTTCTCTTCATCCCTCCTCTGGGCAGAATCCTTGGTTCCTCTACCTGGAAAATTCAGCATCGGCCACAGAGCGCTTAGCTCATGAGCAGAGAGGAAGGACATAATCAGCCCAACTCACCTGGGATGACCTTGGGGAGAGCCAAGGGCAGAAGCAGGGACTTGCTGGCCAGCCCTCCATGCAAACTTCATTTCAGGCTGACTGAGATCCACAGACCATTACCAAGGTTCATGGGGGCAGGTCCAGCTTGACCGTGACCTGGAGCCAGTGGATCCAGGTTCGGCAGGGCAGTACTGACTGCAGGACAAGGCACATCCTGAAGGTGAGGAGTCCCTGGGAGGCCCAGAAGATAGAGGGAGAAAACAACATTTAATGATGGTTTAACCCTTTAAGCAGAACATGCCATGTACCCCCACTGTTCTATGTGCTTTATCTACAGATTAACTCATTCATCCTCTCTAGACCTCAACTGTTCCCTTTTGGGAAGTGAGCAAACCAGGTCAAACAGAGGTTAAGTGACTGGCCCAGGAAAGAAGGAAAGAAGAGGAAAGAAGAAATACAGCTGGCCTGTAAATCCAGGCCATCTAGCTTCAGAGCCCACACATCCGAACTATAGAGCGTCCCAATACTATACCATCTGGGAAGTCCAGGGAAGAAAGGACCAGAGGAAGGAAGGTCAGAACAGAGACTAAAAGGGTGCAGAAATTTCAGAACGTTGGAGACAAAGAAAAAGCCCATTGTCCCAGGGAACAGCAGAGATGGGCCTGGATGAGCAGTGGATGAAGGATGTCAGCTGAATGAACCAGAGGCCAAGTTTAAGTTGATTTCATTCTCCCTTCAAGGTGGTTTGGTGGTTTAGTTGCTAAGTCGTGTCCAACTCTTGCAACCCCATGGACTATAGCCTGCAAGGCTCCTCTGTCCATGGGATCTTCCAGGCAAGAATACTGGAATGGATTGCCCTTTCCTTCTCCAGAGAATCTCCCCGACCTAAGAATCGAACCCAGGTCTCCTGCATTGCAGGCAGATTTTTTACCAACCGAGCTATGAGGGAAGCCCTCTCCCTTCAAGCTGAGGATAATAATCCTCACTGAAGAGACAGGGCAGAGGGGATGGAAGACAGAGTCCCAGCCATGTCTCTTCTGGGACAGAGACCCAAAGATAAATAAAGGCCTCATCCCAAGAGGCTCACAGTCTGTAGGCAAAGGCCATGGCAGTGGTCATAGCAATGACATGAGCTTGAGAGGGCCGCCTCCCACAGATCTAGCCCCTGTGACTCTGAAAGACTGCATCTCCCCAAGAAGGAAGCTTAGGAGCTGCTCAACTGCCTCCATAAAGCAAGTCAGACTCCAGTGGGAAAGCTTCTGGAGTCCCATTAGTGCTGAAACGGCCCAGTGCCACCTCCCTCCACCCTCGCAATGAATTAACTCCTTGACGGAGATGGAGAAGATGCCAAAATCCCCCATCGTCTCCCCTAACCTTGGGACAAATTAAATCAAATTCCACCGCACAGCCTGAAGGCGTAAACTTTGTCAGCTGCACCAATATATCCTGCCAGGCAGGCAGGCTCCCAGGTACTAATTACTTTATTCAGCAAGTTAAACAAATGATATGATATCTAAATTCAAAGGCGAAGCACCCAAGAGTTATGGAGCACATACCACTGGGACCTGCCAATGAATAAAGCAAAACAGAATTACTAAACTAACAGCTCAAAGTGTTTATCTGTCTGTCCTTTAAGATTTAGCTCAGGGCCTCCGTTCACCCCTCCTCCGGGAAGCCTTCCTTATTGATACTATCTCCATGGATCTTTTCTCTCCAGAAGGCTGTGTGGCCTGCTGGTTAGGAGCATGGCTTTGGTCTTGGCTAGAGTGGGGTCCTACCATGGACTATCTGTGTGACTTGGCACATTGCTTAACCTTCAGATCACTCCGAGCTGCCGTTTCTTTATTTAATTTTTATTTCGACAGCACTGGGTCTTCCTTGCGATGCACAGACTCTTCATTGCACGAAGGCTTTCTCTAATTGCTGCTCGTGGACTTGTATTGTTGCAGTGCACCAGCTCGAAGCATGCAGGCACATAATTGTGGCACAAGGGCTTATAGGTTGCCCCATGGCGTGTGGGATCTTAGTCCCCCCACCAGGGACCAAACCCACATTCCCTGCATTGGAAGGCATATTCTTAACCACTGGACCACCAAGGAAGTTCCAAGCTTCAGTTTCTATAATTGTAAAGTGGAGAGAATAACAACTTCCACCTCCTCACATTGACTGCCCCAAATTCCAAGTAATCCATGCAAGGATGTTAGCATATAGGAAGATCTCCATAAATGGGAATTATTTCCATTATCATCCTTACTGTTGTTACATCTTTTTGTTATCCTCTTTATGTTGTTAGTAACCATTGCAATGTTTGGGTGCCAAGGGATTCCCAATAAGTAGCTGCCTTCTTCTACACTTAGTCTAGAAAAAAAAATTTATTGAAACAAATAGATGCAAGATCAAAATAGTAACAGTATTATTGACAGAGGCTGAGTTGGGAAATGTGACTTAATGTAAGAGAAGATGGGTGGGAGAATGAACCCTGGGTTTAAGTGTCATGACAGTGCTGACCAGGGCAGACATCTGTGCGGGAGGCTGAGCCTGGCAAGACTATTGCGGGGTGGAGCCCTCAGGTTCTCTTCTGGAACCAATCATTCCCATGAGAGAAAAGGCACCACACAGGCATGCCCTGTTTTCCATCCTGAATTTACCAGTTGGTCAGACGAGTCATTCTGTCTCCCCAGGGTAGAAAAGTAAATGGGTGGAAAGGGTCCCAGAGTTAGGCTAATTGAACTCCCCGCACAGGAATCACCATCTAGAGTCGGGGAAAAGCCTTTCCCAATAGCACATAGGAAACAATGAGATGTGATTGCTTTGGAGTCCAGAGGGATGGACTTGGACCCATTCTCTCATCACATATGTGTGTTATGTGTTTTGGGGAGAGAGCCTTAATCCTTTAAGGCTCCTACAAAACCTGGCTTTAGCAGCACAGAAACCACTCAGCACTCCCCTGAGCTTGTTCCTTGGTTCTCTGTTCCCAGAATGCAGACACAGCCATGGATCCTGAATCTGGCATTGCCTTGGGACTTTGATTTTCTGACTTCCTCCACTCATGTCCCCATTACTGACCCTGTTGCCCACTTTCAGAGCTCCTAGAGCAGAGAGAAAGCTCACACTTAAACAAGCAGAACCCACGATCAGCCGAGCCACCTCACATACATGTCCACACGCACCCAGTCAAAATGCAGCTTAATGTCAATCCTACTCTCTAGGATAAGCATTCAGCCCCTCCTGCTTCCTCCAGCTACTGGACATCTCCCTCACTGGTGGGTGACAAAGTGAGGAAGCATGTGCCTCTGGTCCCAGAAAAGAAATGGATATAGAGTAGCTATTTGTATGCGGTGCTATAGAGCTGACAAAGAACTTCTGCGTACATACCTAATCTCCTTTCCCCTTCATTATAGGTAGGAATTGTCATCCCACTTCCTAGAAGAGAAAACTGAGGTTGGGAATATTAGAGCCTTTTGGAGGACCGTGAGTCCCTTTCTGGATGCCCATGATGATTGGCCATACCAGCATTAATTGTAGGAAAGACTTCATCTTCCTGGTTACAGCTGATTGGACGACAGTGAGCACATAACTCAAGCTGAGCCAATCAGGTTCTCCCAGTAATGTGTGGATTCCATAATTCATGCTGTTGAGAAAGTTGGAAACAGTGGAGCAACCATCTGATCTGTCAAAGGGATAGATAAAACCAGACAAGAGAGAATGAGATTGAAACCCGAAGCACAATCCCAGAGAAATTCCAAGATGAAAGACCCTCTGGCTCCAGAGAAAATAAGACACAGAGACGGGTGACTGCAGTGTCTCTCGGTGGCTTCCTGGTTAATGGTCTCTGTACCCCTGCACACACACAAAAAAATCTGTTTTTTGTTTAGGCCAAGTTGGTCTCTGATACTTGCCAATGAAAGAATAGTAATTAAAATATTTAGAATGGTTAAGAGTCAAGCTATAGAACCTCCAATCTCCTCTAGTTCTAAATCCCACCCTCCTGGCTGACTGTGGGGAAGGTGTGTTCTGGAAGGACCTGTTGCCCCTTCCAGGAAGGAAGGAGGAAGTCCTGAAAGTGAAGCTGAAGATATGTGCAGACTCAAAGCCTACTATCCATGTCCCAGATCCAGTAGAGTCTGGAATCCCAAACCAGAGGACAGTTCCCATTCTGTGACTCTTATTATGGCAGTTCTCCACTAGGGAGGATGGCAATTCTCAGATTTCATGAGAAATTTTCTAACTAGCATTTTGGGAATTTTACCAAAGGGAAAAAAAAAAAAAAAAACATGATTCTGAATTTTCCATTGGAATGCCCAGGACAATTTACACTCAGTCACTCCCACACATCTGGGTCTGAAAAACTTCTCATTAATCTATCATGAAAGATAAATTCACTTTTTCTTTTTCTGATTTTGGCATCCACCACACTGGCAGTCTGGATGCTTCCAGTAGCAGGCAGCGGGACCATGGAGTTACCAGCTCCTCAGATGTGTACACCAAGGGGTGGACAAGGGGCCTCCTCAGAGTTGTTAATGGGGGCAAGTCAGAGGCTATGGGGGAATTCTACTCCTGGGCAGAAGACCCACCCAGAACTCATGACCAAACCCCGACATACATTGCCGAATAAACGTTTGATCAATAAATTAATCCCATCTACCATCCAGGCCCTCATCCCCACCACCAACCTTCATTGGCCCAGTCCAACCCACACTCCCTCCCTTAACATTTTTCAGGTCTTCTTGCCTTCATCAGAACCACCACTGGTCTTGATTAGATCCTATATTCTTCTCCCAGAGACTAGCAAAAATTAATTCTCTGGACCTCTCATCAACCCTCTCTCTCTGCCCCAATCTAGCTTCCACTGCAGTGGCTGCCCAGTGGTCTTCCTGAAAGAGCCCCTTCACTCCCAGATTAACAGCCTAGAGAAGCTCCTACCCAGGTCCCCAGAGACCTGCCGCTGCCCGTCACTCAAGCCCCATCTCTTACTTTACCTCTTGCCCTGGGCAGCTCTGAGCTCTTGACCTCCTGGAGCTCTTTCCAGATGCCAGGCCTTTGCACAGGCAGTGCCTTATCCTTCTGTCCTTGGCCTGTCTTCCTCTTACCTCCTGTATAGCTTTCATGACTCACTTCCAGCAAACGTGGAAGCTTCTCCTAACTCCGTTTCCCTGTTCCCACCCGTGGGCCTGGGTTCATCGAGTCTGTCACAGGACAGCAGGGCTGTGGTGATGGTGCTTTGAAAGGACCACGGGAAACGAGGCCCTGTCCAGCGTGGGGAGGGGGGCGGATAATGTACAGAGGGACACTTACAGAGGGGAGCTGACAGGTGCATGACCGAGAAGTCAAGGAAGCAAAGCGTCAGAACTGAAAGGTAAACACGAGGACCAAACCTGCCCCAGGAATCTGCAGAAAGCTTGGGGAAGGCATTGACGAAAGGAGAGGGCTTGTCATTTTCTTTCAATGTATGACGCATGATCAAATGAATTGAATCGAAACACTGGTCAGTTTGGAGACCTCTGAGACTGGCCTGCACGCAGGTGGGGCAGCTGTCTTCCATGACAAGTGGGAGAGGAGAAGAATGTCAGAAATGCTTAGCAAAGAGTATTTCCCATGGCTTAACAGAGGGTGTATGAAGAGAGAGGCTCTGGAGAGAGATGAGCGCTGACAAGGTTTTCTTAGAAAGGCTGGTGAGAACAGAGGAGGAAACAAAATCTTCAAACTCCTGACCAAGAGGAAACCTTCGGGAACATCTGGTCCTCACACGGCAAATGGGGCTCAGTGTAAGTGCCAACTCTGATCGACTGGTAGTGGCTGTCATAGCACTGCCTTAGGAAGAATTCTAAGGCTCTAAAACTTGTCTGGAGTCAGCAAGAAAGAATTCAGTGATCAATTAATACTGTCTGCCACTGGTGCGGGAATGAGAGCATGTGTGCCGCATCTCTGCCATCTCTAATCTAGCCCAACTTCCCTTTTCATAGATGGGAAAGGGGAGGAACTTACCAAAGTCACATAGTCCCTGGCTAGAGCAAGTCTAGAGTTGAGTTATGGATTCTTCTATGCACTGCACTAACTACATATACATGAAATACAAGCTGGGGGAGTGGGAAAAATTAACATCTCAGCTCACCATCTGGTCCAACAACCAGTGCAGAAGCACAGACTGTGCCAGAGGAAGGGGCAAAGTGAAACGGTATTAGGTTTATATCAGGAACAGGTTTGGGCCAGACAATCTCTCTGTTCACTTTGAGGCCATATGGCTTCAGGGTACAGAAGAGCTGCAGTTCAGCTTAACATTACAGTGTAACCAGGATGCAAGCTCAGATGTAGGGCTAGAAATCCCCATGACAGGGAAAGAAGACAGGGTGGCCTAGGAAGTTCTGGCTAGTGTTTTTAGAGTCTTATGCATTCATTCAAAAATATTTTTTGAGCATCTTTGAACAAACTATCAAACAGAGAGCTGGGGCTACAGTTTTTGAGATGTTTACATCAAGGAAGAGGGTGGAGACAGGCATGAAACAGCTAATTATGCAATTAGTTATTTGATTACAAATGGTGATAAATGCCATGAAGAGGTACAGGGAACTCTGATGGCAAACAACCCAGGAATCTGGCATAATCCAGACAGGAGGGGAAAGCTTTCCCAAGGAAGTGACATTCCAGCTGAGACTAGAAGGACCAGAAGAGGAGTGGGAGATGGATGGCAGGTAGAGGGCGGCAGCAAGAAGAAAGACAGGGAGACAGAGGGCAGAAGGAAGAACCTGTTAAAGGGCCTAAGGAGGGGAGAAACATGACACTTTTGAGGAACTGGAACACTGAAAGGCCAGAAGGAGGGGAACACAAAATATGCATATTTTTTTTTTCCAGATTGCTTTGCCAGGGGAAAAGAGTTGGGAACCAACAAGGGATAACACTGCAACAATGAACTCAGCAGAAATGGCAGCCTAACACCCTACGTCCCCCACTCCCACCTACAACCTACACAGAGCCTTGGCATGAATTTTTAGAAGCACCTCTCTGGACTGACAGCTCAGGCACACAGCTAGGCAAGTGGTGCCCAAGCTGGCTTTTAGCCCTCACTTGTCCCCTCAGGCAAGCAACTTTGTGCAGTTTGTAACCTGGACAATCACACATGGCAGTCCATCCCCACCCCACCTCATCCCAGCTCCCGGAAAGTAAGCTAGATCCATTGGCATAGGAAACACCTGGAGGTCCCATTAAAACACAGATTCTGATTGTAGCCTGCAGTGGGGTCCAAGATTTTGCCTGGAGAATCCCAGGGACAGAGGAGCCTGGTTGGCTGCCGTGTATGGGGTCACACAGACTCAGACACGACTGAAGCGACTTAGCAGCAGCAGCAGCAGCAGCAGCAATGCACTTCCTTCCTCTCTTTGAATAGCAAAGAACCAGCAGACAAGTTGTGAAGTATTGGGCTTTAATATCCCAGGGCAAACGGGAAGAAAAAGAAACCTACAGAAAACGATTCTGCTTGATTAAATGAAATCTTTTTTGGATCGTTTTCCACTGTGTCCCAGGCCTTTTCCTGCTGGAGACAGGCAGGCATGGCACAGACCTTGTCCACACGCATGCATGCTCAGTTGTGTCTGACTCTTTTGCAACCCCACGGACTGTAGCCCTCAGGTTCTTCTGTTCATGGGATTATCTTGGCAAGAATACTGGAGTAGGTTGCCGTTTCCTCTTCCAGGGAATCTTCCCCACCCAGGGGTCAAATCTGCACCTCCTGCATTGGCAAGCGGATTCTTCACCACTGATCCACCAGGGAAGCCACTTGTCCACAGTAAGTGCCCAGAACCTGGTGGGACAGATGAGCATGCACCGGACATCTGGGCAGGAAGTAATCACTTCCATTAAAAGAGCTATGGAGGTAGGGGAGGGAGGCTCAAGAGAGAGGTGATATATGTCTAATTATGGCTGATGTGTGTGGCAGAAGCCAACACAACATTGTAAAGCAATTTTCCTCCAATTAAAAATAAACTAAAAAAAAAAAATAAATAAATAACCATGGAGCCCAGAAGAGATGACTAGTGTAATCAGGAAAGTATGAGAAGACTCCTCGGAAGAGGTGACATTTGTGGAGTGAACAGGATTTCAACAGGAAGAAAGTAGGAAAAGGAAAGCAAAAGAGCCAAAGTATGTAACCAATCAATATGTAAGCACATGAAATTTTTTTTAGTTTAAAAAGAAAAATGAATACAAATAACTGAAATGTGAAGAAACATGAAGATCCCAAGCACATAGACCTTGACATTCACAGAAAGGGGAGGAGTGGGGAAAGTTCATGGGAGGCGGAGCTAGAGAATTAGTCCAACATCAGGTTATTCTGGGCCCTGAATGTCAGGCTGAAAGAAGAGAAACATAAGAGATCTGTGTGTTTTACTAAAACAGGAAACATGACGCCCCATCAGGCAGAGTCTGGGGCCACCTTTGTGAGCTGCGGTCCTGTGCCTCCTCCATCAGGGCTCCCAGGACTGATGCCCCAGGCAGCTTGCAGAGGCTTACTAGAGGCTCCGGCAGGATCAATACAGAACTGCTTTCCAGTGTCTGGGCTTCCATCGTCAACACAGGAAGGTCAGGACAACAATGTCAGAGGACAGACATCACACTGTACCTGTGGGGAAAGCAGAGTGTGGGTTCAGCTGGAGAGAAAAGCTCTCAGCTACAGAAAAGGCGACCTCTGAAAAGAACTCACCAAGAAGATCTGGAAGATAAAGCCCACGGCCCTTAAAAAGAAACTGTCAAGTTGTGTTTACAAGATAGAAGGTGCTGAAGAAAAAGGGATGGTTTGACAGGGAGGAGATTTAGAAAGCTCTTCAAGAGGCTGCAGGAAACAAGCAAGCCAGCAGCAGAGCTGAGCGCCCTCCCCAGGCTCCCTGCTTCCCCAGGACCTCCACCTCACATCGCCTCCATCACAGCTGAGGTCACGTGGCCCACACCTGCAGCCCTGCCAACCCTGGACCCCACATCCCAGTCCCGCCCTCCCCCCAGCCTCATGCTCCCTTCTATCAACGACTCCCATCTTGCCCCAGAGAGGAAATTTCTAACTTATGCTCCAGAACACTGGAATGATCTAGATAGTGGTCTGCCCAATCTTTTCAGACTGAGACCCCCAGCGAGGTCTCCTTTCCTCTGGGAGTCCTCATTCCAAACCACTGGGCTCCCATCGTTATTTCTGTCTGCTTGATGAGTGACAGAGAAGCAAATGGCAAAGGAGAAAGGGAAAGATATATCCATCTCAATGCAGAGTTCCAAAGAATAGCAAAGAGAGATAAGAAAGCTTTCCTCAGTGATCAATGCAAAGAAATAGAGTAAAACAATAGAATGGGAAAGACTAGAGATCTCTTCAAGAAAATTAGATATACCAAGGGAACATTTCATGCAAAGATGGGCACAATAAAGGAGAGAAATGGTATGCCCCTAACAGGAGCAGAAGATATTAAGAAGAGGTGGCAAGAATACACAGAAGAATTATACAAAAAAGATCTTCCTGACCCAGATAACCACGATGGTGTGATCACTCACCTAGAGCCAGACATCCTAGAGTGTGAAGCCAAGTGGGCCACAGGAAACATCACTACGATGGAGGTGATGGAATTCCAGCTTGGCTATTTCAAATCGTAAAAGATGACGCTTTGAAAGTTCTGTGCTCAATATGTCAGCAAATTTGGAAAACTCAGGAGTGGCCACAGGACTGGAAAAGGTCAGTTTTCATTCCAATCCCAAAGAAAGGCAATGCCAAAGAATGTTCAAACTACCACACAATTTCATTCATCTCACACGCTAGCAAAGTAATGCTCAAAATTCTCCAAGCCAGGCTTCAACAGTATGTGAACCGAGAACTTCAAGATGTCCATGCTGGATTTAGAAAAGGCAGAGGAACCAGAGATCAAATTACCAACATCCATTGGCTCATAGAAAAACTAAGAGAGTTCCAGAAAAACATCTACATCTGCTTTATTGACTATGCTAAAGTCTTTGACTTTAGTGTTTTAGTCGCTCAGTCATGTCCAACTCTTTGTGACCCCATGGGCTGGGGCTCACCAGGCTCTTCTGTCCTTGGGATTCTCCAGGCAAGAATACTGGAGTGGGTTGCCATTTCCTTCTCCAGGAGATCTTCCCAACTCAAGGATTGAACCTGGGTCTCTAGCATTGCAGGAAGACTCTTTAGCTTCTAAGCCAGCAGGGAAGCTCTTTGACTGTGTGGATTACAAAAAACTGTGGAAAATTCTTCAAGAGATGGGACTACCAGACTATTTTACCTGCCTCCTGAGAAATCTGTATGCATTTCAAGAAGCAACAGTTAGAATTGGACGTGGAACAACTAACCGACTGGTTCCAAATTGGGAAAGGAATATATCAAGTCTGTATATAGTTACCCTATTTATTTAACTTATATACAGAGTACATCATGCAGAATGCCAGGCTGGATGAAGCACAAACTGGAATCAAGACTGTGGGGAGAAATATCAATAACCTGAAATATGCAGATGACACCAACCTATGGAAGAAAGTGAAGAGAAACTAAAGAGCCTCTTGATGAAAAGTGAAAGAGAAGAGTGAAAAAGCTGGCTTAAAACTCAACATTCAAAAAACAAAGATCAAGGCATCTGGTCCCATCACTTTATGGCAAATAGATGGAGAAACAATGGAAACAGTGAGAGACTTTATTTTCTTGGGCTCTAAAATCACTGCAGATGGTGACTGCAGCCATGAAATTAAAAGATGCTTGCTCCTTGGAAGAAAAGCTATGACCAACCTAGACAGCATATTAAAAAGCAGAGAAATTACTTTGCCAACAAAGGTCCATTTAGTCAAAGCTATGGTTTTTCTAGTAGTCATGTATGGTTGTGAGAGTTGGACTATAAAGAAAGCTGAGCACCAAAGAACTGATGCTTTTGAACTGTGATATTGGAAGATTCTTGAAAGTCCCTTGGACTGCAAGGAGATCAAATCAGTCAATCCTAAAGGGAATCAGACATGAATATTCATTGGAAGGACTGATGCTGAAGCTGAAGAACTTACTGACATTCTTCACACCTGATGCAAAGAACTTACTCATTGAAAAAGACCCTGATGTTGGGCAAGATTGAAGGCAGAAGGAGAAGGGGATGACAGAGGATGAGATGGTTGGATGGCATCACTGACTCGATGAACATGAGTTTGAGCAAGCTCCAGGTGTTGGTGATAGACAGGGAAGCCTGGCATGCTGCAGTCCACAGGTTCTCAAAGAGTTGGACATGACTGAGCAACTGAACTGAGTTGAACTGATGAGTGACAAGAGTGCCCTGCATCATCTGAACCAGTCCTGTACAGAGTCCAGATGCTGAAGGATAACAGGGACTTTTCCCAAAGGCAACAAGAATCAGACTGGATTCAGAGCTAGATACATAGAAATGTGGTCTGGCTTTCCCCTCCTTCCTACATCTTGGGTATTTCTTGGACATTCATTCATTCCCCAAGTATTTGCAAATGCTCAGAGTTAAACTTCAACCTGAGGGTATAGAGGTGGTGCAGGGGTGTGTGGTTCTGAAGAAGAACTTCATAATAACATGAACATGATGGGCTCCTGGGCTCCTGACACCAGGCAGATCCTTCTCTGCCTTCTGGTGGGGGTCAAAGCTGCAGCCAGGATGCTGCCAAGGCTCCTGGTAGGTGTCAGTGCCAGCCCTGCGTTGACTCTGCCATGGGGCTGCAGTGGGAGAGACTGAGGGTAATGGGCAGGTGGCTAGCCATCTCCAGTTAGCTCTGTGCAGAAGAGAACTTGAAGGCTTTTTCTGGCCCAGTTCCTGCTGATGAATAGTGAATAAGCCCATGTTTGTCCTCCCCATGTGGGTGAGATGCCCTGGGCTTCCTAATAGCCCCCGGCAACAGCAGACTGTAATCTCAGATCCCTTCTCTCTGAACTGAAAACAGGGTGTCAGGTCCTCAAGTAAGGTATCAGAACCAGTTTATAGACATCACTGTCTTCTACCAGATGCCCCAGATGGGTTCAGGTCCCCCATGCCATTCACAGCATGCTCATTTCTAGAAGCTCAAAATGCATGCCCTGGCAGCCTCGATCCTGGAAGGACCGATCTCACCCTAGCACGTGCAGCCACGTGGATGATTCATATCACATCTGCTAAAATGATGGATATGAAAAAGAGGGAAGCTGGAATGAATCCTGAGGTGTTGAAGGTATCAGGATGGACCCAGAGTTTGTAATCGATAGATATAGCTATGACTACAGAAGTAGAGAAGTGTGTGTATACTGATACATATATTCATGTAGGTATTTATATATAAAGACCGTTACCTCCATCTCCTACCTCTGTCTGCTGAGTGGGCTTAGAAGCAAAGAAACTCATGGCAACTAGCACACCAAGCATCTCAATCTTGGTTCCTAAATACCACTCTCCACCAGAAGAAACCAGGGTTCTTTCAAAAGGCTAATCCCAGGAACTGGGTAGGGAAAATATAAGCTAAGCCTGGGACACGCCTGGCCTTTGCCCTGGCTGTCCCCTCTCCTGGGCTGCCCTCCCACCCGTTCTTCTCACTTCCCCCAATGACGCTCCATCAGATAAACAGCACACCTATGCATCTGCCCTGTTCAACTCCCCACTGCTGATCAGAGACATGGCAATGCACGTGGGCCAGTGCAGCACTTTTGGAAAGTCAGAGGAGTTGGGTGCAAACCCCAGCTCTGTTAGGTACTGACTTCACCTGTCTGAGTCTCAGTTTCTTCCTCTGGAAAATGGGGATACTGATACCTACCTCCTGGGGGGCTGGGAGGCCTCAGGTAGGTGATCCATGCTGACCCAGCAAATGCTAAGTGGGGTATTTTATTCACCATGCTGCCTTCACCTCCCCTGTGAAATCCTGAGCTCAGCCTCATCTACTCTTCCCATCCCCCAGCACCCAGCACTGTGCTTGTGTCCCATGACTGATCAGTCTGTTTCTTAAATTGCTTAATTGAATCGAAGGCTGATAGTTACTGACCGACCCTCGTTGACTGGAATGTACCGACTGGCACCTTCCAGCTGGCCCTTGGCGTGTGCCCACATCTATCAATTAGGCTTGTCCTGCCAACACCCACTGATTGACACCCACCACCACCTGGCGGTCCCTCAAAGCATCTGCCCGGGCTCCAGCCTCTGCAGTGAAAGCCTGTGGAAGAAAAGCTCTGTGACTCTCCCTCCAACGGCCTTTCCTGTGCTCTCTCTGACACCCCCATTTCTCTATGTCTCCATCTCATCTCTTCTCTGTCTCTGTTCTTTGTCAGCATCGCATTGTCCGACTTTCTCTCTGCCTCGGTGACCCTGATCTGTCGCCGGATCTCCACCCACTTTGCAGGCTTCATCTCTGGCTTTTCTCCTTGCTCCATCTTCCCCTCCCGCAAAAAAACTGCCCCCTCCCTTGCTCGCAGCCTCACCATCCATCCTCAAGAACTCGGCACTCAGCGCACAATCACACACTTGTTGTTGCTTCTTTATTGTTCTCCTGGCGATGGACCGTCTTTTCTTCCTTACTCTTTAGGGATTCGGGGCAGATGTTTTTCTTCATCTGCTCCATCTGGGAGGCCTGCTCACCCCCTCCCATTCCTTTCCCCCAAACCAAGAATCTCCAGCAGTGGCATTGTCTAGAAAATCAGGGGAGGAAGCTCAAGATCTGGGCAGGAGAGGACCTCCATATGCCTGAGGAAGGATGGTTGGAAGCAGCCTGAGGATCCGGCAGCTAACACACAGGAGAGGGAAGGATGTGGTCACATGTGCCTCACACACAGGGAGACATGCTCCCTCTCCAAAGTCATCATGACAGTTCACACATCAGGTACCTGGACCACTTAATTAAGGTCGCAGACAGGTGTGTATTGGAGGACATGGTGGTAGAGGGTGAAGATGCAAATGTTGGAAAGAGGCCTGCACATAATATTCAACCCTTTGTTCTGATGAAACCAATTAGTGACGAGTGCCACACCTAAACAAAGCTTCTAGCTATGACATCGTCTGCCTTTGCTGTCTTCCTCCTCACTAAAGACCACAAGTCCTAGGCGGAGGCTGCTCCTTCAGCCCAGCTGCCAGAATGAGGAAGACGTGCAGATCAAGACAGAATAGAGACAAGACATCTGACCTCCAGAGAAGAGGTAAAGCGAGCGGAACTTTAACACGCGTTGTTTATGAACCAGTGAAATTCAGGGGTTGTTTGTTCCTGCAGCATCACCTAATGGAAGCTGACTAAAACATCTCACACAGTCCCAGGGCTTTATCATTCGCTGATGGCTCTTGTATGTATATCACCAGACAGGCCCTCTTCCCTGAGCCTCAGACCCATACATTCAGCTGCATATTCTAGTCTCCAATTGGGTATTGAACAGGTATTCAAACAAAGCATCCACCATGTAACTAAACAAAAAATTTTTGAACCACTGCTCTTCCACTTGCCACCATATACAAAAGGTCCTGAGCCATCACTTCACACACTGTGTGACATTGTGGATGTCTGTTGTCAACTTAGGGTAACCCCTACATGCATCATGCTACATGCCATCATATCAAAGTGGGCCTATCCTTTGATTTTCAGGGTTTTTTATGGAATGTTTCTCTAATTATTAAAGGAATGTATGCTTGTTGTAACAATTGAAATAGACAATGGAAAGGTTTATAAATTACAGCTTTCCCAGTCCCCACTCAACTACCAATGCTGTAACCAGTATTAACATTCTGTTATGTGACCTGCAGGTGGACATTGATGATAAATAATTTGAGTTGTGCCTAAAATCATCATTGGAAGGACTGATGTTGAAGCTGAAACTCCAATACTTTGGCCACCTGATGCAAAGAGCTGACTCATTTGAAAAGACCCTGATGCTGGGAAAGATTGAAGGCAGGAAGAGAAGGGGATGACAGAGGATGAGATGGTTGGATGGCATTACCGACTCAATGGACATGAGTTTGAGTAAACTCCGGGAGTTGGTGATGGACAGGGAGGCCTGGCGTGCTGCAATCCATAGGGTCTCAAAGAGTCGGACACGACCAAGTGACTGAACTGAACTGAACTGAACTGAAACTCATTGATGCACAAATCTGCCCTCTTCCCTGGTGGCTCAGATAGTAAAGACTTCACCTCCAATGCAGAAGACCTGAGTTCAATAACTTGGTCAGGAAGATCCCCTGAGAAGTGATGGCTACCCACTCCAGTATTCCTCCCTGAAGAATTCCATCAACAGAGAAGCCTGGAGGGCTACAGTCCATGAGGTCTCAAAGAGTTGGACAAAACTGAGCGACTAATACCTTCACTTTCACTTTTCACAAGGAAGGCAGGGTGTGAAAATGCATTCCTTGTTTTCACTCACAAGTTAAGGAATCCCTGGAAGTTCCCTATACCTCCAACAGGGAAGAGTAGCCAGAGTTGGCTAGTACCCATGCAGTTGAAGTGGATCAGCAAACAGCAGACTCTGCCTCTAAGAGGGACACCCACACTGATAGTTAACATAGAGGGTTAGTGTTCTGGGAGAGAGCCAGCTTTGCATGTATGAGGTCATGAGTAGAGTCCAGGTGCCTGGTTCTCCAGGCTATGCTCAGAAATGACAGAATATAATGATGGAGATTTGCATCAGGCAGCCTGAGGTTTAAATTCCAGTCTGCCTTTTTCTGTGTATACTTGGGCAATTGACTTCTCTAAACCTGTTTATTCATCTGACAAACAGAAATAAGAATGACATCTATGTATTAGTGCCCAATAAAAAACATGGAAGCCACTCCATCTATTCCAAGAAAAAAGTTGTTTTGTTTTCTCCTTTTTTTGGCCATGCCTCGCAGCTTGCAGAATCTTAGTTCCTTTCTCAGGCTGAAAGTGGGAAGCAAATGAATCTCAGAAGCTCATCTGGAAGGTGCTTCTAAACTTGTGTCTCTGTACCAACCTGACTGTCTTCCCCACTTTCCAAACCTCCCACGAGCATCCTTTTTGGCCAACTCAAACCAGGAACCATATGGGGAAGGGCATCCTGGGAAATGTAGGTCTCAGTTTCTCTTCTGTGATGCACCTGACGACAGGTGGCCTCGATGCCACATAGACAACTGACAACCCAGAGTAACCTACCACATAAAGATTCTTAGGAGATTAAATGAAATAATGCAGATAAACTCTTAGCCAATTGTCTGACACATGGTTAATGCAAAATAAGTGGCAGTTATTACAATTATTTTTTTAATTTTTATCTTGGAATTGAAGGCTTTCCACTCAGCCCAGCACACCCATTACATTTCACGTTATAGAAAGCCCTAGGCATTTGGGTTCCTATCAAAAGATGCAGTCCCCATTGCCTCACATTACTCAGCAAGTTCTATCATTTCTTTTTCAGATCCAATTATAATGGCAGCATTTGTAAATTGCTGATCCTTTAATTCCGCATAAGCACACATTCTGGCCGAACGTATTCAAGTCAATTACACTCAGGAACATGAACTAAATTTTCTACTTCTGTGTCTTACAGTTTTGGAATCCGTGGAGATTGTACCCAAAATCACCACCCCAAAAGAGCTTCATACTACAGATGTGTCTTCTCCATCAGTCCAGGCACAAGGAAATCCAATAACAACCCCATTTGTTAGCAAGCAGTTCTAGCCTTATGATTGCTATCACCAAAGCAAATACATTACAGAATAATGAAATGTTCCCAGTAAGAATGAATTTTTAAAACCTAAGCCACATGCAGACTTATTCTCATGAAACTAAATTCAAACCATTCTGTGGGTATAACAAAATTATCCTTGGAAAGAGCTCAAATTGATTGGACCTCAAAATTCAAAATTCAATTGTAGAAAATAAAATCGGTGATAAGCCGCAAGGGCCTTTGGCAAGCCATCCCCTGCTCTGAAGTGTAATCCAAACATCACATGGTCACAGGTCAGGGCTTCCTGCAAAGAAATCCATTTTACAAACAAACCTAGGGTAATAGCACCCAGATCTATAATTCCTTATCCTGATTAATGATGGGCCCACACACTGTCACATCCATGACGACCAAGTAAAGCTAACATTCTGAGAAGCAGCATTACCCTTACAATTGCAATAATCTCCAGGGAAAATGACTCAATTTAAACTTATTCTTTCTTCAGCTTGAATTTGGTTAGCTTTTTTAAACCTGTTCTGTGCTGTTACCCACATCCTGCAAAAACAGGCCCCTAGTTATTCTACATAACTTTCCTTTCAGTCAGAAAGGTGAAGTCTTCAGTGATTTTTTTTTTTTTGTAGCTGAATTTTTTTTTAAATTGAGGTATAATTGCTTTACAATGTTGTGTCTTCAGTGATTTTTTAAAAGCAAGTTAATGCCCCCCTTTAGGATGAAGCTTTCATCCTAAGGACAAGTCAGTGCCTCTAACTAATCTCAGGCAGTCAACTTCCAACTGGCTTTTTTTTAACCCTTAATTCAATGCCCGAATGTCCTTTCAGTTTGCCAATCTGGGTCTAGGTGCTGGGGTGAATGAGTCAGCAAAAGTCCCAGACCTCAGAGTTCTAATTCTAATCAGGAGAGACAGATAAATGAGCAAACAAGAGCACTTCAGGATGTGTAAGGGCTGATCTGATTCTCTTCCACTGTTCTGTCTGCTCTAACCAAGGGACATTCAGTCTTGATTGCTAGAGTGTCATAATGAAAATTGATAAAATTAGTGCTCCATCTTATTCTTCTTTGGCAATATTTTTTTTGCCTTTTGCCTTTATTCGTCCATAGATACTTTAGAATCACTTTGTCAGGATCCATGAAAAAAGAAACCTATTGATGTTTGATTGGAATTGTACTGAGTCTAGGTCAATTTCAGAGAAATGACATGCGTACCTTATTGTTTCCTGATCCATGAACTTAGTATACTATTATTTAATCATTTTTAAATGTCTTTCAATAGTTTTCTAATTTCTTGCATGAAGTTCCTGCATGTATATTTTAGACTTATTCCCAAGGATTTCATTCTTTTGGAAGTATTATAAGTGGCATCTATTTTTAAGTGCAGTTTTTACTGCTTATTGTGATATAGAAAATGCAATTAACTTTTTGTACTAACCTTTTACACAGCAACCTTGATAAACTCTTTTATTAATGCTATTAATGTGTCTGCTTATTCTTTGGAGATTTCTTCTGTTTATAATCAGATCATCTCAAACTAATAACAGTATGATTTTTCTTCCTAATTATTATTTCTTCTTTTAAATCTTTATTTGCCTTATTTCATTGGCTATGGCCTTTGGTACGTTGTCGAAGAGATGTGGAAATTGTAGGCATGCATACTAAGTCTCTTCAGTCATGACCGACTCTGTGACTCAGGGGCTGTAACCCCCCAGGCTCGCTGTCCATGGGGTTCTCCAGGCAAGAATACTGGAGTGCATTGCCATTTCCTCCTCCAAGGGATCTTCCCAACCTAGAAATTGAACCCTCATCTCCTGAGTTTCCTGTGTCTCCTGCATTGCAGGCATATTCTTTACTACTGAGCCACTATGAAGCCCCATGTGTTTTCTATAGGTTTCCTTTAATAGGTGAGGCCATGTCATTCTAGTTCTGCTTTATCGAGTTTTTTTTTTTAATCATAAAATGGATATTGAATTTTATTAAATTGTCACATCTATTAAAATGTTACTTTTCTTCTTTATTTTAAGGTAGGGAATCACATGAATTTTTTATGCTTTAATGTTTACCCAGTCTTACAACCCTTGAGTAAACTAGGTCATGACATAGTTTAATACATGGCAAAATTTCTTTACCAATACTTGGTCTAGAATTTTGTATCTGTGTTTTTGAGTGACTTTAGCTTGTAATTTTCCTTCCTCATGCGTTCTTGTCAGAATATAGTATCAAGATTGTGCTAGCTTTATAAAATGGGTTGGGGCGTGTTTCCTCTTTTTCTACACTGTGGAATAATTTGTGTAAGATTGGAAATATCTATCCCAATGGAAATCTGATGGCAGAACTCCCAAGTATAATCATTTGGGAGGTTCTGTTGTTTTCTTTAGGGGATATTTTTTAACTAATAATTAAATTTATTTAATAACTATAGTACTGTTCAAGTTTTATATTTCTTTTTTCAAAGTATTTGTTTATTTCTGGCTGTGCTGAGTCTTCATTGCTTTGCTTAGGCTTCCTCTAGTTGCAGTGAGCAGAGGCTTTCTTTCTCTCAGTACATAGTCTTCTGATTGCGGTGGCTTCCCTTGTTGCTGAGCACAGGCTCTGGACTTGCGGGCTTCAGTAGTTACGGCACACTGGCTTAGTAGTTGCGGCACATGAGTTTAGCTGTTCCTCAGCATGTGGAATCTGCCCAGACAAGGAATTGAACCTATATGCCCTGCATTGGCAGGTGGATTCTTATCCACTACACCACTAGGGAAGTCCTTACATGTCTTTTTGAATCAGTTTTTGTAGTTTATATTTCTTTAGAAATTTTTTTCATCTGTTTTCCAAAGTATTAGCATACAGTTGATCATTATACCTTCTTATCTTTTAAATCTCTGCACCATCCATAAATATGTTCCCTTTTTTTATTCCTTGTGTTATCTGTCTTCTTTCTTTTTGCCTTGATCAATCTCACCAGAGATTTTTCTATTTCACTAGTTCAAAGAAAGAAAAACCAACTGTTGGCTGAGTGGGGCTTTTCTCCTGTATGTTTGATTTCCATTTCATAAATGTTTGCTCTTGTTTGTAATATTTCCTACCTTCTACATTTTGGATAATGTATATTATTCATTTAAAAAATTTTAAGGCATATATTTAGTCTAAGGTTTCTCAAACAGAGGTGATTTTGCCCCCTAGGGAACATTTCACAATACTTGAAGACATTATTTGCTGTCACAACTGGGGGGAAATGATATTGACATCTATTGGGTAGCTGCTAAACATCCTACAAGGCACAGAACAGCCCCCAACAACAGAGAATTTGCAACCCAAAATGTCAATACTAATGAGGTTGAGAAGCCCTGGTCTAGCTTATTAATCACCAGCCTTTCATCTTTTCTAATAAGAGCACTTAACACTAAAAATGTCCAGCCGAGCACACTTGAGCTGCATCCCATAGATATCTTTTTCAATTTAAATGAGGTAAAATTGACTTTCTTTTTGGTATACAGGTCTCTGAGTTTTAACATGTGTAGATTTGTATCCCTACCACCACAATCAGGGTACAAGACAGCTTCATCACCACACAACATGCTCTCAGGCTGCCTCTTGGCAGCCAAATGCTCCCTCTACCACTAGCAACCACTGTTCAATTCACTCTCTGCTCAGTTCAGTTCAGTCCCACAGGGTGTCCGACTCTTTGCGACCACATGGACTGCAGCACGCCAGGCCTCCCTGTCCATCACCAACTCCCAGAGCTTGCTCAAACTCATGTCCATCGAGTTGGTGATACCATCCAGCCATCTCATCCTCTGTTGTCCCCCTCTCCTCCTGTCTTCAATCTTGCCCAGCTTCAGGGTCTTTTCCAACGAGTCAGTTCTTCGCATCAGGTGGCCAAAGTATTGGAGCTTCAGCTTCAACATCAGTCTTTCCAATGAATATTCAGGATTGATTTCCTTTAGGATTGACCAGTTTGATCTCCTTGCAGTCCAAGGGACTCTCAAAAGTCTTCTCCAACACCACAGTTCAAAAGCATCAATTCTTTGGCAATTTCTTCAGCTTTTTTAGAGTCCAACTCTCACATCCATACTTGACTACTGGAAAACCATAGCTTAACTGTACACACCTTTGTTGACAAAGTAATGTCTCTGCTTTTTAATATGCTGTCTAGGTTGGTCATAGCTTTTCTTCCAAGGAGCAAGCGTCTTTTAATTTCATGGCTGCAATCACCAACTGCAGTGATTTTGGAGCCCAAGAAAATAAAGTCTGTCACTGTTTCCATGGTTTCCCATCTATTTGCCATGAAATGATAGGACCAGATGCCATGATCTTAGTTTTTTGAGTGTTGAGTTTTAAGCCTGCTTTTTCACTCTCCTCTTTCACTTTCATCAAGAAGCTCTTTAGTTCCTCTTCACTTTCTCCCATAAGGGTGGTGTCATCTGCATATCTGCGGTTATTGATATTTCTCCAGGCAATCTTGATTCCAGCTTATGCTTCATCCATCATGGCATTTTGCATGATGTATTCTGCATATAAGTTAAATAAGCAGGGTGACTCTGCATGTAAGTTAAATAAGCAGGGTGACTTGATGTACTCCTTTCCCAATCTGGAACCAGTCCGTTGTTCCATGTCTGGTTCTAACTGTTGCTTTTTGACCTGTATACAGATTTCTCAGGAGGCAGATAAGATAGTCTGGAATTCCCATCTCTTTAAGAATTTTCCACTGTTTGTTGTGATCCACACAGTCAAAGCATTGTCAATGAAGCAGAATCAACAATTTAGCATTGTCAATGAAGCAGAAGTATATGGTTTTCTGTAATTCTCTTGTTTTACTATGATCCAACAGATGTTGGCAATTTGATCTCTGGTTCCTCTGCCTTTTCTAAATCCAGCTTGAACATCTGGAAATTCTCAGTTCACGTACTATTGAAGCCTGGCTTGGAGAATTTTGAGCATTACTTTACTAGCTTGTGAGATGAGTGCAATTGTGCGATAGTTTGAACATTCTTTGGCATTGTCTTTCTTTGGGATTGGAATGAAAACTGACCTTTTCCAGTCCTGTGGCCACTCCTGAGTTTTCCAAATTTGCTGGCATATTGAGTGAAGCACTTAAACAGCATCATCTTTTAGGATTTGAAATAGTCAAGCTGGAATTCCATCACCTCCGCTAGCTTTGTTCGTAGTGATGCTTTCTAAGGCCCACTTGACTTCACATTCCAGGATGTCAGGCTCTAGGTGAGTGATCACACTATCGTGGTTATCTGGGTCATGAAGATCTTTTTTGTATAGTTCTTCTGTGCATTCTTGCCACCTCTTCTTAATATCTTCTGCTTCTGTTAGGTGCATACCATTTCTCTCCTTTATTGTGCCCATCTTTGCATGAAATGTTCCCTTGGTATCTCTAATTTTCTTGAAGAGATCTCCAGTCTTTCCCATTCTATTGTTTTCCTCTATTTGTTTGCATTGATCACTGAGGAAGGCTTTCTTTTCTCTCCTAGCTATTCTTTGGAACTCTGCATTCAGATGGATATATCTTTCCTTTTCTCCTTTGCCTTCTGCTTCTCTTCTTTTCTCAGCTATTTGTAAGGCCTCCTCAAAAAACCTTTTTTCCTTTTTGCATTTCTTTTTCTTAAGGATGCTTTTGATCACCGCCTCCTGTACAGTGTCACAAACCTCTGTCCATAGTTCTTCAGGCACTCTATCAGATCTAATCCCTTGAATCTATTTGTCACTTTTACTGTATAATCATTACAGGATTTTATTTAGGTCATGCCTGAATGATGTAGTGGTTTTCCCTATTTTCTTCAATATAAATGCGAATTTGGTAATAAGGAATTCATGATCTGAGCCACAGTCAACTCCTGGTCTTGTTTTTGCTGACCATATAGAGCTTCTCCATATTAGGCTGCAAGGAATATAATCAATCTGATTTTGGTATTGACCATCTGTTGATGTCCATTGTCTTGTGTGTTTTCGGAAGAGGGTGTTTGCTGTGGCCAGTGTGTTCTCTTGGCAAAACTCTGTTAGCTTTTCTTCCAGGATGTCACATAACTAGAATCATATAGTATATAACTATTTGAAAATAGTTTCTTTCACTCAGCACAATGCCTTTGAGATTCCTCCATACTATTGTATGAATCAGTAGTTCCATACTATTGTATTAATCAACAGTTCATTCATTTTTGTTGCTGAGTAGTATTCTACTGTATGAATGTAATACAGTCTTTTTATTCATTCACACATTAACGAACCTCTGGGTTGTTTCCATTCTTTTGATGATTATGAATAGAGCTGCCATTTGTGTACAAATTTGGGGGTGAACATAAGTATTTATTTCCCTAAATACCCAGCTGGGTCACATGGTAAGTATATGATTAATTTTATAGTAAACTGAAAAGTGATTTCCAGGGTTGGTTCTACCATTTGGATCCCTACCAACAATGGATGAGAACTCCAACTACTACACATACTCACCAGCATTTGGTGTCAGGTTTGGTGTTTTGTTTTGTTTTTGCTTTTGTTTCAGCCATTCTAATAGGTGTGTAATCATTTTGGTTTTAATTTGCATTTCTATAGTGGCTGATCGCTTTGAGCATCTTTTTCTGTATGTTTATATGTCATTCATACAGTTTCTACAGTGAGATAGCTTTTCAAATCTTTGCCTATTTTTTTAATACATTTGTTTTCTTGCTGTTGATTTTTTAGCAATTTTGTTGAGGTCTAGGTGACATACAATAAACTGAAGATATTTAAGATGTTCATTTTGAAAAGTTTTGACCTGTATATACACTCATATATATATGAGTGTATACACAGGTTGATGCTTTTGAACTGTGGTATTGGAGAAGACTCTTGAGAGTCCCTTAGACTGCAAGAAGATCAAACTGGTCAATCCTAAAGGAAATCAGTCCTGAATATTCATTAGAAGCACTGATGCTTAAGCTGAAGCTCCAATACTTTGGCCACCTGATGTGAAGAACCGACTCATTGGAAAAGACCCTGATGCTGGGAAAGGTTGAAGGCAGAAGGAGAAGGAGATGACAGAGGATGAGATTGTTGAATGGCATCACCAACTCAATGGACATGAGTTTGAGCAAGCTCTGGAAGTTGGTGATGGACAGGGAAGCCTGGTGTGCTGCAGTCCATGGGGTCGAAAAGAGTCAGACACGACTGAGCGACTTAACTAAACAGAACTGACACACTCATAAAACTATCATCAAAACAAAGATAGTGAACATAAGCATCACTCCTCATAATTTCTTTGAAATCCCTCCTTCTCTTCTCCCTTCCCCCAGTTCCCAGGAAATCATTGATCTTTTTGTCACCCATGGTAAATTTGCATTTTCTAGAAATTTCTAAAAGTGAAATCATATAGTAGATATTCTTTTTATTTGACTTCTTTCATTTAACAAAATTATTTTTGAGATTCATCCATATAGTGTGTGAAGTTCATCCCTTTTTATTGCTTAATATTTTCCATTGCATGGATTTATCACAATTTATTTATCCCTTCACTAGTTGATGGACATTTGGGTTTTTCTAGTTTTGGACTGTTGTTTAAAAACAAAAGCTGTTAACTGGTATGAATAGTCACAGACAAATATTTGTATGAATACATACTTAGGAGCAAAACGCATCATATGATAGATGCATGGTTAACTTTTTAAGAAACTGCCAAACTGTTTTCCAAAGTGGTTTACCATTTACATTGTTACTAGAAGTGTATGTGAGTTTCAACTCCTTTATACCCTTGCCACACTCAGTGTGGTGGGTGTTTGTCATGTTAGCCTTTCTAGGAGGTGTGGAGTGGTATCTCACTGTGGCTTTAATTTACATTTTCCTAATGATTAATGATGTTGTACACCTTTCACATGCTTATTTGCCATCCATCAGTTCAGTTTAGTCACTCAGTCATCTATCTGACTCTTTGCAACTCCATGAACTGCAGCATGCCAGACTTCCCTGTCCATCACCGACACCCAGAGCCTACTCAAACTCATGTCCATCGCGTTTGTGATGCCATCCAACCATCTCATCCTCTGTCATCCCCTTCTCCTGCCTTCAATCTTTCCCAGCATCAGGGTCTTTTCAAAAGAGTCGGTTCTTCACATCAGGTGGCCAAAGTATTGGGGTTTCAGCTTCAGCATCAGTGCTTCCAATGAATATTCAGGGCTGATTTCCTTTAGGATGGACCAGTTTGATCTCCTTGCAGTCCAAGGGACTCTCAAGAGTCTTCTTCAATACCACAGTTCAAAAGCATCAATACTTCAGCACTCAGCTTTCTTTATAGTCCAGCTCTCACATCCATACATGACTACTGGAGAAACCATAGCTTTGACTAGATGGACCTTTGTTGGCAAAATAATGTCTCTGCTTTTTAATATGCTGTCTAGGTTGGTCATAGCTTTTCTGCCAAGGAGCAAGCGTCTTTTAATTTCGTGTCTCCACTCACCATCTGCAGTGATTTGGGAGCCTAAGAAAATAAAGTCTCTCACTGTTTCCATTGTTTCCCCATCTATTTGCCACAAAGTGATGGGACCAGATGCCATGATCTTAGTTTTCTGAATGTTGAGTTTTTAGCCAACTTTTTCACTCTCCTCTTTCATCAAGAGGTTCTTTAGTTCTTCTGCACTTTCTGCCTTAAGGGTGGTTTCATCTCCATATCTGAGTTTATTGATATTCTCCTGGAAATCTTGATTCCAGCTTGTGCTTCTTCCAGCCCAGCGTTTCTCATGATATGCTCTGCATATAAGTTAAACAAGCAGGGTGACAATATACAGCCTTGACATACTCCTTTCCCTATTTGGAACCAGTCTGTTGTTCCATGTCCAGTTCCAACTGTATGCCATCCATATACCTTCCTTGGTGACGGGTCTGTTTAAATCTTTGGCCTCTTTTTAACTGGATTATTTGTTTTCTTATTATTGAATTATTGAATTTTAATAGCTCTTTATATATTCTGAACACAAGCTCTTTATCAGATATATGCTGTGCAAATATTTTCCCCCAGTTTATGACTTGTCTTTTCATTCACTTAATGGACTTGAATTTGGGCAAACTCAAGAAGATATGGAGGACAGAGGAGCCTGGCATGCTTCAGTCCATGGTCTCACAAAGAGTTGGACGTGACTCAGAGACTGAACAACAACAGCAGTGTCTTTTGAAGAGCAGACATCTTTAATTTTGAGGAACTCCAGTGTATCGATTTTTTCTACAGATATGCCAAAAATCACAAAATTTTTCTCCTGTTTTCTTCTAGGAATTCCATAGTTTGAAATTTTACTTTATATTCTATGACCAAACTTGAGTACATATTTTATATGGTAAGAGATATGGATTAAAGTTTTTTTGTTTTCTTTTTTCTTTTCATTTTTATGTATTCATTTATTTTTATGTATGGATGACCAACTGTTCCAACACCATTTGTTGGAGAGACTGTCCTTTCTCTAATTGATCTTTAGTGCTCCTATCTATAAAATGACAGTATGAACACTTCCTACTCCACATGGTTTGGAAGAGGATAAAATGTTGTCACAGTCACTACATTAAATGTCACTAGGGTCACTACATTAAAATCTCTCTAAGAGAAACAGAGGATGAGATGGTTGGATGGCATCGCTGACTCAATGGACATGAGTTTGAGTAAACTCCAGGAGTTGGTGATGGACAGGGAGGCCTGGTGTGCCGCAGTCCATGGGGTCGCAAAGGGTTGGACACGACTGAGCAACTGAACTGAACTGAAGAGAAACAGAGTACACAGGATTAGAGGTGTGGGCCTTTGGTTCAAGTCCTGGCTTCCAAGTTACCCTGCCTGAGTATGAATCTTACCCTACCACTTGCTCTCACTATTTACTCATTTTTTCAAATCTTGAAGAAGTTAGCAAGTCTTTCTGTACCTCAGGCTTCTCATCTGAAAAATGAGTCTAATAGATTCATGCTGGTAGGATTTATTGGAAGACTGAATGTGATAATGTATGTAAAAAGTCAAGCACAGTGTCTGGGGCATGCAAAGTATAAATGACAGCTTCCACATTAATTTTTCTCTGTTGGATCCTCCTTACCTAGCACAGTGCTCGATCAATATGATTTAAATAATAAATAAACCTGTTTATGAAAGCATTTGTAACATAGAAATTCCCCCCATGCACACAAATCAGGAGTGTGGGTACTGATGATTTTGTTGTTACATGTACACTATAACCTCTCTCTGACCCCCACCATGCCATTTGCTCTCCACTTTCAAGGTTTTTGTCATCTGTGATGTGATCTTTTTATAATCCTCCTCCTTGCTACAGTATGAGCTTCTTAAGGGTAAGGACCTGCACTGCCCCGTTCATCTCTGTATCATCCGTTTCCAACACAGTTCTTAACATGTTAGTTCAGTTCAGTTCAGTCGCTCAGTCGTGTCTGACTCTCTGCGACCCCATGAATCGCACGCAGCACACCAGGCCTCCCTGTCCATCACCAACTCCCGGAGTTTACTCAAACTCATGTTCATCGAGTCAGTGATGCCATCCAGCCATCTCATCCTCTCCCTCAAAACATCTTGAAATGAAGGCATAAAGAATGAAGAAAGGACAAAAAAAAAAAAAAAAAAAAATTCTAATTTTTGCCAAATGCCCGAGCCGATGTGAAGCAATTTTCCAAGCCCACGTCAAATAGCCATAGGAAATTTCAAAGCTCTGATCATTCCATGAGAACTTCTACTTTTCTGTCCATTGCAATTCCCTGCACCGCATCAGTGTAGGGCGGGGCACGCAGATAAGTTCCCCAAGTGAGGTGAGTTTGCCGGTCCCTGAGCCTGACACCTGGTGGCTCAAGTCAGGAATGCAAGCTACTTTTCCAAACAACTCCAAGGAAGGGATCTCAAACTATCTCATCATCCTCACTCAGTTGAGGCAAAAATCCATGGCTTATCTCCCAACCTGTTGCCACTTTCTAGATGGATGGGGAAGGAAGTTTGGGAAGCTCTGTGGTTTCAAAAAATTGGAGAGAAACAACATAATAATTTCTGGTATATGTGAGTATATTAAACTCTACTGAATCACACATGTTAAATGGGTGAAGTCTGTGATATGTGAATTATATCCCAGCAAAGCTGTTTTTCTTGTTTGTCTTTTTAATTTTTAAGGAAAAAGTCCAAGAAGGCTACAGGGCTTCTTCACTTAGGTTTTGGTAGGGAGGGAGTGGTTGGAGGGTGTCAGGAGAGTTGGTTGGTTTAGGTTTTTACTACAAATAAATAAATAAAGGTGTTTTTTTAAACAGTGGTTTTCTGTAATCTTTAATAACTCACTCAATAAGTAACCCCTAAATTATACAAAAACAAAAGTCTGTAGACTTTTGCACAGCATTTGTATCTTTCTTAGAAAGCAAAAACAAAGAACTTAGATTTTTAGATTAATCTGCAGCCTATCAGGAGGCCCTGTGTGGGCCCAGAATCACACCTGGAGAATCCTCAGTCTAAGCACCTAGAAAGATTCTAAGCATCTCTGTGTCATAGAGGGAAAAATGACCTCAGAGCCAGCTTCTCACCTAGAGAACTTATAAAGATCGCTCTGTAGGTAAGGATAGTTGTTATTAAGTGTTATTTAATACCTCCTACTGGTCAGAATGGCACCCCACTCCAATATTCTTGCCTGGAGAATTCCATGGACAGAGAAGTCTGGCAGGCTACAGTCCCTGGGGTCACAAAGAGTCGGACACGCCTGAGTGACCGAGCAACTGCAGTTAGGGTCAGGAAGGGCAAAGCAAGCAACTCTGCCCACAGACTTAGCCTATCTCACTTCATTCTCAGGACACCACCGTGGCCTGAACCTGGTGACCCTCAAGGAAACGGAGGTTTAGAGAGGTTTACTTGCCCGAAGTCATACAGGAGTAGTGGCAGAGGTAGGATGACTTTCCTCAGCCCCATTCTTCCTCCCAGTATATCCATTTTATATCCAGTTTATGGTGTAGTTGAGTATTTCACTTCACACACACTTTACAGGACATGAGAGTCTGTTGTATAATTAATGCACATGTGCTCGCTTTCTGGAATTCAGCACTTATTTTCTGGTTTTAAAATTATGGTTGAGTTTATGGTTATTGCAGCATTACTTTATGCTCTGGCATCGATCATATCTGTGATGATCTGATGATCCCACTGAAGGAGACATGCTTCTCTCCAGAGACAGTTCACCAGAGCGGTGGCTTCATCTGGGAAGGACGGCCATCAAGGAGATGGGGTGACCCATGCTTGACTCTGCCAGGAGAAAGGGGAGACTCGGGAAATTTCAGGTTTTAAATAACAGGAAGGCAGCAAGGAGTGATGTAAATAGTGCATGCATGCTCGGTGGCTCAGTCGTGTCCGACTCTTTGCGACCCCTCTTTGTGACTCTTGTGGACGATAGCCCACCATGTTCCTCTGTCCATGGGATCTTCCAGGTAAGAATACTGGAGTGGGTTGCCGTTTCCTTCTCCAGGGGATCTTCCCAACCCAGGGAGTGAATCCACGTCTCCTGCAGCTCCTGCATTGGCAGGTGGGTTCTTTACCACTGAGTTACCTGGGAAGCCCCGGCATAAGTAGAACAGGGTCTGATAGGGAAGCTTCACGTGACAGAACAGGGCATCTGTACTTTATCCTATAGGCAAGGGATGTTTTCATAGATCAGGGTTCCTGCTTTCCTGGCTTTTAAAAGCATTTGTCTTGCTTTGGAACAGGCCAGGAGCCCACGATCAGGAGGGACCCCTCTGGGTGCTGGGGGTCTGCTGGGATAACACTCATCATGCTCAGGCCGAGATGTAGCTGGATGTGTAGCTGGATGTCTCTGGCCTAGCGCTGTCCGGTGTCATTTCTCTGCTGCTGCACGTTCTGTTTCTCCAGTTGGTCCTCCTCTGCATCCCATGCTGGTCACATTGAACAGCCTGGGTCCACATCCTGACTCCAGTGCTTACCAGCTTTGTCCCCGTGGTCCAATTTCCTCTGTGCCTCGATTTCTCCACTTATAAAAGGAGCTAACAATGAACTCACCTTGTATGATTGTTATGCAGATTAAAATAACCAAAGCCCTTAGAAAGCCCTTAGACAGGACCTTGGTGCCAAGTATGCATCATATAAGCTTTCATGCTGATCCCTATTACTCAGATTGGACAGCCTCAGATTGGGGCTGATGCAAATTCTCAGGCTCTCTACCAACCCGTGATCAAAGCTTGGACTTCCAGATGAAGTCTTCACTCCTGGCGTTTCTGTAGCTCTCTCTCCTTTCATTCTCCCTGCCACTGAAAGGCATTCATGTAAATGCCAGGGCTGTGCCTCTGCTCAGAATTCTGTGCTTACATCTGTGCAGCTGTCTGAAAACTCCTGGGGGTACCTTTGTGTGACTCCTTCACTCTTTGTGCTGCAAAAAGAGACAACTTGGAAGACTTCCATGCTTTCAATGGAAAGAGAACAACTTTCTAACTGAGTGTCTTCTCAGAAGTCAGCCATTCCATGCTATTTCCCTGAAATCAGTAGTACCTCCCAAGACCTTGGCAAGCTGATGAAAAGAAAGAAAAAAACGCTGTTTCCCCCACCCCACCCACCCACCCCACAGCTTCACTGGGTGGCTGCTTTTTAACTGTTTTCTGCCTACTTACGGGTGAGTCATACAGGCGTTCCCAGCGATTCCCATCTCCACACTCTGGTTCCTTCCAATCAGAAGGTGGTTGCCAAGGGAACCACAGGTATCAGTCTCTGGCCATTCCCCTGAATCAAGGCCTAATCTACATTGAAAGAAATTTCCATTCCAGAGCTCAGCAGATTTCAACATTTTACAACCCCCTTAAACTCTGGTGGCAGTTACTTCTTCCTTAAAGGGGCTGGCCTTCCTCCGAGGTTGTTAAAGACTATTCTTTTGCCTGAAAATGTTCATGGTGCTACTGAGACTTCCTTATAGGATTAATTTGGTTAATTGATCTCTCCTGAGATGTGAATGATAGAGTAAAAGGACAATAAAGGCCTTTTGCGGAGTTATTGCAAAGATTGAATGAGATAATGCAGAGAAAGTGGTTGGCACAGAGTAGGGGACTCAATAAAAAACTATCCTGAGGGTAAGTGATGACAGTTCAGTGAAGGTACTGCTAACCGGGGAACTGTAGAGGGAAAGAGAAGATGCTTATGGACACAGCCTGGGGATGGCTCTCAGAATATGCCTCCCTGTGAGAAGGGGCCTCCCATCCCCAAACCATCTTCAGTTCAGATTGTCCTTAATTATCCGATTTCCTAGTGGGAAGAGAGAACCAGTCACCACACTACAGGTACCTTTCTAGAACTGGTATCTGGACACGGTGTTGTGTCTAGTTGATTTGTAGGTCAACCCAAAGAAGATTTCAAAGGGCAAGAGCCCCTTCTTGCCTTCTGGGATCCCCCGTGTTGCCACCAGCCCCAGGACACTTCCTTGCTCCTTCAAGTCCCACCCCCATCTACAGTGATCCACTTGCCTCCTCAACACCACCTGGACACCCACCCAGACTGGGGACCCAGACGGCTTGCATGATGACTGAAAGCTTCAAAAGCAAGTGCCCAACAAGCCAAACAGAAACCTTATCACTTTTTATGGTCTAGCCTCAGAAGTCATAGGGCATCACTTCTGTTGAATGCTATTTGTCTAAATAATCAAAAAAGCCATCCAGTTTCAAGGGAGGGGACATAGACCTCATTTCTAAATGAGAGTGGTGTACAGGTTGTGTGTTAGTTTGCTAGGGCTGCCATACATAACAAAATACCAAGCCTGAGTGACTCAAACTACAGAAACGTATCATTTCACAGTTCTGAGGCTGGAAGTCCGAAATCAAGAGATCGGCGGGGCCGGTGCCTTTCTGAGCACGGAAAAGGAGAATCTGCTTCATGCCTCTCTCCTAACGTGGCGGTTCACTCGCAATCTTTGGCATTTCTCAGCTTGCAGAAGCATCACCTGGATCTCTGCCTTCAGCTTCACACATTCTTCTCCACCTGCATCCAAATGTCTCCTTTTATAAGGACACCAGTCATACTGGATAAGGCACCCACC
This sequence comes from Dama dama, assembly GCF_033118175.1. Classification (NCBI taxonomy): domain Eukaryota; kingdom Metazoa; phylum Chordata; class Mammalia; order Artiodactyla; family Cervidae; genus Dama; species Dama dama. The sequence goes on along the minus strand of NC_083700.1, from coordinate 107,616,081 downwards.
GTACTCCAGCCTAACCTCATTTTAACTAATTATATCTGCAATGACTTCATTTCCAAATAAGGTCACGTTCTGAGGTGTTGAGAGATAGGACTTCAATATTTGAACTTGGAGGGGGGCACGATTCAATCCATAACATTTACATTATAATGAGAACATGTGGGATGGGAGATTCTGTTGTAGCCATCTTTGTGAAATACACTTTGCCGCATTCATCTACCTCAATGGCCAATAAATGTCCATGCTTTATAGGAAACCTCTAATCACACAGAAAAGTTATTGCAAATAATAGGCATCTCCCATAAGCTTCCTTGTAATGTAGGATTCTCCTTAATTAAATAAAGATATCAAGACCCCTTCCATTCTAAGATCTACACAATTTGCCCAGTCGGTGTGTTTATTTGCAATACATTTGAAGGGGTATGCTTATAGCCGTTTTTAAATAATTAAAGGGAAAGTAAAAGTGTTAGTAACTCAGTCATGTCCGACTCTTTGCGACGCCATGGACTGTAGCCCACCAGTCTCCCCTGTCCATGGAATTCTCCAGTCAAGAATCCTGGAGTGGGTTGCCACGCCCTTCTCCAGGGGACTTTTTGACCCAATGATCGAACCAGGGTCTCGCACATTTCAGGCAGATTCTTTACCATCCAAGCCACCAGGGAATTAAATGACATCCAAATCAATCATTTGCAGAACTCTTGAGGCACCTGCTGAATATGTTTTGGAAACATGAGATCCAGGCCAAAAGCATACACGTAAATAGCCATGTACATCTACACATTTGTTGGCCAGGAGCAGAAGCCAAGTCCACCTCGGGGAGAGGCCCTGGACCTGTCCCAGTAGAGGACACTCCCATCCCATCTCCTGCTCTGAAAACAGTAGACTCCACTATCTATATAGCACACTGTCCGAAGTCCCGTCTCCTCCCACTTCTGCCATGAAAACAAGGAGTGGGAGTTCAAGCAGGGTTAAAGATGCCACTTGGGTGTTCCACTTGTACACGCTAGGTATGATTCCACTTGTATGTGGTGGGCTTCCCGGGTGGCTCAGGCTGTAAAGAATCCTCCTGCAATGCAGGAGACCTGGCTTCGATCCCTGGGTTGGGAAGATCCCCTGGAGAAGGAAGTGGCAACCCACTCCAGTACTGTTGTCTGGGAAATCTCACAGAGAAGCCTGGTAGGTTACAGGCCACAGGGTCACAAAAGAGTTGGATACAACTTAGCGACTAAACCGCAACACTTATATGTGGTACCAAAAACAGGCAAATCCATAGGGGCAGGAAGCAGAATAGTGGTTACTTTCCCAAGAGAGAAGCTGGAAGTGGGGCAAGGAGAGGATAAGGAGCTAGTGTTGAATGGAGATAGAGTTTCTCTTTGAGATGATTAAAAAGTTCTGGAACTGTACAGTGGTGATGATTGTACAACTTTATGAATGTACTCAATGACACTAAATCGTACACTTAAAGAGGATTTAAATGGTAAATTCTATGTTATGGATATTTGATCACAATTTTTTTTAATGTACCACAACTGCTGAAGCCCAAGTGCCCTAGAGTCCGTGCTCCGCAACAAGAGAAGCCACCGCAACGAGAAGCCCCAATGCACTGCAACTAGAGAGTAGCCCCCACTTACTGTAACTAGAGACCACCCATGAACAGCAGTGAAGATTCAGTGCAGCCAGAAACAAATAAATAAATAGGAGACAGACAAAGTAGTCCACGCGGTGACTGGCCCTATAAGCAACAGAAGTTTTTTGCTTTTTGCCTTTCATTTCATAGACTTACCGAGTACCAAAAACCGGAAGGACATTTAGAGATCTGATTTGAACTCTTTCAGAGAAGTCTACCGGGCTGGCTGGCCCTCTGTTGGGCTCTGACCAAAGGCTGTGGAGGCCACTGGGTTTGCCGCCCCCTTTGTCTCCCTTCTTGAGGGGGTGAAGAGCGACCTTGAGTATGTCATCAACCTCTCCACATCCGTTAAATGAGCATCATCAAATAGGTCCTGCCTGAAGAGGACTGACAAATGGGAGGATTAAGCCATGTAAAGTGATGACTACAGAATAGGCTGCTGTTATTACCTACCCAGGATAGACACACAGCCAGCCTGATCTCTGAGGCACAGCGTCAAGGACACAGCAGCTCGCTTGTTTCGGCTGTGCCGAACAGCAGTTTCCCAGCCAGGAATCTTCACCTCCTGCAGTGAAGAGCAGAGTATTGCTCACTGGACTGCCTGGGAAGTCCTTGTTTTGTTTTGTTTTGTTTTGTTTAATTAACAGCCTTATTGAGGCATAATTGATATATTAATACAATAAACTGTACATGTTTAAAGTATGCCATTTGATAAGTTTAGACATATGTATACACCCTTAAAACCATCACCACAATTAGGATAACGAACATCTCCATCTCCCCCAAATATTCCTTTGTGTCCTCTCTAATCCCCCCTCCAGGCCCTCCTCATTCCCTATATCCCCATCCAGGCAACCACTGATCCATTTCCTGTCACTATAGATTAGCTTGCATTTTCCTGAATTTTATATAAATAGAATGTATTCTTTCACGTCTGGCTTCTTTCATTAAGCGTTATCATTTAGAGACATATCCACACCGTTGCAATATCAGTAGTTCAATCCTTCTAGCTGTCGTTCAGGTGCCAAGTTGAGTCCGACTCTTCGCGACCCCATGGACTGCAGCACACCAGGCTTCCCTGTCCCTCACCACCTCCTGCAGTTTGCCCAAGTTCCTAGCCATTGAATCAGTGATGCCATCCAACCATCTTATCCTCTGTCACCCTCTTCTTCTGCCTTCAGTCTTTTCCAGTATCAAGGTCTTTTCCAATGAGTCAGCTGTTCACATCAGATGGCCAAAGTACTGGAGCTTCAGCTTCAGCATCAGTCCTTCCAAAGAGTATTCAGAGTTGATTTCCTTTAAGATTAACTGATCTGATCTCCTTGTCTTCCAAGGAGCTCTCAAGAGTCCTCCAGCACCCCAGTTCAAAAGCATCAATTCTTAGGCTCTCAGCCCTCTTTTTTACTTCCTTTTTACTGTCTAGTATTATTCCATTCTATGTGTTTGCCACTGTGTATCAATTCACCTGTTGACTGAAACTTAGGTTGCTTCTAGTTTGGGGCTATTAAAAATGAAGCTTCTGAGAACATTCATGTCCAAGACTCTACATGGATATGCTCTCTTTTCTCTTAGATAAATATCTAGGAGATGAATGGCAGGTCCAATGATAGGTATACATTTAACTTTTTAAGAAACTGCCATATTTTTTTTCCAAGTGGTTGCCCCATTCTACTTTTCACCAGCAGCATTTGAGAGTTCCAGTGACTCCATGTCTCTGGAGACAGTTGATATGGTCAGGTATTTTTCAGATTAACTGTTTTAGTGGGTATGCAGTAGTATCTCATTGTGGTTTTAATTTGCATTTCCCTGATGACTAATAATGTTGAGCTTCTTTCCGTATGCTTATTTGCCATCCATATACCTCTTTTTGGTGACATGTCTGTCCAAATCTCATCCTTACCCCTTACCCACTGAGTGACTTCAAGCAAGTGACTTCTCTGTGCTTCTGCTTCTGTAAAGCAGAGGACAGCGACAGTCCCCACCTCCTGAGGTTGCTGTGACATTGCCTCCAACCCCAGGGCCCCGTGTGCCTGCCCCCACCCCGACTCCACAGAGCCTTACAACAGGCAGAAGCTCTAGGCCTGAGCCTTAAATTCCTCCTTTATCAAAGGTAGCTCTCCCCACTTGTGCACATATGCACACACTCACACATCACATGACTCTGCTCTCCTTCCAGCTGCAGCGATAAGAGACAGACGTCAGGAGTGGAGGCATATTGGTCTGGGTACCCAGGGACTGCATTTGACAGTCTGTCTCTTGGGCCCTTTAAAATACTACCGAAAGACACTTGATATATTAAGATGTTTTTCTTTCTGCTTAGAATTCCAATCTGTCTGTCTCCCAGATGAAAGATGTCTGTGCAAGGCAGGGGGAGGGGAGGAGCCACTGAACTGATGCAGAGGCCATCTGAATCCCTAAGTCAGCACGACCCCACCAGCCCCCCAAGCTCTATGCCAGCTCTCAGAGGGAGGGAGAAGAGGTGTCCCTCCTTATAGTTTCCAGGCTCTGCTTCCCTTCCCCTCCAGCCCAGCAGGTCTCAGAAGTGTTGGTATGCAACCCAAGCCACAGAAGGTATGGATGCTTCTACAAGGAAGAAGGGAAAACCCCGAAAACAGAGCAAGCCAGGCCCTAACAGGGCTGGGGACTGGTCAAGACGACAGAACAGCCATCCAGAACCCAATCTGAAAGGATGACAAATCAAGTCCTATGCAGCCTGGATCCTTGGCTGCAGGAGTACCAGAGGGCAACCATGGGACTTGTAGACAATGCCCAGGTTACCTGGCAAACTAAAAGGTCACCCCAGCATGGTGATTCTCAACCGTAGTCCTCAGAGAAGCTACTCTGGTCACCTGAGAACTTTTTAGATATACAAATTCTCAGAATCCACCTGGAGACTCTGGTGGTGAAACCCAGCAATCTGCTTGGAGAGATCTTCCTGGTGACCCTGATGCAACTCAAGTGTAAGAGTTCCTGGCCTTGCAGAGGACATTTCTAGGCCAACAGATAGATCTAAGAACCCAGCAGTCTTTTCTAAGGACAAAAGTGGGACAGTGTCCTTTCTAAGGACAAAGGATATTGTGGTCACAAGCCAAGCAAAGGTTTGAGAGAAAAATGAATCTTGGCTCACATTCCAGCCCTGCCACTTCCTAGACGCATGACTTTGGGCTTTTATAAGCCTCTCTTTCCTCCTGCATAAAAACTGGACAAGGCCAACTTCATGGCACTGATGCTGAAGCTGAAGCTCTGATACTGTGGCCACCTGATGCGAAGAGCCAACTCTGGAAAAGACTCTGATGCTGGGAAAGATTGAGAGCAGGAGGTGAAGGTGTGACAGCGGATGAGATGGTTGGATGGCATCATCGACTCAATAGACATGAGTTTGAGCAAGCTCCAGGAAATAGTGAGGGACAGGGAAGCCTAGCTTGCTACAGTCCATGGGGTCACAAAGAGCTGGACACGACTGAGTGACTGAACAGCAAACCTCATGGGGTTGCTTTGAAGATTTAAAGAGGTAATATGCTTGGAGGACAGGGCACATATTAAGTACTCGAAAAAAGTGAAGTCATACAGACAAGTCACAAGCCCAGATGATGACTTTGGGTACATTAGACAAAGCAGTCCCTTCCTCCCGTCACTTTACTGCCATGTGGGGAAACGGTGTAACTTTTCAAATCTATGAGAACTTTGAGGAGTACACGGACCTATGCAATGGGCACTCTGAAGATAAGCCAAACAGAACTTAAGTTCTAGTGGCTTCATTGGTTATTATGAAGTTCACATCTTTAAGGTGCAGAAGTCCAGGCAGAAAAGAATGCAGGACCACCCCTGGTATCAGCACCCCAGAAGGTACTGTCTGATTCTTCTGGAGCATTCTCCTCTACTATCCACAGAAATAACTTCATTCTCCATCCCAGCTATCTAGGGGAAGAACAGGCTTCTCCCCAGTATTTCCTACCATTTTCAGGGGGTGTTTCCACTCTCCTGGTCACTTCTGGCTCCCAACTCCTGCTCTCATCCCAGTTCTCAACCCCCTCCTGAAACCCAGAAGTGCATCTCAGGGACTCTCAGGAGCTCTAGTTCTTTATGTCTTAGTACACAAAGAAATCAGTGTGAGGCAAAGTGATAGGTAAGAAGTGACTTAGTAGAATAGGATGTTTTTGAGGCTTACAAGCTGGTAGGCAAGAGCATGCAGTACCTCAAGAACTTAGGGGGCTACAGTTTTATAATCAGAGGAAAAGTGGGGAGGTGGAGAGGACCACCTTCTTCCTTATTGTTGAGTAGATGTCAAGCTTCCATCACCAGTTTCTCCTCTACATCAGACAGCAGAGTTTTCTTTTGTCCTCACGTGGTCAAGCTGGGACTGTCATGGCACAATGGAAATGAGCAAAAAGTCAGTAACACATACTAAAAATGGTAAACCATTTCAGGTTTCAGCATAATGTCATCCTCTCCTTATTTTTTTAACATTTTTATTGGTGTACAGTTGATTTAAATGTTGTGGTTAGTTTCAGGCATACAGTAAAGTGAATCAGCTATATATATATATATAAATATATATACATATATCTACTTTTTTTTTAGATTCTTTTCCCATATAGGAAATTAGAGTATGGAGTAGAGTTCCCTGTGATATACAGTAGGTGCTTATTAGTTACCTGTTCTATATATAATAGTGTGTATATGGGCTTCCTGGGTAACTCAGTTGGTAAAGAAGTCACCTGCAATGCAGGAGACCCCGGTTAGATTTCTGGGTCAGAAGTTTTCTGGAGAAGGGATAGGCTGCCCACTCCAGTATTCTTGGGCTTCCCTGGTGGCTCAGATGGTAAGGAATCCACCTACAATGATGAGACCTGGGTTCAATCCCTGGGTTGGGAAGATCCCCTAGAGGAGGGCATGGCAACCCACTCCAGTATTCTTGCCTGGAGAATCCCCGTGGACAGAGGAGCCTGGCGGGCTACGGTCCATGGGGTCGCAAAGAGCCAGACACGACTGAGCGACGCAGCACAGCATATGGTGTTTATATGTCAACCCCAGTCTCCCAATTTATCCCTCTCCTTCTTATCCCCAGGACTTCCCTGGTGGCTCAGACGGTAAAGCGTCTGCCTACAATGTGGGAGACCCGGGTTTGATTCCTGGGTCAGGAAGATCCTCTGGAGACGGAAATGGCAACCCACTCCAGTATTCTTGCCTGGGAAATCCCATGGACAGAGGAGCGTGGCAGGCTACACTCCATGGAGTCGCAAAGAGTCAGACAACTGAGCGACTTCACTTACTTATCCCCTGGGAGCCGTAAGTTTGTTTTCTACATCTGTGACTCTACTCCTGTTCTGCAAATAAGTTCATCTGTACCCTGTTTTAGATTCTATATAGAGGTGATATCATATGATATTTGTCTTTCTGTGTCTGACTTATTTCACTCAGTATGACAACCTCTGGGTCTATCTATGTTGCTGCAAATGACATTATTTTGTTCTTTTTTATGGTTGAATAGTATTCCATTGTATATTTGTACCACATCTTCTTTATCCATTGCTCTGTTGCAAGTGAAGCAACTGACAAGATATTAATCTTCAAAATATGCAAACAACTCATGCAGTTGGATATCAAAGCAAAACAAACAACCCAATCAAAAAATGGGCAGAAGATCTAAACAGACATTTCCCCAAAGAAGAAATACAGTGGCCAAAAAGCACATGAAAAGATGCTCAACATCGCTAATTATTAGAGAAATGCACATCAGAACTACAATGAGATATATTACCTCACACCAGTCAGAATGACCATCATCAAAAAAATCTACAAAGAATAAATGCTGGAGAGGGTGTGAAGAAAATGGAATCCTCCTACACTGTTGGTAAGAATGTAAATTGGTACATTCACTATGCAGAACAGTATGAAGGTTCCTTTAAAAACTAAAAATAGAACTAGCATGAGTGCATGCTACATCGTTTCAGTCATGTTCAATTCTTTGCAACCCTGTGGACTGTAGCCCACCAGGCTCTTCTGTCCTTGGAATTCTCCAGGCAAGAATAGTGGAGTGGGTTGACATGCCCTCCTCCAGGGGATCTTCCCAACTCGGGGGTCAAACATATCTCTTAAGTCTCCTGCATTGGTAGGCAGGTTCTTTACCACTAGCACCACCTGGGAAGTCCAGAACTACCATATGATCCAACAATTCCACTCCTACGAATATACCCAGAGAAAACCATAATTCGAAAATATACATGCACCCCAATGTTCATCGCAGCACTATTTACACTACCCAGGATTTGGATAGTGTAAGGAAAGTGTCCTTTCCTTATATTTTTGTTTTTAATGTGCCCAGAGGAGCATGTCCTAGCAATCACCAACCTACCGAGCTCACTGGGCAGCGTGTGGGTCTCAGGCCACCACTGTTTTATTGTTTGGGGTACATTTCATGCTTCCGCTGCACGGTTTTATTGTTAAGCAAGCCTGCTTGGTTCTGTGGTTAACCCAACCTGCTTTCTTGAGTGACCATTAACTTCCCAGGATTCTCCCGTACATTTTTTTTTAACTTTACAATCCCTTTGTTGGATTAACTAATTACCTACTTTGTCCCTTTACTCTGTCTGAGTCACTCCCAGCTCAGACTTCCTGTCCCTGCTGACCTGTTTCCCACCACTTCTCCCTCTCAGGAACCCAGATCCTCTACCTTCATATCACAGGCCCTTAGGACACAGAGCTTACTGCATGTAGCTGATTTTACTGAGGGGAGTTTCAAACTAGCACACAACTGGAAACATTTAAAATTGGATGGTCATGATCTCAGAGTTCCTCAGCCAACCCAACACAGGGAATTTCTCACCAGTCATCATTCATCTGGGGCTGAGACCTGTAGCCCTGGTTTCTGCTGCTGTGTGCTCTGTCGTGTCTGACTCTTCGCATCCCCATGGGCTGTAGCCCGCCAGGCTCTTCTCTCCATGGAATTCTCCAGGCAGTAATGCTGGAGTGGGTTGCCATTTCCTCTTCCAGGGGATCTCTCCAATGCAGGGATCAAACCCACATCTCCTGCATCTCCTGCATTGCAGGTGGATTCTTTACCACTGAGCCACCCGGGAAGTCTAACCTGATAGGGAACATTTGATTTCCCTGCCATGAATTTTCTTTAATCTCCTCTTTTCCCTGAGACTTGCAAATCTCCCTTCTTCGTGTGCTGCCAGTGGACAGTTCTCTGATTCCTATTAGTTTCTTTTGTAGAGCAATTTAATCCTTGATAGAGCCTCCACCTTCCAGACTATGTGAGGTGGGGGTAGGAAGTCTTCTGTTACATAATCAAAAAAGCTTATTTTTAGTATTTTCTTAAACAAAAAAGCAACCTTCCTTCTGCCAGGCACCATTCTTACCCCCACCTGGAGCATAAAAGTGGCTGTAGGCATTTTGGGTTTAAAATAGCAATTTTCCCCTTGCTATTACACATATGCAATGCACAAAAACCCCTGGAAATTCCTCAGGTTTTTATTAAAAATTCCAGATGGTGCAGCAGATATTTCAGACACTAAGCTTCTGTTAACAACAGGAAATTAATAACCAGACTGACTCACAGTCATCATCGTCTGGATTGGTGACAATATCTTGGGGGGCAAAAAAGGAAGTAGGGTAGCACAGCATTTGAGGCAAAAGTTGTGGAATCAGCAAAGTTTGGGTTTAAGTCCTGGATTGCCCATTTATAGCTGGAAGGTTGGAGAAGTTGAATCACAGGCCTGGTAAAGAATCTGCCTGCAGTGCAAGAGACCCAGGTTCGATACCTGGGAAGATCCCCTGGAGAAGGAAATGGCAACCCACTCTAATATTCTTGCCTGGAAAATCTCATGGACAGAGGAACCTGGCAGGCTAGTGTCCATGGGGCCACAGAGTCAGACACACTGAGAGGCTAACACTTTCACTTTCTTTGGGCAAGTCACCTACCATCCCTGTATCTCAGCTTCTTCATGTGCAAAATGGAGAAACAACAGTACAGTCAGTTCTGCTATAAGGTAGCATGCATCCTTCATAAGCACCACCATATTGATACTATGTGTGGTATAATAAAAATAGACTTTGTCTTTGTCCCTGGTTCCTGGCACAGAGCTCCTAAAACCCTTGGAATTTCCTGAGTGATAGGAACATCTTTCATTATTTATAATAAGCCCCTTCAAATCACCTGAATTTATACTAAGGAAGTGACTTAGAACAGGACCCCCTAAAGAGCCTCGCTGCAGATGGTGATTGCAGCCATGAAATGAAAAGATGTGTACTCCTTGGAAGGAAAGGCATGACCAACCTAGACAGCATATTAAAAAGCAGAGACATTACTTTGTCAATAAAGGCCTGTCTAGTCAAGGCTATGGTTTTTCCAGTGGTCATATATGGATGTGAGAGTTGGACTACAAAGAAAGCTGAGTGCCAAAGAATTGATGCTTTTGAACTGTGGTGTTGGAGAAGACTCTTGAGAGTCCCATGGACTGCAAGGAGATCCACCCAGTCCATCCTAAAGGAGATCAGTCCTGGGTGTTCATTGGAAGGACTGATGTTGAAGCTGAATCTCCAATACTTTGGCCACCTGATGCAAATAGCTGACTCATTTGAAAAGACCCTGATGCTGGGAAAGATTGAGGGCAGGAGAAGAAGGGGACGACAGAGGATGAGATGGTTGGATGGCATCACTGACTCAATGGACATGGGTTTGGGTGGACTCTGGGAGTTGGTGATGGACAGGGAGTCCTGGTGTGCTGCAGTTCATGGGGTTGCAAAGAGTCGGACACGACTGAGTGACTGAACTGAACTGAAAGAGCCTCAGGATGGAGCTGGTCACTAGAAAGACCAAGTGATTAGAGGTTTGGACCCTTGAGCTTCCAGGCTGTTGAACACGTGGAAGAGTTTGGAGTGTGAAGTGCCTGGAGAAGGCAAGAAAGCACTATTCCCCCATTCCCTATACCTGCCACCTCTACGTTTGGCTATTCCTGAGTTGTATTCTTTTTTGTAACCCAGTAAGGGTGAGTAAAGTTACTTCCTGAGTTATGTGAGCCATCTAGCAAATCACTGAACCTTAAAAGGGGATCATGGGAAACTCCAATTTATAGCCAGTCAGTCAAAAGTATGGGAAGCCTGGGACTTGTGACTGATGTCTGAAGCTGGAGGTAGGCTTGTGAAGCAGAGCCTTAAGAAATGAATTGAACTGTTCGATACTCAGCTGGTGTCCCAAGAATGGGAGAATTGGTTGTATGTATTTGAAAACACTCCAGACTATGGATAAACAAAATGTGGTATATACATACAAAGGAGGGGCTACCCAGATGCCCACTCCAGTATTCTTGCCTAGAGAATTCCATGTACAGAGGAGCCTGGAATGCTACAGTCATGGAGTTGCCAAGAGTTGGACATGACTGAAGTGACTTAGTATGCACACACATACATACAAGAGAATATCATTCAGCCTTTAGAAAGAAATTGTGACACATGTGTCATACACAATGGATGAACATTGAACCCATTATGCTAAATGAAATAAGCCAGTCACAAAATATTACATGATCACACTCTTATAAAGAAAACTGAGCACCAAAGAATTGATGCTTTTGAACTGTGGTGTTGGAGAAGACTCTTGAGAGTCCCTTGGACTGCAAGGAGATCCAACCTGTCCATCCTAAAGGAGATCAGTCCTGAATATTCATTGGAAGGACTGATGCTGAAGCTGAAATTCCAATACTTTGGCCACCTGATGCAAAGAATGGACTCATTGGAAAAGACCCTGTTGCTGGAAAAGATTGAAGGTAAAAGGAGAAGGGGAAGACAGAGGATGAGATGGTTGGATGGCATCACCAACTTAATGGACATGAGTTTGAGTAAGCTCTGGGAGTTAGTGATGGACAGGGAGTCCTGGTGTGCTGCAGTCCATGGGGTCGCAAAGAGTTGGACATGACTGAGCAATTGAACTGAACTGAGCTCCTATGAGTAACTAGAGTAATCAAACTCAGAGACAAAAAGTAGAATGATGATCTCCAAGAGCTGGGAGGAGTAGGGGAACAGAAAGCCAGTGTTGAAAGAGTACAGAGTTTCAGTCTGCAAGAGGGAAAGAATTTTGTGGATGGATGGTAGTGATGGTAGCACAACAGTGTGAATGTACAGTTTAAAATAGTTAAGATGGTAAATTTCATGTTATGTATATTTTAATCACAATTTTTTTTATTTAAAATGAATCAATAGAGGTTATAAAACCCATAGAGCCAATGGGAACAATGGAGTTAAGACACAACATTCAAAAACGTTATCAGTGACACGTTTTTTAAAAAGCAGCCTAATAAAAACGTTAGCCCAGTTTCACACATGTTAAGTGGTTAAGACATACAGAAATATCACAAAAAAATGGCACTTCACCTTGAAAAAAGACCTTTCGTTTGCTTGTGGAAGTGGATGTCAATCGGGTTACAGTTTGGGGGTTACTGTGAAGTGGTAGGAGGAGGGTCATCAGAAATGTGAGGGAAAGTTCTAGCACCAGATACACAGCTCCTAACAGGTAAGCAGCAGCTTCTGGCAGGAAAGAGCTCTTTCAGGGGAAAAAGCTCTCTGCAGGAGGCTCCTTCTGTCTTGTCACTTTAGCAGAGCTATACTGTAACTAACCTCAAACCAGGCACCCCATGCTCTACTCATCTCCAGCCCAAGCACATTCTACAAATCCTTTCATCACACAATACATTGCCTAACCTCTTGTTGTTGGTTTTTTTCCTTAGATCAAACATATAGAAATGAAGAATAAGTAATTAACAGATGAACAGATCTCTTCCCTAAGTGCTGCTTCAGTAATCTCTTGAGCAAGCCATGTACATGAGATAGCATCTAAAGAAAGATCACAAGGAGTCGACAAGCCAGCATACAGTAGGAGATGGCAATGAATCTGACCCCCTATCTCAGTGACTGAGAATACTTCTCTTTTTCCCTTTAAAAATTTAATGGTTGAGCAGAATCTTTGGAGTTGATACGGGGACTCAAGTCCACCTTCTCCTCAGTTTGCTGGCTTTCCAATTAAAGTAACCTTTCTGTTTCTACCAGCACGTGCCTCTTAAGAGTGGTGAGCAATTAGACCTGATTTTGGTAACAAACACACATTATGCAGTGAACTGGGGAAGATGGTAGACATTTGAGGTGTGTACATGTGTGAATTTTGCTTGCCCCTATGTGGCTCAGTTCAACTGGCTGCAGTGATGAGTTCTCCTCGTGTGTCTCACACCCAACATCATCTCATAAGCAAATGCAAAGTGAACATTATCCTCAAGTCCTTCCCTAATAGGTCAATGGCATTAAAACAAATTCATGTTTTCAAAATAAGCACTATAGCGGAACTGACTGTGCCTACCTGATAGAATTATTACAAGGAACATGTCATAAAATACATAGGAAGCTTTTGGTAGTGCTTAATAAGTAGTAATTGCTCAAAAGTAATGTTAGTGATTGCTGTTGCTGGGATAATGTCATTATGGTGCCATAATTATTGTTCATATTATGCACCAAAGAGAGTCACCCAGAGGTGGACCAGGGGAGGCTATATGCCCATTTTACAGATGGCAGAACTGAAGCCCAAAGAATCAGCACAATCTCTCAAGACCATACAAGATCTGCTGCAAAGTGATTCAGTTCAGTTCAGTTGCTCAGTCATGTCCGACTCTTCGCGACCCCATGAACCACAGCACGCCAGGCCTCCCTGTCCATCAACAACAACTGGAGTCCACCCAAACCCATGTCCATTGAGTCAGTGATGCCATCCAACCATCTCATCCTCTGTCGTCCCCTTCTCCTCCTGCTCTCAATCTTTCCCAGCATCAGGGTCTTTTCAAATGAGTCAGCTATTTGCATCAGGTGGCCAAAGTATTGGAGATTCAGCTTCAACATCAGTCCTTCCAATGAACACCCAGGACTGATCTCCTTTAGGATGGACTGGGTGGATCTCCTTGCAGTCCATGGGACTCTCAAGAGTCTTCTCCAACACCACAGTTCAAAAGCATCAATTCTTTGGCACTCAGCTTTCTTTATAGTCCAACTCTCATAACCATACATGACCACTGGAAAACCATAGCCTTGACCAGACAGGCCTTTATTGACAAAGTAATGTCTCTGCTTTTTAATATGTTGTCCAGGTTGGTCATAACTTACTTAACAAAAAGTAACACTTACACAAAACAGGTACTGTCTTCCTTAAGTGTGAGGTGGTTAATTTCTTTGCCCTGGTCAACAGAGCTATCAAGAAAATGTTTTCCACCTTCAGGGAATTTGAGCCCTTTTTAAAAGGCAAAGGAAATGGGTAAAACTTTCTGTTCTGTCTGAAAAAGCAAGACTAATTTTTCTGGTGATTCCTATTGACTTGGAAAGAGCAGACCTGCCCATCAAATGGCATTTTACCAGCTGATCAATTTGGTGTCATTCTCATTGAATTAAATCAAATTGAAATGTAATTCTCTTCCCGGAACAAATCCCCCTGCGGGGACTTGCTGCACAGAAGTGTTTGACCTTGTGTTGGTTGCCTAGAGGGCTTTCAAGAAAGCTGGGGCCACAAGTTGAGCCTGCAAGGCCCACACTCTGCCAGGCATGACCCTCTCTGCTGACTTCTGGGCTTCACTGCTGCACTCTCCTGGGTCAGTAAAGATGCCCAAATAGCTTCTGTTGACTCTACAAGGGGTTGGTCAAGTACCTTAGTATGGACTTAACACCTCAGAAAATTAGCTGACATATACAGAGGAGCAAAGGACAGTCACAGCTAAAAAGCTCTAGGGAACTGTCATATAAATTCGAAGAAGACTCCCCAGTCAGGTGGGTGAATTACAAAATTATGCATATGGCCACCTGATGCGAAGAGCTGACTCATTGGAAAAGAACCTGATGCTGAGAAAGATTAAAGGCGGGAGGAGAAGGGGATGACAGAGGGTGAGATGGTTGGATGGCATCACCGACTCAATGGACATGAGTTTGAGTAAATTCTGGGAGTTGGCAATGGACAGGGTGGCCTGGCGTGCAGCAGTTCATAGGGTCGCAAAGAGTCAGACACAACTGAACGACTGAACTGAACTGATGGTAGGGAGAAGGTGCTCCTTTATCCAGACTATGGCAGTCCCAAACCAGGGTGCAAAGATTGGTGAGTGGTACATGGGATGGATTTCAGTCCCTCTCATCCACCAGATTCAACCTACTCAACCACAGGCAGCAATGCTAGTCAGCTTCCTGCTGGGGCCACCACAGTAGGCTCAGCTGTGAGAGACCCCTGCAGCAGAGGCCCCCCTCTGGCAGAATATGGATATGGCTCAAAGCTTCCAGTGTCTTGGCTGAACTGGCTGCAATTGTTCCCACCATGTTCTGCAAGACCCTGAGAACAAGCCCACAAGACACATCTGCCCAAAGCTCTCAAAAAGAACCTGAGATTGTGCCACTCTGACCCATGGCCCCCCTCCGTTTATCCATCCCTTCATTCCCGGCCACGGGAGTCAGAAGGTGACCTGACATCAAGTATTGTCTCTACTGACCAGATGACCCTGGTCCAGTGACTTAGCCTCTCTCAGCTTCAGCCTCTCATCTCCAAAGCAGAAATAACACCTGTCGGTTGCACGTGAGCATGAGTGTGGGACCGGGAAACAAAAGCCCTCAGAGAGTTAGGTTAGTGAGATGCCCGCAGAAGGATGAGATACACCATCTGTTGGCATGAACCAAAGAGGTGGCCTGAAAATGTGATTGCAGAGTTCAGGAAGACCCCAAACGCCAATCATGGTAGCCCGAGTGTGGTCACAGGGAGACAAGACTGAGGGGTGATGGTAATGGAATAAACAGGAACCTCACTAACTAAATCATCTGGCAGAAGAGTGTGTGAGCAGAGGAATCATGCCTCATGTGGAGTGGAGACAAGGGGAGCCCAAGGAGCCAGGAGCCAGCCATATTCATTCTGTGATAAATTCACAAAGCTGATGCCAGGCTCAGACACCTCTTAGCAGCCAGCCACTCAGCCTTCCTCTTAGAGATGCCCAACCTCTCATCAGCCCTTTTCAAGCTGCAACAATCCTGAGTCCCAGGGTTATTATAAGGATTAAATAGGAAAGGGCCTGTCAGATAGCAGGTAGCAAATAAACTAACATTCCTCTCGCACTCCATTCTCTTTTTCTCCTGCAATAATAACTGACTCTTTCCAGCCACACAAGCCTTTCCTCCTAGATTTTCCTAACATTCTTGCTCTTCCCTCTGCTGGTATTAATTCTCCTCCATCCATATAAGAATCCATCACATCACTTTCCTCTATGCCCAATGGAACATCACTTTTATTGGCAAGGAACTCCTCTCTGTTCTAAACCTAGTGGGGAACAAAGATTAATAAAATAAGCATACAAATATCAACTTGCAACTGCCAAGTGCTGTGAAGGAAAGGTAAGAGTGCTGCGGTGTGTGCCCCACCCACCTTCAGGGCTGAGACGCTTAACCCCCCAACTGCCAGCATTGCTGTATGCCTACAGCTCCCACTTGAGTCTTCCCCCAGGAATTGCCACTAGCCTTTAAGAGCCACATTGACAAAGATCATGCCCCTATCCTGGGGGCAACCCATCTCCAATGCCTGTTGCCTATAAGGCAATAGGTGGAGGCAACAGGGCTGGAGGACCATCCCTGCTCCATAGCTCCTCCTGATATTGACTTGACCTTGTTATGAATCAAAACTCAATTCTTGGGGGCTTCCCTGGTAGTAGTAGTAGGGTTAGTCACTCAGTTGTGTCTGACTCTTTGAGACTCCATGGACTGGAGCCAGACAGGCTCCTCTGTCCATGAAGATTCTCCAGGCAGGAATACTAGAATGGGTTGCCATTCCCTTCTCCAGGGAATCTTCCCGACCCCGGGATCGAACCCAGGTCTCCTGCATTGCAGGCAGATTCTTTACCATCTGAGCTGGAGACTTCCAAGGACAGAGGAGCCTGGGGGGCTACAGTCCATGGGGTCGCAAAGAGTCAGAGGTGACTGAGCAACTAACACACACAGATTGAACAGGGGCCCAGACTGAATGACCTTGTTTTAACTTAATCTCTTCTTTTAAGGCCCTTACTCCAAATACAGTCACATTGAGGTACTGGGGGAGGGGAGATTAGAGCTTCAACATACAAATTTGGGGAGGATACAACTCAGCCTATAACAGGGATATTCTCTGTATGTAAGATCCTACAAATGTAGAATGGAGAAGGAAATGGCAACCCACTCCAGTCTTCCTGCCTGGAGAATTCCATGGATGCAGGAGCCTGGTGGGCTACAGTCCATGGAGTCTCAAAGAGGCAGGCACAATTTAGCAACTAAATGACGACGACAAATGTAGAAAACCTAAATCTCAATAAATTAATAATTTCAATAACTGCCTTTTTTTGAAAATAAAAAATAACATTACATTTTATTGTAACAAGAAAAATAAAATACGTATTTGCCACAAGAGGATAGCTCTCATTTCAGCCATCCCTTCCCCAGCACCCTCTGCTGCCTCTGAAGCTGCTATCCCAAATCCCTACTTGTGAGAAATTTAAATCTGTGCTGACCCACCCCACTACGAACCCACGGTCTCTGACGACTTGCTGGCCCTCTGCTGTCCGGCAAGCCTGTTCACTCCCAGGCTAGTCCACTTCTGGTCTGCTCAGCGGCTGTGCCAAGGCTCTGCATCCTCAGCCAGCACCACTTACCCTTCCCTACACCTTCCCTCTCATAAGACCATCTGGCCTCCCTCAAAGAGACAGGGGAGGTCACGGGATGCTGCCCAGTTTCTTGGCTCATGCTCTCCTAAATTTTCCAAACCTAACTAGAGAAAGGCATGGGGTGAAGAAGGAAGAAGTCGAGTTTGGCTTCAGAGACAGCTGCACCATGTAAGATCTTCCTTCTTAGGCAAGTTCACATCACCTCCCTGCAGCTCAGTTTCTTTATCCATGAGAGAAAAGTTATTGCTTTCTATCACACGTAGAAAAAAGATTTAAAAACCCAACACCTTGCCATGGCCAGCAAAGGTGGCCCTCCATGGCCTGGCCCAGTCCACCCTGACCCCACCCGCTGCCCCTCTCTCCCTGGCTCAGCTCCTCCAGCCTCTTTGTCTTCTGGTTATTCCTAGAACACCAAGTTCCTTCCCACACCAGGGCCTTTGCACATGCTGTTCCCTCTGCAAGATCTTGTCATGGCTCCTCCCCCACAAGCAGTTCTCAGAGAGTCCTTCCCCGACAACACCAAAGAAACTAGCCCTGTCTTTTCTAATCTCTTCGTTTTTCTTAGTTTCACTCCTCACTTACTGCCTGAAATTATATCTTTGTTAACTGGTTTATTGCCGGTCTCTCTCACAAAACTGTGAGCTCCGGGAGAGCAGGGACGTGTCTTGGTCACAGCAACCTGCAACAGTGAAACAATACCTCCCTGCCTGCTTGCTGCCTGTAAAATCGTTTCAATCGTGCCTGACTCTCTGCGACCCATGGTCTGCAGCCCACCAGGCTCCCCTGTCCATGGGATTCTCCAGGCGAGAATACTGGAGTGGGTTGCTGTTTCCTCCTCCAGGGGATCTTCCCGACCCAGGCATCGAACACACGTCTCTTACATCTAACCTGCATGGGTAGGAGAGTCCTTTACCACTAGCTCCACTTGGAAAGCCCAAAACAATGCCTGGTGTTCATCAAATTTTGTCAAATGAATAATAGGAAAAAAAGAAAACATTAAGATGCCATCTGAGCCATTTCTTTGCTACCAAGACCACCACCACTATTCCTCTGAGAAACAACTCGGCCCAGCTTCATATCTCAGTTCTAACATTTGGCAGGATGGGAGGTGCCAGCCGCCTTCTGACATGACCGTCCCCTTGGCCACAGTGAATGTCAGAGGGTAGTTACATGACTTGATCTGAGCCTATCACAGTTCTTCCCTGGGATATTTCAAACTATAACCAAGGAAAAAAGCAAAAACAAAACACAAAAATTTCCCCAGAGAGACACGAAGGGGAGGCTGGGAGCATGAAAATGAGACTCCAGATGCCTGGTCAACACAGCCCATCCTGTGTTTGGACACCTGAGCCAATAAACATCTCTTTGTCTAAACCAGTTTGCATTGTGATTTTGTCACTTGCAACCAAAGAATTCTGTTGTCATGATAAATGAATCAGTGTATGCCAAATGCCTGGACCAGTGCCCGGGTCAGAGCAGATGTGTAATTGTCTTTAACTCCCTTCTTGCTACCCTGTAATTTCATCCTTCTCTGTCTCCTCCCTCCCACTCTCAAATGGGGGTGTCCCTCCAGCCTTCCAAGGCCACCTCCACCCCCTCTGTACTCAGAACCTCCTCCTTCCCTTCCCTCTCTTCTTGCAATGAAGAGCACCTGTGAGGCAAGGGCCGTGCGGGTTCGTCTCTCACTGTCTGTGCCCAGCAACCAGCACGGGCCCAAAATGCCTGTCTCAGTGGCAGAGTCAGAGCTGAACAGAATGAAGCCTCAGGATCCTTATAAACTAAAGAGGGCTCCATAAAATGTGTGAAAAGGGAAGGCCTGTCTGTATGTAAGGGATTGTGATTGCGGTTTTATTAGCCAAATAGATAACCCTCATCATGAAAGGAGCCTTTCTGGAGTGATGGATGGCTCCGAGGCTCCGGAGGGACATGGGTATTTCTCAAGGCCGCCAGTCAAACAAGTTAGCTGCATAACATTTCTCTCTCCATAGCAACGGGCCTGGCCTCTTCTGCCAGGCCCCAGCACCTGTGCCTCTGACAGTTCCTTCTGCAGCCTGCCATCGGCTGGGCACGCTCACTTACAGCCCCGTGTAAGGGGGAGAAAGGACCAGCCTGGGGAGGGGCAGATGGAGGAAATCTGGAGTCCACAGCAAGGCCAGGCCATGGGCCCCACCCCCTCTGTCTCTGAGTGTTGCAGCATTCTGCCCGGCCTCACCCCCAGCCGGTAGGGATGAGAGGGAAAGGAAGGGAATGGAAGGAGGACAGACAGGCTCCCCCCAGGAGACTGAGAAAGGGGGCAGAGCACCCGCCATCATCTCAGTGATCCAGAGGTAGGTCGTCTCACCCCACTATAGAGATGAGAAAACAGAGAGGGTGCCTGAGATGCAGGGACCAACCTGAGGTCACCATCCAGCAAGTGGCAGGGTCCCCAGGCTCATCTGATACCCCAGCCTATGTTCTTTCCTCTCTGGGATCCTGCTTCCTTCCCGGCTCCCCCACATACTTGGTGAGCCTCAGCAGGACTGGAAACAAGATGGGTGGGAGGTTGGGGGAGGGGGGTCTCAGCAGGCCCCTCCCCCAGCTCCCAGGCTCCATCCAGAGAAGGTGCATCAGTGTCTGAAAAGATCGATACATGGAGGCCGCAAGTGTAGACTGCTCCTCTGGGAAGTCTGGCAATGAACAGAGAGGGAGGTTTTGTAAGATACAGACAGCCTGGACCAGAGAGGAGCTTCTCCAGGAGAGGAAGAGAATGAAGGCATGGGAGACAGAGGGATCATGCACAACTTGAGTTCCTGGGGGCAGGGGGAGGCAGGAAGGCTCCAGATTAAACCAAGGATATGCAGACTTTTTCTGTAAAAGTCCAGAGAGCAAATATTTTCAGCTTTGCAAGCCATACAGCCTCTTTCGCAACTACCAAAATGCCGTTACAGTGGAAAGACAATGCATAAACAAATATGTGGCTGCATTCCAATAAAACTTTATTGACAAAAATAGATGATGAGCTGGATTTGGCCCTGGGCCATAGTTCACCAATCTAGAGCCCAGGGTGCAGCTGGCCCTGCAGGAGGAGGTGGGGAGGGGTGATACATTTGAAGAGGAGATGGGAGACCTTGTCACCTGGGTTTTGCCATCCACAGTGCACACAATAGGTGCACACTGATGTTGATTTGAACTATTGAACTGGGAGGCAGGAGGGGAAAAGAAGGTGTTGAGTAAATTTACAGAGAAATGTTGAGATGGTCTTGGCCCTCTGAAGTCAGAAAAGAGAATGAATTAAGGGGTGTACAGTTGGTGGCTTCAAGAAAGTGGGAAAGGCTTGCATGACAGGAAGGCATCAAATCCTAGTGTCTCTAACACCTATGCCCAATGGGGTTCATTAAACACTGGCCCCCAGAGGAGGCAGGTCTCTAGCAAGGTGCAGAGACGGAAGGTAGCTTTGAAATCTGCTGATATACACAGCCAGCGGTGAGTCAGTAAAAACGGGTACAACAGGCCAGAGTTCTGGGCTGAAATTTTGCAAGCAGAAGACTGCTGTTCACTAGGCCAGCACTTTCAAATCACTTCTGGACAAGCAGAAGTGATGATTAAGTCCACTCGCTATCCCGCAAAAGCACTGCACTGGGCGATCCTGTGTGTCGCTCCAACAAGCTTTTTTAGGATGAAAATTTTAAAGTTCTGGTTTCCCAGCTGCTCACTACCTGTGGCCTGATGAGGCTGCTCTCTTTTCTGCAAAGTCCTTGCACCTCTGAGGTTCACAACAAGTGGTTCTGATTTCAGAAAATCCACATATACAAGCCACTACCACATTAAGGAGAGGAGGAGACCGATGTGGGAAAAAGACGTGAGTCATGGGGACCCTTGAAGAGAAGCGGCCCTAGGAGACTGAAGGACTCCATAACCTGGGGACAGGGCTACCGTTGCAGGCTGCCTCGGTGACAGATGGCAGCTTCCACTACTTTCTGTGTATGTCTACCTGCGGGCATCCTTTTCCCTCGGGGTGATTTCCAGAGGTTTCTGTAATTATGATGATTTCTGGGCTTGCTGCTTCCCTGAACTCTGGGACTCCTCCCCTCCCACCAGGCTTCCCTGATAGCTCAGTTGGTAAAGAATCCACCTGCAATGCAGGAGACCCCAGTTTGATTCCTGGATCGGGAAGATCCACTGGAGAAGGGATAGGCTACCCACTCCAGTATTCTTGGACTTCCCTTGCGGCCCAGCTGGTAAAGAATCCACCTGCAATGCAGGAGACCTGGGTTGGATCCCTCGGTTGGATCCCTGGGTTGGGAAGATCTCCTGGAGAAGGGAAAGGCTACCCACTTCAGCATCTGGCCTACGGAATTCCATGGACTGTATAGTCCATGGGGTCACAAAGCAACTCTCACTTTCACTTTCCCTCCCACTGGTTTCCATCAGTACCCTAGCTGAAGACACCAAAGGTGGCCACTCAGACTGCACCACTCCATGGGGTGCCAACCAAGAAGCGCAACAGACACGATCTCTGTAGCCGTCATTATTGTGCCAGTTTGATGCAAGAAGGACTTGAGCCACTGAGAGGTCACACACAGGCTAAGCAATTTGATTCCTGAGCCAGCCATAGGCCACTGGGGTGATGCACTCAGTTACTGCCAAGACGCAGGCCTGCAAGGATAGCAGCTTGAGCTGGATGGGCAAAAGTGCTCAGGCATATGCGTTTGAGTGGAGGACATCATGGCATGTAGAAAAGGTGGCTGTCCATGTGGAGCAGTCACTAGGGTCTACCATATTGCTACCATGCACAGGAAGTGGGGGACAACCTTGCCAGACCTTCCAACTTTTCAAGAGAAGCTAGCATCCAGAGTTGTAAGTGAAATCCCCTGATTTTTGGAAACTGACTCAGAGTATTTTTTAATGCTATGAGGCCAAACAAAACACATCAGCTGGCCAAATCTAGCCCATGCATGACCAGTCTGCCTCCACTGTACCACATGTGCTGTTTCTACTTTCTCTGGTTAAATTCACATAGCAGACCCTACAAGGTGCGTGCGTGCATACTCGGTCCCTTCAGTCATGTCCAACTCTTTGCGATCCTATGGGCTGTAGCCCGCCAGGCTCCTCTGTCCATGGGATTCTCCAGGCAAGAATACTGGAGGTTGCCATGCCCTCCTCCAGGGGATTTTCCCAACCCAGGGATTGAAACTGCATCTCTTACATCTCCTTCAATACAGGCAAATTCTTTACTGCTGAGCCACCAGGAAAGCCCCACCCTACAAGGTAAATAGTGTTCATCCCCATTTAACAGACAAGGACCCAAAACTCAGAGGAAAGGAAGGGACTTGTCCACAGTCACTTAGCGGACACATACCTAACCTGGAGTCTGTGCTTTCTGCCAGGCCCTGAACTACTCTTTCAATGACTGGTGGTTCCTGCAGATGGTAAAGGCTGGGGGCTTGTGGTTTCACACACCCCTGGTGTCCTCACGCAGTGCAGTATGTGCAGTGAGGGCTGAAGCTCCACAGAGATGCTGCTCCCCAACTGGGTTCCTTCAGTATCAGATACCACTCCTACTCAGACTCAGCTGGTACTATCAGCCATTCCCCAGGGCCTTCTCTGAGTGATGGGGGAGACGGTAACCCAGGGGAGCCCTCACCCTGGGTCACCAAGAAAGTGGTGGTAGACCAGGTGGCCAAGTGCCCCAGTGAAGACAGAAACTCAAGAGAAACCCAATCTTTCCATCCAGAACCTGAGCTTCTGCTTCTGGGGATGGTTCCCCTTGACTGAGCCTAGATGTTGAGACCATCTGGTCCAACTTTGTCTTGAAAACTTTATTATAAACTTACAGGATGATGTGAGCTGAATGCTGGTTCAATTTAGGAAAATTTGTAACTTGCTGAAACCCATGAGTGCTGCTCAAACCTGGAAGAAGTTCTCTGCTGGGCAGCCACAGAGCTCTGTCCTTAACTTTGACCTGTACAACATTTTTACTAGTGACTGAGTTGAAAACATAATAGGCCTGTTCACCAAACTTGTAGCTGATTTTTTTTTATAAAAAGGAAAAAAAAAATAAGGCAGATTGCAAAAACATCAACAGGATCCAGATGGCTCTAGACAGTCTGGACTGATGGGCTGAATCTAATAAGATAAAATAAAACAGAGATAAATGTCAGGTCCTGAACTTGGCTTCAAGACAATAACTGCTCAAGGACAGGATTGAGGTGGACAGCACAGAAATGGGACTGAACAGTGGCAAGTTTTAATAGGACTTGGAGCTTTAGTCAACATGGTCAACATGGCTGTGACACTAAGAGAATAATCCACAATGTTCATCACAGCATTGGTTATTATGGCGCAACACTGGAAACAATCATGGTCCAGTAGTTATGGTTCCTCTGTACAACTGACAACCATAAACCCATTAACAATAAAAATGGCATACAAACACACTAAATGGCATCAGTTAAGTTTAGTTGCTCAGTCATCTCCAACTCTTTGTGACCCCATGGACTGCAGCACGCCAGACCTCCTGTCCATCACCAACTCCCAGAGCTTACTCATGTCCATCGAGTCAGTGATGCCATCCAACCGTCTCATCCTCTGTCGTCCCCTTCTCCTCCTGCCTTCAATCTTTCCCAGCATCAGGGTCTTTTCCAATGAGTCAGTTCTTCACATCAGGTGGCCAAAGTATTGGAGTTTCAGCTTCAGCATCAGTCCTTCCAATGAATATTCAGGACTGATTTCCTTTAGGATAGACTGGTTGGATATCCTTGCAGTCCAAGGGATTCTCAAGAGTCTTCTCCAATATCAGAGTTCAAAAGCATCAATTCTTTGACACTCAGCTTTCTTTATAGTTCAACTCTCACATCCATACATGACTACTGGAAAAACCATAGCTTTGACTAGACGGACTTTTGTTGGCAAAGTAATGTCTCTATTTTTTCATATGCTGTCTAGGTTGGTCATAGCTTTTCTTCCAAGGAGAAAGCATCTTTTAATTTCATGGCCACAGTCACTATCTGCAGTGATTTTGGAGCCCAAGAAAGTAAAGTCTCTCACTGTTTCCATTGTTTCCGCATCTATTTGCCATGAAGTGATGGGACCAGAGGCCATGATCTTAGTTTTCTGAATGTCGAATTTTAAGCCAACTTTTTCACTCTCCTCTTTCACTTTCATCAAGAGGTTCTTTAGCTCTTCTTCACTTTCTGCCATAAGGGTGGTGCCATCTGCATATCTGAGGTTATTGATATTTCTCCCTGCAATCTTGATTCCAGCTTGTGCTTCATCCAGCCCAGCATTTCTTGTGATGTACTCTGCATATAAGTTAAATAAGCAGGGTGACAATATACAGCCTTGATGTACTCCTTTCCCTATTTGGAACCAGTCTGTTGTTCCATGTCCAGTTCTAACTGTTGCTTCTTAACTTGTATACAGATTTCTCAGGAGGCAGGTCAAGTGGTCTGGTATTTCCATCTCTTGAAGAATTTTTCACAGTTTGTGGTGATTCACACAGTCAAAGGCTTTGGCATAGTCAGTAAAACAGAAGTCGATGTTTTTCTGGAACGCTCTTGCTTTTTCAGTGATCCAGCAGATGTTGGCAATTTGATCTCTGGTTCCTCTGCCTTTTCTAAATACAGCTTGAATATCTGGAAGCTCACGGTTCACGTATTGTGGAAGCCTGGATTGGAGAATTTTGAGCATTACTTGCTCGTGTGTGAGATGAGTGCAATTGTGTGCTAGTGTGAGCATTCTTTGGCATTGCCTTTCTTTGGGATTGGAATGAAAACTGACCTTTTCCAGTCCTGTGGCCCCTGCTGAGTTTTCCAAATTTGCTGGCATATTGAGTGCAGCACTTTCATAGCATCATCTTTTAGGATTTGAAATAGCTTAACTTGAAATTCCATCACCTCCACTAGCTTTGTTCCTAGTGATGCTTCCTAAGGTCCACTTGATTTCACATTCCAAGATGTCTGGCTCTAGGTGAGTGATCACACCATCATGATTATCTGGGTCATTAAGATCTTTTTTGAATTGTTCTTCTGTATATTCTTGCCACTTCTTCTTAATATCATCTGCTTCTATTAGGTCCATACCTGTTCTGTCCTTTACAGAGCCCATCTTTGCATGAAATGTTCCCTTGGTACCTCTAATTTTCTTGAAGAGATCTCTAGTCTTTCCCATTCTATGGTTTTCCTCTATTTCTTTGCACTGATCACCAACTGACATAGTGAAATACTAAATGAAAAATAGCAGGTTACAAAGCAATGTGTGCAGTTTGAGCCAATTTTTTAAAGGATTTGGGGAGGGGGGGAAAGCTGTGGAAAGATAACATCAAACTCTGAGCCTGGCAGCTTCTGGGTGGTATTGGGGTGACTTGTGTATAGTGGGAGGTCTCAGTAAGTGTAAACTTTCGATGGTTTTAAAAAGCTAATGCAGTCCTTAGAAATGTGCATCTAGGGTCTAAAATGCTAGCGAAAGAAGTCCTGTTGTTCTTTGGCACTATCAAGCCTGGGGTCTGGGGGCCAGTTCCAGGTGCCTCCTTTTCACAAAGGACAACTGAGTGATAAACAGTGAGAGCAAATATTCTGGGTGCTTGTAGTGTGCCTGGAAGGGTACTAAGCTGTTTTAATTGGTTGTCTCATTTAGTAGTTCCAGTGAAATTCCGTGGTGGCTCAGACAGTAAAGAATCTGCCTGCAATGCAGGAGACTGGAGTTTGATACCTGGGTCAGGAAGGGAACAGCTACCTGATCCCATATTCTTTCCTGGAGAATTCCAAGGACAGAGGAGCTGGCGGACTACAGTCCACGGGGTCACAAAGAATCAGACATGACTGAGTAACTAACACTTTCAATATTACTCCCTAGACAGGTACCAGTGTTTTCTCTACCTGTTTGTAGACAACATTCAGAGAGGCCAAAGAACTTGCCCAAGGTCACACAGTTAGTGAATAGCAGCACCAGGATTAACTGGATACATTAGGCAAGGAAAAGGAGACAGATAACTTCCCTGCAAGTATTGCAAATACTGCTGAGCATGAGGCATCAACCCCAGACCCACCCTGGGAATCCTCAATGTCAGGGCTGGTCGCCAAGGGTTCTAACTGACTAAGGGTCCCTCGTCTGCTTGGGAGAAATTGGGAAGGCACCACCGGGACTGAATGTTGGAGCCACTGGGACTGAATTTCAGAACCCCAGACTCCAGGATTAACCCTTCCTCACAGAAGGTGAAGAAAGTGTGCCTCTCAATTTTGGAGAGATCAAAGAACTTGAGACTGAGTTTGGGGGTGGCAGGGACTAAGAAAGTCAGCACAGGGTAATGTCAGAAAATCACTCATCCAGGCTTCCCTGGTGGCTCAGTGGATGAGAATCTGCCTGCCAACGCAAGAGACATGGGTTTAATCCCTGGTCCAGGAAGATCCCACATGCCGCAGCTAAGCCTGTGAGCCACAACTACTAAGCCTGTGCTCTGGAGCCCGGGAGCCACGACTGCTGAAGCGCATGTGCCCTAGAGCCTGTGCTCTGCACTAAGAGAAGCCCTAGCAATGAGAAGCCCATTCACCTCAACCAGAGAGTAACTAGAGAAAAGCCCAAGTGACAATGAAGACCTAGCCCGGCCATAAATAAATAAATACAATTTTTTTTTTTAATTAGTCATCCTCCCACCTTATCCAGTGCACCTCTAGGGGACTCGATCTCAGCTCCTTCTCATCACGAACTGAACAGCCTAAAAGATCTACAACTCCATGGGAGCCAGCCCATGTTAGACCAGCCAAAGAGTCTGCCATCCCTCGGGGAAAATCTCCCTTGGTGAGGGAAAGCCCCTGACAGTGGGCCTGGAGAGCAACCCAGCACAGACAGGCCACCCACGGTTCCAGGACAGGGGACGGCAGCTCTGAGCGCGTCTCTTCCCCGGGGTGTGACCAAAGCAAGCGCACCGGGATTGGGGCTTCTAAATCCGCTCTCCAATCTTGAAAACACGTGAGTTAGTCTGTAGGAAAAAGAGGCCTCTTCAGTGTAAATCCAGAGGGTAGTGCTCGCTTTAATGTGGAAGGAACAAGAGAGGCGGCTTTCAGCCCCTAGCCAGCGATGGGGCAGGTCTCCCATGAATGTTAGGTGGCCACGGATTGTCAGAGCAGTTTAGAAGGGCTTATGCCCTCCACTTTGAAGGTTATGAGGCTCAGGATTTGAGGGTTAACTCAACATTATTTCCCCAGGTCCTTAGCACATACCTGGATTACAACAGCTGCTCAAAAAACATTATCTATTGAATTAATCAACTAGTGAGACGAAGTGTGAGACCAGGTTACCACTAAGGGCCCTTCCAGAACTACCTCTGTGGTCCTGTGGAATTTATAATCAGTCTATAAAGTCCTGATTATTTTCATCATGACTTGCTTCTTCCAGTGTGCACATCCTCATTTAACCCCGCTGCAGTCCCAGGGGACAAGTCACTCTGCACTCCCTTCAGATCATCACATCCCACTCTAGTTGTTTTACCCTGAGACCCCACATAGCGCCCCGTGATACCACCATGCCCAGAAGTTGTACGTTTGGTTGTTTACAATATTTTACATTTACAATGTACACAGCTACAAATGTGAGTATTCATTTGTTTTCCTTCTTGGTTATTTCCCTGGACCCTACTTTACAAAAAGAGACGGTTGGATGTCTTTGCCCAACCGGTGACTAGCTCCTCTGGCACATTTGGGACCATAAACTCGAGTTCTTCCAGCTGCTGTGCACTGTAATGATTTCCCAATCCCAGAACCAGCAGACAACAGACCAAGAACCTTCTAACTCAGAGCTAAGTGCTCTTAGAACATCCCAGAGTCTGCTGAGAATGGGAGATCCACTGGGTTTTTCTTCAACTCATTTTATATCATGTCTGAGTTGCAAGAGCCACAATAAGTGACCTCCCCCTTCACACACCCATTCCGGAAGCTCTTTTGATATAACACCACAGTCTGGGCGATGGGTCCCAGGAGGCGATCTCCCTGCACAAAATGATTCTCCTGAAATTCATTGTTTATTTCCTTCCTTCTTATAGCTTGTCAGTAGTGGGGGATGTGGGAAGACTGCAAAAGAAAGACACACAGGCGTCTGGGCTTCAGCAAGAGTGCTCATTTCAGATAGTAACGTTTATGGGCCTCAGACACACTGTCACGGAGGGTGAGCTGAAAACTGTCACGTCTGAGATTCTCAGCCTGGTGCAAACGGTCACATCTGACCCTGCCCAGCAGAGTAACTTAGCCAAAAATCTAAATGGTGTCCTGGCCCTTACAAGCCCTCCGGCAAGATGGAATGATTTCTAGGACCACCAACAAGGTACAAATTGTGCCCCTTCTTCCCACCATCCCCAAGTCAGCACGCAGCAGGACTATCTTTTCTTGCTTGTTTAATGGCTGCCTGATGTGACCCACAAGACGCGAGAATGTGCTGTGTGTGCGTCTGCGTGTTGATGGATTGCCCACGCTGCCGGGTAGATGGGATGGTTACAAACAGGGACTGAGTCTCCCCCCACGCCGACGCAGTGAGCTGGGAGGGGCTGGAGGCGACGCGGGTGGGGGGTGGGGGTTGCTGCCTGTCCCCTGCCTTCCCCATTATGATCCCTTCCTCTGGCATTTGTTTCATTATAATTTGTCACGCAAAAAGTTTTTTTTTTTTCTTTCTTGCAGTATATTCTGGGCTAATTTTAGAAATTTGTTTTCACCTTCCGACATTGACTCCTGGGGCAGCTTGCAAGCTGCCTAGAGCGAAAAATCAATGGTGACAGCAGCGAGTGGGCTCCGGTTCCTCATTAACCTGGAGCTCGGAGCAGCCCCAGCCCTGCCTTCTCCCGCAGGGCTAACCCTGGGCAAAAATGGGCAGCTGGGATGTCTTCCTCTGGTGGCCTTGATCGTTCTATTCTGAGCCCTCTCTGCCTGTTCTCTGCTTTCTCTTTCACCAAAACTTACTCCCCCGCCCCCACCCCCTAAGCATGGGGGATGGGGTGGGGAGAAGAAGGAAGATCTCTGAGTGCCTACACATATGCCAGGCACTTGGCTAGGCAGTCTACATGCATGTTCCCGCTGAGGTCTACCAATAATTCTCAGAAGTTGGTATTACCCCCATTTCACAGAAGAGGAAACTGAGGCACAAAGAGACCAAGAAACAAGCATAGCTAATAAGGTGGAGCGAGGATGAGAGCCTCTGACTTTCACACCTGTGTTCTCACCATTGCTCGCCATTACACTGTGCAGAAATCCAAGAGCACTTGTTGGGAGGGAGGGGGCGCAGCATGCCCCCAGGGATACAGAAAGTGTGCTTTGCCCAGCACCCAGCTGCCCCCATGCAGCCAAAGGCTCTGCTGAGTTTTACACACAGGGACTGGCCCTAATGAAGTCTCCAGGGACCTCAGGCTCTGCTCCTGAGTCTTGGGCTCCACCCACAGGAGATGGCAGCATGGACAAAGGGAGTTCTAAATGAGAACTCGCAAATCCCCAAAGTAGAATGGCAGGTCTCTGGCCAAGGGTCACTCACAGGATGTGCAGAGCAAGAGGTGGAGGCTGGGATCTCAAACAAGTCAAATACAGCAAAGTGGACAGAGAGACCAAGACTTCCAGAGTGGGGGAATGCTCCAGAAAGCTTAGATCAGCCTACCTCAGTAAAATACAATGGGAGCCATATGTCTATTGTTAAATTTTCTATCAGCCACATTATAAAAAGTAAAAAGAAACAGGTGAAATGAATATTAACAATATATTTATTTAACTCAATATATCCCCAATACTATTTCAACATGTAATCAGTAGAAAACTCATTCATGAGATTTTTACAATCTTTTTTTGTGCTAAGTCTTTGCAGTCTCATGTGTGTATTTTACACTTATAGTCCATCTCAGCTTGAACAGGTCAACTTTAGGAACTCAATAGCCACACGTGGTCCGTGGATCCCGTATTATACAAAGCAGGGCTAGACCCACAGTTTTTAAATGATGTTCAGTGGAACCCAGTGTTCCTTAGAAGTATGCCTCATGAACTTAATATTTGGTATAAATTTCATTTTGATGGATTTTAACTTTTTAAATTAGTCATATAGAAAAATACACACTTAAAGACGTCCCACCCCAAACTTTAACAAATTGAAGACAATCAATAGGAAAACTTGTGTTTGTATTTGAGAGAAAATATTAATTCATCTCCTTATAAAAAAAAAAGAAGAAGAAGAAGAGAAGCTAAAGGCAAAGGAGAAAAGGAAAGATATGCCCATTTGAATTCAGAGTTCCAAAGAATAGCAAAGAGAGATAAGAAAGCCTTCCTCGGTCATCAGTGCAAAGAAATAGAGGGAAAAAATAAGATGGGAAAGACTAGAGATCTCTTCAAGAAAATTAGAGGTACCAAGGGAACATTTCATGCAAAGATGAGTACAATAAAGGACAGAAATGGTATGAACCTAACAGAAGCAGGAGATATTAAGAAGAGGTGGCAAGAATACACAGAAGAACTATACAAAAAAGATCTTCAGGATCCAGATAACCAGGATGGTGTGATCACTTACCTAGAGCCAGACACCGTGGAATGCAAAGTCAAGTGGGTCCTTCGAAAGCATCACTATGAACAAAGCTAGTGGAGGTGACAGAATTTCAGTTGAGCTATTTCAAATCCTAAAAGTTGATGCTGTGAAAGTGCTGCACTCAATATGCCAGCACATTTGGAAAACTCAGCAGTGGCCACAGGACTGGAAAAGGTCAGTTTTCATTCCAATCCCTAAGAAAGGCAATGCCAAAGAATGCTCAAACTACTGCACAATTGCACTCATCTCACAATCTAGCAAAGTCATGCTCAAACTTCTCCAAGCCAGGCTTCAACAGTACATGAATTGTGAACTTCCAGATGTTCAGGCTGGGTTTAGAAAAGGCAGAGGAACCAGAGATCAAATTGCCAACATCCGCTGGATCATTGAAAAGCAAGAAAGTTCCAGAAAAACATCTACTTCTGCTTTATTGACTACACCAAAGCCGTTGACTGTGTGGATCACCACAAACCATGAAAAATTCTTCAAGAGATGGAAATACCAGACCACTTGACCTGCCTCCTGAGAAATTTGTATGCAAGTCAAGAAGCAACAGTTAGAACTGGACAGGGAACAACAGACTGGTTCCAAATAGGGAAGGGAGTATATCAAGGCTGTATATCGTCACCCTGCTTATTTAACTTATATGCAGAGTACATCACAAGAAATGCTGGGCTGGATGAAGCACAAGCTGGAATCAAGATTGCAGGGAGAAATGTCAATAACTTCAGATACATAGATGGCACCAACCTTATAGCAGAAAACAAAGAACAAAAGAGCCTCTTGATGAAAGTGAAAGAGGAGAGTGAAAAAATTGGCTTAAAACTCAACATCCAAAAAAACTAAGATCATGGCATCTGGTCCCATCACTTCATGGCAAATAGATGGAGAAACAGTGGAAACAGTGAGAAACTTTACTTTCTTGGGCTCCAAAATCACTGCAGATGGTGACTGCAGCCAGGAAATTAAAAGACACTTGCTCCTTGGGAGAAAAGTTATGACCAACTACAACAGCATACTAAAAAGCAGAGACATTACTTTGCCAACAAAGGTCCGTCTAGTCAAAGCTATGGTTTTTCCAGTAGTCATGTATGGATGTGAGAGTTGAACTATAAAGAATGCTGAGTGCTGAAGAATTGATGCTTTTGATCTATGGTATTGAAGAAGACTCTTGAGAGTCCCTTGAAGTGCAAGGAGATCCAACCAGTCCATCCTAAAGGAAATCAGTCCTGAATATTCATTGGAAAGACTGATGTTGAAGCTGAAACTCCAATACTTTGGCCACCTGATGTGAAGAACTGACTCATTTGAAAAAAACCCTGATGCTGGGAAAGATTGAAGGCAGGATGAGAAGGGGACAACAGAGAATTAGATGATTGGATGGCATCACCAATTCAATGGACATGAGTTTGAGTCAGCTCTGGGAGTTGGTGATGGACAGGAAAGCCTGGCGTGCTGCAGTCCATGGGGTCGAAACGAGTCGGACTTGACTGAGTGACTGAACTGAACTGATACAATAAGTTTGTACTATAAAACACTTTTTAATCTGTTTCAAATATTACTAACATATATTAGATTTCAACTAAGGGACTACAAGAACAAGCAACATTTCTCACACATTTACTATGTTCCAAATGCTTTATGAGCATCAGCTCACCAAATTCTCACAACAAACCTATGAGGTGGGTAATTTTATTCTCCTCATTTGCAGAGGAAGTACTGAGTCTAGGGAGTTTAACAGCTGCCCCAAGGTGGCAAAAAGCAACATCAGGATTTTGAAGTTAACCTGAGCTGTCTAACTTCTAAATCAAAGCTCTATAAGTACCAGACTACAGTTAAAAGCAGAACAACCCACCATGCAGCATAAATTCTGGGCCTTGTTAAACTTCCATCTACTCACATTGCTTCCTGCCTCATCCAGGCTCATAGCCTAAGTCACTCACCCTTTCACCTAGCCCTTAGACACAGGAAGCACACCACAGAGCATTCTGTTTAACTTAACAAACCTTTACTGATACTATTGAGACTATGTATCAGTATGAGCTGTGGTCCCTTCATAGCCAAGATACATTTCTTTAAATCCTGCCCAGGCCCCAACCACTGGGGAGAGGTAGGATTTTCCCCTATAAATGATATGAAGCGAATGAAAGATTTAAGCAAAGGAGATAACCAAAAAGACCAGATTTGCATTTTGAAAAACTTATTCTGGTAGCTACAACAAGGGTAGGGTGGAGGGTCTTGGGACTAAAGAAAAGAAATCAATTAGAAAGCTGTCAGATTGGTGATAGTAGATATGAGACAGGAGCGCAAATGATAAAAATACTGGATCTTGGTGATTAAATAAATCATTGAGTGGGGGCCACAGAGAGAAAGCTGAGGATGACTCTTGCTTCTTTTAGAATGGTTGAGTTAATGATGGGACTATTCACTGAAATAGAAAATACAGAAGGAAGGCCAAGGTTGAGGGGAATGAGTAGATGTGGTGAGTTTAACTTTTGATATTGGGGTTGACATTGTAATTGGCTGCCCAACATCAACTCAACCCATCTGCCACCTGTCACACAGATTCAGTCTGGGGAATTCACTCCAGATCCAGGTGGACATGATCATAAAACCCAATCATAATAAGCCCAGCCCATAATAATCCTCCTTGCCTACGACTGGTATGGAGCTTAGGGCTAAGCCAAATAGCATTCCCCTTGTGATTTTGCTGGCATTGAGACCATAAGTTGACTCACTCAGACCAAAAGAAAGTATCTTTCTTCAACATTTTCAGGAAAAGAGCTCTCCCTTGATGAGAAGGAAACAAGTAGTCCTGATCACTACCAACAGCACTCCTCAAACTCAGAGGCGTGGGCTAAGACAATTCTAGAAGAAGAGTATAATCAAGAGAAAAACGTGGACTTTGAATGAACTTATTGGACCACTGGATCAAGCCACCCAGAAGCTCAACCTGTCCTCCTCTGTGAACCAATGCATTTCCTTATTGCTGGAGGCATGTTGAGTTGAGTTTCATGCTATGTACCCCTGCAAGTCTCCTAACTGATATGGATGTGTTGAATTGAGGTGACTCAGTCCCTGGAGCCCCCTGGAGGTATGCAATGCAGCATCCCCAGGGTGACCTTTGGACTGCTAAAGAAGTGGAACCCATCAGGCAAATGACATCAATCTGAAGTTCAAGAAAGAGATCAAGCTGGAGATGCAGATCTGACGTCTTCAGGTGGGATAGAAACTGAGAAAATAGATAAGGTTGCCCAAAGAGAGCACATAGAGTGTGCAGAGGAGAGAAGAGCAAGGTCAAGGACAGACCCCGGGAAACACTGACATTTCAAGGGCTCACTTGGAGGGGCTCTAAAGAAAATGAAAGAATACCATCAGTGTAAAAGAAAAATTTTAATCAATTGATCATGAATTGTACACTTTGATTACAATGGTGAATTTTATGCTATGTTAATTTTTATCTTAATAAACCCATCTATCTTTTTAAAAGAATTTTAAGAAGAAAGGAATAAAAACAGAAGAAACAAGGATAAGTAAAGATGTTCTGATTGTGAGGAGGAGACTGAAAGAATATGGCCGAGCTAGGGAGAGAAAAAAATAAAAGGGGAAAGGAAAGAGGAGGGATGGGGCAACTGCTGAATGGTGAAGGGCACTGTGGAAGGAGACATGGAGAAGAGCGAAGGATGAATGTTAATTAAGGTGTAGGCCAAGCTGCTTTAACCAGGAGACTCACAGTGGAAGTTCATTTCTCTCCCACATGCCAGTCCAGAAAGAGAGATTAGTCCAGAACAGTAGGCTAGTGTTTACTACAAGGTCTTGAGGGGCCCAACTTTCTTCTTTGAGTTGCTCAGCTGAGTAGCGTCTTTCCTGTGTCCACATAACCACAGCTGGCTCATCGCTGACATTTCTAAGTTCCAGCCACGAAACGGGGAAATAGACAATGTTCAGGGCAAACATTCCATATATGAGTGTGATCTGGTGGGAAGTTGAGCACATGCTTTTGTCAATAACTTAGTACATGTCCATACATAACAGACTGGTTCCAAATAGGAAAAGGAGTACGTCAAGGCTGTATATTATCACCCTGCTTATTTAACATATATGCAGAGTACATCATGAGAAATGCTGGGCTGGAGGAAGCACAAGCTGGAATCAAGATTGCCGGGAGAAGTATCCATAACCTCAGATATGCAGATGACACCACCCTTATGGCAGAAAGTGAAGAACTAAAGAGCCTCTTGATGAAAGTGAAAGAGGAGAGTGAAAAAGTTGGCTTAAAGCTCAACATTCAGAAAACTAAGATCATGGCATCTGGTCCCATCACTTCATGGCAGATAGATTGGGAAACAGTGGAAACAGTGGCTGACTATTTTTCTGGGCTCCAAAATCACTGCAGATGGTGACTCCAGCCATGAAATTAAAAGATGCTTACTCCTTGGAAGGAGAGTTATGACCAACCTAGACAGCATATTAAAAAGCAGAGACATTACTTTGCCAACAAAGGTCCATCTAGTCAAGGCTATGGTTTTTCCAGTGGTCATGTATGGATGTGAGAGTCGGACCATAAAGAAAGCTGAGCACTGAAGAACTGTGGTGTTGGAGAAGACTCTTGGGAGTCCCTTGGACTGCAAGGAGATCCAACCAGTCCATCCTAAAGGAGATCAGTCCTGAGTGTTCACTGGAAGGACTGATGTTGAAGCTGAAACTCCAATACTTTGGCCACCTGATGCAAAGAGCTGACTCAGTGGAAAAGACCCTGATGCTGGGAAAGATTGAGGGCAGGAGGAGAAGGGGACGACAGGGGATGAGATGGTTGGATGGCATCGCCAACTCAGTGGACATGAGTTTGGGTAAACTCCGGGAGTTGGTGATGGACAGGGAGGTCTGGCGTGCTGCGGTTCATGGGGTCTCAATGAGTCAGACACAACTGAGTGACTGAACTGACCACATAGCTGCAAGGAAGACTGGGAGAGAATGGACATTGGGAGAGACTGAGCAAGCTCCAGCCAGAGGTCTAGGAAGACGTGGTAAGAGCTAGACAAGTGACTACCCCTCTCTTCCTCAGATTTATCATCTAGGTTTATCAGCAACAACACCTGAAACTAATCAAATGATAATATTATGTATAAACTCCGGGGAGCATGGAGACTATGGTTGAATACTGTATTGTATAATTGAAATTTGCTAAGACAGTTGATCTTAAGCATTCTCACAAAAATAAAGAGATAAACATGCGAGGTGATGGGTGTGTTCATTAAGTGGGTTGTGGGAATCCTTTCACACAGTATATTATATCAAATCATCACATTGTATATGTTAAATATATTATAGCTTTGTCAATTATACCTCAATAAAGGTAAAAAAAAAAAAAACTTGGAAGGGATACAAAGAAAATTTTTCATATTTAATATAAAGAAAAAAAAATAGATAGTCTTAGACAACCCTGAAGAATTTCAGGTTCTCCAATCACAGCACGTCAGCCACCACCCGCTTGCCCGCTCAGGGGATAGCCTTGCAGCCCAGTTAATGTTGCATGACCTGCTGACTATGTTGAACCTCTCCCTCCCTGCTTCCTGACCTGTCAGCTTAGCTCTGGGAGTGCGCACCAGAACCAAGCCGAAAAGGAAAATCATCACATTCAGGTGCTTTGCATTATGTAGGTCATGAGTCCCTTCTTTATTTTTAATCTCCTTCGAACCACTGACTCTCCTCAAAATTCTTTCCCTTGGCCTGGCCTCTGCTTAAAACTGTCCCTCATTTCTCTTCTTCCCTTCACCAATCCAACCACCAACTTGTCCCCAAGCCCCCTCCAACCTGGCGTCTGCCCCATCACTCAGCTGAAACTGTCACCAAGGTCATTAAATTTAACGGCCTGTTCTCAACCCTCTTCCTCCTCCACCTGGCTGGGTCTCATTAGACGCAACTGACCACCCCTTCCTTGAAACGCTACCTCTCTTGGCCGCTGTGATGTACCATTCTACACACCCGCCACCCAGCTGCTCCCTCCCTCTCCATCTCCTAATCCTGCTGTGTGTCTTTCTTTCTGTGACAGCTCAAAAGACAAACGCTAATGCACCTTTCATACAGGGCGCTTATCCTGCTAGCCTCATATAGTGGAAAAGTTACAGCCTGGGCTCAAATCTCAGATGTGCCGCTTATTTGCTGTGTGACCTTGGCGAGTTACTCAGCATTTCTGAGTTAGTTTCCTGCCTGGAAAGACAAGGATACGGATACCCCTTTCAGGCTTTGTATTATCAAGTTAACCAGTGCTCAGTCGTGTCTGATTCTTTGCAATCCCATGGACTGTAGACAGGCTCTTCCATCCATGGAATTTTCCAGGCAAGAATACTGGAGTGGATTGCCTTTTCCTTCTCCAGGGGATCTGCCCGACCTGAGGATCGAACCCAGGTCTCCTGCATTGCAGGCAGACACTTTACTGTCTGAATTACCATTATCAAGTTAGGTAACTGCTTAATAACCAATCCTTAAAACCTCAGCGGCTTAACAAATCTAATGTTCCAGTCTAGTGGAGGTGAGCAGGAGCCAGGGTTCTACTTCACAAGATTATAGAGCAATTCAGTCCAGTGGCTCAGCCATCCCCCAGGGCTCAACGATCTTCACTAGATTTTCAGCAGGCCACAAGGGGAAAGAGTGTGCAAGTACACATAGGAGACTGAATGTGGTATTTTTAGAGGACAGACCTGAAAGTGGCATACATTGCTCCTACCCAGTTCCATTGTCTAGAACTCAGTCATGTGACTTGACTTGATAGCAAGGGGTGCTGGGACATGTAGTTCCAGGAAAAAGGAAAGGGGATTGGATGGACACAGTATTTTTTCTTCAGTTTCCCAGGTGGCTCAGCGGTAAAGAATCCGCCTGCCAATGCAGGAGTAGCTACAGATGCAGGTTGATCCCTGGGCTGGGAAGATTCCCCTGGAATAGGAAATGGCAAGCCCCTCCAGTATTCTTGCCTGGAAAATTCCATGGACAGGCGGGCTACAGGTCCAAGAGGCCCCAAAGATTTGGACATGACTGAGCACACACCCATGATTAGTATCCTCTCCATCATAGGGTTTCTGTAAAGATGGAAATAATAGGAGTAAATCTTGGGACCTTTCTGGAGCATAGTAGGTCCTGTATAAACAGGAGTCATTTGTAGCTTTTTTTTTTTTTTTTTTTTTTTGCTGTTTGCTAACTTTGCCAAATGTTTAAGTCTAAACAGACAAAGGCTGAGATAAAGTAGGAGACTGAGAGAGAAAAGGGAGAAAGGAGGGAAGCAAGTGTTGTGGACAGAAGCCAAAGCACAGGCCAGGTTTGGGAGGTTAGAGCTCAGGCAGGTACTCAGAAGGAGCGGGAAGCCCAGTGGTGCTGAGCACAACCTCTGATTTCCTGGCTAGCCCTGGCTCCCACCTGAGCCAGAAAGGGCTTAGAAAGCTCTGAGTTTCCTTGGAAACCATTTCTCTGGCCCTCTCCACACGTTACCAGCCAAGTTGGTTGTAATCAAACCCCCACGGGGCAGAGAATGAGCTCTCAAACTGCCATCCCGGGGTTCCATCCAAATTGCTTGCATTTCCTATTTAAATTGGTAATTTCCCCGCAAGTGTTCCTCCTGCCCATCCGGAGATTTGTTGGCAAAGAGAAGTTGGAACAGGCACCCAGACCCTACCAGGGCCCTTGGGAGCGCCTCCACGCTGTCCCGAGTCCTCTGGCGCTCCTCAGCCTCAGGAACAGCCGCCCCTGACCAGGACCCTGTCCTTGGGCCCCACTGGCCCACAGAGGGAAGATCCCAGAAGGCAGCAGTGGAGAGAAGGCCTAACATGGCCACAGAATGGGGGGTGGGGGTGGGCACCACTGTCCAGAGTGAACTGGGAAGACTTACACTGGACCTCTTCCGGGAACACACTTTCCAAGGGAAAGAGATGGGAGCAGGGCGGGAGCAACCAATGATCTCAAAGCACTCAGAGCAGAGGCTATGGGACTCGGGGACAGCTGGAGACGTCCAGGGTGTCAGGCCGAGAGGGTCCAGGAGGCTCTGAGCCCGCTCACCTGCACTCGCTTGGTGACAAGCCAGCCCGGGCCCTTGTGGAACGACAGGGAGATTGGCCGCTGCCCCCTCTTCTTTCAGAGTGGACAGAGGGCCCATCTCAGACTAGGACAGACACTCACAGACACACTCAGATAACCACACACATGTGTATGCAGGCACACACATGTATTAAGAGATCTGGCCTTGTGTAGAGACAGACACACACCTGTGTATCCAAATGTCATGTATCCTGATGCCCCTCACCAGCCACACCACATATGTTCATGTTCACGGTGGGCTGAGCGCCAGGCTGCAGCGAACACACGGTAACGACTGCCCATGAGCCTCTGTGGACACGCACACACCCCCCAACACAGTCCAGCCAGCCAAGACGGTGTGACCACTGACTGACACGTGTCCTCAGACACACGCGTATGAGGCTGAGGAAGAAAGGGAAGAGGCCAGGAAACGGACCCCGCTGTGCAGGCGGCTGAGTGGGGCTGGGGGGCAACTTGGGTTCCAAACCAGAATTAGCTGGAGCCAAGGTGAGGTGGCTGAACTGAGTCTAATTCAGCTGCACCTGAGGGTTTAACCTGGACATGAGTGCCAAGGCAGAATGGGAAGCCCCACGGTGGGGCAGGGTGGGACCTTCCTGAGTGAAGCAGCTTCCCAGATAACACTGGGGATCAGCGACCAAGAACAACCCCCTAGAGGAGCAGGGGCAGGGGGGCTTCCTCCCAAAGGTGAAGCTGGATATCAGGGCCTTCGCCCCGTGGAGAAACACAGGTAAAACCAGCAACCTGGGTACCTACAGTCAGGGGAGCAACTGGGTTTGTGGGCCCTGGGTGTCCAGGGTCCCCCAGCCCTCAGCACCTCTATCCAAGGAAACGTGATTGTACCAGCCCCCATCCTCACTGCCATGCTAGGCTCCCCACTCAGAGCCAGGCTGGGCTAGGGTGAGTGCAGGGGCTTGGCAGGCAGGACTTGTGAGCTCCCTCAGTATTTTTCAGCTGAGGAGACCAGGGGAAGACCCACCCAGCCTCTGAATCAGCCCCTGGACTCGATTATTCCTACTGCTGCCAGGAAGACAACCGGTAGACCCGCCCTCCACCTCCAGATCCCACCCCAGGGCCTCACGGTCACCTTAGTTTTGAAGGGTCTTGGTCACACACGCTCACCAGCCCTTCCTCCCACTAAGGCAGCAGGGAGCCAAGCTGCATGACTGATGGGTGGGGAGCGGATGCTGGATTCTGATCCCCAGAGCGGCTGTCCCATCATTTCTCCTTCAGCCCCAGCACTGAGAAGGATCCCACAGAGCTTCGCAGCCCACCTGCTCCTTTCTAGACAGACAGATGTGAGAAGAAATGAGAACTTCAGCATGGCAGATGCAACCAACTGCCTGCAGCTGCAGCTCTCCACATCTTCTACAGAGTCTGCTGTGGGGACAAGAGACAGGCAGGATGAAGTTTCAGAACACTTGGAATTTCCCAACCACTCAGTGTCTTTCTCTCTGTATCTCTGTCTCTGTCTCTCTCTCTTTCCTTTGCATGTGCTAATCTCACCACCTGGGGTATCCTTTCACTGCATTTATCTCCTGGCAAACTCTTATTTAGCCTTCAAAACCCTGCTCAGGTATTCCCTCGTCTATGAAATATCTCCCTGGCACTCCCCCTGTCTGATGAATTACTCATTCCTTCTTCTGGGCTACCCTGAATCATAGCATGTGTGATGATTATCTATTTATGGAGGGGTATCTGTCTTCCCCATTTGACTGTGAGTTCCTTGAGGGAAGGAGCTGTATGGCACATGTCTCTGCATCCCAGTATCACCCCAGGGTCTGACAGAACATGTCCAGGAGCAGCAGTATAATATAGAAGTTAAGACAGTGGGCTCTGGAATAAACCAGACTTGAGTTTGAATCTCAACTCTGCCTCTTCCAGCTATGGGACTTGGACAAGTTACTCCAACTCTTTAAGCCTCAATGGGCCCAAATATGAAATGGAAAGAGTAATAATCATCACTATTATTATTGTGATCATCATCACAATCATCAAGAGTCATGATTGTCATGAGTAATAAGCGATATCATAAAAATTGAGAGGTTAACCCAGAACCGAGCAAATTAATTACCTTTGGTATTAACCTCATGAGCATCTATCCTGTCATTTCTTTGCTGATAAGTCACAATGACTCCCATGCTGTCCTTCTGCCTAGAAATCTCACAAGCAAGTAAATACAGTTAAATGAGATGAGTTCCCTGACAGAGCAGGGGTGTTCTGGGAGCCCAGAGAAGGAACCATTCACTTCAGTGGCCATGTGTTCTGGTGGCTATGTTCATGAGTTTGGTATCAGAAAGGGCCAAGTTCAAATCCTGATTCAGATAGAAACTAGTTGTGTTGAACTTAAGGAAGTTATATAGAAACTCAGAAATGCTTAAAAGTAATGAAAATTTGATTATACAAATAATATAAAATAAAATGTATCTGGAGGTGAGTGAGAAAGACATCCCAGAGAAGGTGACATTAGCCTTGACAAATGAATACTTTTCCAGTTGGAGAGGGGAACAAGGGCATCTCCAATAGAGGGAGCAGCAAATTAAAGGGCTCATGAGGGACTTTCCTAGTGGTCCAGTGTTTAAGATTCCCACGTGCCGCAGGATAACTAAGCCCACGTGTCGCAACTACTGGAGTTTGCATACCACAACCAGAGAGAAGTCCTCGCAATGAGAAGATCTCATATGCCACAACTAAGACCCAATACAGCCAAAAATAAAGAAATAAATAAACAATTTAAAGAAAAAGATTCATGAATCCAAAGAACAATGAGAAGTTTCTTGATTCCAGATCACAGTGTACAAACAAGCAGTGGCTGAAGAAGACCTAGAAAGAAAGGCAAGGGCCAGACTGGGACAGACCTGGAGTGTCGTACTAAGTGGTTCCTGAGACAGACCTCCAATGACAAGAATCTCTCATCTAGGCTATTCCTGACATATATCTAGGGGCTCAATAGCTATTTGTAGGCAAAACAAATACATAAGTTAGTAGCACTGAGACCCTGACCCACAACTTTTTCTCTGTTGGAATTTCACTTCAGCAAGAAGGCTCTGCCAGGCTTTGGGCAAGTCACATGACCTCTCCAGGCCTTGTTTCTGCACCTGAAATTAGAAAGGGACCGGGCCAAATCATCACACCCTAAGAGTTACCCAAGAGCTTGCCACATTCAGCTCTAGAGTTCTTGGCTGCAATTCCCTCTCTGAACATAACAGTTTTGAAAACGAATTATTTCCTCCATCACAAACAGCTTCATGCCCAACCCTGCTCTAGGAGCTTCGTGTACACTATCTCACTGGGTCTTGGGAACCTCTGCATTAGGAAGGACTTCTCTATTCCGTTTTACAAATAACAAGCTCAAAGAGGTTAAGCCATGTGCCTAGTGTGTGCCAAGTCACACAGCTAACCAAAGTCTGATCCAGGCCCCAAACCCAGTTTTCTCACTCCAAAAACTTACCACCACGTTGAAGATTTTTTTAAAGCCAATAAAAACCATTTTTTAAGTGAAACATAACATTGCTGGGAACCTTGATTTATAAAAAATTAAAACCAGAGCTTCCCCTGTGGAAGATGGGGCCGGGGAGCAGCATCCTCTGCTCATTTTTCTCCAGGTCCCCACTCATCCTCCCCGCCCCTCGCGGCCCACTGACCCCCGCCCCAGGGCTCCATGGACCCCTGCAGGCCCAAACCTCTGCACTTCACCCCCTCCCATGCAAGCCCCACAGCCAAGAAACCTGCATAAAAGTTAGACCCACTGAGGGCCCAGACATCAGAAGGATGAGTCCCATGCTCCGCAGCTCACAGAATAAAAATGTATTCCTTCTGATCCCTATCCAGTCTCCTGATAAACCTGGCCTGCCACGTCTTAATATTCCTCCCACTAATGTGTCTGAAGTTCCCTCAGACGTCTGGCTCCAGCCTGCGAGTCTTTGAACTTGAGACATTCTGAGCACCCAGTAGTTGACTTAATAATTCGGGGAGACTTGAAAGGCGGTGCAGGCAGTGGTCAGCCAGTCTCTTCTGCAGAAAACGTGGGTAGGCTCTCCCTTAGGGCTCTTCTCCAGCGATGGCTGTTTGAATCAAAGAGTTAGGGATCATGGCAAATTCATCTGCAACCCCAACAGGATCCAGTGATCAGGCTGTCCTGGGAATGCGAGGTGTGGGCAGCCCACCTAGATCTCCATCAGTAACTGTGTCCTTGGACATTTAATAATCAGCTCTGCATGGCTTCGCACTATCAGAGCCTGGAATCGGGTTCTATCTCCAGGCCCCATGGCTTCAAATTCATGTCAGAGGCAGGCTGACTCCCGTCTCTTCTGGCAGAAGACAAACCACTGCAGTTCCAGGTCCCTGAGTCCCTACCTGTGGCTGTGGCCCTGCTGTGACCGGGCCTCCTTTCCCGAAGAGATCAGGGTGCTTGTGGGAAAGCTTGACCTCCGTCCTCTCAACAGCCCCCTCCTTGCAGGAGAGAAGTTTCCCCCTCCCACCTGAGGGCAACCCTGCAGTCAAGAGGAAACACACTTCCTCAAAAATCTACACCTAGGACTTCCCTGGCAATCCAGTGCTTAAGACTCCACTTGCACTGCAGGGGGCACAGGTTCCCATCCCTGGTCAGGGAACTAAGATCCCACATGCCAAAAAAAAAAAAAAAAAAAACCACAAAACCTCTCCCCTGCCCTCTGGCAACAAAAAGGCTCACGATCTCCTGATACTGATGGTGGCCTTCCCAGAGTGGTCCTAGCTTGTATCAGGTGGACTTGGATTCAAGTTCAGATCCCATTACTTACCAGTCGCTTGATCTTGAGCCAGTCTTTTCATATTTGCATGTCAGTTTCCACATCTGTACAGCAGAAATTGTAGTCCCCATATCAGAGAAAGGAGTTCTGTGAGACGAGGTGGTGATGCCTGGGAAGGGCTTAGCACAGGGCCTGCTCTTTCACAACTCAAGGCCATTAAGTTGTTAT
This sequence comes from Dama dama, assembly GCF_033118175.1. Lineage (NCBI taxonomy): Eukaryota > Metazoa > Chordata > Mammalia > Artiodactyla > Cervidae > Dama > Dama dama. Next base: position 107,572,210 of record NC_083700.1, on the reverse strand, counting down.
CATAAAATTGAGACACTATCCCATCAGGTGCCTTCCCTGGTGGCTCAAATGGTAAAGCGTCTGCCTACAGTGCTGGAGACCCGGGTTCGATCCCTGGGTTGGGAAGATCCTCTGGAGAAGGAAATGGCAACCCACTCCAGTGTCTTGCCTGGAAAATCCCATGGATGGAGGAACCTGGTAGGCTACAGTCCACGGGGTTGCAAAGAGTCGGACACAACTGAGCGACTTCACTTTCACTTTCATCCCATCAAGCTAAGTGCCTCTTTTCTTCCTTTCACTAGCAGATTTCTTATATTTCCTGAGCACTCAACCCCCCTTAGAATATTTCAAACAGTACCCTGTCTTCACACCTCTCGGTCAGGTCACCAATGATCCCTGGTGACCTAATTCAGCGGTTTCTTCTCAGCTTCCAAGTGAGGCATTTGTTATTGATACCTACCTGTTTTCTTTCTCAAATTCTCTTCTCCTTTGGCTTCACAGCTACTCTCCTGATTCTCCTCCAACTTCCATGAACATCCTTCCCTACCTCCTTCCTGACTCTCCTAGACCAGTGGCTATACACCAGAAAGCATCTGGGGAGCCTAAAATACCAATGCCTAGCCCTGCACCCTCCAGAAAGTCTCATTCAGTTGGTATTGGGGAGATTTAAGCATTCTAAGTGCATCTGGGTTTGAGAACTGCAGCCCTGGATGAAGAATATGCCCTTGACCTTTCTACTTGTTAAGATTATTTTCAGTTTACAGAAGAAACAAACTAACAGTGGCTTAGATAAGACAGAGGTTCATGTCTCTTGCAGTTATGAACTCTAGAAGTCTAGATGAGTTTGGTGGCTGCAGTCATCAGGGCTCAGATTCCTACTGCCTCATGACACAAAACGGCTGGTTGAGCTTCACAGCCTTGTTCCAGCCAGCAGGAATGGAGAGAAAAGTGAAAAGTGGTAAAGGTCTTCAGGGACCACTTCCCCTCCCTCCTCACTAGCCATGACTTAACACATGGCCACACTCAGCTTCATAGGAGGTTGGGAAGTATAATCTTTATCCCCAGCTAAAACCTGGGGATCCTGATTCCTGAGGAGTACGAGTGGGCCCTGCCATATTCTCTTCTCTCTCTGCACCCCTCATGTGACAATCCCAGGACTTCTACCACTGCGCCTGGGCACTTTCCCCAGCCACACCAGGGGCCCCTCCAATACAATCTGCTCAAGCCTGATCTCGTATTACCAAAACTCGAATGACCATGGATATGTGCTTCAGCCACTATAGGCCTTTATTTCCTTATCTGTAAAACAAGGTAAAAAAAATTTCTTTTTTACATCATTGGGAAGATCAAATGGTTGTCTAATATAGAAACACGTGGTATTATGCCTTGTATACAGGTGGAGCTCAATACATGTTGATTTCCTTTCCTCCCTTTTTTCTTTCTTAGTCTAGAACAACTATTCCCTTTCTCTATTCATGCTGTCCCCCTCCCAAACTGATACATAGTTGGCCATTGAAGCCTGAGGACGAGACCCCTAGATGTGGCACTCACAATACTTGTTCTTATCAGGACCATATGGCAGATGGGAGGGGGGTTAGAGCAACAGAGGAAGGAGAAATTATCTCCACAGGAAAGGAGCTTATTCTCTTATCCAAACCCTCCCTAGGAGATAGGACAATTTCTCAAGAACCAACTATCTCTGATGGCTCAGGAATCCCTCCCCCAGCTGCTCTACACCCTACCTGTACCTCAGGGAAATCTCTTCCTTCTCCTTCACTCATGACTATAGGGCTGGAGGACAGATGCCCTGTTGATCAAAGTCAAAAATCTGGTCAACTCCTAATTTCTAAGTTATGGACTGAGCCAGTTCCCCAAGCAAAGACTGATCTTGGACCCTGGCCACAGATCACCCCAGACCCAGTCGCAGACTGCTATAGGTTCCTACACCTTTGCTAGTCAGAAGGTGGGGTCCAGCAGCATAGATATCACCTGGAAGCTTGTTAGAAATGCAGAATCCCAGCCCCACCTGAGCCACACTACATCAGAATCTGTATTAATATTAATACCTTTAAAAAGCAACCCACTTGCAACAAGATGCAGCTAGAGATGATCATACTAACTGAAGTAAGTCAGAAAGAGAAAGTCAAATACCAGAATATCACTTCTATGTGAAATCTAAGATATGACACAAATGAACGTTTATGAAACAGAAACAGACTCACAGACACAGAGAATAGAATTGTGATTGCCAAGGGGGAGGGGACCTGGCGAAGGGGTGGACTGGGAATTTGGGATTAGTAGATACAAACGATTATATATAGGATGAATAGGATGGATAAGCAACAAGGTCTTATTGTATAGCACAGGGAACTATATTCAATATCCTTGATAAACCATAATGGGAAAGAGTATGAAAAAGAGTATACATATATGTATATATACGAATCATTTTGCTGTACAACAGAAATTAACACAACATTATAAATCAACTACAAAAAAATTTTAAAAATAAATCAACTACATTTCAATTTAAATTTTTTAATTTAAAAAATCAAATTAAATTAAACCCCCATAATTTATCTCAACTTCCTCCAGGAGAGAAATAATTTGACACAAATGGAGGGAGATTTTCCTTGCATCTCCCCTTTCCTTCCTCTCACCTTCTCCAAGAACCCAGCAACCACAAGGTAACCCATAGTTACCCATACACAGTGTCCTCAGCAGGACTCTAAGCCCCTGTTCTTCCAGTCATAACTGAGCCAATCCCTTCCAACAGTTCTACCTGGCAATGAGCACAGCTGATGTGAAATCCTTTAATGCTATATCTTCATTTGAATGATGCATTCTAACTTTATTGGGAGAATTAGAATAAAGCATGCAAAATCCCAAGAAGAATACCTAAAACATGGAAGACAGCCAGTAGGTTGGTGGCTATTACTAATGCCAGTTGTGTGGCCTTGACCATCCCTGAGCACAACAGAGCCTCAGTTTTATCACCATCATTAGACACACATGACAACATAGAGTGGGTCTTGTAGTGTGAGTTCAACCAGACTCTCAACTCAGCGGTAGGAGAGAGGATCAAATCCAGGATTAGTCAATGAAGAGAGGTGAGTGTGGACAGGGATATGAGCCCAAATATAAGGACAAATAAACCCAGGATATGTTTGAGGAATAAGGATGAGGCCAGCTTGGCCTCAGGAGCAGGAGACATTCAGAGGAGAAATAGATGATACAGAAGGATGACCGTGGCCAGGGATGGACCTTGAAGGCCAGACAAAGAAGTCTGAGTTTATGCTGAACCACAGGAGGTTTTAGATCAGGAGGTAGAAGAGTGGCACACAGTACAGAATGAGACTGATCTAGCGCAGTCTGTGTCGGTAAAGAGTGGAGAATGGATTCACAAGAAATTGCTGTAGAATGTAGAGGACTTGTTGACCGGTAGGGTATGAGAAGGGGGAAGATGGAGGAACAACTTGACAATGATGATGGTGATGTAAGTGACAGACAGGGCAACCCAGAAATGGAACTGTTTCCAGGTAGAAAGTGATGGTTTTTGCTTTTGAAATGCATTCTTTCATCTAATCAATATTTCTGGAGTATCTGCATGGGGCTTTGAGTATTTCATGGTGTGCCAAGCTGACAATTCCTGCCCACCTGGGGACAGGATGACACCAAGGTACCTATGGGGCATCCAGCTAGAGATATCCAGGAGGCAATTCAGAGAGGAGCCAGAGCTGGAGAAGGTTTTCGGGTCATTTTCCCAACTGCCCTGGACATGCATTTCAGAGAGCATCCAGAGCTGGAGAAATCGCCAGGAGCTTTCTTCAATGCCCAGGCCCTGCATCGCTCACAATGCCCCATCAAAGCCACCACAGTCTCCAGCTTTGCTCTGCAGGGCCCTGCTCCAAGGCGAGCGCTGGGAGAAGCAGCTCCTTTGGAGACAGATACCTGCCCCCAATTAACAGGGGCTCCAACCTCTTGATTACCTGCTACTCATGATTGTAATCATCTAATCAGGGTTTCATGCTCTTGACAGAACCGAGCAGAAACAGGGGCCATGAAATCTGGGCCAGGAGAGTCATCTTAGCTATATTGTGATGTGGGCAAAGTTGTTCTTCAGCCCTGCCCCACCTTCATCCCCATGCTGCCCTCCTTCCCTGAACTTCTCCAGAATGCCCATGTGCTAGCTGGTCCCCACCCTCCACTCTCCTAAACTCAGACTATCTCCCTCTCTATGCCCCTCTAGCCTCCCCTTTCAGTCTCCCATATTCCTCATTCTCGCTCCTGGCCCCTGTAAGCCCAATTAAGTCAACAAACCCTCAGGTAATTAAATACTGAGCATTTAGTGTGGGGATGTATCATTTGGAGGCAAGTTACATGAATGATACTATGGAATTATACTCCGATGTGCTCTAATTGTATAGGTACAACTTATCACTCACTGTGGCTTTTCTATGGATAATGGATATTTATATCTCTTTTACAGAATCCAGAGGCCAAAATAACTGGTGTAAATGATATAGAAGTTTAAGGTTGTATTTCTCTTTTAGTGACATAGGATAGTCAGAACTGTAATTTTCTAGCATTCTTTCCTTGGAAAGAAAGTAGTCCCTAGGTAAAACAGCACTCCAGTGTAGAAAGACTATCTTCTCTGTCACCATCTGCTCTATGATGCAGTTTCCAGGAATACACCATGGGAGGGACTCCCTTTCCTTCAAAACCTACTCCTTCAGTGATTTTTGTCAGTCTGGATCAAAAGTCTCAAAAAATATGCATTCCCTTTGACTCTGTAATTCTACCTCCAGAAACTTATTCTAAGGAAAACATATGTGCAAAGGTGTTTGTGGAGCACTGTTTAAAATAGCTGCTCATAAAAATGGAAAGAACTTAGGTGAAGTATGTACACAGTGAGATGCTATGCAAGTTATTTATTTAATGTCTCTCAGCCCGAATCCACGCTTCTGCTATCTGCTCTTACTGCTGGGGGCAGTACTCTGCATACTCCCCTTCCCACATTCTAGGTCTAGCTGGCTTCCTATTAGGTTCCAGCAATGGGAGGAACTCAAAGAAGATTGGCAGGCAGGGCAAGGGGAGACAGGACTGGGTTCCTATTTCTTCCTCCCCTGCCAGCACCACCCCCAGAGTGGCAGCAGCAGCAACTGGCTCCAGGTCTCCACTTTTCTTTCTGCGCTCCCAAACCCAGCCTCTGCAGACTCCTCCAAGATATCAGCAGCAGCAGGTGGCAACCCTCCTTCTAAGTTCTGAGTGCCCCAGAACCCTCACTCAGAACTCTTAGGTCCTAATTTCTCCACATCTTTTCTTTTCCCGTGGACTGGGACCCAGACCCCGCAGAGCCCTCACCTCAGAGTGGTACCTGCTTTCCGCAGTTCATCTTTGATCATCTTTGATCATCTTTGATCTCTGTGTATCAGTTCCCCAACCTCTATGTAGCCGATTGCCTGTATTAAATTCCCTCTGTTTGAAGTACCTTGTGTGCTATCTGATGTCCTAACCCGGTCCTGGCTAATACAGATTCCATTTCACACCCATCAGATAGGGGGAAATTATAAATGTAACAGTACCAAGGGTTAATCAGGATTTAAAGCAACAGGATATTTTGCACATTGTTGGTAGTATTGTAGATTTGTATAACTGTTTTAGACAGCAATTTGGCAGGTGATATCTAGTAAAGTTAAAGGAATGTTCACCCTTCAACCCTGCAATTTTGATTCGGGATATGAATGCTAAAGAAACTCTTGCAGATTTCACAAGAACATAGCGTCATTCCTTATCTTTATTATCAGTAGAAAATGGATGTCCATTGACAGATGAATGGATAAAGAAGCTGTGGTACATGTGTACAATGGAATATTATGTAGCCATAATAAGGAATGCATTTGAGTCAGTTTTAATGAGGTGGATGAACCTAAGAGTCTATTATACAGAATGAGGTAAGTCAGAAAGAGAAAAACAAATATAATATGTTAATGCATATATATATATATATATATATGGAATCTGGAAAGATGGTACTGATGAACCTATTTGCAGGACAGCAGTGGAGACACAGAGAACAGACTTACAGACACGGTGGGCAGGGGAGGAAGGAGAGGATGGGGCAAATGGAGAGAGTAGCATGGAAGCATATACACGACTATGTGGAAAATAGATAGCCAGTGGGAATTTCCTGTATGACTCTCGGAACTCAGTCGGGGCTCTGCGACAACCTAGAGGGGTGAGATGGGGGGCAAGTGGGAGGGAGGTTCAAAAGGGAGGGGGGAACAAAAGGAAAATGGATAAGTCAATTGTAATATACTGATAATGGGACACTAGACAGCAGTTAAAATGAATAAATGAAAGTTACATATAGCAACATGAATAAAATTTAGAAGCATCATTTTGAGTGAAGAAAGCAATCTGAAAAGGGATGTATATAGTAGGATATTGTTACATATATAAAGTTTTAAAGCCTACAAACCAATACTATGTATTATTGATAGTATATCTGCATATAGTAATGGGAATATTTTTATGTATGAGAAATGAGAAGTACTAGTTCTAGAATAATGGTTACTCAAGGGCAGAAAAGAAAATGAAATCAGGAAAAGAAATAGAGTCCTTTGGCTTTATTTCTTAAGCCATGGTGGTGGGTACAAACTAAAGAGGAGTCCAGAAGACAGAGATTAAAGAGGGGGATAAAGTCTGTGTTAAATGGGAGCCAGTTAGCATATCAAGCACCAATATCCATTAAAATGATTATTCAAAAATATAATATATCAACATGAAGAGCTGTTAAGGACATAATAAGTAAAAATAGAGTACAAAACAGGATGTATTCATTAACCATTTTTTATAAAATACAATATATGTATATGTATATACACTGAGGGGAAATAGCTGGAAAAAAATCCACCAAAATGGTAAGATGCCTACTCCTGGATAGGAAGATTATAGATGACTTCTATTTATCCGTATCTTCTATTGTTTCTAAAACAAATAGGAACTTCTTATATAATAAATTCTTAAAGATTGTTTTTAACTTACTCCTACAGAAAACCTTCTCTTATTCACTGCTGTGATTGCAACATCCCACTGCAGTGTTTCCTAAGGCATGGAATGTAAAATGCTTTTAGGTGATTCAATGCAGATTAAGCACTTCTTGTTTTCATAAGTATATGTTTATTTTAACGTAAACTACAAAAATAAATTAGTTCCAACAAATGGAGCTGAAACAACTGGACACCCACATACAAAAATAAATACATGTAGACACAGACTTTATAGCCTTCACAAAAATTAACTCAAAATGAATCACAAACCTAAACCTGAAATGCAAAACTATGAAACTCTTAGAAGATAACATAGGAGAAAAATAAATTAGCACATCAAGCCCATGATTCAGTTGATACTCAAGTTTTTTTAAATGGGATTCCTGCAGTGCATGGGGACAAGGATTATCTTTTCAACAAATGGTGCTAGATCTGCAGGTTAGCTATACGAAGAAAATGTAATTTAGACCCCTACCCCTTGCTATACACAAAAATCAATTCCAGGTAGCCTAAATGTTAAAGATAAAATAAAGCTTCTATGTCAAACATGGGAGAATTTCTTGGTGACTTTGGGCTGCAAAGATTTCTTAAACAGAATGAAAAAATTACCAATCACATAGGAAAAGACTAAAAATTCAGACTGCTTTAAAATCCGGAACTTCTGTTTATCAAAGGACACCACTGAGAGAAAGAAAAAACAAAACAAAGATTAGAAGATGGTTGTAATATTTATAATCAACAATAGACTTGCTTCTAGAAGATATAATGAAGCCCTACAAACCAATCATTAAAAGACAGACCACACAATTGAAAAATGAGCCAAAGACTTAAACAGGCACTTCACAGAAGCTGCCCAATTATCTCACAAACATAAGACACATGAGCAGTGCTTGTGGAGAACTGGCTGAGCTCTCTCTCTCTCTCTTTTTTTTTTAATAGTTAAATGATTTCTTTTTTTTATTATTCTCTTCCTTAATCTGAGAGGTGACTAGATGGGTCCATTTACTTTGAGAGTTTCCTGATTTTCAATGCATGATACTGTACATTTAAGATTTGTGTATTCTTCCGTACATTATACATCAATAAAAAGATGACTTTAAAAATGAAATTTGAGTAAAAAAAATTTTTTTTCTGTCCTTTTGTTGATCTAAAGACACTTTGTGTTAATTGCTCAGTCATGTCTGACTCTTTGCAACTCCATGGGCTCATGGAGTAGCTCACCAGGATCCTCTGTCCATGGAATTCTCCAGGCAAGAATACTGGAGTGGGTTGCCACTCCCTTCTCCAGGGGACCTTCCCGAGTTTAGGAACATAATAATGCATCACATACCTTTCAAATAGAAACAACAGAAAGATAAGCCAAAAGCAAATAAAGTTGATTACCTTTGGAGGGAAAGCTGAGAACAAGAAGGAAATAGGAATAGAAATTAGACTTCTCTGCAATGAAGCTGTTCATTTTTTAACAATCTTTATTCATAATCATGTAAATAGGAAATGTAGTGAAAGTGAAGCTGTTGGTCACTAAGTCGTGTCTGACTCTTTGGAACCCATGGACTGTAGCCCACCAAGCTCCTGTGTCCATGGGATTTTCTAGTCAAGAATACTGGAGTGGGTTGCCATTTCCTCCTCCAAGGGACCTACCAGACCCAGGGATCAAACCCGTGTCTCCTGTGTCTCCCACACTGCAGGCGGATTATTTTACCCGCTGAGCCATCAGGGAAGCCCCAAATAGGCAATATAATTTTAAAATTCAGGTTGACACTTTCATAATTTTTTGCTACATGTATGTGTTATCCTCATTATTATTAAACTAATAGTTCTTAAATTAATTTATTTAAATAGGCAATATAACTTTAAAATAAATTAATTTTTTAAAACTATTAATCAATTTAATAAAAAAGGCAACACATAGATGCAGCAAAAATTCTAAAAGTGTCAACCTGAATTACTGAATTCATGTTGTATGAAAGTAAGATTTCCATATGAGTGGATGTGTTGCCATGTCCCATGACACAGCCAGGGCAGACATTGCTAACGCATCAGAGACCTTTCCCGCTGATCCTAGATTTCATCTCAGAATCCAACTCAACATAGCACTCTAGGAACAAGTGGGGAGAAGGAAGTAAGGGACAAGACAAGGGTAGGGTATTAAGAGGTATAAACTACTATGCATAAAACTTAAAAGCTAGGGAATTCCCTGGCAGTTCAGTGGTTAGAACTCCATGCTTTCACTGCAAGGGAGCATGGGTTCAATCCCTGGTCAGGGAACTAGATCTGGTATGCCACATGGGGCAGGTAAATAAATAAATAAACAAACAAATAATCTACATGGATATATTGTACAACACAGGAAATGCAGCTAGTTCAGTTCAGTTCAGTCACTCAGTCATATCCTACTTTTTGTGACCCCATGGACTGCAGCACACCAGGCCTCCCTGTCCATCACCAACTCCCGGAGTTTACTCAAACTCATGTCCATTGAGTCGGTGATGCCATCCAACCATCTCATCCTCTGTTTTCCCCTTCTCCTCCCACCTTCAATCTTTCCCAGCATCAGGGTCTTTTCCAATGAGTCAGCTCTTTGCATCAGGTGGCCAAAGTATTGGAGTTTCAGCTTCAACATCAGTCCTTCCAATGAATATTCAGGACTGATCTCCTTTAGGATGGACTGGTTGGATCTCCTTGCAGTCCAAGGGACTCTCAAGAGTCTTCTCCAACACCGCAGTTCAAAACCATCAATTCTTTAGTGCTCAGCTTTCTTTATAGTCCATCTCTCACATCCATACATGACCACTGGAAAAACCATAGCCTTGACTAGATGGACCTTTGTTGGCAAAGTAATGTCTCTGCTTTTTCAAATGCTGTCTAGCTTAATCATAGCTTTTCTTCCAAGGAGCAAGCGTCTTTTAATTTCATGGCTGCAGTCACCATCTGCAGTGATTTTGGAGCCCCCCAAAATAAAGTCTGTCACTGTTTCCATTGTTTCCCCATCTATTTGCCATGAAGTGATGGGACCAGATGCCATGATCTTAGTTTTCTGAATGTTGAGTTCGAAGCCAACTTTTTCACTCTCCTCTTTCACCTTCATCAGGAGGTTCTTTAGTTCTTAATTTTCTGCCATAAGGGTGATGTCATCTGTGTATCTGAGGTTATTGATATTTCTCCCAGAAATCTTGATTCCAGCTTGTGCTTCATCCAGTCCAGCATTTCTCATGATCGACTCTGCATATAAGTTAAATTAGCAGGGTGACAATAAACAGCCTTGACATACTCCTTCCCCAATTTGGAACCAGAGAAGGCAATGGCACCCCACTCCAGTACTCTTGCCTGGAAACTCCCATGGACAGAGGAGCCTGGTGGGCTGCAGTCCATGCGGTCCTGAAGAGTCAGACATGACTGAGCGACTTCACTTTCACTTTTCACTTTCCTGCATTGGAGAAGGAAATGGCCACCCACTCCAGTGTTCTTGCCTGGAGAATCCCAGGGACAGGGGAGCCTGGTGGGCTGCCGTCTATGGGGTCGCACAGAGTCGGGCACTACTGAAGCGACTCAGCAGCAGCAGCAGTTTGGAACCAGTCTGTTGTTCCATGTCCAGTTCTAACTGTTGCTTATATAAATAATTATAAATGGAATATAACTTTAAAAAAATGCAAATCACTAAGTTGTACGCCTGAAACTTTATAACATTGTACTTCAACTATATCTTTAAAAAAAAGAAAAAGCCAGTACTCAGGGAGCACCGACACACATGTTTCCCACCCCCATCCTATGAGAGCAGGTCTCAAAGAGTCAGGTAGAAGCCGTCACAAACTCACCCAGGTTTCCTGACTCCTCATTTCATCCACAAGAAAACTGAGGCTGAGACACAGGTGGCTTTCCTAAGGACACACCAGGAGTTTAATTTTCCCTCTGCTACACCACTGCTGGCCTTAACATTCCAGCCTGAACAATGGGTCCCCGCACACCTGGGTGGGGAATGCAGACACAGCAGTCAGCTGCGATGAGCCCTTCAAGGACTCCCAGGAAGGAACATCACAGTTGCCACTCACAACGAGCCTGCTTCTGCATCCAGAGTTCCCTTCCCTAAACAACTGGGCCACTCTCTTCCCTAACCGCCATCGCTGAGACAGCAGGGCTTTGCTGAGTCATGGTGGGGATTCTGCCATTTCTCTGCTCAGACATTGTCCATGACTCCCTACACCCCCAGCCCTAACTCCTTTACCTGGCATTCTAAATGGTTTGTGATCAGACCCCAAACTGCCTCTTTTTCTTTCTATCAGTTTACTGTCCCTGTGAACTCCAGTGCAATCTCACCTCCAGATATTTGTCCTTGCTGTACCAACTACCTTGTCCTTTCACTGAGTCCCAGAGGGTGACTCCTTTAAAGTCATCCTTCCAGGCTCTGGAATGAAGTCGACCTATGGGGTGTGGTCAAGAGGCTCCAGCCAGAAGGATGGAGGGCTCCTGGTGAGGTAGCGGATAGATGGGCCACTAGGTTGGACAGCTGTTATTTGTCAAGGGGAGTATAATTGAAGCTTTGTTTTCCCCCAGACATTCCAAGGACAAAGTTAGTGGCAAAAGCTGAGCTCTGCTGGAGTAAAGAGATATGATAACCACTCCTGAGGTCAAGGAAACTTCCCCTACTGCACAAATGCAAAAAAGATTCCTTGGGAGTGAAAAAGGGAGTGGGCACCACCCCATAATAAGTGTGGACATACCCCCCACAGGCCTCTTCAGTGGAATTTATCTTAGGAAAAAGTTGTGCACACATCTTGGGGAGGCTTCTAGGGCAGGGCAGGTGTGAAGAAAGAAACAAGATAATGGCCAAAGGTACACAAAGACCCAAAAGAATTGCCCTGTGTAAGTGAGTTATACCTCCTCTTCAATGTGCGCCTCATTAGAGAGGATGCCCATACCCTTTCTCTCTGGTTTTTACCTCCTTGAAACATTCTTGCTTTCAAAGAGGGGCAAAAGTCAGGGCCACTTTGCTTCTAGCCTCTATATCATGGTGGCCTAGTGGCTAGGATTCCTGGTTTTCATGCAGGGTCAACTCCTGGGCAGGGAACTGAGATCTCTCTTCAGGACCGCTCACTGCTGTCTCTTTGAGATCACTGGGGCTGGACCCAGGTCAAAGGGCCAACACATGCTCAACCTTGCTCAACCTTCTTTAGACAAAGGACCCTTTGAGAATTTGAATAAAACGATGGACCCTCTTCCAAGTTAAATACATTGGAAAAAAAAAAACATTTTTCACTTAACATCAAAGTTCAGGGAGAAGAACTTAAGAATTCTACTGCATGATGCTGTGATGACAGTAACCATTTCCTCTGTGTTTATCACGTGGCAGGATGGTGCTGAGCACTACAGAGCTCAACCCTATTTAACCCCCTCAACGCCACCATGAAGTAGGAACCATGATCGCCTCCACTTTACAGATGAAGTAAGGCGTAGGGAGATGATAGCCACAGGTTCAAAATTCAAGTCTCTCTTAGATGACTCATCCAAATTTTTGATTTGGTACCACTTATGTCAGAATTTCCTGGATCACTCATTTGAAAATGCACATTCCCCAATCTGGGGCTCAGGAATCTGTATCCTTTTTTAAAAACTATTTATTTTTTTGGCTGTGCCAGGTCTTAGTTGCAGCATACGGAACACTTGATCCTCATTTCAACATGTGGGATCTTTAGTCAAAGCATGAGAACTCTTAGTTGCAGCATGTGGGATCTAGTCCCCTGACCAAAGATGGAACAAGGGCCCCCTGCCATGGGAGAGTGGAATCTTAGCCACCAGACACCAGGGAAGTCCCCTGAATCTGCATTCTTCTTTTTCTAATTTCTTTCCTTGTTATGCTAGGTTTTCGTTGCTGCCCCCAGGCTTTCTCTAGTTGCCGCAAGCGGGGGCTACTCTCTAGCTGCAGTCCATAGGGCTCTAGAGCATGGGATCAGCCGTTGTGGCACACAGGCTTAGTCGCCCTGCAGCACATGGAATCTTCCCGGACCAGGAATCGAACCTGTGTCCCCTGCATTGGCAGGCAGATTCTTAACTACTAGACCACCAGAAAAGCCAGGAATCAGCATTCTTAAGGAGAGTCCCAGTTGATTTCCAGATACCCAAAGTTTGAAAATTGCTGCACTGCACCCAATTAGCAGTGGCCACACGGTCCAGTTTTCATGGCTGTGTAACAAATCACCCACGAATTTAGAGATGTAAAACAGCCACCATTTTATTCTGCTCCCAAATTTGTGGTTCAGAAGTTCAGGCAGGGCGTCCCTTCTACCAGACCCCATCGACCAAAGCACCAAGCTGGCCCAGATTCAAGAGGAAAGGAATCAGCCCAGCCTCCACCTCCCGGTGGGGTGTGACCTAGTCCCACCGTGCACAAGCTTCTGCAATGGGCGCTCATGTCTCCGCCATTTCCGCAATGAACAATCTGCCCTTCGAAGCCTCTGTTCACATCTGATCGGGTCAGATCAACCAGGCTGCTTCCATGAGAAGCCTGGAGAGAACAAAGCTCAACATTCATCAAAGTCGCTTTCTCAACAGGCTTGCTCATGCTCCGTGGTTCGGCCTATCTGCTTGGGCAGCTGCACCGCACACCTCAACAGCCACCCTCAGCAAGGGCCCCAGTGACAACCTTTTCCAGGCAGCTCATGATCTCATGCACTAATCAAAAAAATATGTGTTCATCCAGCTTTCTTCTTCTTCCGTCAGGTGGCCTCACCTGGGGCATAGGGTAATCTGATGAGAGACCCAGAATCAAAATGAAAAAGGTTCAAAAAGGGACGTCATTGAGAGGGAGGATATAAATTGGTACAACCTTTCCAAAGGGCAGCTTGGCCATATGTATCAAAATGTAAAATGTGTGGTACTCTTTGACCCAGCACTCTCATCTCTAGAATTTAGCCCAAGGAGATAACAGCCCAATTGCAAGAAAAACATATGCATAAGCACTACGTGGGTAGGAATACACAGTGTTGTTTATAGTAGAGAAAAATTAGAAACAACCTCCACGCCCCCCTGTCAGTGACAGATTAGGCAAATAAACTGCCTAATATTAATTTCAAAGAATGAAGTAGCTCTGTATGGAGTGATATGGAAAAATCTCTAAGACACACAGTTAAGTTGGGAGGAGGGTAAGTATTTGAACCATACATATCATAAATCATATTTATATAAAACCACATATGCTTCAGCACAAAGAGAGATGACTGGAGGAAGGTCCCCTGGAATGTAGCATTTGGTGTGAATTTTGGTTTCTTCTGTACTGTTAAACTGTTTAATAATGAGGAGGCTTATACTTACTATGGCTGTGAGCTGTTGTAATCCCCTTACTTATGTTAACTCACCTTATCCTGACAACAATGCTATGAAGCGAATACTGTTATTATCTCCATCTGAGAGGACGTGCATACAGAGGAACATAGAGACCAATAGCTCACCCCCAGCCAGTAAATGGCAAAGACGGGAGCCAAACCAGGGGGTCAGGCTCTAGAATCCATGCCCTTAGTCATTAAGCTACCCTGCCTCTCCCCAGCAATTTCATAAAGCATATTCACCAAAACATTAAAGCCTTTTTTTAAAAGTCACCAAATGGGCCCTAATGATTTATTACGTTTCAAGAAAGAGTCTCCATGGGTCTCTACAGGGGATTTTCCTGCCCTTTTATCCGCTGGGTGTACAGACAGAATTCCTCCTGGGAGAAGTCCAAAGGAAGCCACACAGTCTGCCTCAAGGAGCCTGGTGGTGCAAAGAGGAAATGAAGGAGGCTCAGCGGGAGGCTTGTTCCCTGTGTCAGAGTGTGGGGTCCTTCAGGTCTGTGGCTGATCAAAGTTCAAGAAAGGGACCCCTGGAGCCTGCATCCTGCAAGCCGCGGCTCCTGACCTGAGGCTAGAAAAATGTGTTATGATAAATGTCTGTTTCAAACGAGGCCCCAGTGGCTAGACCATGAGATTAGCAGATGGTGGTATCAAAGGATGATCACCAGAAGGGGTGATGGGTGGGACCAAATGATGCAGGGCCAGAGTCTGTCTCTGGACTCAGGCGTGCCTGCAGGAGGGCGAGACCTCACTCCAGCAGCTGTGGTGTGAGGATGAGAGGAGCATCGGGGTGGGGTGGGGGGAACTCATCCTAAAGCAAGGGAGAATTGCATGGTCCAAAGACAAAGGTGGAGCTAATTCTGAGCACAGCTCCGCTGTGTCACCTGGTTCCCCAGCAGATCCCAACAGCCTCGGCCCTAGGAGCTGACACAAGATGCCTCCATAAACACAAGCGGGAGTTTGAGGGACATTTCTCTCCCACCTCCCTGGGTATCTGCCAGCAGCTGAGTCAGCAACAGCCCCCCACGCCCACCCCAGGACCCCAGGCACAGTGACACAGGAGGTGCAGCCCTTTCAGCCCAGGGGACTTGGTGCTTCCACAGGGTTGGGAGAGAAACAGCGGACACTGATGGTTGTTAAAGGCACTTGAGGCATTCTCAGGACGCCAGGAAGCACCTGAGAAGGGATTTAGGATATCAGGACTTGCCTCAGAGCAGTTAAGGGTTAAGTTACCCAAGAAGGGGCTTTCCTGGTAGCTCAGCCGGTAAAGAATCCACCTGCAATGCAGGAGACCCAGGTTTTTTCCCTGGATTGGGAAGATGGAGCGGGAAGATCCCTGGAGAAGGGAATAGCTACCCACTCTGGTATTTTTGCCTAGAGAACTCCATGGACAGAAGAGCCTGGTGGGCTACAGTCCATGGGGTCACAAAGAGCTGGACATGACTGATTGACTAACACTTTCACTTACCCGAGGAGAGTGTGTATTGTGAGAAGCAGAGGTTCAGGTGCAAGTTCACAGACAGACAGGAGAGAAAGTGAGCGTGCAAGGAGATCAAAAGTGTGATCTTTTACATCCTGGAGCTTCTACATCCTGGGGCTTCCCACCTCATCATCCCCAGGCCACCCCAGCCTGCTCCTTCTCACACTCAAGAGCCCCCTCCCCAGCTAGCTTTCAGTGCCCCCTGCCCTGTCCACACCATCTTGGCACCCTGGTCTGTGTCTTCCTCCCATCAGGAGTCCTCAGGAATCAGGTACTGCTGCCAGGCTGGAGGCAGAAGGGATCTTACTCTGGAAACTTTCTTTTTAAAGCAGAGCAAGAAACAAATGACTCTGCAGTCCACCGGGATCACCTAGGGTTGGAAATTTAAAATGCATTAAGGTTGAGAGACCTATAAACATGTCATAACATGCTCTGCAAGCTGCTGCCTCTGGGACTTGCAGGCACGGGAACCCCAATGGGCACTGGCAGGCATGTTCACAGTGAACACAGATGGGCACACACGCCCATCAAGCCCATCCCTGAACACACTCCTTCACACCTGTGCTCCTATGTGCATGCACATGACAGACACACACAGACCTGCATACACACAGTCCCCCAAATAGAGGTGCACATACAGACCCTGCACGCACACTCCCGTAGGAAGCGATGCCTCGCTCCATTCAGCCCCACCCTTGGGTCTGTTCACACCAGCTGCATTCACACATGCACACCAATTTGCACACTCATCACCCCACAACCTGCACACATCTTCACCCTGCATATAAACAGATGCACACACTCACACACACTGGTTGCACCCACAAACAAGGATGTGTGTTCACATTATTGCAGTTGTTGTTTAGTCGCTAAGTGTCTGAGAATTTTAGAACCCATGGACTGTAGCCCTCGGGCTTCTCTGTCCAAGGAATTTTCCAGGCAAGAATACTGGAGTGGGTTGCCATTTCCATCTCCAGGGGATCTTCCCAACCCAGGGACTGAACCTGTGTCTCCTGCCTTGGCAGGCAAACTCTTTACCACTGAGCCACCAGGGAAGCCCACACATTGGCATACACTCATCCAAAATGTAGACATTAATATGCATACACAGTCATCCCACACCAAACGTATGCATTCACTTTACTCAAAGCAGAGATGTGCACAAACATGAATGCTTGCCCGCCCACATGGAGTGTGTATACAAACTCAGTCCACCAGGATGAAACATAATTACATAAACATTCAGCATTCCCGCCGACTCCAACAGCCATCTGGGTGACCATCCAACAGCCTGGACTCTTGATTTTTTTTTTTTTTTAAGCTTTCTTTTCTTTGGAAATGGTGCCACCATTTGCCTAGTGACTCTTCCAAGAGCCTGAGCATCACCCTTGATTCCGAAATCTTCCTCGCCCTCCACATCCAGACCAACTGTAAAGCCAATCACTTCTCTCATCCCTGAAGCCCTCATTCTGCTCCGTGGCACCATCCCCCACCTGCACCACTGCTGCAGACCCCACCCCAGAGTTCTTAAGTCCACTGTGGCCACCTCCAATCCCTCCTGCACACGGCAGCGTGGAGCACAAGACCTTTCAGTGGCTTCCCTCACACTCTAAGTGGGCAAACTCCTTACCCAAGTCCGCAAGTGGACGTGATCAGACCTGTCTCTCCCGCCCTTACCTCATTTCATACCCTTTTACCCATCCTCCCCTCTCTCACTACACTGGACTCCTTTCACAGACTCGAGCACCCAATCCCTCCCTCCTTCAGAACCTTTTCATAAATATCTCCCTCCACCTAAGATGCTCCCCACCTCTTCCTGTGGCCACACACACCCTTTACGTCTCTACCGAAACGTCACCTCCTCCAAGAGGGACTCCCTTGATTTTCTAAACAGGATGTGTCCCCCATCATTTTTTTATTTTTTTAGTTGAAGTATAGTTGATTTACAATGTTGTGACAATCTCTGTTGTATAGCAAAGTGACTCAGTTTTACACATATATACATTATTTTTTTAATATTTTTTTTCCATCGTGATTTATCCCAGGAGATTGAATATAGTTCCCTGTGCTATACAGTAGGAGCTTGGTATTTGTCCATTCTAAATTTAATAGTTTGCGTCAACCAACCCCAAACTCCCAGTCTATCCCTCTCCCCACTCCTTGGCAAACACAAGTCTGTTCTCTGTGTCTGTGAGTCTCTGTTTTGTAGATAGGTTCATTTGTGCCATATTTTAGATTCTACATAAAAGTGATATCATATGGTATTTGTCTTTCTCTTTTTGACTGACTTCACTTAGTATGATAATCTCGAGTTACATCTACGTTGCTGCAAATGGAACTATTTTGTTCTTTTTATGGCTGAGTAGTATTCCATTGTTTATATATAACACATCTTTATCCATTCATCTGTTAATGGACATTTAGGTTGTATCCATGTCTTGGCTATTGTAATTAGTGCTACTATGAACAAAGGGGTGCATGTATCTTTGTGAATTACAGTTTTATCTGGGTATATGCCCGGAAGGGGGATTGCAGGATCATATTCCCCATCATTTTAAACCCACTGTATCTTGTTTCCCGCATAGCACTTACCACCATAAGCAATTTATGTTCATGTCTGCCTTTCCCCTAAGCCTGCGCTATCCAATAGAGTAGCCACAAGTGTCTGATTCATTAAAATCAAATAGAATCAAAATTTCAGTTCCTTAGGCTAGCCACATTTCAAGTGCTCAGTAGCCACATGCAGCTAGTGGCTACCCCACCTCACAGTGTGAACATTTCCATCATCACAGAAAGTTCTAGCCTGCAGCTTGGAGAGCAGGGCAACATCTCCTCTACTCACCAACATGTACTCTGTGATCACCGAGGTGTCTGGCATATGGTAGGGGCTCAAGGAATATTTACTGAATGAATTCACACATGTGTACACAGTCCTAAATGGAGATTCCCTCTTCCTGTCAAAGACCCCTTTCAAATGCCACCTCTTTCTTGAAGTCTTCTCAATATCCTTCCCTTCCCCTTTCTCCCAGCTGGAACGCTTATATCTCTGTCACAGACAGGTCCTTATGGCGCACCATCCTGTGTTTGCTGCAAGCACTTTTACCCCACACTGGCTATGAGATAAGACAAGAGGAGGAATGGTCCAGGCTGCATCTCATCAAGACCCCCTTCCATCCATCTCTTTGGAGGCAGCAGAACAACTGCATTAAAAGCACGGGCATTGGACACAGGCAATCCTGGCTCACACCCAGCTCTGCCTCTTACTAGCAGTGACTTTGGGGAGCTTGTTAAACCTCTTTGAGCCTCCATTTCCTCATCTGTAAAATGTGGGTAATAATGCAAGCTTCACTGCTATTAAAAGTAAAAGAACGCATGTCAAAAGTGTTGCAGTGATCCTTTGAGGGCATTGCCTACCTTAGCAGAAGTAGGATTCATTTACATCCCACCAGCTGTATACACAGGCTTATGTGAAAACTCCAGCTTGTTCCTAACTTATTCCAAAGATGTCTGAAATTCTTGATACATAGGTGCTTCAGATCACTGCCCAGATGGCCTAATGATTAACAAGGCCCTGATCCTAGCTAGCCCCATGGCTGCAAGTCAGGAGCAAAACAGCTGATGGCTGTATCTTAGAAATTAGTCAGATGATACTAAAAGACTAGTAGTCATACCAAAATTTTGCTAAAAGCAAGCTATGTTTACCTGTGAGCCCCAGGCAAGGCCTCAGAGGTTGTATCACCCAAGATGGGGTGGGGTCCATGTCTGACTCTACTTGGTCCTCCTGGCTTGAGTCTCTCCAGGTAGGATGAGGGGGGAAAAGGCCCTGGCCAAAATGAATGATCAGAAAGGAAGGAGCAGTCCCCATGAGGATGCTCAGGAGGATGTAGGAGGGGAGATTATAGGGAATTTAACCCTCGAGAAAAATACAGCATGTGCAGTGCTAAAGTCATGGAATTTGATGCCAAACTGCCTTGGTTCAATCCTAGGCTGCTCCTCACTGGCCGGGTGACCTTGACCAAGTTATTTGTCCTCTCTATGCCCTTGTCTGTGTAAGCAGTGGAAATGGTAGTACCTATGTCAATGGTTCTTTGGGGGAGTAAATTAGTTAATATTATATAATGCTTAGAATAAAGCCTGGCACCTGTTAAGGTCTGTACATGTTTGTTACATAAACTGGGAAAGAGAGTGGAGGAGGGCTAAGAACTGGGTCTGGGGACTCTCCCTCCCCCCTTTGCCCTCTCCCCTTTCCTATGTCACCTTACAAAACCTTCTTCCCACTTTCTCCAAAGCCCTCTGCACCCAAGCATCCCACCCCCCAATTCTAGGCAGATTCCATCAGACCCCAAGTGGCTCTGAAGGAAATACAGGTGATTGAAACATGGGGATAGAGGCTCATCATCAGCCAGAGTGTGGGCATTAAAACTGCAGTGAGGGTTCTAGAGGGTCTCACAGAGGCCGAGAAGTGCTCAGAATGCTTTCTGAATGAGTGCATCTTTGTTCAATTGGAAATCTTAATGCAGCATATAATTCTCTGGGTAGGCCTCATATGGCCATAATTTGGCTTTTTTAAAATACTGAAATAACACTGGTACATTAGCAAAAATCACCTACATTTCAGTACAATACACAGTACCAGAACACTGGCATATTAAATTTTAAGAAGTCTTAGAATCCCCTTATCACTCTCAGATTTCATGGCCAAGAGCCCCTTGGGAAGAGAATTCATGGCATGTCCACTGAGGCAGCCTCTCAGTTGTGAAGCCTGGGGCTGGGGTGGGAGTCAGAGAGGAAGGAGAAAGGAAGAAGAGAAGAAATCATTGAAATAGACAGATGAGCATCAGGCCTAAGGAAGGCAGCATAAGAGCCCCCGAAGATGCCCACATTTTAGTCTTCAGGATGTGTGAATATAACCTTGAGAGGCAAGAGACTTGCAGGTGTGATTCCATTAAGGTTTCTTTCCAGATTATTCTGGATTTTCTGTGCAGGCCCAATGATATCCTTATATCAGGATTCTGCAGGATCATTATAAGAAGGAGGCAGGAGAATCAGAGTCAGGGAAAGAGATGACAATGATGACAGAAGCAGAAATTGAAGTGACGCAAGGCCACGAGCTAAGGAATGTGGGAGGCCTGGAGAAGCTAGAACAGGCAAGAAGACAGATTCTTGCCCCCTCACAGAAGTAACACAGCCCACTCACCCATGTTCTACTTCTGAACTCTAGAACTGCAAGGCCATACATTTGTTGTCTTCAACCACAAAGTTTGTGGTAATCCATCACAACAAGGATAGGAAATTCATACAGAATCCAGGGACTTCCCTGGTGGTCCAGTGGCTAAGACTCCGAACCCCCAATGCAGGGGGCCCAGGTTCAATCCTTGGTCAGGTAACCAGATCCCACAAGCCACAACCAACAGTTCACATACTGCAACAAAGATTGAAGATCCCACATGCTGCAGTTAAGACCTAGTGCAGCCAAATAAGTAAATTTTTTTTTAAATACAGAATCCATAACCGATAGGAGGGTGATTGATTTAACAAAGATTTATTGAAGTCCTACCCTGTGCCAGGCATTGCTCTGGGCACTAGGGAGGTGGACAAAGTCACTCTCCAAAGCTTCTCATTCTAATGAAAAGAGACAGATAAATAAATGAATAAAATAAGAAAGGGTGACATGAATGTTACTAGTTACAGAAAGGGGCTCCTGTAGATTGCATGGTCAGGGAAAACTGTCATAGGAAGAGACTAGAATGATGAAGAGCCAGTCACGTACAGATCCAGGAGAAGAGCATCTCAGACTATATGGTTAGCCTTTGCTCTGTAACAAACCACCCCAGAACTCAATGGTATAAAACTACCCTGTATTTGCTCCCACTTTTGCAATTTTGGCAGAACTCAGTGACAACAGCGCATCTCTGCTCCATGTCTCATCAGTTGAGATGATCCAACTGGGGCTGGAGAGGGTATTTCCAATATGGCTCATCCAGATGTCCCAGCAAGTTGGGAGCCAGACACTGTTCTAGGCGCTTCCACATCCACTAGCCTCCCTCTATCTTCCCAACAGTAGAGTGATTAAGAATTGAGAGCATCAAATGCCAGGCAGAATAATTTATACCAGGCACCCAAAGAGCTGCATGATGTGGTGGTCCCTGGTGTGTCAGAGACACACAGTGGTCAGTTGTCACCGCTGCTGTTTCTAGAACTCAGATCATAGGAGGCACTTCCTGTGTGCCAGGCACACATTCTAAACTTTCCATGTGTTATCTCATTATATCTTCACAGTAGCCTTATGAAATAAGTCCCCACACTACAGATGGGAACACTGAGACCCAAAGTCACAAAGCTAGAAATTGGCAGATTTAGAATTTGAACCCAGGAAGGTTAACTCCAGGGACCACTACCCTATACTACCACACAGCCATCATCTGGAATACCCAGATCTAAGGATGGCTTCCCTCTTACGGAGGGAGGCACAGGAGATACGATAGACTTTTCTGAAGAGGGGCACAGACCAAGGCAGCATGATGCTTCAGGAAGAGAACCTGCTTGGAGCAACACATACACACTTACTATATATAAAATAGATAAACAAGGACATCCTGTATAGCACAAGGAACTATACTCAATATTTTGCAATAACCTATATGGGAAAAGAATCTGAAAAGGAGCTCAGATATATATGTGTAAGACTGAATCACTTTGCCGTGTACCTGAAACTAACACAACATTGTAAATCAATTATACTTCAATTTAAAAAAAAAAAAAAGGAACCAGCTTGAGAGTAAGATCAATGCGGGGCCAAGGTCTGACTACCACTTCTTAGCTACAAACCACAGTGAAAAACCTTACATTCACTGAGCCTCCACTTCCTTTCAATAACACAGAGATCCTCATTTATTCATTCATGCATTCATTCAACCAATAGATATTGCTGCTGCTGCTGCTAAGTCGCTTCAGTCTGTCCGACTCTGTGCGACCCCATAGACGGCAGCCCACCAGGCTCCTCCATCCCTGGAATTCTCCAAGCAAAAACATTGGAGTGGGTTGCCATTTCCTTCTCCAATGCATGCATGCATGCTAAGTCGCTTCAATCATGTCCGACCCTGTGCGATCCTATGGTCAGCAGCCCACCAGGCTCCTCTGTCCATGGGATTCTCTAGGCAAGAATACTGGAGTGGGTTGCCATTTCCTTCTCCGGCAATAGATATTGAGAGTCTTTTATATGTCAGGAACTATGCCACAAGAGACACACATTCACTCTCCCGGGTCCTCATGAATCTGACATTCTAACTAGGAAGACAAATGAGAAAATAGGTGAACACACAAAATAGATTTAAGCCCTAATGAGCACCATGAGGAAATTAGCAAGAACGGAGGGAAAGGGGCAGGAAGAGGATCTCCTTCGGATGAGAACGGTCACGGTAAGCATGAGAAGGAGCTGGCCACGCAGAGAGGAGAAGCGAGAACACCCAGACAGGGGAAAGGGCAGGGGCCAGAACCCCAAAGAAGTTTGAGAACAGCCTAGCAAAGCTGGTGTGCAGTGAAGGGATCATCTCGGAAGACGCTCATCACTCTTCCCGGCTTGTCATGAGCTTGAAAAGGGATCCCGCCTGGAAGGCAGGAGGCATGACAACACCCGACACTTAATAAATGTGAGTTTCCTTTTCTCCCTCCGCGAGCTGGGCGCTCTGAGTCCAGAGAGAGAGGCTCCTTCTCGGGGAGGGGGTAGGGGCAAAACTTCCGGGCATCTTCAGCCACGAAGCCCCGATGGCTCCTCGAGGTCCCTGGGCTCCAAGTCTGTTTGCCACCATCCCAGTGCGCACTTTCTCCCTTTGTCTAATTATTCCTAATTGGGAGAAAAATTGTTTGGCAAATCGGCTGGCATCTCCTCCGCTCCGGTGTCCTAGCAACCCAGCTCTCAGGGGTGACACGGGAGAGGAGACGCTCTGCCGCCTCCGCAACTGCAGGGAGCGCCAAGGAAGGGCGGGTGCCACCGCGACGCCCCCAGACTGGCGGCTCCCCCGCCCCTGCGCCCCTCTCCGCCGCACCCCGTCCCCACCCGCGTGCGCACACACCCGCGTGCGCGCACACCCGCACACAGACGCACGCACACCCCCTCCGCCGAGGCCGCCCGCTCCGGCCCTCCCTGAAACGTCACCCCAGCCTTTCCGGAAAGCAGAAGGTGTCTCAGAAATAGATTTCTAATTTTCCAGCCACCTGCTCGGCTGAAAGATATTCTGGAGTTTATAATTACTTTTTAGGCGCTTACTAGAGTCTAGTTTCTAGTTTCTAGGTGCATCTCGGTGCACCTCTTAATATGTGTGTGGATAAATCGCAGCTTCCGGCTTAGCTGGGGTGGCCGGACAGGCCCCCAGCCAGGCCCCGGGGAGGAGACTGCCTTCCAGCTGCGCTCAGGCTCTTTAAGAAAAGCAACCCTGACCTCGAGGGTGTGGGAAGGCGTGAATGAGATGATGTGGGTACGGCTCCTGTAACAGGCCCCAGGAAGTTCGCCGAGATTAGTTAGCAGCTGTAGTAACAGTTTTCATGAAAACAGATGGCATGGCCTCCACCTTCTGGAAGCATGCAGACTCGGGGGCCAGGCCTCCGAGGCAGAAACGCCTTTGGAAGCCACAGAGTGTGGTGGCGAGACCAGAGTTCAAGTCCCCACCGCACCAGTAAGTGGCCGTGTGATCATGGCGAGTTATTCACCACCTCAGTGCCTCGGCCTCCCCTCCGGGGAAGTAGAGATAATGATGTCTCCCACCTCAGAGGGTTGTGAAGGGACTTAAAACAGTTAATTCATGGAAAGCGCTTAGCGTGGTACCTAGCTTATGGTGAGCACCAAGTATTCTATTACTGTTACTATTTTTTTTTTAAATCACAGAACAGCTCCCCAGGGCCAAGAAAGCCCTTTGTGGGTAACAAGAAACACCGATGGCTTCAGGGAGCTTACAAACCAGAGCAGAGGTCTCCCGGGGAGGAAAATTATCCACATATTGTAACTTCCTCTTTTATTTTTATCTCATCCTTTTTCATTTGTATTTCTTGTATGCCTTACAATGAGTATATTATATATATATATATATATATATATATATATATAGCCTCATTCAAGCATGTTTCAAGGACAGGAAAACATGATTCAAAAAAGGTAGGAGAGAGGGTGAGTAAAAACAAATTATTTCAAATGGAAGGGGCCCTAAGAGTCATTCAGTCAACCCACAGACACTTTTCACACGTGGAGACACTGAAGGCCAGCAAGGGAACCACCCTCAACTCAAAGTCTCACCAGAAACAAGGAGCCAAAGCCCGAGAAATCCCAGAGAGCCAAAGAAGCTGGGGCCACAGGACTCCTGGGAGACAAGGACGCCCATGGGCAGTGCAGTCAGGAAGGCTTCCTGGAGGAGGGCATGGGAACCGAACTTTGAGTGAAAGAGCAGGGTCACATCTGGGCAAACCCAAAACAGAGAGGAGGAGCCATTGCTTAGAAAGGCCCCTACATGGGCTCCCCAAGGGTCATGATGTGGGAGGACACGCCCCCAGGTCCTGGGCCGTTGACCGTGGCACTTACTCTCAGGTGCCCTCTCCTCCCCTCCTCCCCTCCTCCCCTCCTCCCCCACTCCCCTCCGTCTGCCTGTCTTCTTTGGGTCAGCCTCTGTCTTTGCTGAGGTCTGTGGTCTCATTCTCTGACCTGGGGCAAGGGGCCGGGGCCGGGGTGGGGGGGGTCTCCTCCCTGGATCTGCATTGTGGGTCCTTGTCTCTCTGGGTCTCTCGACCTCCTCAGTTTCTCTGCCGCAGAGTATGCCTGTGGGTTGACTTGACTGTCTGTCAGCTCCTGGGCCTGTTTCTCCAAGTTTCTCTCTCTCTCTCTGCTTCTGAGTATGTATGAATGGGGGCGATACACACCTGGGTTTCTTCATCTCGGGGTCTGTCTGCCTGACTTCTCTCTAGACCTCTCTTTAAGCTGGTGATTCTCAGTCAGGAGACCAGAAACATTTCTTGGAAATTTGATAGAAATACATATTCTCGGCGCCTCCTCCCCACAAAGATTCTTTCCTTAACCAAATTCGGTTCACACTCCTTTGAGCTCGTACAACTGAGCTCTTTCCCAGTGGTTTCCACGTTCATCTTTGCATTGTCTGATTTTAGCAAGAATCCTGCTAAATCAGTTTAACCAGAAGCCCCTACTCTCTCAATAGATACCTGATCCATTTCCTCATCCTCCACCATCCCCCACGGGATGTCTGATCACCCTGGCCTGCCACCAGCAAGAAGTCCTGCTAAGTTGATTTAGCCAAAATCTCCACTCACCCCTGATGTTTCCACTTAGCAATTTTTCACCCACTGACCCCGCCCACTCTGCTCTTTGGATATAAATTCCCACTAGCCCAGTCTCCGTCCCTCAGTGCAGAATCCCATGGCAGCACACTTGGTACCTATCCAGGTATCACCCCCACACCACACCCCAAATAAAGTCTTCCTTACTGTGCTCTAACAAGCAGCATTGAATGTTTTTTGCCTTTAACACCCCAGACAGACTGAATCTGAACGCTGGAGACGGGCCCAAGTAATCTCTGTTTCTATAAGCTACCCCACCCCCCAGCCCCAGGTAGCAGGGGGTGTCAGATGAGTTTAAGCATCAAGTCAATCTTTCTGGCTCTGTTCAGAGTGGGGATTGGAGGTGGGCTCCTTACTCTCAGCCTTGTCTTTCACCGTGTCACTGTCCCTCTAGGTCTGTGTCTGTCACATCAGAGGCCACAACAGGAAGCAGCTGCATCCCCAGGGTGTCCCTCCCTTGCTGCCCTCTGTCCCCAGCGGCTCAGATGCAGACAAAGAGCAGACAGCTGAGAAAAGGAGAGCTGCCCAATTAGAAGCGCACAGCAGCTTGTTGACTGACCACAAAGCCTGGGAAGTCTGCTCTGGATTAACTGGGAGAAACATCCACTGCTCCTTCTGCTGGAGAGGTTCACACGCCTCTGGTCAGATCACCTATTCCAGCTGAAGCACAAAATCACCTGGTGCTTTAAAGAAAGCTGCCGGTGTAGCAACATGGACGGACCTAGAGACCGTCATACCGAGCGAAGTAAATCCGACAGAGAAGGAGAAATATCTTGTGACATCCCTTATATGGGGAATCTAAAAAGAAATGATACAAAGGTAGAATAGCCATTTTGACAATATTAATTCTTCCAATCCATGAACACGGTATGTTTCTCCATCTGTTTGTGTCCTCTTTGATTTCTTTCATCAGTGTTTTATAGTTTTCTATGTATAGGTCCTTTGTTTCTTTAGGTAGATATACTCCTAAGTATTTTATTCTTTTTGTTGCAATGGTGAATGGTATTGTTTCCTTAATTTCTCTTTCTGTTTTTTCATTGTTAGTATATAGGAATGCAAGGGATTTCTGTGTGTTAATTTTATATCCTGCAACTTTACTATATTCATTGATTAGCTCTAGTAATTTTCTGGTAGAGTCTTTAGGGTTTTCTATGTAGAGGATCATGTCATCTGCAAACAGTGAGAGTTTTACTTCTTCTTTTCCTATCTGGATTCCTTTTACTTCTTTTTCTGCTCTGATTGCTGTGGCCAAAACTTCCAACACTATGTTGAATAGTAGTGGTGAGAGTGGGCACCCTTGTCTTGTTCCTGATTTCAGGGGAAATGCCTTCAATTTTTCACCATTGAGGGTGATGCTTGCTGTGGGTTTGTCATATATAGCTTTTATTATGTTGAGGTATGTTCCTTCTATTCCTGCTTTTTGGAGAGTTTTAATCATAAATGAGTGTTGAATTTTGTCAAAATGGCTATTCTACCCAAAGCAGTCTATAGATTCAATGCAATCCTTATCAAGCTACCAACGGTATTTTTCACAGAACTAGACCAAAGAATTTCACAATTTGTATGGAAATACAAAAAACCTCGAATAGCCAAAGTAATCTTGAGAAAGAAGAATGGAACTGGAGGAATCAACCTGCCTGACTTCAGACTCTACTACAAAGCCACAGTCATCAAGACAGTATGGTACTGACACAAAGACAGAAATATAGATCAATGGAACAGAATAGAAAGCCCAGAGATAAATCCACGAACCTATGGACACCTTATCTTTGACAATGGAGGCAAGGATATACAATGGAAAAAAGACAACCTCTTTAACAAGTGGTGCTGGGAAAACTGGTCAACCACTTGTAAAAGAATGAAACTAGAACACTTTCTAACACCATACACAAAAATAAACTCAAAATGGATTAAAGATCTAAATGTAAGACCAGAAACTATAAAACTCCTAGAGGAGAACATAGGCAAAACACTCTCCGACATAAATCACAGCAAGATCCTCTATGACCCACCTCCCAGAATATTGGAAATAAAAGCAAAAATAAACAAATGGGACCTAATGAAACTTAAAAGCTTTTGCACTACAAAGGAAACTATAAGTAAGGTGAAAAGACAGCCCTCAGATTGGGAGAAAATAATAGCAAATGAAGAAACAGACAAAGGATTAATCTCAAAAATATACAAGCAACTCCTGAAGCTCAATTCCAGAAAAATAAATGACCCAATCAAAAAATGGGCCAAAGAACTAAACAGACATTTCTCCAAAGAAGACATACAGATGGCTAACAAACACATGAAAAGATGCTCAACATCACTCATTATTAGAGAAATGCAAATCAAAACCACAATGAGGTACCATTACACGCCAGTCAGGATGGCTGCTATCCAAAAGTCTACAAGCAATAAATGCTGGAGAGGGTGTGGAGAAAAGGGAACCCTCTTACACTGTTGGTGGGAATGCAAACTAGTACAGCCGCTATGGAAAACAGTGTGGAGATTTCTTAAAAAACTGGAAATAGAACTGCCATATGACCCAGCAATCCCACTTCTGGGCATACACACTGAGGAAACCAGATCTGAAAGAGACACGTGCACCCCAATGTTCATCGCAGCACTGTTTATAATAGCCAGGACATGGAAGCAACCTAGATGCCCATCAGCAGATGAATGGATAAGGAAGCTATGGTACATATACACCATGGAATATTACTCAGCCATTAAAAAGAATTCATTTGAACCAGTCCTAATGAGATGGATGAAGCTGGAGCCCCTTATACAGAGTGAAGTAAGCCAGAAAGATAAAGAACATTACAGCATACTGACACATGTATATGGAATTTAGAAAGGTGATAACGATAACCCTATATGCAGAACAGAAAAAGAGACACAGAAATACAGAACAGACTTTTGAACTTTGTGGGAGAATGTGAGGGTGGGATATTTCAAAAGAACAGCATGTATACTATCTATGGTGAAACAGATCACCAGCCCAGGTGGGATGCACGAGACAAGTGCTCGGGCCTGGTGCACTGGGAAGACCCAGAGGAATCGGGTGGAGAGGGAGGTGGGAGGGGGGATCGGGATTGGGAATACATGTAAATCCATGGCTGATTCATATCAATGTATGACAAAACCCACTGGAAAAATAATAATAAAATAATAATAAATAATAAATTAAAAAAAAAGAAATGATACAAAGGAACTTATTTACCAAACAGAAACTGACTCACAGACTTAGTCGCCAGAGGGGAAGAGAGAGTTAGGGAGTCTGAGATCAACATGTACACACTGCTGGATTTAAAAATGAATAACCAGCAAGGTCCTACTGTACGGAACAGGGAATTCTGCTCAATGTTAAGTGGCAGCCTGGATGGGAGGGGAGTTTGGTGGAGAAGGGGGCCATATATATGTATGGCTGAGTCCCTTTGCTGACCACCTGAAACTTTCACAAAATTGTTAATCAGGTATACTCCAACATAAAATAAAATCTTAAAGATAAATAAATAATGCTGCCAGGAAAGACTGCTGGAGATTCTGATACAGTTGGTCTGGGCGAAAGGCTGGACGTCAGCATTTTTAAG
The DNA here is from genome assembly GCF_033118175.1 of Dama dama. Classification (NCBI taxonomy): domain Eukaryota; kingdom Metazoa; phylum Chordata; class Mammalia; order Artiodactyla; family Cervidae; genus Dama; species Dama dama. Next base: position 107,542,464 of record NC_083700.1, on the reverse strand, counting down.
CACTACCTGGGTGATTCTAATGTGCAGAGAGCAAAGTCCTAATGTAACCCTCATTACCCCCCTTAGAGATGAACATAGGGATCCCTCTTTTACAGATGGAGAAACTGAGGCTCACAGAGGGAGTGCTTGAGCAAAGTCAGGTAACTAAAGTGGCATAGCTGAAGTTTGAACCCAGAGCTGTGGTCCATGGTCTTTATTCCACTCTGTGCTTGCATTTGGCATGTAATACTGTCATTCTTTGTGACTCACTCACTTCTGGTCTCCCAGAGTGGCTGTGTGTTCTCTTTCCAGCCAAGACAATGGCACCCCCGACACACACACCCCACCACAGTTCTCTGCCCTGGCCCTGGACAACCAGTTCTGCATCTCCAAAACAGCTGACCCCTCCCAGCAAGTGAACTCTCCTCCCTGGGCTGTTTGCAAGATTATTATTTCCCCACCAGGGAGAGTTCCTTCCTGATAACTCCTGGAGTGCCTTCCTACAGCCCTACTCAAGTAAACACTCTTCCCCAGGCCCAAGCCCCAGAATCTGGCTGGCTGATTTCACTTTACAAAAGGCTGGTGTTTGCTTTCTCTTGGAGTCCAGCACCCCAAGCTTTGTAGCTACAGTGCTGACAGCAGCCTGATTCCCTGACAACGATGTCTTAGACCTACCGCAGAAGTGCCCCAACCCACAGGAGCGACCCCAGACCTGCGGGGGGGGGGGGGGGGGGGTGGACCACAGGCCCTCTTAAGCTCAAAATGTCTTTCAAGCCTCATATTTTCTCTTTAAAGCCTTGTCAACTTTGCATTCTACTCCATCATGCATCACAAGTTTGTTTCAATATAAAAATCATGCCAATTGATTGAATTCTGATAAGGAACATGTGTTACTTTTGTAATGTAAAATATTCAATTAGTAAGTAAATAAAAGGCTTCTAATTCCTTACCATCAAGTAAAAGTGATGATCCAGGGAGATGCGAGGTTTACTCTGTGGCTTTATGAATTCCCAACACACCTGGGGTGTACCCAGGGGCATCCCATAATATATTTATTCTTTCTTTCACTGACTCATTCAACAAATATTCTTAGGGTAACTACAGGGCCCCAGGCATGGGGCTCAAGTCTGAGGATATGATGGTGCCTAAAAGAGAAATGCTCTCTGCCTCCAGGGAGCTTCCAGTCCACTCAGGGGACCAAGATGTTACAAAACACACATACACACACAAATAAAAGTGTAATTAATAACATAATAAATGCACTGTAAAAAAAAAAAAAAAGCAAAGGATGCATTAAGCAAGAATAATGGAGGGAACTAAACTTAGTTCCAAAGGAGTGACATTTAAACTGAGACATAAAAGATGGACAGGAGTTTGGCAGGTAAAAGGGAGTAGTGGGAGAATGTTCCAGACATAGGTAATAGCCCAGGTGAAGAAGGAGAAAGAGACAAACCCAAACATTTCAAGAGGCTCAGAGATGACTCCTTCATCGTCTGCAGCCAGAGCTCCGAGGCTAGAAGCAGGAGCAGGCCACTTCACGAGCCCTGGGAGACAGCCAGGCACTCTGCCAGCCACAATCCAGCTGCAGTCTCTGGGCACAAGGCCACCTGTGATCACACAGCTAGCTTCCAGCTCCACACCGGCCCTGAAGGAGAACCTAGAACCAGGTGGGGTGAGGTCTGGTGAGACCCATGGATTAAGCCCTTGATGGCAAAGCGCAGGACTGTGTCAACTCTAGCTCAGGACCAAACCCAAAAGAATCCTAGGGGCTTCCCCACATCTTATCTGAAGTCTGACAACAGTATCTTCAGGGCACATGGATGTAGGTAAGCAACCTTTAGGAACCATAGGGCCAGCTGCCCTCTGAGCCCAGGTCTGGTCAGAGGTTCTGTCTGTTGCCAAAGTCAACACCTCACCTTGTGTTCCAAGTGTGGACCTTTGACCCCTGGTCCTGATTTGCGGCCCTAATGAATGAATGAAAGTCACTTAGTCGTGTCCAACTCTTTGCGACCTCGTGGACTATACAGTCCATGGAATTCTCCAGGCCAGAATACTGGAGTGGGTAGCCTTTCCCTTCTCCAGGGGATCTTCCCAGCCCAGGGATTGAACCCAAGTCTCCCACATTGCAGGTGGATTCTTTGCCAGCTGAGCCACAAGGGAAGCCCAAGAATCCTGGAGCCGGTAGCCTATCCTTTCTCCAGTGGATCTTCCCAACCCAGGAATCAAACTGGGGTCTCCTGCATTGCAGACGGATTCTTTACCAACCGAGCTATCAGGGAAGCAGCCCTGATACACTCCTGGCAAACCAGCCCAAGTAGGATTGGGGGCTGCCCCCGTCCTGTCAGGGCCAGACCTGTGTCCTGAGCGCTGAGAAACCACAGCAGTGATGGGGTCCCTCAGGGGGTCCGCGCTGAGCCCAGTTGCTCAGGGTGACTCCCACAGCTACCCAGAGGCCTGGCTGGTTCCCCTCCAGGACCCTGGCCTCCTCCCAGCTGGACTACTGCCCCAGCTTCCTGCCTGGACTTTCAGTTTCCATCATCCTGCCTCCCGGAGCCAGAGTGACCTTTCTAAAAACACACATCTGATAGTGTTACTTCCCTGCTTCAAACATTTCTGTGAGCTTTGCATCACCTTAGGATAAAGTCCAAGCTCCTTGGTAAAACTCAGGCAAATTCTGCACCCCCAGCCCACCCCTCTGCTCCCATCTTCCAGAAAAAAAAAAAAAAAAAAGACTTGTAAAGGAGGAGAGGACACAGGAGAAGGCTGAGGGGAGCATGTAGGAAAGCATTCAGAGGCAGGAGACAGGCTGGAACGTCCCAAATCTTGGGCCTGACCGCCCCTCCACCCACCCAGCTGGCAGCAGAGAATGGCGCCTCTGCTGGTTCTGATGGCGGCCAACCTGGGCCTCTGCTGCCACCCAGAGGCTGAACGGATCATCGCAGGCAGGTGAGCTGGTCACAGCGACCCAGAGGGGAGCCCCTCTCCCCAGGACTCCTCAGTGGTGAACAAGGTCGGGTCAAGAGGGCAGGGGAGGAGGCGGAGGGCAAAAGCAATGGTCTCAGTCAAGGGTGACAGTGTCAGGATCCAGCTTAAAGGGTCCTAAGCACAAATCTATTATGCGTCTGTCATAATGCTTTGTAATTTACCTGTTTCCACATCAGGAAGAGAAGGGGATGACAGAGCATGAGATGGGTGGATGGCATTACCGACTCGATGGACATGAGTTTGTGCAAGCTCCAGAGGTTGGTGATGGACAGGGAAGCCTGGCGTGCTGCAGTCCATGGGGTCACAAAGAGTCAGACACGATGGAGCCACTGAACTGTTCCCACATTTGACTCCCCCACTAGACCCTATAATTTGAGGTCTCTGCTCACAAAATAATCCCCTACCCTCTAGTCATCCAGCCTCCCCAGCCTCTCCTACCCTTATCACTCTGCCTTTTTCTTTCCAAACCCGAGGATCCTGGGAAACTGTCTCAGGACAACTAACTCCAGTCTAGCTTCAGCCTGTCCACACACCACTGCACCACCACCACCCGCCTGCCTGAAGTGGTTCCTGCCTCTCTCACCACCACCTGTGGTCCTGTAATTTATTCATTCGTGAAATATGGAGAGCCTGCTAGGTACCTGACTACACACTAGACCCTGGAGTGACCATGGTGAGCAGACAGACAAGGCGCCCCTCTCATGGAGCCTACCTTCCAGCTGGGGCAGACAGACAAATGAACATGGTAATTTCACGTGGTGATACATTGAGTGATGAGTCAGAGTACTAGGAGAGTGCCATTGAGGAGATCAACTGTGGCTAGGGAAGACCTCTCTGAAGCCGGGTGTAATTTTTTTGGGGGGGGGCGGAGTATAATTGCTTTGTAATGTTGTGTTAGTTCTACTGGACAACAAAGTGAATCAGCTATATGTAAACTTATATCCCCTCCTTCTTGGACCTCTCTTCAAACCCCCCATCCCACCCTCTAGGTCATCCCAGAGCACCAAGCATGTTCCCACTAGCTATCTGTATACACATGGTAGTATATATATGTCAATCCTATCTCCCAACTAATCCCACCCTCCACTTCCTCCCCTAGGTATACATGTTCGTTCTCTATTCCTGCCCTGCAAATAGGTTCATTTGCACCGTTTTTATAGACAAATATCACATGTTAACACATATATGTGGAATCCAGGTGTTATGGTTTTACAGTATGTCCACAAAGCCTATGAAATATTTCCACCGCTTTCAAAAAGTAGAATCTCTTTGATGGCTCATTTCTAACACAAAGAATATGGCAGAAGAATGTGTTGACCACATACGACTTCCAAGACAGGGCATAAAAGGCACTGTGGCTTCCTCCTGACATGACTCTGTCTTGCTCTTGTTTTCATCCTAGGGGACCAGCCAGTTGTGAAGATGCTCAGGGAGCCCCGTGGAGAGGCCCAGATGGCGGGGACCTGAGGCCTCCTGCCGACAACCATGTGAGTGCACCATCTGGGAAGCATATCCTTCAGGTTCAGTCAAGCCTTTGGATGGCTGAAGCCAGTGCCAATATCCTCACTGCGGCCGCGTGGGAGACCCTGAGCCAAAACTACCTGGCTAAGCCACCCTGGGCCAATTCCGCCCCTAGACACAGCAGGCACAGCGCCCAGGGCCCACAGTACTTTCTAGGACCCACAAACATGTTTTCATTTCCATTCAAGTGAGGAGGAAGAAAGAAATTTTAGGCCAAAAAAAAATGCTTTGATATATAATATGAAGGTAGCTATCTTTACATCAACACAGTCATCAAATGTAATTTTTAATATTCTTTGAAGAAGGACAGGGTCAACAAAGACAAACAACATAATGTGGTGCTAAAGCTGCCCTCCAATTCCTGACCACAGAAACTTTGAGATAACAAATATTTGCTATTTTAGGCTACTAATTGGGAGTAATTAGGCTACCAATTACTAACATGTAATTTGTTACATGTCAAGAGAGCACTAATATACTAGCCTCGGGAAGCGCACTGCAGACAGGAAAGAGCAAACATAAAAGCCCCTGGGGTAGATGCAGTCTTGCTCAAAATGAGTTACTTAACCCCTTTCGGCCTCAGTTTTCTCGTCTGTAAAATGGGGATGATATCATCACAGCTCCCCATTAGGTTGTTGTTGGGGATTGAATGAACAGCATCTGGCACAAAGTAAGCTCTCTATGTTTGCTGTTATTATTCAGCCTCCTCCTGGCCTCTTTTCCTCTTTTCATGTCCTGCTTGCCCCCTATATCTGAAGGCCTGAGTCATCCTCTTACCTCCCACCTAGCCTTCTCCCATCCTGATCTCCACCAACACATCCAGCAAAGAGGTTTCCAGATGGGATTTTGAGCTAGGAGAAGTAGCTGTTCCACAGATGGGGATGGGAGACGTTCAAGCTTTGCACCTCAGTCCTTAAATCACTGCCTTCTTTGCCCGTTACCCACTTCTTTATTAGCTTTATTAAAAGTAATTTTATGTATTTATTTATGGCTGTGCTGGGTTCTCATTGCTGTGACTGCTCTTCTCCAGTTGCCGTGAGCAGAGGCTACTCTCTGGTTGTGGTGCACAGGCTTCTCGTTGCAGCAGCTTCTCTCGTTGCAGAGCAGGGGCCCTAGCTCATGGGCTTCAGCAGGATCAGCTCCCAGGCTCCAGAGCACAGGCTAGGTAGTCATGGTGCATGGGCTTAGTTCTCCGCAACTTGTGGGGTCTTCTGGATCAGGGATCGAACCCATGTCTCCGGCATTGGTAGACAGATTCTTTACCACTGAGCCATCAGGGAAGACCCCATTTGCTAACTTACCCAGATCCACTGAAAGTCTCCTACAATCCTAGAAAATTCCTGACTCTCAGGCAAAGCCCCTACTTTCACTAAAACCCCGCTGTTCTCCCACACATCCCCCTGTGATTCTTCCACCACTGTGACAGCGTAAAGGCCAACGCAGGGCCACAGTCCAAGGTCCCAGACACAGTGGTGGAGAGTGGGTCAAAATTAATTTACAGGGGCTTCCCTGGTGGTCCATTGATTAAGACTCCATGCTCCCAATGCAGAGGACCTGGGTTCAATCCCTGGTCAGGGAGCTAGATTCCACATGCCACAACTAACACTTGGATAAATGGATAAATAGCAGCCAAATAAGTTTTTTTTTTTTTAATAGGATAACAAAAACAAAAAAAAAGTTTACATATATCCACACACACTCCTGTAACCAGAAAGAAGGCTGAACTCACCCTTTGCTTAGGACGAGTCCTTCACGCAGGATCACAAACAGGTTAGGTGGGAGGGCACTGTCCGTGGTGGACTGGCTGGGTGTGGCAGATGTGTCCATCAAGGTTTGCCCCACTTACTGCCCCTGCCCAGTAAACACACCATATTCTATCACGGTAATAACAACAATAATAATAATGATCAGTAGTCTGAGAGGGCTTCTTCTACACCAGGCAGCATCGTAAGGCCTTTCTATGCCCTCAGTCCTCACAGCAGCCACATGGGGAAGGACCATTATTACCTCCAATGATAAACTGAGAGTACGGAAAGGCGAAGTAACTTGCCCAAAGTCACACAGGGGCCAAGTTGGAATTCAAAGCCAAGCACTCCATCAGTAGAGTGCAGCCTGAGCCATACCGGCCTGCGTGCCCTGCCCATTTGGTCCTCAGTTGCTTGGACCCCAGGGTGGCCAGTCCACAGGAGGAGGAGCCGAGTCCATCAGTCGCTCTGTTAGCTCAACTGGCAGCAGGGGGCACAGAGGTCACGGGAGAAGCTGAGCCTCCAGGATGTAGTGGGAACAGATGACCTTTGGGGCCTGGTGTCAGAGAGGACTGAGCAGCAATGCAGACAAGAGCCAAGATGGGCTGATGCAGGAGCTAGAGGGAGAGGAGCCTGAGACAACCTCAGTTCTGCAGCTCCCAAGTTCCAGGCTGCTGGAGGCCTGGTGGTCAAGTGCTTCTGCACTCGGGGACCTAGAAACCCTGCTGCATCTGAAACAGGAGGGAAGGAGACAGGGCACGACTTTTGAAAGAATGATACAGCTCACGGACACAGCATAAACCAATTAGAATCAAATGGGTCCAAGATGGCAGACAGGCCAACTTCGACTAGACCTTGATCCTCAATCAGCCAGCTAAGTGACACATTCAGAGATGCCGAGACAGTTCCAAGGCACCCTCAAAAGACCAAAAAGTGGGCGGTGGCCCAATTCCTGGAAATCTCACCGTCTCCCCAAAACAGTTGGAATAATCCTCCCACTCATTGGCCTATGAAATTACTTCACTTCAGTTCAGTTCAGCTGCTCAGTCGTGTCTGACTCTTTGCGACCCCATGGACTGCAGCACACCAGGCCTCCCTGTCCATCACCAACTCCCGGAGCTTACTCAAATTCACGTCCATTGAGTTGGTGATGCCATCCAGCCATCTCATCCTCTGTCGTCCCCTTCTCCTCCCGCCTTCAGTCTTTCCCAGCATCAGGGTCTTTTCAAATTGAAATAACTTAGCCCTTAAAAACTAACTACCCCTCATTTTTGGGGCTGCCGCACTCACCCTCTGCAATGGCCCGCACTCTTGTCTGTGGAGTATGTTTATCTCTAAACAAATCTGCTTCTTACCTATCACTTTGTCCCTCACTGAATACTTTCTGCAATGAGACATCAAGAACCTGAGCTTCATTATGTCCTGAAACTAGGTACTGTGAGTTTTGGCTGGGTTCAAGTCCCAGCCACGTGGGTTAGGGTCTCAATCTGGGTCTTGGCTGGATTCGAGTCCCAGCACATGGATTCAATTCCCAACCTGGGGTAAACAGTTTCACATCTACAGGAAATCCCGTTTGTGAGGCAAGCTAGGGAAAGTCTCCCATCCTGGCTCTCAGAAGAGCTCTGGCCAGAACATACTGTGTGACCTTGGGCAAGTTACCTAAACTGTCTGAGCCTCAGACTACTGCGTGGGATGGAATTTTGTGAGAACTCAGATACTGTGTGTGGAGCAACTTAGGAGGCTGCCGGCACCTGGTAGGTGTGAAGTAAATGGTAGAGACTTTCAGATTTCTGGTGTTTCTCCCCCACCCACTCCCTTTTAGGTTTTCCCTGGTGGTTCAGACAGTAAAGAATCTGTCTGCAATGTGGGAGACTCGGGTTCGATCCCTGGATTGGGAAGATCCCCTGGAGGAGAGCGTGGCAACCCACTCCAATAGTCTTGCCTGGAGAACCATGGACAGAGGAGCCTGGTGGGCTACAATCCATTTTGGTGAACTGAATCCTGGGTGAGCCCAGTTCAGACTGGGGCTGGGGCCAGGGTGACATTCAGCCAATGGGACCCTAAGTGAGCTGTGTGGCCTGACCGTGGAACCCTAGGTGCCACCTCACATGCCCTGTCCGGGTGAGAACATTGCTGTGGGACACCTGGGTCAACTGTCCACAGCCCAGCTCCTCTCTGGGGCCCTCACCTCTGCCCGGCCATCATCAACTCCCTTCCCTGCCCCCAGCCAACAGCTGGAATCTGCCCCATTGTTTTCCTTTAATAAACTTGTTTGAAGGTAATGTAAAAATTCACATGCAGTTCAGAGAGCTGTTGTATACGCTTTGTGCTTGCGTGCTCAGTCATGTCCTACCCTTTGCGACCCTTTGGGGTGTAGCCCGCCAGGCTCCTCTGTCCATAAGGTTTTTCAGGCAAGAATACTGGAGTGGGTTGCCATTTTCTTCTCCAGGGAATCTTCCTGACCCAGGGATCAAACCCACATCTCTTGCATTGCAGGCGGATTCTTTATAACTGAGCCATCGGGAAGGCTGCCGTATACCCTTCACCTAGTTTGTTTTCCTGTTAACATCTTACACAACGTGGTGGCATGCTTATCAAAACCTCGCTGTTAACATTCACACGGTTCTGTATCCCGAGCTTCAGAGGTATTCAAACTCCAGTGTCTCTGTCTGTTTTCCACTCAGTGTTTAAATTTACTGAGTGTTCTATGCCAAGATAGATGTGTCCCCAACCCAGCTCTGCCCTCAAGGAGTTCACAGCCTGGGGAGGTGTGGGTAGGGCAGGGACCAGATATGGGAAAAAGTTGCTGATTAACGGTGGGAGGAAGCGCGCCTTGCCCTTAGCTCCCTCCCTTAGTGAGGATGAGGGTCTCAGCCTGAGCCAAGGTTTGAGAGACAAGTAATACCGGCCCCCTTGGCTTAGACAGTAAAGCATCTGCCTGCAGTGCGGGAGACCCAGGTTCAATTCCTGGGTTGGGAAGATCTCCTGGAGAAGGAAATGGCAACCCACTCCAGTACTTCTGCCTGGAAAATTCCATGGACTGAGGAGCCTGGTGGGCTACAGTCCATGGGGTCGCAAAGAGTTGGACACGACTGAGCGACTTCACTTTCTTTCTTCACCATCTCCAGAAACCAAGAGCTCTTCCCCAGGTAGTGGCCTGGGAGCTCCTGCAGACCCGCTTCCCAGTTGCTTCCCCATGAAGACAAAGGCTGAGCCATAGAGGGACTGAAGACTGGGCACTCAGGAAGCAGACAGACCGGCCAAAGGCCAGCTCTCCCTCACTGCTGTGTGACTCTGAACAGGTGACTTAACCTCTCTGGGCTTCAGTTCCCTTGCTCTTTCCTTCCCTCTCTCTCCATCTCTCTTTCCGACCCTACTTTTGCGAACTCTGTCAGACTCAGCGGCTTCCTGTCTCTAGTTCCTCTCCCCTCAGTCGCCCCCAGCCTTGGCCCTCCTCCCATCTTAAACCCCTTGGAGTCCCATTAATTTTGAGAGGCTGTCAGTATGGATTGCTGCCTGGCCCAGTCCTGGGGCTCAGAGAACTGTGTAATTATCCACTTGGAGCCGAGGGGAAGCGATAACCAGTTCTTATTCCCTCCTTCCCCGCCCGCCTCACGCTCATCCATTTCCCCGCAAACATCCCCAGGGAAGCTGATTACAGAGAAGCCAGAAGCTGATTACGGGAGAAGCCCACTGGGCCGGGCAGGTGCGGTCCTCATTAGGTTGTAGAAGGTCAAAGGAAGTGAACAGGGGCATCCCTCCCACCTCCACCAGGACCACGGTCCTGTGTCCCTCACCCTCCACCCCACCCGCTCCACCCCCTGCCCTACCCCGTCCCCCCGAACCCCCACCACACCCCACCCCACTGCCCCCCCCCGACCCCCAGCCTGGGCCATTTGTCCACCTGATCATCACAGCTTAATCTCTAGACCATTGTCTCCAGCCTGGAGCTTTCCGGTGTTCCAGCCTCACTCAGCCAGCTCTCCCTGGAACATCTCCACGTGTACATTCCACTGGCCCTTAACTCTCCAAACCTGGACACCCTGTCTCCCCTGCTTCCCCCACACTGCTCCCTCCTGATGTCCCGAAGCACCAGACGGCCAGGTTCTCAGTAACACATCCGACGTCATTCTTGCCCCCCTCCCCTCAGCTAACCCTCAATAAGCACCCATTTCTCTGTTTACCACAGACACCAGCACCAGTTTCCATGTCCTAAAAGTCCCCTGGGAACAGACCCCTTTGTCTGGACTGGCAATGCCCAGGTCTGACTAGATCATCTTCCCCCAATCTCTCTGCCTCTATCCATGGCACCCGTTCTTCCCAGTCATTGATCCCAAACCTCTCTGCCTCCTCCTCCTCCTCCTCCTCACTACCTGCAGCCAAACATTCCCTGTGTTTTGACAGGAGAATGAACTTTGGGGTCAGTAAGAACTGAGCTACCATCCCAGCTTCATCATTTCTTAACTGTCTGACCTGGAGCAGATGGTTTCACCTCTGAGCCTCCGTTTGCTCACCTGCAAAATTGTTGGGAAGATGAGTTGTAAATGTCCAAATTACCATCTCAAATGACTGTAGAGCCGGGCAAGTCCCATACAGGAGTGAAGAGGCCTGGTGGGGTCAGTTCAAACTGGAGAGCGGAGGCCTTGTCAGAAAGGGGCTGTGCGGTGCAGTCTCTCAGCTGTGTCTGCCTCTTTGGGCCCCATGGACTGCAGCCCACCAGGCTCCTCTGTCCATGGGATTCTCCAGGCAAGAACACTGGAGTGGGATGCCACGCCCTCCTCCAAGACATTAAACCCAGGCACAGTGAAAATATTATGCTTAATGTGAATGACTCTTAGACATGCCTATATTATATTAGCAAACAAACATTAATACTAGATATTTAATATTGAATATTTCCCAGTTCACGTGAACCTGGAATTCACTTAGGTTAATTTCTCTTGTATTTAGAATACAGAAGGAGGCAGCCATTCGTAACTCCAGCTATTGATGCCACAGGGGATATGGACCCCGTGTTGCTAAACTTCTAGTTTTTCAAGAGCATCCCCCAACCATCTTTTCATGTGGAATCTCCAGATTTGTATACATTGGCAATTAGTGAAATGTTTCTTTAAGGTCGAGGAATGCCAAACAAAACATTTGCCTCCAGGTCACCAGTTGGTATTCTCTGATGTGTGCAAGGAGTTGGACCCAGTGCACGTCCATAAGTAAGAGTCAATAAACATTAATTCCCTTCCCTGCCCTGCTTATTGATTCTCTCAAAAGGAAAAAAAAAAAATCATTCCCAGCTGCTCTTCCCACTCTACTCCCATCATCATCATTACCTCCAAGCAGTTCTTACTGGCCCTCAGGCGCTGTCCAGTCACAGACAAAGCAGGACTCTGAACCCTCACCCAAGATGCCTCCTGTACCCAGCTCTTCCCTCCTAACCCTCACCTCCCCACACCCCTACCCCCAACCCTCACCACCCCCACTCCACCACCCCCACTCCACCCCTGCCAGTTTTCTGAGCAGAAGGGAGCTCTTTGCTTCTTTGCTTAGGTCTGATCCTTCAAAGCTCTTTCCCTTTCGTTGTCTCAGTTATCCTTTCAACAATTTATAAAGTAATTATTATTGACCCCAATATGCAAATGTGTGAAATAGGTTCTGGAGAGTGTCTGTCAGTCAAAGAACACTTATCGAACACCTACAATCCACCAAACTCTGTTAAATGGCAAACCCAAGGTCACACAGAGTATTCTTGGTTGCAAATGTTGTTGTTATTGTTCAGTTGCTAAGTTAGGTCCAACTGTCTGTGACCCCTATGGACTACAGCACGCCAGGCTCCTCTGTCCTCCACTATCTTCCAGAGTTTGTTCAAATTCATGTCTGTTGAGTCAGTGATGCTATCTAATCATATCGTCTTCTGCTGCCCTCTTCTCCTTCTGCCTTCAATCTTTCCGAGCATCAGGGTCTTTTCCAATGAGTCAGCTCTTTGCATCAGATGGCCAAAGTATTGGAGCTTCAGCTTCAGCATTTCCTTTAGGACTGACTGGTTTGAGCTCCTTGCAGTCCAAGAGTCTCAAGATTCTTCTCTAGCACCACAATTCAAAAACATCAATTCTTTGGCATTCAGCCTTCTTTATGGTCCAGTTCTCACATCCATTCATGACTACTGGAAAAACGGAACTCTAAATTAAACAGACTTGGGCAAAGGAACCATGTAGTAGGGAACAACATTGGGTTCCCAAGACAAATGCAGCCAGGGACACAAGTGCCTTCCGAGCACTCTCTTGCTCTACTTTTGTTTCTGCTTTCCCCTCTGTCCCGGGATTATCATCTCACCCAGCAGAGCAGCGTTTCCAAACAGCAGCCCGCCAGCAGGTCCAGAGCCTCACTTCTCAATGAGCATCCTTGGATGGACACGTTCCCTGCCCATGTTCAAACATCTCAGGGAAGGACCCTTGGTAGATCAGCATGGGTGACTGTCACACTGGGCTGACCCACTGAGCAAGGTTAAGTGTGACTCACGAGCTCAGTTTCAGGTTAGTTTCACCCTGGGCCAGTCAACAGTCCACAGGAGAGCAAACTTATGAGGCTTGCTGGTGAGTGTAAGGATGGCAGAATCGAATCGGGCAGGAATGAGGCTTGTTCAACAACAGATGTCTTAGTTTGAGCCCCCCACAAGGCAAGTCTGAGATACAGATTTGCGAGCAAGTTGCTTTTTAGGGAGGTGATCCCAGGAAATATGGGCATGGGAATGGGGAGTAAGGCCGAGAAGGGTAGGAAGCTGGTGAAGGGTATGTAATTGAGTGAACTGCTGAACTCAGCCTGGGGAAGACTAGGATGTGGTTGAGATAGCAATCTCAACCCACAGGGGAAGAGGCTAGAGGAATCCTTCCCTGACTTCCATCCATCATTATTTGAGGGCTGCCCCTGGGGAGGCATCAACCCCCTGGTACTCCTAGGTTGCCCCATATGCAGGCAGAGGGGTCCCAGAAGCCAAGAGAGCCTCAGCCAAGAGGTGGATGCTGGCCACTGGGCACTGGGGGCCCTCCTGCTATAAATCACCAGGCTTTACAAAGGTCCCGTCAACCATCAAAACAAAGCATGTGAAGGAGAATTGACCTGGTTTCTGACAGCACTCACTACCTGCACTGACCACTGGATGGAACAAAATTTAAATTCAGATCCGTCCAATTGTTTGCAATAAGCCATATGGTCCCCACACCAGGCTGTGACTGCGCAGAGGTGCTCAGCATCCAGGCCAGAGCCCAAAGGGAGGTCCTTGGCCCTGGGATGCCAGCACCAGGGAATGTGGTGACCAGTGGCCAAAACGGCAAGAACTGTACATCGGCCTCCCCACCCTCTGTGAAGGAAGTCACACAAGCTGTTCAAAGACAGCAGGGCACCCGGTGATTGGGGCCATCAGTTCAGTCCTACTGTGGGCCTGGCTGGAGGGATGAGGAGCCGTGGAAGCCTTGGGCCCCCAGCTTCAGCTATTGCGGGTCTCACTGCTGCCAAGATTCAATCTTCCCAGAGTCACAGAAATAGTAGAGAGGCCAAGGGGCAAAACCAGCTCCAGCCCCCTTAGCTAAGAATGGGACCATAGGGAGAACTGTCAGAGGGGGGCTTCCCCCGGCAGTCCAGTGGTTAGGACTCTACACTTCCAATGGAAGAAGTACAGTTTCAATCCCTGGCCCAGGAACTAAGATCCCCCTTGCTGTGCAGCGTGGCCAAAAAGTAAAAGTTTTTTTTTTTTCTCTAATAAATAAGGTGAAGAACCGACAATGGGTCTAGGGCCCCAGGCGAAGAGCATGGCTATGTGCCCACCTGGGGCCAGAAGAAAGTAAGAATATCCACCCAACCAACCAGATAGCCAGAGTCTACAGAGCAGGAAGTAAGAAGGATTGCTGGGGTGGGAATTAAGGCAGCTGAGTTCCATAGCCTGAGCTCTCAAAACTGTATCACTTCAGCACCCTCGTGCCCAAGAATTTGGCAGTGTTCTTGGATTTTTAATTTCGATAACCAGAATCATTCATCCATTCATCTTCAAATGTCCATAAAGCACTTACTGTGTGCCAGGTGGTGGAGATGGAGCAATGAGCATGGTTCCCATTGCCCAACCTTTGGGCCTGGGCCCTGTGAAGATCATAGTCTGAAGGAGAAAAGGACATGAAACACACAAGAACACCGATAACTCTAGGGATGCAGCTGTGATAGGGACACAAGGGAGAAGCACATGCAAAGAGAATAAAAAGCAAAGAACCTGGCCTAGTTACAAGGATTGAGGATGGCTTTTCTGAGAGTGACATTTATGTCTGGAACTTGATGCTAGCTAGCGTGTTCAGCCACTCAGTCGTTTCTGACTCTTTGAGACCCCATGGACTGCAGCACGCCAGGATTCCCTATCCTCCACTGTCTCCCAGTGGTGACTCATGTCTCAAACTCATGCTCAAACTCATGTCCACTGAGTCGGTGATGCCATCCAACCACGTCATCCCCTCTCCTGCCTTCATCTTTCCCAGCCGTCAGGGTCTTTTCCAATAGGTTGGCTCTTCACATCAGGTGGCCAAAGTATTGCAACTTCAGCTTCAGTATCAGTCCTTCCAATGAATATTCAGGGTTCATTTCCTTTCAGATTGATCTCCTTGCTATGCTAGGGACTGTCAAGAATCCAGCACCACAATTCAAAAGCATCAGTTCTTCAACACTCAGCCTTCTTTATGGTCCAACTCTCACATCTGAACATTACTACTGAAAAAACCATAGCTTTGACTATATGGACCTTTGTCAGCAAAGTGATGATGTTTCTGCTTTTTTTAAGATAGTGTCTAGGTTTGACATGGCTTTTCTTCTGAGGAGCAAGCATCTTTTAATTTCAGGCCTGCAGTCACCATCCTCGGTGATTTTGGAGCCCAAGAAGATAAAAATCTGTCATTCTTTCCACATTTTCCCCATCTATTTGCCATGAAGTGATGGGATCAGATGCTATGATCTTAGTTTTTTGAATGTTGAGTTTTAAGCCAGCTTCTTTACTCTCCTCTTTCACTTTTATCAAGAGACTCTTTAGTTACTCTTCACTTTCTGACATTCGAATGGTTTCTTCGTATATCTGAGGTTGTTGGTATTTCTCCCAGCACTCTTGATTCCAGCTTGGGGTTCATCCAGCCTGGCATTTCACACGATGTACTCTGCATAGACGTTAAATAAGCAGGGGGTCAGTATACAGCCTTGATGTACTCCTTTCCCAATATTGAACCAGTCTGTTGTTCCATAACTGGTTCTAACTGTTGCTTTTTGACCTGCATACAGGCCTCTCAGGAGACAGGTAAGGTGGTGTGGTATTTGCATGTCTTTAAGAATTTTCCAGTTTGTTGTGACCTACACAGTCAAAGGCTTTAGCATAGTCTAAATTAAGCAGAAGTAGATGTTTTTCTGGAACTCTCTTGCTTTCTCTATGATTCAACAGATGTTGATAATTTGATCTCTGGTTCCTTGCCTTTCCTAAAACCAGCTTGTACCTCTGGAAGTTCTAAGTTCACATACTGTTGAAGCCCAGATTGAAGGATTTTGAGCATTACCTTGCTAGCATGTGAAATGAGCACAATTGTACAGTAGTTTGACATTCTTTGACATTGCCTTTCTTTGGGATTGGAATGAAAGCTGACCTTTTCCAGTCCAAAATCTGCTGAGTTTTCCAAATTTGCTGACATATTGAGTCCAGCACTTCAACAGCATGATCTTTTAGGATTTGAAGTAGGTCAGTTGGCATTCCATCACCTCCACTAGCTTTGTTCTTAGTAATGCTTCCTAAGACCCACTTGACTTCACACTCCAGGATGTCTGGCTCTAGTTGAGTGCCCACACCATCATCATTATCTGGGTCATTAAAACCTTTTTTGTATAGTTGTTCTGTGTATTCTTGCCACCTTTTCTTAATATTTTCTGCTTCTGTTAGGTCCTTACCATTTCTGTCCTTTATTGTGCCCATCTTTGCATGAAGTGTTCCCTTGGTATCTCCAATTTTCTTGAAGAGATCTCTAGTCTTTCCCATTCTGTTGTTTCCCTCTATTTCTTTGCACTGATCACTGAGGAAGACTTTCTTATCTCTCCTTGCTATTCTTTGGAACTCTGCATTCTGTTGGGTATGTCTTTTTCCTTTGCCTTTCACTTCTCTTCTTTTCTCAGCTATTTTAAAATCTCCTCAGACAATCATTTTGCCTTCTTGCATTTTTTTTTTTACTTTGGAATGGTTTTGGTCACCACCTCCTGTACAGTGTTATGAACCTCCATCCATAGTTCTTCAGGCACTCTGTCTACTAGATCTGATCCCTTAAATCTATTGGTCACTTCCACTGTATAATCATAAGGGAATTTGATTTAGGTCATGCCTGAATGCTCCAGTGGTTTTCCCTACTTTCTTCAATTTAAGTCTGAATTTTTCAATGAGGAGTTCATGTTCTGAGCCCCAGTCAGCTCCAGGTCTTGTTTTTGCTGACTGTATAGAGCTTCTCCACCTTTAGCTGCAAAGAATATAATCAGTCTGATTTGTGTGTTCTAGAAGTTCTTATAGGTCTTCATAGAACCATTCAACTTCACCTTCTTCAGCATTAGTGGTTGAGGCATAGACTTGGATTACTGTGATACTGAATGATCTACCTTGAAAACGAACACAGATCATTCTGTTTTTGAGATCGCACCCAAGTACTGCACTTCAGACTCTTTTGTTGACTATGAGAGCTACTCTATTTCTTCCAAGGTATTCTTGTCCACAGTAGTAGATAAAATGGTAATGTGAATTAAATTCACCCATTCCCCTTCCATTTTAGTTCACTGTTTCATAAAATGTAAATGTGCAAAATGTAACACATTCATAAAATGTCAGTGTTCACTCTTACCATCTCCTGCTTGACCACGTCCAATTTACCTTGATTCGTGGATCTAACTTTCCAGGTTCCTATGCAACATTGTTCTTTACAACATCAGGCTCGGTTCTTGAGGTACTAGCCTGCTCTGTTCCCCTTTGCCTGGCAAAGTAATAAAGCCACTCTTTCCTTCTCCATAACTCTGTTTCTGTGTTTCTGTTTGACATGGATGCACAGAAAGCCAAGATTTCGGCAACAAACCTGGAGGCTCGTCCTGGATCTGATCATTGGCAGGCGGCCCCTCAGGGCCACTCAGCTTGATTGGATGCTTGGGGATTTCTCTCCTCACCAGCTTCCTCCGGTGGAGTAGAAGGTTGGAGGATTTCTCTGAGGTCAGATTGTCAGGGTTCCCCTGCTGTAGGGCTGGGCCTTAATCACACCCAGTCCACCATCTTGGCAGCGGAACCACGAGGCTGCCGTGGAGAATAGGGGAGAGGTTGCCCTAGCAGCTGCCCAGGCTTTCTTTGTCTTGAGGACACCTTCGTTTTCTCTTCTCCGCATTGGCCCAGACGTCTACTCCGAAAAGACATTACTTTTGGAGGATCAGAGAGAGGGTATTTGGTACCTCGCATCACACCCGCCAGCAATTTGGTAAGTCTCCTGGAGTGCACACCAGGGCCTCTTTGACCTTGCCTGTTTGGGGGAACTTTGATTCCAATTTGGGGCATTCTCCCTGTGAAAGGCAGCTCCATTTGTAAGGTGCGCATTGGACAAGGTCGCATGTCTAGTAGGTCTGGGAAGTCACATTTGGGGGCATTTGTGCCATTTGGCTTTTGATTTCTGGGCATCTCTTTGCCATGCATTTTATTTCTCATGTGACTTCCAGCTGGTGAGGGTTTGGTTTGGTTTGGTTGGCTTGGTTTGGTTACTTCGGTTTGAGCCTGCAGGTTGGTTTGAGCACACCGACATCTGGTACAAGCTGCTTGAGCTAAAATGGGAAGCACTTCCTCTAAGGTCCCACTCCCCAACGTGAGAACCCCTTTGGAAAAATTTTAAATGACAGGTGGACGTATAGCTATGATCCAAAGCCAAAAAAAAAAAAAAAAGGCCTAAAAAGACCCTTTTACAATTAGGTCTTTATTGCTACAGTATGAGAAAATAGACTGAAGTTCCCTTAGGTTCAGGACTCTTCTCCTATAATTAACAGTCTGGGGCTGGTCATACCAAGACCCCACCTCCCCAGGGGAAAAATCCCTGCTGGGACAAGTCTGTTCTTGTTATCAGGGCCAATTTGAGCACTATCTGGTCTAAATTTGGGCTGTGAAACTATGACCACAGAAAAGGATGATTTTTTTTTTTTACTGTGTTGCCACAATATTCTGTAGACTCCAGAGAAAATTGGTTAAAATTTTTATGAAATTGTCCTACTAGGAGAAGATACTTTTCTCTCCTTGTGTCTTGAGACCATGGATCTCAGGGACATTCATCTAAACCATCTTTAATTCCTAAAAATGAAAAGAAAAAAAGAAAACAACAGGAAAAGAAGCCTTTAAAATTTTTTTCTTATTCCAATTGTTATTTATAAACTATTGTTTTATATTATGATATCTGATTCATGACTAAGTTTAGAAAACAAAGTTATGAGATCTCTTGTTGTGTCTATTTGGATATATGTATATCTCAGTATGTATCTTTGTCTCTGGTTATTGCTTCTGAGATTAATCTGTAAATGAGCTCTTTAATTGACTTAAAGAAAAGTACATGCATGCTCAGGTGCTCAGTTGTGTCCAATTATATGGGACCCCATGGACTGTAGCCCGTTAGGCTCCTCTGCCCATGGGATTTTCCAGGCAAGAATACTGGAGTGGGTTGCCATTCCTTTCTCCGGGAGATCTTCCTGACCCAGGGATCGAACCCGTGTCTCTTGAGTCTCCTGCATTGGCAGGCAGATTCTTTACCACTGGGAGGTAGGCACTTAAAAATCAAACAATTCTAAGTGCAAGGGAAATTAAGCTAAAGGATTTCAGGTTCATGTGAACTGGGAAATATTCAGTATCAGACTTGATATTACTGTTTGTTTGTTGATGTATGTGTCAGTACTTACAATGACTTTGGTAAATATTAGTAACAAGACAGGGCTCACATGTGACAATGCCGTGAAATCCTTCCCTGTTGCTTCAGGCTCTGCCTGTGGTGAAAAGGTGGTTGGGATTTTCCCTCTTTGACCAACCTTGTTATGGGTAAGATTTATTCCATCTTGCAGCCACCACCCCTTCTGGGTATTTTTTTAAGACTAGGAGATCTTCAACTATGCCCCCATGAAAAGCAATTGGTATTTCTCTCCCTGTGCCCAGGCTCTCAGGAGAAAAAAAATAGAGTGGGGAGCGGGGAAAAGCCTTCTGAAGTCAAAAGGGAAAAAATTGAGATTTCTCATTCAGTCTTTATGTAAAAGTTATCTTGTAAATGGACTGTTTTAATTGACTTGAAAGTAAGCACTTAAAATTAAAGCTATAGAAAATTGGCCAAGATAAATTTTAGGACCCATGATCTGGGAAATATTCGGTACTGAATTGATATCTGCTATTGAAGGTGGCTTAAATTTGTTGGTTTGATTAATATAGAAATGTCCTTAGAGTTATCAATGTTAAGTATAGTATTATTGTTGTACCCAGGTGTACTAGAGGTCAAATAAAACCTTATTCCATCTTTTACAGATTTGTCAACAAGAAAAGTAACTCAATGTAAAAAAACAAAAAGAAAAACTTTTAAGAAAAGTAAGATATGTGTTTTCAGTAGAAGATGTAAGAAATAAGATATTGAATTAGGCATGATCAGGATTCTCTGAGATTGTCCCAAGTTTAGTTGGATAAATGGATTTTTTGTTAGAAATGGACTAGAACGAGACTGGATTTGGTTTCTCCCTCAAGTATTCTTGAAACACTGCTTTTGATGACAGACCATGTGAGTTTCTTTGCCTTTAAGTGATTTGTATTATTCGCTTTTGAGATCTATGGTTACTTTGGTTATGGACTGTGTATTGTCTCACAGTGACTGATGATCTTAACCAAGTGTTTTAAAACTTTTTGACAAGCTTCCCAATATCAATTTTTAATTAAAGTTCTTTTGGTTTCCAGCCAGCTTTAGGATACATTAGATGGCCCCCAAGTTGTCTTAAAGAGAAACATTTAGCTAGAATTATTTTGTATGTTAAATGTGATCATTCATAATTCTGGCTACTCTAACCAGGTTTCTTTATCAATTAATCAGATGTTTAACCATACCTTTTTGTACTCTGATGCTATTACAAAAAGTGTTTCATTATCAAGGAAAGTGAAAGTGTTAATCACTCAGTCATGTTTGACTCTTTGTGATCTCATGGCCTGTAGCTTGCCAGGCTCATCTGTCCATGGGAGTTCTCCAGTCAAGAATACTGAAGTGGGTTGCCATTCCCTTCTCCAGGGGATCTTCCCAACCCAGGAATCAAACCCAGGTCTCTAACCTAACATCACGGGCAGATTCTTTACTATCTGAGCCACCAGAGAAGCCCTTCATTATCAAAACAATTCATAGAAAGGCATAGAAGCAGTTACAACAGCTCCTCATCAAGGTGATGGCTATGCAAGGATTCTAGCCCATACTGACTAAAAACAAGAACCTGTCCTGCCCTTGGGGCCCGTAGATCACAGTCCAGAGACTTTTACTCCCTGACAGGTAGAGTCAACACCCCTACACAGCCTTGAAGCAGTTACATATGATGGACATCACCCCTCTGCTTCCAATAAGAGTATGGAAGTAAAATCTCTGTGGGTGGGGGACAGGGGATAAAACAGGAGGGAAGGGTCAGGGCACAAACTTTGAAGGAACGAGGTAGCCTGAGGACATGAAATGGATTAATTAGAAGCAAATCAGTCCAAGATGGTGGACTAGTCCTTGAGCCTCAGTATACATTCTTTATAACACCTCAGCAAGCTAAGTGAAGGAAGTCACTTAGTTTTTGAAGGGGGTCGCCATTATCTTCCTTACCTCCACCATAGCTTGGCCTCAGGTCAAACAATAGGGAGGGAACACAGCTCCACCCATCAACAGAAAACTGGATTAAAAATTTACTGAGCATGGCCCCGCCCATCAGAACAAGACCCAGTTTCCCCCTCAGTCAGTCTCTCCCATCAGGAAGCTTCCATAAGCCTCTTATCCTTCTCCATCAGAGGGCAGACAGAATGAAAACCACAATCACAAAAAACTAACCAAACTGATCACATGGACCATAGCCTTGTCTAACTCAATGAAACTATGAGCCATGCCATTTGGGGCCACCCAAGACAGACGGGTCATGGTGGAGAGTTCTGACAAAACATGGTCCACTGGAGAAGGGAATGGCAAACCACTTCAGTATTCTTGCCTTGAGAACCCCATGAACAGTATGAAAAGGCAAAAAGAGGGGACACTGAAAGATGAAATCCCCAGGTCGGTAGGTGCCCAATATGCTACTGGAGATCAGTGGAGAAACAACTCCAGAAAAATGAAGAGACGGAGCCAAAGCAAAAACAACACCTGGTTGTGGATGCGACTGGTGACAGAAGCAAAGTTCGATGCTGTAAAGAGCAATATTGCATAAGAACCTGGAATGTTAGGTCCATGAATCAAGGCAAATTGGAAGTGGTCAAACAGGAGATGGCAAGAGTGAACATCAACATTTTAGGAATCAGTGAAACTAACACCCAAAAAAGATGTCCTTTTCATGACAGGAGACTAGAATGCAAAAGTAGGAAGTCAGGCGATACTGGGAATAACAGGCAAACTTGGCCTTGGCGTACAAAACGAAGCAGGGCAAAGGCTAACAGAGTTTTGCCAAGAGAACAAATTGGTCATAGCAAACACTCTCTTCCAACAATACAAGAGAAGACTCTACACATGGACATCACCAGATGGTGCTAATCAGGTTGATTATATTCTTTGCAGCTAAAGATGGAGAAGCTCTATACAGTCAGCAAAAACAAGACCTGGAGCTGATTGTGGATCAGATCATGAACTCCTTATTGCCAAATTCAGACCTAAATTGAAGAAAGTAGGGAAAACCACTAGACCACTCGGGTATGACCTAAATCAAATCCCTTACAATTATACAGTGGAAGTCACAAATAGATTCAAGGGATTAGATCTGATACACAGAGTGGCTGAAGAACTATGGACGGAGGTTCATGACATTGTACAGGAGGCAGTGATCAAGATCATACCCAAGAAAAAGAAATGCAAAAAGGCAAAAATGGTTGTCTGAGGAGGACTTACAAATAGTTGAGAAAACAAGAGAAGCTAAAGGCAAAGAAGAAAAGGAAAGATATACCCATTTGAGTGCAGAGTTCCAAAGAATAGCAAGGAGAGGTAAGAAAACTTTCCTCAGTGATCAATGAAAAGAAATAGAGGAAAACAATAGAATGGGAAAGAAGAACTATACAAAAAAGATCTTCATGACCCAGATAACCATGATGGTATGATCACTCACCTAGAGCCAGACATCCTGGAATACAAAGTCAAGTGGGCCTTAGGAAGCATCACTAGAAGGGCTTCCCAGGTGGCTCAGTGGTAAAGAATCCACCTGCCAATGCAAGGAAGCATCACTAGAAACAAAGCTAGTGGAGGTGATGGAATTCCAGTTAAGCTATTTGAAATAGCTCAAGATGATGCTGTGAAAGTGCTGCACTCAATATGTCAGCAAATCTAGAAAACTCAGCAGTGGCCACAGGACTGGAAAAGGTCAGTTTTCATTCCAATCCCAAAGAAAGGCAATGCCAAAGAATGTTCAAACTACCGCACAATTGCACACATCTCACATGCTAGCAAAGTAATGCTCAAAATTCTCCAAGCCAGGCTTCAATAGTACATGAAACAGAAACTTCCAGATGTTCAAGCTGGGTTTAGAGAAGGCAGAAGAACCAGAGATCACATTGCCAACATCTGCTGGATCATTGAAAAAGGAAGAGAGTTCCAGAAAAACATCTACTTCTGCTTTATTGACAATGCCAAAGCCTTTGCTGTGTGGATCACAACAAACTGGAAAATTCTTCAAGAGATGGGAATACCAGACCACCTGACCTGCCTCCTGAGAAATCTGTATGCAGATCAAGAAGCAACAGTTAGAACTGGACATGGAACATCAGACTTGTTCCGTAATGGGAAAGGAGTACATCAAGGCTGTATATTGTCACCCTGCTTATTTAACTTACATGCAGAGTACATCATGCGAAATGCCAAGCTGGATGAAGCACAAGTTGGAATCAAGATTGCTGGGAGAAATATCAATAACTTCAGATATGCAGATGACACCACACTTATGGCAGAAAGCAAAGAAGAACTAAAGAACCTCTTGATGAAACTGAAAGAGGAGAGTGAAAAAATTGGCTTAAAACTCAACATTCAGAAAACTAAGATCATGGCATCTGGTCCCATCACTTCATGGCAAATAGATGGGGAAACAATGGAAACAGGGAGCAACTTTATTTTGGGGGGGCTCTGAAATCCCTGCAGATGGTGACTGCAGCCATGAACTTAAAAGACGCTTGCTGCTTGGAAGAAAAGCTATGACCAACCTAGACAGCATATGAAAAAGCAGAGACATTACTTTGCCAACAAAGGTCCATCTAGTCAAAGCTATGGTTTTTCCAGTAGTCATGTATGGATGTGAGAGTTAGACTATAAAGAAAGCTGAGCACTGAAGAAGTGATGCTTTTGAACTGTGGTGTTGGAGAAGACTCTTGAGAGTCCCTTGGACTGCAAGGAGATCCAACCAGTCCATCCTAAAGGAAATAAATCTTGAATATTCATTGGAAGGACTGATGCTGAAGCTGAAACTCCAATACTTTGGCCACCTGATGGGAAGAACTGACTCATTGGTAAAGACTCTGATGCTGGGAAAGATTGAAGGCAGGAAGAAAAGGGGACAACAGAGGATGAGATGGTTGGTATAAAGAAACTTTTAAGGAAAGAAAATGTAAATGAGATTTAAAAAAAAAAAGAAAGAAAATGTAAATGAGAAAGCTTTTAGATAAACTGTTAAGAATGATTATGCTTTAGAAACTCTGTCTAAAATAGTCTCTCCAGATTTTTGTAACTTGAAATTCTAGAGTTACACCAAATTAAGTGAGGGAAGTTTATTGAATAGCTGGGTCATTCCCAAATAAGACACTGAAACATTCATTACTGAATATTGGCTTCCTCTTACAGAGAAACTAAAGGTATTTGGGCATCCCTGTTGGCTCAGTGGTAAGGAATCTGGCTACAATGCAGGAACCACAGGAGAGGCAATTTCAATCCCTGGGTCAGGAAGATCCCCTGGAGGAAGGCATGGCAACCCACTCCTGTATTCTTGCCTGGAGAATCTCATGGACAGAGGAGCCTGAAGGGCTACAGTCCATAGATCGCAAACAGTTGGACACAACTGAAGTGACTTAGCACACATGCAATATTGTTCTTTACATAATCAGACTTTACTTTTACCACCAGGCATATCCTTTGTGCTTTGACCCAGCCCCTTCATTCTTTCTGGAGTTATTTCTCTGTTCTTCCCCAGGAGCATATTGGACACCTACCAACCTGGGGTGTTCATCTTCCAGTGTCATATCTTTTAACCTTTTCATACTGTTCATGGGACTCTCAAGGCAAGAATACTGGAGTAGTTTGTCATCCCTTCTCCAGTGACCTGTCCATCTTGGGTGGCCCTGTATGGCATGGCTCATAGCTTCATAGGGTTGCACAAGGCTGTGATCCATATGATCATTTTGATTAGCTTTCTGTGATTATAGTTTTCATTCTGGAGTCTGTGGATTGTAGTTCTTGCTTCTTCTGTCTGATAGATGAGAATAAGAGGCTTGTGCAAGCTTCCTGATGGGAGGGACTACTAAGGGGAAAACTGGGTCTTGCTCTGGCAGG
Source organism: Dama dama (assembly GCF_033118175.1). Lineage (NCBI taxonomy): Eukaryota > Metazoa > Chordata > Mammalia > Artiodactyla > Cervidae > Dama > Dama dama. The sequence goes on along the minus strand of NC_083700.1, from coordinate 107,517,464 downwards.
GCCATGCTCAGTAAACTTTTAATCCAGTTGTCTGCTGTGCTCCCTCCCTGTTAATTGTTTGGCCTGAAGCAACCCAATCCTAGGGTCTACGAGCTCTTATTTTGTTATTGTTTAGACTCTTTTTGACCCCATGGACGGCAGCACACCAGGATTCCCTGTCCTTCTCTATCTTTCAGAGTTTGCTCAGATTCATGCCTGCAGACTCTATGGTAGGGCTGTTGGCAACCTCCAAGAGGACTTAGGCCAGCCTCCCAGGACTGCTGCTGCTGGTGCCCCTGTCCCAGCAGCAGGCGACAGCTGACCCATGGGTCTGGGTCTGGCTCAGTCTGTTGTGGGTCACCGCACATTTCATTTTTGGTTGTGCTTCGTTGCTGCACGAGGGCTTTCTCTAGTTGTGGTGCACAGGCTTCTCATCTCAGTGGCTTCTCTTTTGCAGAGTACAGGCTCTAGAGTATTTGGGCTTCAGAAGTTACAGAGCACGGATTTGGTTGCCCCACCACATGTGATCTCCCCAGGCCAGGCTTGAACCCATGTCCCCTGTTTTGGCAGGCAGATTGGTAACCACTGAACCACCATGGAAGTCCTGCAATAAGAGATTTGATTTCAAGACAACGGGCGGGAGACTCTGAAAGACCTGGAACGTTTTAAGACCTGTTTTACCATGTTTTGCATTTTCCAAAGATGACTGCTGCAAGTGGGCAACATCTTAGAGAGCGGTGAGGGAAGAGTGGGCAGTGTTACACGCCTGATGCATTTAGAGCATTTGACCCAAGGAGGCATCCAGTGATGAAATTGACATTATTACCCCATCACCCAAGCTCCCCACCTCCTGAGTGAAAAGTGAAAAGACACCACCTTGGCCCCACAGGCCAACCTAGCTTATTATCCAGGACCCAAAGTATGCCCACTGTTAGGAATAGCAGTTTTAATAGGTAACTGGGGGGGTGTCAGGTCCTGGTGCCTGTGCATTCAGAAGGGAGCCTGGGGGGATAACTGGTCCCCAGAAAAGACTCCTGCTCTCACCTACCCCACACCCATTAACTGGGAGAACAGGTAGGGGTCAGTCCAAGCCAGAAGAACATGTCAGAGGTGATGACCAGAGTCAGGAAAGCCTGGGCTAAGGACTGGGGGCACACAGAGGGCAGAGCAGGAGCCAGGGAACCGAGAAAGAGCAGATGGGGAGGGGAAAGGAGGGCAGGTCTATTTGCAGGTTAAGTGGCTCTGCAGCAGCTCCTTTGACATGTCTATCCCATCTCCCCAGCAGAAGCAAACCCTTCTCCAGCCCTGATCCCCCCCACCTTTCTCCCTCACTTGCCAGCTTCCTGAACATGTGCAGTCTGCACTTTCTCCACCCACTGCTCTCTGGCTTCCGTCCCCATCACTCTGCAGAAATCCCTAGGGACCTGACCAGCCTCTCTGACCCTAGGTTGCCTCCTCTGTCTGCCCTGACTGTGCTTTCTCCTCCAAGAGCATCTTTCTGACCTGCTTCCTGTCAGTGCTCCTGACGGTCACGTGGACTGGATCATTGTCTCTTCTCACTCCACCCATTCTCCCAAAGTCACCTGGTCCACTCCATTGGCTCCCACCACCTCCTTGGGGCTCGGAACCCCCAAAGTACCCCCCCAGCTATTGCTGCCAGCTGCTGGTTATGAACAGCCCACATGACCGTCCTCCACACCCTCTCATCCAGCATGTGGAACACTGAACTCACTAACTCCCGATCATCCGGGAAGAACCTCCCCATCATCTTCCCCTCCCCACCTCCAACAACCTGCTTTCCTCCTGTAAACTGTTTTTTTTTTAAACTGGTCTCACATGCCTCTTCTCTTGCACAGAGGGAACTTTCTAAACATACAAGCATCATTGTTTACAGATTCCATATGGGTGAGTTCATCGAGTCACTAAAATTTACTTGTTTAACCCCAAAATCAATACTCATGATGCTTTCGCTGTCATCTGTGGACAGGCACAGAGCAGTGAAATATTTGAGTCACCTGATGCCCAAGTTCCCAACTGAGGTTGAACAAGCAGATGCTTTGTCTTCTAGTTTCAGCTGATACTGTAAACAAACGTCCCATGGGAGGTCAATTGGTTGGTATTTTTTCACATTTTTGTGCTTGTGGAAGGTGATTCTGCTGTTTAAATTAGCCCCCAAGTGTGGCACTGAAGTGCTGTCTGATATTCCCAAGCACAGGAAGGTTGCTACAGACCTTGGGGAGAAAAATACCAGTGTTAGATGAGTTTTGTTTGGGGATATTTGGGTCTAGTGGTTAAGATGCCGTGCTTCCACTGCAGGGGGGCACAGGTTCAATCCCTGGTTGGGGAACTAAAATCCCATATGTCCAAGGCCAAAAATAAAAAAAAGGATAGAAGGATGAGCTTTGTTTAGGAGGGAGCTATAGTGCTGTTGGCTGTGAGTTCAACATTAATGATTCAACACTGTACATAAGTAAGGTATCTTTCAAGAGAAACACACATAAAACATGGTTATATATTGATCAATTGATAAAAATGTCAATGGTCAGAGGCTCATAGGGACCATACCCTATATTTCCCCTACTGGCAAAGTCTCTGGATTTGCTAATTCAGTGTTTGTGGTGACTTACAGAAGATAACTACCACAAAGAATGAGAACTGACCATACTAATCTGATCATGTAGCCCCCTTCCTTCCCCGAGGCCTCCCTCTGCACATGAGATAATCCAGACCCCTTAGCACAGTGCTCCAGATCTTTCCTGGTCCAGAACATCCTTGCTTTTTAGTTCCCCCATTGATAGGGCCCACATGGGGTCTCATTAATAGGATGGCTTATTATGTCAACTTCGCAAACAAAGAATAAATCACAGTGATCTGTGAGACTGACCAAATTGCTCAAATGGTATCCTGTTATCTCACAGCGCCTATCTTCTCAAAGCTGCGAGACCACCAGATTTCATACCTCTGGCTACATGACATCTTTTCAGAGAGCTTTTCATGGGTGGGGTATAAGAAGGACTCCCTCAGAAAGGGAGGACGCTGGTTCTCCTTAAGAGCTCACCCTCTCTTTTCCCTGTAATAAATTTCCTTTTCTTGCCTGACTGCCCGGTTCACTCTCTTTTTCTCTGAGCTCCCCTTACACCCACCACTCCCTCCTCCAACCCACTCGCCAAAGCTTTCCCATCATCTTTCACCACAGGCTCCAAGCCCTCTGCCTCAAAGGCCTTTCCTCCTTGTAGCCTCTTGATGGACTCCTGCCCATCCTTCAAGACCCAGCGTAAATGTCACCTCGTCTGGGTCTTCCTCTGGCAGAACTTGACACTGCCCTCTCTGTTACACGTCTCTCATAGCTCTGCTCACAGTGCCGCACCCAACTTATCCATGTGTCTCCTCTCTCCTGCACTTGGTAATAGCTTGGAGGAAGAATGCAGAGGAGGGTAGTCGTGTGTGTCTCCCTTTGCAGAGTGCATGCGCTTCTCACACCATTCATCCCATAAACGTAAACAGAGGCCTAACAGGGTGCCTAACAGGCTGCATACTAGGCACCCAGGGTCCAGCGCTGCCCCACACGTGTGTAGCCCTGGGCCCACAGTGTGGCCTGTGTGTGAGAGCGTGTGAGTGTGGGCTATGCCATGCTCACTGTGGACCCGCGGTGTTTGTGGCTCTCGGACACATTGTCCACTGAATTCAGGCCCATGTGACCTGCTGATAAAGGACATCTTAGAAGCTAACCCAACTGCATCCAGGCACTAATGAGATACCCTCCAGGGTGCGCCCTGCCTACCCTCCCCACTCCCCAACAGTCACTGCCTGACCCAGGTTTTGTCTTTTTATCCCAAAGACATCATCCATCCCATGAGATTTTCTCTGGTGAGTCATCTCCCTCCCATCCTTTCTCTGCCTTCCTTCATCTCAGGGAGAAGAGGTGAGGAACAGGGAAAGGGGGAGGACGCCATATGGGGACCCACCACAGGCCAGGCGTGTGCAGGCGGTTCACACATGTCAGAGGCAGTGGTGGGAAGGGCCTCCTCTGCGCCGGGCACTGTCTGGCACTGTGCCTCTGTTGGCTGGGCTAATCCTCGGGCCAACCCTCCAAGGTGGGTGGTGCTACCATCCACTGCACAGACAGGGAACCAACGCCCAGCACCAAGATGCAGCGAGATGCAGCGACCAAGCCGGATTCAGGCCACAAAGCCACCTCCTTGCACTGCACTTACCGTCCTCACACGGCACACCTCACGGGCACAGGATGTCTCATTGTACACCCGAGAAACAGACTTGAACGTACCAGAGGTGAGATTCAAATCCAGGGCTGTGAGATTCCAGATGCAGGGCTGTGGGCCCATATGTAGGGGTGTTTGAGCTCCAGGTGTAGGGGAGTGAGACCCAGATGCAGATGTCACCTGCCGTCAGGCACTTCCTTCGTCTGCCTGCCCCATTAGACAGGGAGGCGCCTGCTCTGGACAGGACTTGTCCACCCCGAGTCCTTTCTGCTGGAGCTCGCCTTCAAGGCCATTCTTATATCCGTGTGTCTCTGGGCCCCCATCTGTGTGCCAGGTGGCGCTAGTGGTAAAGAACCCGCCTGCCAACGCAGGAGACACAAGAGACCTTTGTTCAATCCCTGCGTTGGGAAGATCCCCTGGAGGAGAAAGGCGTGGCAACCCACTCCAGTGTTCTTGCCTGGAGAATCCCGTGGACAGAAGAGCCTGACGGGCTGCAGTCCATGGGGGTCACAAAGAGTCAGACACGACTGAAGAGACTTAGCCCACACCCAGGTAGGGAGACCCTGCCAACCTCTCCTGATCCTCTCTTTATCCGTGTAACCTAGCGCCAAACACAGCATCTGGCACAGAACCAAATCTCAGGAATGATTCTTAAATTTAAAGAATGGGATAGGGAGTAGCTCCTTGGGGCCAGGGGTGGAGGGTGAAGGACAGGCAGCTGTGCAGGGGTCGGGGAGGGGCTCCGTGTACATATTTTGGGGAGAAATAGGGCTGTGTATGTAGGGGACAGGTTGACTTACTGTGTAACCCTTCACGCGTTCAGTGTCAGGGTGCAGAGACTGAACTAGATTCTGGCAGCAATGGGAGCCTGGGCCTAGCGACTGTTCCCGGCCCTGTGTGCAGTCGTGAGAGGCTGTGCAGCTGGTGCTGGACTTATCAGCTGGTAATTAAGGCCAAGTGGGTGAGTTCCTGAGGGTCTGGGGCTGATCTGTGTTGCATCTTGCTAACAACAAGCTCCTAAAAATGTCCACTGGTGGGGAGTGATTTGCTCATTCAACAGGCGAGTCCCACCTGGAGCAAGTTCAAAAAAAATCAACTATTTCGATGGCATCCAATGATAATGTGAAAGCTCAGGGCCACGGAAAGCTTAGGCCAAGGTGAGGCCCTAAGCCATCTGAGGCTGCACAATCAGGGAAAGCTTCTTGGAAGAGTAGGCCAGGCAAGGAGAAAGGTGAGGGAAAGGCATTCAGATGGGGGCTATTGATAGGCAAGAGCATATGGGCTGGAGACAGAATTTGGGACTCAGTTCCACAGGTCACTGAAGCCGTGAGAACGAAAGGCACTGAGGAGTAACTGGAGAGGGAGGAGAGTATGGAGCAGCCCAGAGTCCCAGGAAGTATCAGAAGGGATTTCTGGAGAGGACAGGCCTTGGGTCCTCCCACACAAGGGGTGGGAAGACAAGCCGGGGGTCAGAGTGTACCTATGGTTGTCCCTAAGAGGATGCCAGGAGTTTTAGGCTCAGCGTCCTGAAAGGAGGGCAACCCTAAGCTTCCTGGGCCTCTTGAGAGGCAGTCCTGGGAGGCTGGGGCCCAGCCAAAGGCAGTTCCCCGCCCAGCCACTCCTCCTCCTGGCCCGGGGCACACCCAGGCTGCCTGCCGAAATCTGCAGGCTCTGTCCTAGGTTTCCCCAAACACCCTCCCTGGTTCTGGCATGAGTGCCGGCTGCCGGCCGAGTTGGAGTGCTGGCGGCCAGGACCCAGTGCCCAGAGAGCCCTGAGGAGTAGCCGCTCAGGTAAGGCCAAAGGCCATCTGTGTCCGGAGGCACACCCAGCTGCGGGAAGACTTCGCTGGCTGCGAGTCGGGGGAGTGGCCGGGGCGCATGGCCATCCTGCCGGTGGAGAAGGGAAGGGCCCCTCCCGCCCCTGCTCTGGGTTTTCCCCTTTCTCCTCAGCTGTGAGCAGAGGTGGGAGCCGGACGAGGCGGGAGAGGGGCTCACAGGGGGGCCAGGAGCTGAGCAGGTGGGGCATCCCTGCCTGGGCCTGCGAAACCCCGCCCCCGCTCTGGGTTGGGCTGGGCAGGGAGCCCCTGGGCTGGTGCCTCCTCAGACGCTGCCTGAGAAGCGGCCAGGGGTTCCGCCTACCTAGGCAGGACTGAGCAGAGACCAGCGGGTGATCAGAGCAGGGGCCCCACGTTCAAGCTGTAGGTGGTACAGACAGGACGGCAGAGAGACAGGGTCGGGGGCAGAGTCACCCCCGCCTCCCTCCCTGGGGATCTGTGGGGCTGGGGCAGAGAGTGGGCACACAGGCAGCTTCCCAAAACCTGAGGAAAGGGGCCCAGACCCGGAGTGTGGGCCATGAAGCTAGCCTGCCTGGGTTCAAACCCCAGCTCTGCGGCTCACCGTCTGTCACTGTGGGCAAAGGAACTTTGTGCTCCACTTTCCGCATCTGTCAATGGGGAACAAACCCTTTTGTACAGTTGCTGTGTTGATTCATGCCAAATGCTCAGATAACATGAGGGGAGACAGAGGGTGGACATGGTGACATGTGACCTGGAGCAGACCTGGAAATGGCAGCAGGAACCCCTTAAAGCAGGAGGCTGTGCAGACAGGCTCCCTGAGGTTCTGGGGAGCCCAGGAGGGTAAGACCATGCTGCATGCATCAGTGGACCCCCCAGGAACCAGACAGAGAGTTTCCAAGAGCACACAAAGGCACTCCTCACGCTGAACCATACTCACGTTGCCTAATTGGAGGTAAATCGGATTCCTGTGTGTTCACAAACTGACCAGAGTGGCATTTCTCATTTTGGTGTTTTGACAAGGCTGTCCCACAAGATGACAAAAAGAAAAGGTTCTGTGATCAGAAGAGCTGGTGCAGCGCTACCCTTATTCATGTGAATGTATTCACAGGGTCAAGCAAAGGGACCTGTTTAACTTTGCACTGAACACACTGCTTGCCTACCTTTCTTAAACATGGAATCCTTCTCTTTGCTTCTGTTGCCAGGCCACTGAGCAGGGTTCCACAGAACGCCAGGTTGGGAAGCACAGAACATGAGGCTCCTCTATGAAGCCTAACATACAAAGAGAAACAATATTCCCTCCCTTTTGTTTCAGCTGGTTTGCCATTGGCCTTGCTTCAGATGAGTCACACATGAGCAGGACAGCTGTCTGGATATTTCTAATGTTAGACCAGATGGGAGTGTGGGGACAAGGTTCCAACCTTCTCTTTAGCCCCATCTCCCAAGCCAAGTAAAAGGCACAGAACAGGTTCCCCTTGGGAGGAGGCTGTCTAAGGGGAGAGAGCTGTGCTCAGAAAGGAAAAAAAAGTCATTCCAAAATCTGGACCGCTGAGGAGGAGGAAGGGTCAGGGTTAAGACAGAGAGGGAAGGCGGCATTAGCCACCCCCTTTAGCCCTGGGAGGAGCAGGTAGCTTCACTCACTTTTATGGGGGAGAGTTGGTGCTGGGCTGAATTACCTGTGCTCCAGGCCCACCTCTGCACCTGACCAGGTGTGACCCTCCATAACCCCTCTGAACCTTAGATCCCCTGTCTGTAAAGGCGACGAGGATAGAGCCCAGCTCTGCCATGGCCGTGAGGATCAAAGCTGCTGACCCAGTTCTATAAAGCAGGGAGAGGCAGTGCTCTCTAAACCTGGGAAATGACCATCATCCTCTCTCCGCAGCAGCCGCCGACGCCGGGGGCCGCCATGAACTGGGGGATCTTCGAGGGGCTCCTGAGCGGGGCCAACAAGTATTCCACAGCCTTCGGGCGCATCTGGCTGTCCCTGGTCTTCATCTTCCGCGTGCTGGTGTACCTGGTGACGGCTGAGCGAGTGTGGAGCGACGACCACAAGGACTTCGACTGCGACACTCGCCAGCCGGGCTGCTCCAACGTGTGCTTCGACGAGTTCTTCCCCGTGTCCCACGTGCGCCTCTGGGCCCTGCAGCTCATCCTGGTCACGTGCCCCTCGCTGCTCGTGGTCATGCACGTGGCCTACCGCCAGGCCCGGGAGAAGAAGCACCAAGAGGCCATCGGGAAGGACGGCGGGCGTCTCTACCTCGACCCCAGCAAGAAGCGGGGAGGGCTCTGGTGGACATACGTCTGCAGCCTGGTGTTCAAGGCGGGCGTGGATGCCACCTTCCTCTACGTGTTCCACTCCATCTACCCCAGGTACACCCTCCCCCGCGTGGTCAAGTGCCACGCGGACCCATGTCCCAATGTGGTGGACTGCTTCATCTCCAAGCCCGAGGAGAAGAACATCTTCACTCTCTTCATGGTGATCACGGCCCTCATCTGCATCGCCCTCAACCTGGTGGAGCTGGCCTACCTGGTGAGCAAGAGATGCCGAGAGTGCCTGGCGGCCAGGAAAGCCCGGTCTGAGAACCTGGACCACCGTCTGGACTGGGTCACCGCTTCTTCCAAACAGGGCGACCTCCTCTCGGGCGACCTCATCTTTCTGGGCTCAGATGTTCCCCCTCCACTCTTACCAGACCACCCTCAAGACCACGTGAAGAAAACCATGGTGTGAGGGGCTGCCTGATCAGGCCTGGGTTGGAAGGACCCGGGAGCCAACATGCAGCCTTGGGGGTGGGGATGCTGAGCTGAGAGTAGGGGCAGCCAAGAGGGAGAGTCAGGTGGCCTGGGTTCAAATCCTTTCTCCCCAAGCTCCTGCCACCTGCACCAGCTGTGTGGCCTTGGGCAAGTTACCGCCGGGAGCTGAACCTCGGTTTCCTTTTGTATACAATGGAGATGATGAGCCCTGCTGCACAAGGCCATCGCTGTGAGGAGGGGTTTAATAAGAGAATATACATGGACATGCCTCCAACGTGTGGGGTTCATGGTCAGGGCTTAATAAAATTCAATTCATTCACTGATTCAAGGTGACCTTTGCTCCTTCAACCTTGGCGAGCCTTATTGACTCCTTTTGTCAACTTCTCGGCCCTTGCACAGGGCTGCACTTGATCTAGCCAGGTAAGAGGACCCCCCCAGCACTCCTGGGGGGTCTTCCTCCTTGCTGGGTCAAATCTAGCCTTTGTCCTCAGGTGCAGTTTTAGGCCCGTGGGTTGTCTGCAAAGAGAATGAAGCTTAGTGAATAAGCAGTCGTGTGTCTCAGGGGAAAGTTCATGGACTTCTGAGTCCTAACACTTGACTCTGAACCCAAGTTCCACTGGGACTCTGGGAAAGCAACTGCAGCTCCTCTCCAAAGTGGGCTAATAATATCGAGCCGGTGGGATTGCTGCAAGGCAGGATGAGCTCACAGCTGCGGACGAGGTTAGCTGGCTGTAAAAGGCCACATAAATGTTAATCATTGGTATTAGGAAGTGCTCTATAAATGCTTGTGGGAAATGAGACAGAGGAGCCCCTCCCTGGCTGCACATTAACCCCTACCCCAGGCCCAAGGCCCCTGTGCAGCCCCCACCGGCTCAGGCTCTTACTTCCTCAGAAGCCCAGGCCCGTGGAGGGTGGGCCGGGAGGCCATGCCTGGCCCCATGCCAGCTGGAGAATTTCATGCCACAACCTGCATTCCTTGTCTCCACCTGGGCAGCGGTGCCTCATCGAGAGGAACGGAGGGTGGGTAGGCCCTCCCACCCCCACATGTCTCACCAGCACTCAGACGGGTCCTGCCAGAGGCAGGGAGCAGGAAGGGGGGCAGTGCAATCCTGGACTGAATCAAGGTTGCCCCTTTCCACAGATGCGAGCTGCTGAGGGTCTCAGCACCAGGCTTCCGGAGAAAAGGGTAGGAGAGAGGCCTAGGGACAAGAGGATGGGGACATTTAGGCAACGGCGTGGGAGGCAGGGGCAGGAAAAACGCCACTTGGTGCTGACCTGGGCCCGAGCATGAACGTACCAGGCTCCAGCACCTGCTCAGGCAGTTTCACCCATATACCTGTCAGCTTGGCGAGCCAGACCCAGCCATGCCCACTGAGCTGCCGAGAAGGCGTGGGCCAGCGGAGAAGAGCCACAGGTGTTTGCTCTGAACGTGTGCCCGGGAAGTCCGCCCACCTGCCTGCCCGCCTGCCCACCCGGTCACTCCCGTTGGGCTCACTAGTTCAGAAAGCCCCACCCAGCAGGGGAGTGAGGAACAAAAGCTGCCTCCGGGAGGTCCCCAGGCAGACGGGCAGACACGCCAGCCCAGGGACGGAAGAGTGGCTGCTAGAACCACACAAGGTGAGGACCAGATCGGGCAGACAACTGAGCTGGGAGGCAGAGGCCAGGTGGGCTGAGGATCCCAGGGCACCGAGGGCTGTCGGTTGGGCTCAGGAGACGTCGGGGGAGACAGGATCTCTGGAGAAACTCCCGGGAAGCCCAAAGGAAGGGGAAGGACTGTCTGCCAGACCAGAGGGAAAACAGGAGATTAGAGATAACAACCCACTCCAGTACTCTCGCCTGGAAAATCCCATGGACGGAGAAGCCTGGTAGGCTGCAGTCCATGGGGTCGCTAGGAGCATGACTTCACTTTCACTTATCACTTTCATGCATTGGAGAAGGAAATGGCAACCCATTCCAGTATTCTTGCCTGGAGAATTCCAGGGACAGGGAAGCCTGGTGGGCTGCCATCAATGGGGTCTCACAGAGTCAGACACAACTGAAGTGACTTAGCAGCAGCAGCAAGTAAGAGGCGGGATAAGGAAGAAGTGGGGTTTCAATTGGGTTGAGCACACACAGAACACACAAATGTCTGTGTGTTCACTGGTCCAGGCTCAGTACTGAGTCCTAGGGAATCAGAGATGAACGAGATATAGAGGCTGCCCTCCAGAAGCTGACAGTCTGGCATGGAAAACAGATAAATAGATCATTTAAGTACCCGTGAGGCACTCTGCCAGGACAGATGGAGGAGGGTGCTCAGAAAATGTCCCAAAGGCATAAGGTCTGAAGATGGCTGATCCCTGAGTCAGGGGCAGGAGAGGGGCCAGAGGCAGAGGTAAGACAAGCCAGCTGAGGGGTGTGGAGGATGGAGCACGCAGGACATGGCCTGAATGACACAGTGGCCCACGTGGGCAGCAAACAGCCAGCGAGCCGACGGAGAAGGAAGGTGTCCCTGAAAGCAAAGGTAGACGGTTGGGGGAGGACCATGCCAGAATCTTGCCTCTGGTCTTCCCCAGTCCCTCCCAAAGACTGGAATGGTTAGAATTCCAGAGAACCCACTGGGATCAGGACAGTCAGCCCTCAGGCCCAGCGCCGAAACAGGAGGTGGCAGGATCATACCAAGCCTCCGTGATTCCAAGAGCCTGTTTGCTTTGAAAGGGAATGTCAGGTGGCGGACGTCCTGGAGCCAGAGAGAAGATGAGGGTAGATATCATCTGAGGTCTGCACAGGGCCTGGGTCAGGCCGGTGCTCAGTTAGAGGAGGTTGAAGAATAAAGATACATGTCCTTCAGACTTCCCTGGCAGTCCAGAGGTTGACTCCAGGCTTCCACTGCAGGGGGCATGGGTTCAATCCCTGATTGGAGAAGTTCTGCATGCTATATGGTGTGGCAGAAAAAACAAAAAAACAGATACACATCCCTCCCCTCCTGCCCAATCCAGGCTGGCAGCTGACCGAACAGTGGATCATGCAACCCACATTTTTTTTACTGTTTCTTTAGAAGTTGCGTGACCTGCAGCGCTGAAGGTTGGAGTCAGCGAGGTTGGTAGGCACATCATTACAGGATGATTACCCTTCACGTGTACCTGTTACTTTATAGAATAAAATATGTCCTGATTTTGTAACTGGAAGATGGAAGCTTAAGACCAGCTCTGCCACTTCCAGCCATGCGCCTTGGGCGGGTGGCTCTCGGGGCTTTAGCTCCCTCCCTCTGAATCTAGGATGATGGCAATCCCTACCCCACCAAGTCATGGCCAGTGTGGACATGATAACACGGTGGTTGTGAAATCATGTGCCCGTCACACCCTTAATGAAGGTGCCCATTTCCAGGTTCTTCCAGCCCTGTGACGCCGGGCCGAGATCGTCCACTCAGGGAAGCAAGGCCGGGTCAGCATGAACTGGGCGTTCCTGCGGGATGTGCTCAGCGGGGTCAACAAGTACTCCACGGCGCTGGGCCGCATCTGGCTGTCGGTGGTCTTCATCTTCCGCGTGCTGGTCTACGTGGTGGCGGCGGAGGAGGTGTGGGACGACGAGCAGAAGGACTTCGTCTGCAACACCAAGCAGCCGGGCTGCCCCAACGTCTGCTACGACCAGTTCTTCCCCGTGTCCCACGTGCGCCTCTGGGCCCTGCAGCTCATCCTGGTCACGTGCCCCTCGCTCTTCGTGGTCATGCACGTGGCCTACCGCCAGGAGCGGGAGCGGAAGCACCGCCGGAAGCACGGGCCGCACGCCCCGTCCCTGTACGACAACCCGGACAAGAAGCGGGGCGGGCTCTGGTGGACCTATCTGCTGAGCCTCCTCTTCAAGGCGGCCGTGGACGTGGGCTTCCTCTACGTCTTCCACCGCCTCTACGAGGACTACAACATGCCGCGGGTGGTGGCCTGCTCCGAGTCGCCCTGCCCCCACACCGTGGACTGCTACATCTCCCGGCCCACCGAGAAGAAGATCTTCACCTACTTCATGGTGGCCACCGCCGTCCTCTGCATCCTCCTCAACCTCTGTGAGGTCTCCTACCTGGTGGGCAAGAGGTGCCTGGAGATCCTTGGCCCCAGACCCTGGGGGTCTCGGCGCCGGCCTCACCTGCCGGAGACGTGTCCACCGTATGCCCTCTCCCCCGGGGAGCACCCCCAAGATGGGAACTCTGTCCTAATGAAGGCTGAAATGACCACGGTTGATGCAGGTGGGTTTCCATAACCAGTGAGGTCGGCAGCTGAGACCACCAGAGCCTCTGCCTGCTCCGGAAAGCCACCACAGGGCAGGTGCGGAAGGCAGATGTGGAGCTCCAGACACCCACCCAGGGACCAATGCTAGGAAGCAGTTTGGTCTCTGGGTCCTGAGCCCTGGGGGAGGCAGGTTGATGGCTGATGGGGAGTTTTGTATATGGTGATAGGGTATGTCAAGTCCTTAATAAATATGATTTTCTCAGTACTTTGCAGATCAGGGACAGGGAGGGATGGGAAGGAAAGCTGGGGGGGAGGGGGGGGGGACAGTCACGATGGACCTTGGAGAGGCGGCCAAGACACTCAGTGGGCATCTGAGTCCTGGAACCTCAGATCCAGGTTTACCCATCACACACTCACACTCCCACCACACACCCCACAGAGCATGCCCCCAGGAGGTGGTGGGAAACCCAGAGGTTGATCCAGTGGTCTCTGGACTCTGCAACCAGCTGGTCAAAGTAGGAGGGGAGAGATCCTAGGAGACCCTGTGCCAGTATGAGTTGATGCCCCTCAGCTACGTGCACATGGCTTCCCGATCCTGGCCTCCCTAACCCTGCCCAGCACAGGTACCCAGGGATGAGACCTTCGGAGGGTGAGGGGGAAGGCCTGGCGTGGGTGGGACGGCAGTGAGAGGGAGTCCTGGATAGGGGCGTGTGCCTGCGTGTTTAAGAGGCCCATCCCCACGGGCCAGGACCCATGGAGCACCTCCAAGCTGACAGGTTCCTCACGGATCCTTAAGGCTGAGGGACTTTCCTTCTCTTTACTGAATACACAATCCTTCCACCCTACACACACCACTCAGACCTCGACAGCTCCTGAAACAGCTGGACTAGCTTGAGAGCCAGCACCCACACCAGTTTGAGTCACGGGACAACCCTCTGGGAGACCCCTAGGCCCCTCCCATTCAGCAACCCCTAAGGTGACCGTGTCATCTTTCCCCAAACCTGCTCTCCTCAAGCATCACCACCCGACCACCCCCCAACACCCCGCCATGAACAACACTGCCACCCACCCAGTTGTCCGAGCCAAGAACCGGTCTGGCATCCTCCGCCCCTCCCCACCTCCCAGCCCCTCACGGCCCGCATCTCAGAGCAGCACCAAATCCTGCAAATTTAAGCCCCTGAAAGTTTCCCGAGTCTGCCTCTCCTCTCCCACCCCATAGCCTTACCCCTCCCACTGGGCCTCTCCCCCTGCCCTCCTCTACAAGGACAGAGTGGTTGTGTACGAATCTGACAACATCATTCCTCCGGCTTTGAAAGTCCTTCCACTATGACCACCATCCCCATTGCCCTCCACCAGGCCCTGTTGACCTCCCCAACCTCACGACACCCCCTCCTTTCTCCTGAAAAGTAAAAGTGGTAGTCACTCAGTTGTGTCCAACTCTGTGATCCCATGAACTGTAGCCCGCCAGGCTCCACTGTAGCCCACCAGGCTCCTCTGTCCATGGAATTCTCCAGGCAAGAATACTGGAGTGGGTAGCAATTCCCTTCTCCAGGGGATCTTCCTGACACAGGGATCAAACCCGGGTCTCCAGCATAGCAAGCAGATTCTTCACCGTCTGAGCCACCAGGGAAGCCTCCTTTCTCCTGGTAACACCAATAACACACCAAAGGGCTTGAGGATCCTCAACCAGACACATCACACTGGGTCGTGCCTCCAGCCTTCAGCCATGCTGTTCCCTCTGCCTGGAATGCCCTTCCTCCTCATCTGGGACGCTTCCTCAAACTCCCAGGGACAGCCTTAACCTCCTCCATGTGCCAGCCTCACCTGCACTTCAGCCACTCTCCCCAAATTGGAGGGGTCCATTCTCCCCATCCAGAGAAGTCAATGGCACCCCACTCCAGTACTCTTGCCTGGAAAATCCCATGGACGGAGGAGCCTGGTGGGCTGCAGTCCATGGGGTCGCGAAGAGTCAGACACAACTGAGCGACTTCACTTTCACTTTTCACTATCATGCATTGGAGAAGGAAATGGCAACCCACTCCAGTGTTCTTGCCTGGAGAATCCCAGGGATGGGGGAACCTGCTGGGCTGCCGTCTATGGGGTCGCACAGAGTCGGACACGACTGAAGCGACTTAGCAGCAGCAGCAGCAGTTCTCCCCAACAATCTGTGAGCCCTTTAAACATAGGATGCTGAGTTATCCAGCTCCCCAGCTGCCTTCAATAAATCTTTGTTAAATGAGTAAATGGTCTATGAGCTGCTTGATAGAAGGGACCATGTCTCATTTATCCGAATCTGAATCCTCCACCACACCTAGTCCAGGGAGTTGAGCAAAGTGTTTCCTTGTTTGTGTGTTTTGTTGTTGTTGTTTTAATTAATCCAGCCTACAATATTTTGGCCACCTGATATGAACAACTGACTCATTGGAAAAGCCCCTGATGCTGGGAAAGATTGAAGGCAGGAGAAGGGGACGACAGAGGATGAGATGGTTGGATGGCAACACTGACTCGATGGACATGAGTTTGAGGAATTTCTGGGAATTGATGATGAACAGGGAAGCCTGGCATGCTGCATTCCATGGGGTTGCAAAGAGTCGGAAACGATTGAGCGACTGAACTGAACTGAAAGTTTTTTGTTGTTTTTAAGTTAACTCTTTTTGAGAACATATTTTAAAAGCAGTCTAGGAACATTTAGGACAAAGAAATAATAAGGATACCGTAATTAAATGAATTCAAGACATCCTTAGGGGCATAGTTTTTACAGCCATCCCTTGGTATCCATGGAAGATTGGTTCCATATTCTTTTTCTTTAATTAATTTTTATTGGAGTATAGGTGCTTTACAATGCTGTGTTAGCTTCTACTGTAGAGCAAAGTAAATCAGTTATATGTATACATATTAATACAGCCCCTCTTTTTGGATTTCCTTCCCATTTAGGTCACCACAGAGCAGTGAGTAGAGTTTCCTGCGGTATATAGTAGATTCTCGCTAGTTATCTATTTTGTACCTAGTAGTGTATATTTGTCCATCTCCCAGTTCAGCCCACCCCTATCCCTTCCCCCAGTCTAAAGGTTTTTCAGTTCAATTCAGTTCAGTCACTCAGTCGTGTCTGACTCTTTGCGACCCCATGAACCACGGCACACGGTTTTTATAGGTGAGGAAACTTTGGCCTGGAGAGGAGAGGGGAACTTCCAAGTCCACAGGGATGAGCTGAATCTGTGGGGGGCTAGGTCCCCCATGATCCCTGGAGAGCCCCCATGCCCACCCCTGATTATGGGACAAGATCAGAGAGTTCCCCCCGACTTAGGTCAGGGTCCCTGGAAGCAGGGCCAGTGGCAGGAGTTTGTGTGCGGGTAAGGAAGAACAAAGGCAGCAGGATAGGGAGAGGGTGGAGCTGTGCAGAGTATGTGTTCTGGGAAACTCAGTCTTGGCCTGAGCCCCATGGCATGAGGGGACCTTTGGATCATAAATCCCGTCACACAATTGTCCCCCGGAGTAAAGAGCATCAGATTTTGGAGCTCCCATAGCTGTCAGTCATTGGTTTCAGGCTATCCCAAGCCAGAGGGCTGGTGGGGAAGGGTTGATGGGGCTCACTCAGTCAAGGTCAGTTCTCTGGGGGCAGCTATAAGCCATGAGTGGATCTCTCCCAGGAATGAGGGCGTGGGTGGGGCACCAAAACCATCCACTGACCACCCCACCCCAGGAAACAAGATGGCCCCCACCACCAAACCAGACCAGAGCTGTGACCACCCAACCCCAGAGAACAGGATGGCCATCTCAACCAGCTCAGAACCAGACGGCCCCACACCGCTCAGCCCAAGGCAGCTCCTGCATGTAGACCTGCAGACCTGCCATAGACAACTCTGTCTGAGATTCCAGGCTCCCTACTCCAGGGGCCTCCAGGTCCAACACAGGCAAGAGCATCACAGAACCTTGACTAACCCCACACCAGGCCTTTTCATGGGCGCTCTTCCCAGAGGTCTTTAAGCCACTCATGTGTCACTCTGCTCTCTTCATTCTATGCCAGCCTCGTGGCCCGGGACCTCCTCCTCCACTCCATTTAGCTGGCCACTCACAGGACCACAACCCAGGCCTGTCTTCCCACTGAACTGCTCCACCTCTAGAATCTTCCATTCAGTTCAGGTCAGTAACTATTTACTGTTCACTTCTGTGTGACGAGTTCTGTGTCAGTTACACACGATTTGTCTGGGAAGAATCAGGCAACAGTCCCTGACTTCATGGAGCGATATGCTATGAAGAGGATGGCTAATGAACTTGTGACAAGCTGGGGAAGCTGGGCGGGGGGGTGGGGAGGGCCACTGGTGGCTGGGGAAGAGGGAAGAGGGAGGGGAGTCAACATTCAGGCACCCAGGAAAGGCTTCCCTGGGACTTCTTAAACTGACACCTGGAGAAAGACGAAGATCTCGCCAAACAAAGAGAGAAGGGGATTCCAGGCAGAGGGGAAAGTATATGAAAAGCCTAGCACAGGGATCAAACCTGATGCCAAGGATCGGAAGGAACCCAGGAGGGCTGGAGTCAGGCGAGCGGGCTCATAGTAGGTGTCAGGCTGAAGTAGACGGGAGCCGGACGTGCAGCGCTTTCTCTAGAAGTCTTTGTTAATGATTTCAGACTTTATCCTAAAAACAATGAAAAGCTACCAGGGAGACTTTGCACAGAAGCCACGTGATCCAATTTAGAGGGTCTGGTCACAGCGCGGAGGGGCCAGGGCAAGGCTCTCTGTTTGAAGCCTGATGCAATAGTCCAAGTGAGAAAGAGCAGTGGCCTCAGCCAGGGTGTGC
Source organism: Dama dama (assembly GCF_033118175.1). Classification (NCBI taxonomy): domain Eukaryota; kingdom Metazoa; phylum Chordata; class Mammalia; order Artiodactyla; family Cervidae; genus Dama; species Dama dama. Next base: position 107,499,729 of record NC_083700.1, on the reverse strand, counting down.
ACAGGGGTGATGGAAAGAAATAGCTGGATCAAAGACATGCTTACGAGACAGAATGGAAATGATGTGGTGACTTGGTTGGGTGTGGGGATCAGGAAGAGAGCGGAATCAAAGTGACACCCAAGTTTCTGGCTCTGGGTGGTGGTGCCACTTCCCAATGTGAGGGCGATACTGATAACTTCTGTTTCAAATATGTTGACTTTGAAATACAAATAAGATACCTGCTTACCCCCTCTCATTCATGGACCATATTACACCCCGGCCAGGAAGGCTGCTAAGACACTTATTATCATTCACACCCAAAACCTTGACCTCTCACTTTCTGGACTTCCTTGTTTCCAACAATCTTTTTTTCTCCACATGTTGAACCTCACCACATGCGTGCTCACACCCTAGACCCTGTTTGTACTGAGAATTGCACTGTCTCCTCTCTCTTGTCCCCCTCCAGCAATCTTTCTGCCCCATCTACTGGCCAGTAACCCCACTATCTCAACATCCATCATCCCCTTCACATCCCCACCTTCCCTCCTAACTCCAGTTAAATTCTCCGGTGGCCCCTGTTCCAGAACATCTGGAGAATAATACCACTGGACTGGCTGGCTTCAGGCACAACTTCTGGTCACAAAGCTCAAGTGGGCACTCCACATGTCTAAGAAATTCTACATTTTCCTAAAACTTTAACCCTATTTTCCAAGATGACTATATCATACCTCTCTTTCCCCAAACCTCAAGCCCCCATTCTCTTAATCCCCCATTTCAGCAGAGAGCCAGGCATCCTATGTCACTGGGCAATAGAAGCAGTAGGCAAGCACTGGCTTATCCCCGTGCACCAAGTCCACCTTCTCCCCTTAACGTGGATAAAGCATCCTGCTCCTGGTAGCCCCTGCTGCACGTGGGCACTGTCCACCATAACCTATCACCCACCCCTGCCCCTGACTGTGTTCCACAGCTATTGCCTCACTATTCCTTCTCTGTAAATATATCTTATAACATTTCCCTCTCTTTTTTTTTTAAATATCCTTCTCCAGCTAATACCCCACTTAAAAAAAACCAAATCCTCTAAAAGTTATCTACACTTGACATCTCCACTTCCTCATCACTTTAGTGACTGCTATCAGGATGGCTCTTATCAAGATCATGAATGGCCAACACTGTTGCCAAATCCACTGGTCATCCTCATCTTTCTCCCTCAGCAACACTTGGCCATTGAGAGCTCCCTCCTTAAACACTGTCTCCCCTTGGCTCCCAGGCAGCACCCTCTCCTGACTTCCTCCCACCTCGCTGATGGGTCTTTCTTGATTTCACTAATTGTTCTTGCTGATCTCTAAACACAAAATGCCCCAGGGCCCAGTTCTCCACCCTCTTTTCTGCTTTATCTACTCTGTTATCTTGTCCAGAAACACCCATAAAATCATCTCTAAACTGATGACTCTCACATTTATAAGTTCACACCTAACCACTCCTGGAGTGCTAGACTCACGTTTCCAACTTCCTGTTAATCATCCAAAACAGAACTCCTAACCCCCCAAAAGAGGACAAATATATTTATGTTCTGTCCTGGTCTTCACCATCTTGGAAGATGACATTCCCATCCACCCCGCTGCTCAATTCAAAGACCTAGATGTCTCTTTCCTCATAATCACATCCCCACTATTAGTGAGTTAAGCTGGATATAATTCCAAAATGTCTTCAAAGTCCATTCCCTTCCTACCATCTCTGAGAACCACCTCATTGAACACTGGATACCTGAAGTGGCTCCCTGCCCTAACTCTTGCTCCTCTGCACTTTCTCCTCCATATGGCAGCCTGAGAGATCTTTCCATCATGTAAATCAAACCAAGTCACTCCCTTCCTTGAAACCCTCCCAGTGACTTCCCATTATGGTTGTAAAAGTGACGATAAAATCTTTGCTATGGCCTGCAAGGCCCTACCTGGTTAGGCGCTGGGTTCCTCTCCAAACTCATCTCCCTAAGCCCTCCCCTTCTCGAATGCCACCTCCCCTCCCCCACACCCCAACCCCCCTCCCCCACATACACCAGCCTTCTCCTACCACAGTGGAGTCTTTTTGCACCAACGTCTGCCAACCCTCTTCCCCAGAGCTTCACACAACTGTCTCCTTGGCATTCTTATCTCAGATCAAACATCCTCTCCTCCAGGAGGCCCTTTCTGACCCATACCTCCCCCCATGAAACACACAGGCCACACAGTCACCCTCTACCACATGACCCCATTTTATCTTCTTCATGGTGTCTACTAGTATATGACACTTTCTTATTTGTCCACATGTTTATTCCCTGTATCATCCCACTAGGATGGACTCCTTGAAAACACAGACTCTCATGTTCACCCCTTTATCCACCCGCACCCAGGATGGTGCTTGACACACAGTAGGTACTCAACAAAAATGCTTCGACCCACTGAGTGAGTGGTACGCAGAAGAAGACTGGGCTTCACCCAGGTGAAGAAGTAGGCTGTTGGGTTTGAGGAGGGAAAGCCCTGGCCAGGAGATATCAATTTGGGAGTTGTCAGAAAAACATCTGAATGCTGTTAGATGCTCATTCGTGTCCGACTCTTTGCAACCCCATGGACTGTTGCCTGCCAGGCTCCTCTGTCCATGGGGATTCTCCAGGCAAGCATACTGGAGTGGGTAGCCTATCTCTTCTCCAGGGGATCTTCCCAACCCAGGAATCAAACCGGGGTCTCCTGCATTACAGGCAGATTCTTTACCAGCTGAGCTACCAGAGAATATATAAGATTTCGCTCCAAAATTATCTCTGAGGTAGCAAAGATCTGTCTCACATTCCAGTCCTCACAAAGTCTCCCACATCAGGGCACGCTCTCAATTAGCACGTTTAGAACAACAAAATGCTCTTTGGGGAAAACTCGTTAGCCTGAAATAACCTCAATCAATGAAGTTTTGGATATGTATGAGGGTCATTTGGTAGAATCAGAAAATAATGGAGGCAAAGACATTTCAATTAGATTCAAATATTATTCCTGGGGTATGACCTTATAATTGCAAGTATTCATCTTTTTAAGCAAGCCATTCTTATAAAAAGTCACTTCAAGAACAATAAAGAAAGTGGCTATGTTGTGGAAACAACAAATACACACCTACCAGATTTTTTAGTTTAGTTTAGTTTATTTATGCAGCCTAGTACTTATGCAATCAGGCTTTTGTGGCAAAGAACAGAGTTTACAGCATCATACACAGATTCAAAAAGCACTATGACATGAATAACCTGGGCAAAAATAAAGTTCATGTGTTCTGTAAAAGGTTCATGATAACAAGGCTTTAGTGATACTAACCCAGGTTTTAAAGAGAAATGTTAAAAGTTTAAATAAAACTGCTTCGTAAAATAGGAGGAGGAAAAAAAAATAAAATGTCTTGCTACAATGTCTTATACGGTATCTGATTTTTAAAGTGTATAGTGAACTAACTTAATAAAGGACATTATTATTTCAACTACACTAAAAGTTTACATATTCAAGTTAGCCCCCAAACCTTTTGGCAAGTCTCCTCACTGGGAATCTAGGGGATTGCTTTTAATTTGGTTTTTATCTGCTATCTGGGCCTCTCTGGTAGGTGGATACTTAAGCCCTGAGACTGAAAAAGGTGAAATGAAGTCGCTCAGTCGTGTCCCAGGCTCCTCCATCCATGGGATTTTCCAAGCAAGAGTGCTGGAGTGAGCTGCCATTTCCTTCTCCAGGGGATCTTCCCAACCCAGGGATCGAACCTAGCTCTCCCGCATTGCAGACAGGCACTTTACCATCTGAGCCACCAACCCCTGAGACTGGCTAATACTATACAGAGGCTATTTGGGGGAGAGATAAGAAGGTGCCCTTGGATGGAGGCTTAAAGACCAAATGGAGTGGGGCTGTGGGGTAAACTGATACCATAAAAGCCCAGGGGTTACAATGTCACAGAGGAGGAAGTTAATGTCAGAAGCCAAGAGAAGATTCTGGAAGAGTTTCTAAGAGAAGAAGAAGGTGACCACTGGGGCCAAACACTGTCATGAGTCAAATAAAGACCGCCAAGTGTTTGTTAGATTAACAAAGATGGTCATCGGTGCCCGTGGCAGGGGTATCATCCACAGGGAACAGACTGCAGAAACCAGGTCCCAACAAACTGAGGGGACAGTGTGAAGGCCAGGCAAATGGTGACAGCAGGAGGGGACAACTGGACGGAAAATGGGGGCTGAAATAGAAGGGAACAGAATGGACTAGGAAATGAAAGGATATTGACTGCAAGAGAATGGGGGCAGTCAAGCAATTTATACATACATATATAATGAGAGAGCCTTGGGAATATTTAGAAGTGGTAAGATGAATCCAGTAGAGGGGAAAGAAGGTCAGCGTCCCCAAGAGAGTCAGAGGGCATGGGGAGAGCCCTTGGAGGCTGAGACTTCAACAGGAAAAGGACAGGTCAGCTATTGTAACAGGAAGGCAGGGAGGGAAGGGCAGGGCAGGGACGAGTCACCCCACTCTCTAACCGCAGCTTCCCTCAGCCTTCACTCTCCTGCCACATCTGCCCATGTGTGTTGACCTCACAGGCACCTCCAGACCTGACCCTGTGACCCTCTCTCTGTCTGCCAGCCCCTCCTACATTCCTGTCTGTCTGTATCTAGCCTAGACTCCACAGAATCCCTCCCATCACCCTCATCTCACATGGGAGCTTCTAAATAGATGTTTGCCCAACCCCCTACCCCCACTAAGCAGAGACATTATTTTGCCAACAAAGGTCCATCTAGTCAAGGCTATGGTTTTTCCAGTGGCCATGTATGGATGTGAGAGTTGGACTATAAAGAAAGCTGAGTGTGGAAGAATTGATGCTTTTGAACTGTGGTGTTGGAGAAGACTCTTGAGAGTCCCTTGGACTGCAAGGGGATCCAACCAGTCCATCCTGAAGGAGATAAGTCCTGAGTGTTCATTGGAAGGACTGATGCTGAAGCTGAAACTCCAATGCTTTGGCCATCTGATAGGAAGAGCTGATTCATTGGAAAAGACCCTGATGCTGGGAAAGATTGAGGGCAGGAGGAGAAGGGGACGACAGAGGATGAGATGGTTGGATGGCATTACTGACTCAATGGACATGAGTCTGGGTAAACTCCAGGAGCTGGTGATGGACAGGGAGGCCTGGGGTGCTGCGGTCCATGGGGTCGCAAAGAGTCGGACACGACTGAGCAACCGAACTGAACTGAACCCCCACTAGTGGCCAACCTCTCTGAGGGCAGGAACACAGTCTGCCCGGTTTGTCGATGTGTCCTTACACCCCGCACCATGCCTGGTGTATAGTCAGATGGTAAGAAATACTTGCTGAGATAAAACTGGAGTGAACTGCCATCCCACCAATACCCTCATTGTCCCTCTGCCCCTCCTGCTTGGCCAACCCCCAGCCCAGATCCATCCAACCATGCTGTCCCACCTCCATACCCTGTGCTGGGCTCTGCTGGTGAGAATCAAGCCACCAGCGCTAGGCTGCTGCAAATTCATGTTCTCCAGTCCACGTGACTCTCCTCATTCCTCCCTGCTTCACTCCATCTGCTGCTCTTCATGCTGGTAGCCTTCTCAACTTTCTCTACTCTCCTTGCACCTTCTAGCCAGTTCCATCTTGTTTTCATCCTACCTCTCCAAGAAAGTAGAAGCTGTCTGAGAAGAATGCTTTCCTATACACGGTCACCAGACCTACAGACCTACCATATCCATACAGGTCCTCCTCCTCCCCCAGCACAGAAAAGGGGATGAGCTTGCTCCTGCCAACACTTGAATCTGTCCCCCTACCCCGTGTTCAGATGCCCTCCCTCCCCACCTCCTCACTCTTTCCTGTTTCTTCAGCCTCTGCTTCTTTCCTGGCTCTGTCAGCATCCAAGCATGTTCACCTCTCTCCCATCCAAAAACCAAAATCAAAATCCATCTTTGAACCCCTATCTCCTGCAACTTCCTCCTCATCTCTCTCCTGCCGTGCACAACTGTTCCTCCTGAGTCAGAGATCTGTCTCTACATGCTCATCTCCCTCTGATTCCCACCAGCTATGAGCCAGTCTCGGGCCCAGCACCCCACTCACACCTTCCCTTGCCAAGCACACCTAAGATTCCTTTGTGAGTAAGCCCAGTGGGTGCTCCCAGTCCTCGTCTTAAACTGTGAGTCATTTTAGAGATTAAGCAGCCCTTCCTTCTTGAGCCTCTTCCCCGATGTATCCTGTCCACTCAGGATTCTCCTCTCCTTCTAATCTGGGGTGCTAAAGTGACAAATAGACTCAAGGAATTAGATCTGATAGACAGAGTGCCTGAAGAACTATGGACAGAGGTTCATGACATTGTACAGGAGGCAGGGATCAAGACCATCTCCAAGAAAAAGAAATGCAAAAAGACAAAATGGTTGTCTGAGGAGGCCTTACAAATGGCTGAGAAAAGAAGAGAAGTGAAAGGCAAAAGAGAAAAGGAAAGATATACCCATTTGAATGCAGAGTTCCAAAGAATAGCAAGGAGAGATAAGAAAGCCTTCCTCAGCGATAAATGCAAACAAATAGAGGAAAACAATAGAATGGGAAAGACTAGAGATCTCTTCAAGAAAATTACAGATACCAAGGGAACATTTCATGCAAAGATGGGCACAATAAAGGACAGAAATGGTAGGGACCTAACAGAAGCAGAAAATATTAAGAAAAGGTGGCAAGAATACACAGAAGAACCATACAAAAAAGATCTTCACTACCCAGACAATCACAATGGTGTGATCACTCACCTAGAGCCAGACATCCTGGAATGCAAAGTCAAGTGGGCCTTAGGAAAGATCACTAGGAACAAAGCTAGTGGAGGTGATAGAATTCCAGTTGAGCTATTTCAAATCCTAAAAGATGATGCTATGAAAGTGCTACACTCAATATGGCAGCAAATCTGGAAAACTCAGCAGTGGCCACAGGACTGGAAAAGGTCAGTTTTCATTCCAATGCCAAAGAGTGCCCAAACTAGCGCATAATTGCACTCATCTCACACACTAGCAAAGTAATGCTCAAAATTCTCCAAGTCAGGCTTCAACAGTATGTGAACTGTGAACTTCCAGATGTTCAAACTGGATTTAGAAAAGGCAGAGGAACCAGAGATCAAATTGCCAACATCCGTTGGATCATAGAAAAAGCAAAAGGGTTCCAGAAAAAACATCTACTTCTACTTTATTGACTATGCCAGAGACTTTGACTGTGTGGATCACAACAAACTGTGGAAAATTATTCAAGAGATGGGAATACCAGACCACCTACCTGACCTGCCTCCTGAGAAATCAGTATGCAGGTCAGGAAGCAACAGTTAAAACTGGACATGAAACAACAGACTGGTTCCAAATCAGGAAAGGAGCACACCAAGGCTGTATGTTGTCACCCTGCTTATTTAACTTATATGCAGGGTACATCATGAAAATGCCAGGCTGGATGAAGCCCAAGCCGGAATCAAGATTGCCAGGAGAAACATCAGTAATTTCAGATACACAGATGACACCACCCTTATGGCAGAAAGTGAAGAAGAACTAAAGAGCCTCTTGATGAAACTGAAAGAGAGTGAAAAATT